>NC_091785.1:50305603-50965375 GCF_029378745.1 Bos indicus
CCTCCCTCCAGAAGGAAGGGTGCGGCTGCGGTTCTGGGTGCCCACCCTGATCGAGACATCACTGCCCCGCTGGGCTGGGAGCGATACATCCTGTGTCCCCGTTCCCCCACGACGTTCATTCTCGTCTGTGCCCACGCACTGCCCTGTCCCCTCTCTGTGAAGCGCTGCACATGGGGATTACCCGGCTCGCTCACGCTGTGGACAAACCTTTGGTGTGGACCTCAAGACACACTTAGACTGCCCTGGCCCCTAACACACAGTCAAATAAATGATGACCCAGCAAGTGGACAGGTGTGCTCACGGAGGCAAAGACCATGCCTCTCTGCTCTGCACCTCACAGCTTCTGGAAAAGCACCTCCAGGCTTCTGGAAAACAGTGGAAGGGAGGGCTCCTGGGTCCCCAAGAGCCCCCCTCAGGCCCAGGGACCCACCAGGAGTCTTAGGACGCAGCCCAGAGTGGAGCTCCAGCTCAGACCGTGCAGCGATGTCCTGCAGGGATGTGGCTGGCTCTGCAGGGCCAGGAGACCCAGGAGGAGGCTCCCTACACATTCTCTCTTCTGTGCAGGCCACGTGGAGTGTGCTCCCCTGGTCGTGGGAACTCGGCTGTGTGTGTGGTATCTCTGCTGGGGAGCTGGAGGGGGGTTCATCTAAGGCTCAGAGCTCAGAGCTTTTATTGGGGCTACTCAAGTGGGCACCCCCTGCCTGTAAAATGCTAGCCTCAGAAAGAAGCAGATGCTTGCCGCAAATCACACCATTTGTACAAACATTCTCAGCCACCCCACGAGCAGGACCTCTTCACTCCAGGAGAGTTTCAAAAGCTGGGTTCCCAGAGGCCAGTCCAGGGCGAACCTGGCGGGCAGCCCCTGTGCTGACAGTGGCTCAGTTCCTGCCCACACAGGTGCTCCTGACCGAGGAGGCCCCAGGTCAGTAGACCCAGGGCAGACCCCGGAGAGGACCCACACTCGCCTGTCCTGGGCCTGGCGCGGCTTCAGTGTTGGTGAGATCTTGGGCTGACAGGGACAGTCGGGAAGTTGGGCCAGTGGCTAGAGAAAGGAGGAGTGGAGGACACCATGTCCCCAAGAGGACATGGGACTGGGGGTCAGGAGAGAGTGGAGGTCCAGGAGCTTGGAAGCAAACCACGCCTCTGTGTGTGTGCACATGTGTGCGTGTGTGTGCGTCAGGAGGGAGGGGAGGTCTAGAAGCCTGGAAGCAAACCATGCCTCTCTGTGTGTGTGTGCATGTGTGTGTGTGCACATGTGTGCGTGTGTGCACATGTGTGCGTGTGTGTGCGTCAGGAGGGAGGGGAGGTCTAGAAGCCTGGAAGCAAACCATGCCTCTGTGTGTGTGTGTGTGCATGTGTGTGTGTGTGCACGTGCAGTGCCACAGTCCTGGGTGAGAGCAGAGGAATGCCCATCCTGGACGCAGTGCTGTGGATGTAAGGGCAGCAGGGCAGGCAGGCTCAGGAAAAGGGGCCCATGACCTGAGGGAACAGGATGCCGTCACCTTGTCCCTTCAAGCTGGAGGGTGACTTTATTTTCCACAAGATTGTTGTTCTGTATTTATTTGTGTGCAACTCACACCCCAGACAGTCATCATCCTAACTCAAGGGGGCAGTGACGTGGTGGAGGCCCGCGAGCAGGTGGCCAGGGCCCTGGCTCTGGTCAGCCCGGTGCAACCTCAGGAGATCCCTTGGTGTCTCGGGGCTTCGGTCTTTCCGTCTGCAAAATGAGAGGGTCCTTTCTAACAGCTCAAAGTGGATGGACTAATGGAACCTATTTAGGAATGGATCAGATGGAGGGCCTAAGAAGCAGTGTCACTTGAATGCAGCAGAGATGTCAATGGAGAGGTGTGACACTCAGTGAGATGAGCTCACTGCAATTCCACTGCGTTTGGTGGTCATTCTTCTTGGTGGAATATCCTCTTACTGAGAAGTTAAACAATTAAAAACCAAAAATACTCTGTGGAGTTTCTAATGTCTGTGACCCCAGGCTCCACCTCTGGATGCCCCACCCACCCCCGTCCCATCCCGTCCCCCTCCTCCTCCCATCCCCTCCCTCCTCCCTCCTTCCCCTCCCCCTCCTCCCTCCTTCCCCTCCCCCTCCTCCCTCCTTCCCCTCCTCGTCCTCCCTCCTCCCTCCCCTCTCCCTCCTCCCTCCCCTCTCCCTTTCCCTCCTCTCTCTCCTCCCCTCTCCCTCTCCCTCCTCCCTCCCTCCTCCCTCACCTCCTCCCTCACCTCTCCCCCCAACCAGTCTGCTGCTCCATGGCCCACCCTTCTTGTTAGATGCAGATCCTGGGAAGCACCTTCTTAACTTCTTCCAAATATTAAAGATGTAAAAGGTGAAAAGAAAGAACTGGCACATAACAGAGGCCCACTTCCTAAGTACTGAGAAAAAACAAACCTCGGCATAAGTGGCGTTCTCCCCCGTGTGGGAGGGAGCTCTGCGGCCACGTCTGCACGCAACCTCATGAGGCGCTTGACCTCTGGCCTCTCAGCTCCTGGGAAGAGCCCTCAGCATCTCCAGGCAGAGGCTCAGCATGGCACGGTGTTTGGGCCAGACTGTCCACCTGTGGAGCCAGCATCCATCATTTCTCCAGAGCTTTTCCCTGCCTGGAGTCCCCGCCAGTGGCTCAGATATCTCACACTAACAGAAAGCGTCTGTCTTCACTCTCTTTCAGAGGAGAAGCAGCACGTCAATGAAGCCAGTTTAAAGCGTGAGTTCCACTCCTTGTGAGCTTCGTGGTCCACAGACTGGGAGAGCCTTCCTGCACTTGGACACAGCCCGACTTGCGGCTTGGAGGTGGTCCTTCTATTGACCTCGCACCCTTGAGATCTAAGATTGTGCTGTCAGTAATGCAATGTGTGTGTGTGTGTGTGCATGAATCTATGTGCACACACACATGCTCTGTCAGAAGAGGACGCACAGGGTTGAGCTCTTTTGAGGCACTTGTAGATTGACGTACTGGGTAATGAGCCGGGCAGCCAGGTGAGACCTAAGACAACACTGTGTGAGAGAAACACAAGCCGCATTGCCCGGGAGCGGAGGGAGGTCCGCCTGTGTGTCTGCAAGGGTTAGGGTCACTTTATATTTGTGTTGGAGCAAACGTTCAACTCGGGTACGGACGACAGAGGCAGCCAGACCGGGCTTGATTTGCTAGGATGAATCAAGAGAAAGATGATAGGATCAGACAGACATGCTTTTCTCTGGCGGGTGCAGGTTTTCCGCTGGGCAATGCATGATCAATCAACGCTTGTCCGAGAAGGATGCATCCTTTCTGTTGTCATTAAAGCCGCAGTTACATGCTCACCTGGGCAAGAAGTGGGGCCAGTCCACTGCTTTCCCATCTGAGCTTGATGTCAGGCTTTGTGTCTCAAGTCCAAAGTCCGGTTTAGCCCTCCGTGCATTCTTCTGTCCTGTTCTGATGACTGCGTCGTCTTGGTGCATTTGTTGTAGTCAGAATCAAAAGGCAAACAGTAGACTTGCGTGAATAAAAGCCACTGTGGAGCTGTGGACGAACTCCCAGAGTGAAGTCTGGTGGAGTGTACGATGCAGGCATTGAGAAACGCTCCACAGTTCCTCTCCCTGAGGGCCTGCCCAGCCCCGCGTGTACCTGCCCAGGAACAGCAGTTATGCAGGCTGGCCGTTTGGGATCCCAAAGTGTGCATTTGAAACCCAAATTCACGCCCCTCGTGTTTATTTGGGTCATCATGATTTTCATGTGGTACATATGTCTGGAGCACTTCATATGCCCACACATCCCAGACTCTCAATCACAGCTCTGTAATTTTTAAAAGGAGGCAAACTCTACAGGAAAGAGAAGCATGTAAATATGTACCAATGCTTATGAAGTCATTATTATCTGTATGTAAAAAGGATGTGCATTGGAAAGGGAAAATGGCTCAATGAATGTTTTAAGTAATCCGTGTACCAAACTGCAATTTGAAACTGCATGTTCCCCAAAGCACACATTGAGTTGAAATGCCAAGTCTTCTCTTCAGATACCATTGTTTCTGTTCATGTATCATAGGCACCTTCTGTTCATCTGCCTACAAATTCCAGCATTTTAGGGTTGGGCTTTTGGAAAAAAAAAAAAGAAGAAAGAGACAAATATGCATATTTGTCACTATTTCCTGCCAATCCACTGAGCATCTGAAGAAGTCAAGTATTTTAAAATAATATGCATTCTCTAAATACTAGAATGTACCTTTTATTCAAAACCAGTGGACTGTATTGAATTGAATATTTGGGCTCACTATTTAGCTCTTCAAATAGAGGAAGTGTCACAAAGAGGTTGAAACACAGAAATGTTTACTGTGTAACTGAGAAGTGTGCAGCCTAACGGTTATCACCATGGCCATGTGCACAATATCCAGAAACACACACACGTGCTTTCGTTTGTGCAAACCAGAACTCACGTGCACCATGTCCAGAAGACGCATGTGCTTTCATTTGTGCAAACCAGAATCCATGTGAGCTGCAGCTTCCTTGTTGACACAGTGTGTGTACCTCGTTCCCGTGGTCTCAAGCTCCAGTTGCTGAAGGACTGTGGCTTTTCCCTAAAGTGCTCAGCCCTCGAGGAACCTGTAGCCTTCAGGACACCCTGAGTGCCTTACGCGGCTGTGAACACCAGTGCCGGCAGTCAGGAAGGAGGGCGTGCCGGGAGTGGGTTTGGAGGTGTTGGACATTAATCTACGCTGACCATCACTGCGTCATTGACCTTAAGATGGACTGTATGTTTTAACACAGTGATGGATTTACGTTTAGGCTCAGGAAAATCAAGCTGTACATATAGGTATCAAATCATATATTTGTTTACTGTGTATTTTTTAAAAGCTTTATTGTAAATTTATGCAAACACGAATGAGGACTTGTTTTCTCACGGCGATGTGCCAAGCAGTGTTTGTGTCCCTGAAGCAGTTCCTTAATAACCACACTCTAAACACGTGATACTCTGTTTAGTGCTAAACAGTATTCAGAGCCCTAAAATAGGTTTGTATGGTGATTAACTACAGAATTTTACACATATTTTTGTATTGTGATTCCTATGATATATACCAGAGAATTTTTACTCATTTGTAAATTATTGTACAGTTTTTAATAAAGATTGTTTTAAATCTTAGAATATCAAAGTTCTCCACCTCACAAAGTATTAAAGTCTGGACTTATCGGCTACAGTAGCCACTTCTGTGTTCTGTGTCCACTCTCTGAATGATAGTGTGTCTTCCCACACCAGAAAGGAGAGCTGGGCCTTCTGCACGTTGGGAAGGGGAACCCAGGCGTCTCACATACAGCCTCGTCCTAAGTTATGGGGGGGGCTCCTCTGGAGGACAGGCTCTGAGGTCACCTGGGGTCAGCCACGGGGAGGCCTGCTCCTGGGCTGTTTGTCAAATGAGAACCCAGGGAGAAGTCAAGTCCCTGAGAATGGTGAATTTCTGTGAATGAATAAGAACATGTTTCAGTGTCAGGGACCCCACAGAGGTGAGCACAGGCTGTTGGATCTCTTTGGGAAAGTGGGAACCTGAGGTGGGGCTAAGATGAGGGGCAGGAAGTGTTGATTGGGCTCTGCAGGGTTCTTATGCCTTCTGTTGTCCCAGCTTATGCTTTGAAATTCCAGCTGCGGCTGTTTTAACAGAAGCAAAGACTAGGATGTATTTTCCTTACAAACCAATCCCCGCGGGGCTTGACTTAGTGACAGCACTGTCCTGGGAGGCTGGGCGGGCTGGGAGTCCTCCTGCCATGTCCCACCCAAACTCGGAACTTGCTTTTTAAAAAATAAGTCTTTATCTATTTGGCTACGTTGTGTCTTAGTTGCGTCACAGGGGCCTGGTTGCTCTGCAGCACATGGGGTCTCAGTTTCCCTACCAGGGACGGAACTGTGTCCCCCGCCTTGCAAGGCAGATTCGCAACCACCGGAGCACCAGGGAAATACCCGAAGTCTGTTTTTCCAGGCAGTCAGGATCAGCTTCCGTGGTCGCATCATTCCCCCCCCCCCCCACCACCACCACCCCTGCTCTGTCCTTCCAACTTGCCAAACGTTTGAGTCAGAGCCTCCTTGCCTGACTTGGGATCGCCCACGGGGCCTGGAAATGTGGCTGAAGTTTCGAAAAACTGTTGTTGTGTTTTGTTTTTTTTTTTTCCGTGCCTCCTCTCCTCAGCTCCTTCTGCAGGTTGAAAGGGAGGTCAGAACCCCGTTGCGAAGCGGCTTTGCTTGGGCAGAAAGCGCGCCCTCAGCCCAGACCCGGAGCTTTCAGCACCCGCCACATCGACAGCGCCGGCTCCGCGCGGGCGCCCGGCAGGGCTTGAGGGTTGGGGGTGGGGGTTGGGGGTGGGGGTTGGGGGTGGAGGGCGGGCAGAGGGAAAGGGGCGGGGGGAGCGCCGGGCCCGGGTCCGCCCCGTCTACGCGCAGAGCTCAAACCCCGCCACTGGAGGCTCCGGGACCGGCCGCCCCTCGCCCGCTCCCTCAATGGCAGCGAGGCGGCCGCAGGAGCCCGCAGGGGCTCTGCCCGCCTGCCTGGGGGCGCGGGGCACGGGTAGCCCCCAGGCCCGCCCCAAGCTCGGCGGAGTCTTCCGCTGCGTGGAGGACGCCTTTGAGAACAAGACCCTGTCGCTGGACGCGCTGGGAGGCGGCCACCGGGATCCGAGAGGCGGAGGGCCCTACAGCGGGCCAAGCGGCTACCCGGGGAGTCCCAGCGAGCCAGGTGGAGACGGCCTGGGGGCCGCGGCGAGTCTCCCAGAGGGGCCCAGCGCGGCCCAGGCCCACGGCCCACAGCAGGCAGTGGCCGCGGTGCGGGGGCTGCGGGCGGCGGGGCTGGTGAACGCGGGACGCGGGCTCTGCCCCTGAGGCGCAGCGCATCCACCCCAGAGGCCGCCCCGGGAGCCATCCAGGGGCCCGTCCTCTTCGGAGAGCCTCCAACCCCTCCCCGGGGACGCGACCGCTGGCCGCAGGGCCTCTTCCCCACGACGGGCCAAGCCTAAGCCTGGACCTCCCCATCCTCCGCCCCCTCCCCAGCCCGCACCCCCCGAGGCCTGGGCTTTCCTGCTCTGTTTGTCCTGGGCTCGCACAGCTCTTTCTCTGTGTCTCCTGGTCTCTTTCTGTCCCCTCTGTGTCCCTGCAGCCCCTCTCCTGTCCTCAAGGCTTGCGGGGCTGGCCCTGGACAGTCTCACAGGGAGGTGTCTCCACTGTCCGGCCCCAGGGTCTGGCGCTCCCAGCCCTGCCCTGGCAAATCCTCGAAGGAGCCGACCTTTGGCCTGAAACATCTTTCAGGACGGAGTCCAGCTCCCTGAGATCCTCAGCCTGGACTTGAGACTAGACTCGGTCCCCGTGGCCTTGGGTGCCCTGGGTCATCAGGGAGCTGGTGGCGGGCCTCCGGCTGGCCAGGGTCGAAGCGGGGCCTGGCAGGTCATTACCGGACCCCTCTCCCTGTCCATCCTGGGCGGGGGGGTGGCGGGGAACTTTGCCCACACACTGGCCAGGACTAGTGGCAACCGTCTTTCCACCCCCACCCCCATCCCACTCCGCCTGCAAGAGTTCGCGTGCCGACTCCGCCGGGGCTGGTCAGCGGCCTCAGCGCGGGCCTAGCCGGAGTTGACGGCAGCCTCTAGGAGCCGGGCCGGGGCGGGGCTTGAGAACCCGGGAGCAGCTGCGGGCCGGGGGCGGGGCCGGGGGCGGGGCCGGCAACCGAGCTGAGCCGCCCGGCGCGCTCGCACTTGGACGCCCGCCGCCCACACGTACACACCCGGGCTCCGTGGGCTCCCCCGCGAGGCCTAGCTGCTGCATCCCCCGCCGGGGACCCCCAGGCCCGCCACGCCCCGCCCGAGCCAACCGAGACGTTGGCGCCGGCGGGAAGAGCAGAATGTCCTTCCAGGGCAAGAAAAGCATCCCCCGGATCACGGTGAGCCCCGCTGTCCGCTCCCCGCTCCCGCCAGCCCCGCGCCTGCCGCCCCTTGCGCCGGGCGGGGCCTGGCCTCTGGGCCCCCGGGAGGACCTTCCCGGCCGCGCGCCGGGTCCCCTTCCCTCGGCGTCCAGGCGCCCCCGCCCCCCACCTCACCTTGCGCCCTGTCCCGGCGCTGCCCCCTCCTGCCCAGCTCCTTCCCGCGCAGCCGGGGGGGTGGCCCGCGAGCGCCGCGCTGGACACCCTCAGGGAGCCGGCTGCCCTGAGACCCCCTCTGCGCCCGGGGAGGGCTCGAGCCTGGTGGTGGGTGGGGGCGGGGAGACCCGCTTCCTAAAGCGCAGATGCGCCTCCCCCCTACCCCGCGGGGCCTCTCTCTAAGCTCCGCTCGGAGTTGGCGGGCAGCGCGGCCCTTTGTTGACAAGGCTGGTCCAGCCGCCGGCCTCGGGTGCAGAGATGCCATTCCCGCGCAGCCCGCCCCTCGGCCGCCCCTGTGCCGCCCCCGCCGCACCGGGAGCTCTTTGTCCCAGACAAAGCATCTGAGGCCGGCGCTCAGCCCCAGCCCCGGGAGCCCCGGAGCCCCTGGCCGCCCGGAGCCCTCCTCGGAGCTGGAGTTTGGAGGCCCCCGCCCCGGGGGGTGGTGGGGAGAGTGCTCCCTCGTCACTGAGCGGGCACCCAGGCAGCTCGGCTCCCTGGAGAAGACCCTCTAACACCACACGCCCTAGGTGGGGGAAGTCCGACTGTCCACCCAGGGCTGCCAGGAAACAAAGCCGCCCCCTCCAGGCGGCGGGAGCCCAGCGTGGGTAGGGAGAGGGGGAGGGCGAGACGGAGGGAGGTGCCTGGAGGCCCGGGGGCGGCCTGCCCCTGGGAGCCCGCAGATTGAGCCCCAGCTCTGCTCTTGGCTTCAGGGGAGGGCCGTGGGGTTGCCAATTCACATCCTGAGACACTCAGGGAAGAAGGAGGGGGTCCTGCCTCAGGACTGGCCCAGATTCTGACCTGATGCAGGAAGCCCACCAGGGCCGGACAGGGTGGGGAGGGTGGCCCCACCTCTGGGTGGGTCAGAGGCCAGATGGCCAGGTCAGGAGACTGTCACCCCGGTCCTGAGGGCTGCTGCATTCCCCTCTTGGCTCCAAACCTGGGAAGGTGCCCAAGTCTGAAAACTGGGGGTTGAATGGGGACTCAGACCACCGTCTCCCTGCCCAAAGCCTTCCCCTTCCTCTTCTTGGGCGTGTTTGAGTGGAGTGGGGACCCTGCAGGAGGAGGCAGCCAGGCTCTGACACTGGCTCGGGAGCTGGGTGAGGTGAGTCCTTGTGATATGACCGGTTAGGGCCAGGCCTGGTCCTCAGGGGGCTGGGCAGTGAGTCCCTGAGGACCCAGCAAGGAGAGGCCCCGGCAGCTGGGGCCAGTCCATGGCGTAGACCGGAGCTGGCGGCAGGGCACCCAGTAGGTATTCTCAGCTTCGAGGCCCACACTGCCTCTGGCGTGGCCACCCAGCCCAGTAGGAGAGCCATCTAGGTGACTCGGGAACCAATGGGTGCAGCAGTTCCATTAAAGTTGAGCTGTGGGCGTTGAAATGTGAATTTCATATAATTTTATGAGTCTCAATATAGTCTTCTTATGTCTTTCAGCCAACGTGAGATGCACACCATCCTTGGTACAGGGCTGGGCAGATTGCACAAGCTGGGGGTCCCGTCTGGCCTGTGGCTCGTTAGCCACCCTTCTGTCGACTGTGGGGTGGAGGTTCTACTTTGAGTCAATAGAAATCTGAGAATCCATCCCAAACTGCTAGATGTTAATAAGAATAGAGTGATGTGCTCTGGCTCATAAGCCATGAATTATTTATCCCCTCAGCAGCCTCTGAGAGAGCTGCTAAGTGCCCTGCACACTTCCGTTCTGGCTTCAGGCTGACGCTGGGTTTAGAACCAGAGCTCCCAGCTGGAGTCCCAGCCCAGCCTCTGGGTGGGCACCCAGGAGCCCCAGGCCAGGGCCAGAGCCCCGTGAAAGAGCTGTGGTTCTGGCTATCTGAGCCCCGGGAAGTGTGAGGCTCAAGGCTGTGGGAGAACGTGCCACAGGGCTGGGTTCTCACCCGCCAACCTGCTCTCAGCCACCACCCTTTCTGTGTTTCTCGCCATTTTGCTCCACTGAGGCCCGGCCGTCACCCCACACCCTGCACAGCCTGTGACCGGCCCCCCATCTCCCCTCCATCCCAACCGTCAGAATGGACTGATCGCGGCCCAGCTCCGTGCCGCGGCGTGCCCCTAACAGCCACACTCCCTGACACTGTTCACCTCCTTGGGGCAACGTCCAGGCGGCACCAGAGCCACGAGCACCCCAGTGTCTTCCTGGCTTGCACCCCCATAGCCTCTCCGTCATCAGCTCCTGCCCCCCGACTCTCAGCCTCTCTGGAGTCCATCTCTCATCCACCCCATAATCCCAGCCAGGGGGCCCCCGCATCTCATCCAGACACACGGACACCACTGCAACCATGACCTGTGTCTGTCCTTGAACATGAGGGCCTCTTTCTACCCAGGCCACTGTGATCTCTCTGCAGGCACTTAGACACAGCTTGAGGGGCCATTGGTGGCCCAGTGACCCCCCAGGCCCAGCACGTCCCACCCCAGCCTGCCACCCCCTATCCTGTATCAGCCAGGCTCTTCTCTGCCCCGGGCCTTTGCTCGGGCTGCTCCCTGGCCTGGGCCTGAGTCACGGCCACGTCAGCTCCTCATAGAGGCCCTTCTTGGTCTCTGTGGCAGCCCCGAAACGTCCCTCTGTGCGCTTACGAGCGTCACCTCCTGTGACGGCTGCATGTGTGACATCTGTCTCCCCGCACTGGGATGCGGCCATCCCGCGGGAGGGCCCTGCCTGCCGGGGCCTGCTCTAACCCCCGCCTCCAGGCACCGTCACAGGCCACAGAGATTCTGGAAGGAGCTTGGCCTGGCTGTCAGCTGGAGCCGCCTCTGCAGGTGGGGCCTGCAGGGAGGGCCGGCCTTCCAGGCCCACAGGGCCAAGCGAGACGTGGCCCACCTCCCGCTCTGCATGGGCTTTAGAAATTTGGCAATGCACGTGACGGCGTGCCCGTGGTCAAACGCACGGCTACGCGCACTGACATGGCTTTGCCGTGGTGACGCGGGAAGCTGGCTGGCCGTTCGCCCCGTGTCTTCGGTGAGGCCAGACTGCCTGACTGTGGGTGTGGGTCACGTGCAGGGCCTGTGGGCAGCCGCCTCCAAGGGCCACCGCCGCGGGGTGGGGTGGCCAACCCTGCAGGCTCTGTGCTGGTCCCACACGCACAGACCGTGTCCAAAGGACACATACAGACGTGTGTTCCATCGTGACTTCAGAGGGAAGCTGGTGCTCAGTGTACCGATGGGTCACTCGGTTTGGAGCAAACGTGCCCCCGTTTATTTATTTGTTTCGGACAGAGTGACCGCCTCCTGATCAGAGGGGGGAAGATCGTGAATGATGACCAGTCCTTTCACGCTGACCTGTATGTGGAGGACGGCCTGATAAAGTGAGTTGCTGCCTCTTCGCGGTCACCCGTTGCCTGGAAGCTTGCTTCTGGGCGAGGTCCGCGTGAGGGTTTTTCCCACAATCTCGTTCCCTGGAAACAACTCCAGCCCCTCCCGCACCTTCAGCGAGCCCTTGGAAAGCAGGACGAGGCTTCCTACTTCTCTGTTATCACAGCTTCAGTACCTGTGGGCTCACAGTAGGTGCTTAAAAATGCTTATTGACCACACCTTTTCATTTCTCTGCTCGTGTCTGTCAGGCAGCTCCAACCTCTGGTCAGCAAGGCTGCGAGTGGACACCTCAGTGACCAGCTCAGGGTGGGATCCTCCATGCTGGCTGTCCTGAGCCCCTGGGGCTGGCTTGTCCCCCAGCAATGTCGGGGGCGGGTCCAGTTAGGCCTTGGCTGTATTGCCCTTCGCCTCCAGGACAGGAGCCCAAGGGCAGGCGTCCCAGCTCCGCAGCCTTGCCAAGGGCCCCATTCACATTCGCTCAGGGCTCTTCCTAACCAGTGGGGTCTCTGTTGCTTTCAGGCAAATTGGAGAAAACCTCATTGTCCCTGGGGGCATCAGAACCATCGATGCCCACGGCCTGCTGGTCCTGCCAGGCGGAGTCGACGTCCACACGCGGCTGCTGATGCCCGTCCTGGGCATGACCCCCGCCGATGACTTCTGCCAGGGGACCAAGGCCGCCCTGGCAGGGGGCACAACCATGATATGTGAGTGTCGTCCGTTGGGGCGGGGGGTCTGTCCTAACTCTGGGCCTCTGGCGGGCTTGCATATCGCAGCAAGCGCTTTCCCTGGTGGAGTTTTCTCGGGCTGTTTCTCTCTCTCTTTTTTTTTAATATAATTTTTTTTGAAGGATAATTGCTTTACAGAATTTGGCTGTTTTCTGTCTAACCTCAACATGAATCAGCCATGGTTCCTCTTTACTGCACTCACTCTGAGAAATGCTGAGTGGCTGAAGTGCTGAGTGGCCCAGCCCTGTTCCTCAGCCTGAGTGTGCTGCCTTGGCCAGCACTGGAGCGCTCCTGGGGTTTCCATGGAATGTGCCCATAGTTGATTATTTCCCGGGAAGCCAGCAGCTGGCCAAGGTCCTGGTTTGGAAAACTCGAGTGCCTTGGACAAGTTCAGGGGTTGCGTTGCCTGAAATGTCAGACACATTTGCTCCTGAGCCTCACCTCCTCTGAGGCTTGGCTTGCAGAAACTCATGTCCGGAAGAGCTAAAGACGGTGGAGGCAGTGTTTTAGAGAAAGGATGATAAAAATACTGTTATCCGATCAACAACCCCCAGAGTCCCCATACCAGGCACAAGCACTGTTCTGATGTGCCTGAGCGCCGTGCGTGGCAGAGAAGCCCAATTCACAGCTTGTGAAGGGTTCACTTCCCACCGTGAACTTGCCCGTGGTCAGCTCAGGAGCCCGGACAGGAAGCCAGCATTTAGCCTCTCTCCTTCCCTGAGACCCGTCAGCTCCACAGCGCCAAGGGCAGGCGCCTCCGCTCGGGCTGGACCTGGTCCAACCCTGGCTGCACCACGGCCTGGCGGTGACCTCAGGCAGCCCGTGGTTAAACATCATGATTCCCTGCACATTTGGGCAAGAGGCAGGGGGTGGGAGGGTGGAGTGAGAGGGGGCCCGTGGTTGCCAGGCACACATGGGCACGTGCTGGGCGCTGCCACTGCCTCCAGGAAGGGCTGCTCTGGGTGCTCGGACCGACTTCACAGGCCCCAGCCTGGTGTGGCTTACTGAGCTACGCAGTGGCCAAACCCAGCAGTGGTCTGCCCCCCGGTCTGATGAGGGAGCGCTCTTCTTTCAGGCCCTTGGTCCTGCTGGTCACGGGGGGCCCGGGCCGAGTGGGACGCCCTCCTGGCTGTGTCTCCCACTGGTGCTGAGGTGTCCAATGGGCTGTGAGGATGGAGGTGCTGCAGGCATGGGCTGGCCTCCGCGGGGCTGCAGGCATGGGCTGGCCTCCGCAGGACTGCAGCCATGAGCGCCCGCAGGACAGCGTCCTGGGTGTGCGACGGAGCCGTGGGAGGCGGAGGGGCCCACGTGAGTGGTGTGCGGGGAGGCACAACGTCTACCTGTAACCCCAGGTGGGAGTGCCTTCCCACCGGCCACCCCGCCCAGCTCTCTCCCTGCTCCTGGCAGAGGTTGTGAGTGGGGTGTGGGCCGTGGCCGCGGGGTTGCCAGCGGGGCCAGAGGGACGGTGCAGTGTCCATGTGCTCACCCTGGTTCTCCAGGGTGGGAGGGGACCCTCCATGGTGTGCGTGGTCGGGGAGGCACAAGGGAAGCCAGCCCGGCGTGCCGCTGTGGGCCGGCTCGCAGGTTCAGCACTGTGGACAGCACCCCACCCCACCCCCGCCTGCCAGGCGCACCTCATTCAGCCAGGCCCTTTAGGGTGAGTCCGCTGGGGAGCGAGGTCCTCCTCTCTGCTCAGGGAGAGGCTGGGGACAAGGGGCAGGATGGATGGACAGGTCCCAGCAGCCCCAGCCCCACATAAGGCTCGAAGTCTCTCCTCTGCTTTTCTCAAACGTGCCTCCTGGTCTCCTGGGAGCGTGAAGCCACTCTCCCTTGGAGACCCAGGCGGTTCTGGTGGCCAGAGTCGGGGACCTAGCTGAGCACGCTGTCTCCGCAGTGGACCACGTGTTCCCCGAGGCAGGGGTGAGCCTGCTGGCGGCCTACGAGCAGTGGCGGGAGCGAGCGGACGGCGGGGCCTGCTGTGACTACTCCCTGCACGTGGACATCCCCCGCTGGCACGAGAGCACCAGAGAGGAGCTGGAGGCCCTGGTCAGGGACAAAGGTGAGCAGCAGGCTAGCCAGGTGGAGGGGCGGCTGCGGGGCCTGCGCTTCTGGGGTCAGGTGGACGCTGCATCCATCCGACTCCAGGGCAGGCGGCTGGGTGTGGGGTAAGTTGGACAAGAGCCATTTGAAGGTCTGCTGGGCTGAGAGGTCAGCTGTGCCCGCACCTGGGAGTCACATCTCGGGGCTGTTCTCTTCACAAGAAGACAGAGTCACAGCTGTCACCACAGTCCCCTCGTGTCTTGGGCCTGGGGGAAGGAAAGCATGATAAGCCTTCTTAGCCCTGAAGATCCTCTAGAAGGAGATGCCTTAAAACCCACAGTCCTCTCCTGCTGCCTCAACAGAAACAGGGCAGTTTATAAACAGGCTTAAATATTTTTTTAAATCAAAAGTCCTGAAGCTAAAACCACATCAAAGTTTATAGTGGATTTGAAGGAAAGTCAGGTGGACGTTGTAACTGACCTCTGGTGATCAGCGTTGAGTGTGGTTTCAGCTCACAGCCAGGAGTGGAAGGGCAGGGTCAGAGGGGCCAGCAGGGGTGGGACCTGGGATGGTGGTGCTGGCATCGGAGTCTGGGCCAGGCCGGGAGGCTACTGGTCTCTCAGCCCAGGAAGCAGTGCGCCTGCTCCACCACACACCTGACGGAGGTAGGGAGGTTCCCTCCAGAGTGATGGACCTCAGGCCTGTGACCTTTGGCACTTAGGAGCCCTCACCCAGGGGCAGGCGGGGGCCTCAACCAGGCAGCAGCTCTGCCTCCTGGGTCCTTCCCTGCCTGGCCTGGGGGCCTGCAGCCTGGCGGCTCAAAGCAGAGGTGCAAACCCGGAACCTGCAGCCATCACCCACCCCCAAGCTGCTGGGGCAGGGGGCAGTGATGGGGGGCCGTTAGTGAGGGGGAGTGATGGGGCAGGGGGTTAGGGGCAGTGGAGGTTAGTGATGGGGTGGGGGGGTGTTAGAGGCAATGGGGGGTGAGTGATGGATAAGGGTGAGGTGTTAGGGGCAGTGGGGGTTAGTGATGGGGTGGAGGGGTGTTAGGGCCGGTGGGAGGTGAGTGATGGGGTGGGGTGGGATGTTAGGGGCCGTGGGGGTGAGTGATGGATGGGGCGGGGTGTTATGGGCAGTGGGGGTTAGTGATGGGGTGGCGGAGTGTTAGGGGCCGTGGGGGTGAGTGATGGGGTGCAGGTGGGGTGTTAGGGGCACTGGGGGGTTGGTGATGGCTGAGGGTGGGTGTGAGGGGACCGTGGGGGGGTAGTGATAGTGGGTGTGGGGTGCATTAGTGAAGGGTGTGTGGGTTCTCACCTGCTTTGTTGCTAGAGAACAGTTGGTTCCTCACCTCAGATTCGAGGAGCTGGATGGGCTTGGATGTCTCTGCCGCAGTCTGGGCTGGTCTGGAGTATGTGGGGCTGATGCCCAAGGTCCGCCAGGCCAGCTGGTGAGGCCCTTGGGAGAGGCTACCCTCACCTGGCACCTGACCTCTCCTGCTTCCCCCCAGGTGTGAACTCCTTCCTGGTCTTCATGGCGTACAAAGACAGACACCAGTGCACAGACGGCCAGGTAGGGGTCGGGGGGTGGGCAGGCAGGCTCCGTGGGCGCTGGGGGTCGGGGCCTCACCCCCACGTGGTCCTGAGGGGGTGGGGCGGGCTCTGCGGGTGCTGGGGGCGGGGCCTCGCTCCCACGCGGTCCGCCTGCGTCTCCCCAGATTTATGAGATCTTCAGTGTCATCCGGGACCTGGGGGCCGTGGCCCAAGTGCACGCGGAGAATGGGGACATCGTGGACGAGGTGGGGCTGGTGGGGTGACCCTGCCCTTGGCCGTGCGAGCGCAGAGCCACAAACCCGGGGGAGGGGACCTGGAACCTGGCCCGGGTGATAGCTAGCTCAGGGCGGAGGTCAGGCAGGGGGGTTGCTGGGAGCCTGCGGGCTCTTGGCCACAGCAGGTCTTCCTTCATCCTCACACGTCTGACCTTAAATTCTCCAAAACTGAGGTGTTGCTTCCTGGGGTGGGAGGGGACGCAGAGGCGGGTTCCCGTGCCCTCTGGCCCAGGACTGGGCCCTACAGAGCTGTTCCTTCTGCCCAAGGGCACACCTGTGGGGTTTGTGGCCCAGTCCTCCATCGAGGCTGCTGCCTGGGGAGGCCCTGGCCCTTCTGCCCATGCCCCACCTTCCCCGCAAGCCCAGGCCTCTGCCCCCACTGTTTGCCCACCAGCCTCAGTGCCCACAGGGTCCGGGCAGTGGAAGGGGGCACGGAGGAGCTTCCCAGCCGTCTGGGGGTCTGGGGGGTGTCACACACACAGCACTCCCCCACCCTGTGACGTTCCAGACCCGCAGAGAAGCTTTCTGGGACCCACTGGCCTCTCCGGTTCCCAAGCTCACCAGGAGCCGGGGACACTTGGGAGGGGCGTGTGGGGTTCCGGGCAGTGCCTGCTTCGTGTGTCTCCAGGGCGGGGTGGCTGGGCCGGGAGGAGGGTGGGAGGTGTGTGCTGGGGGAGGGGCTTGTTCTGGTTGGCTCCTCCCCGGTTCTCCACCCCGAGTTCGTCCACACCAGCAGGTGCTGTGCTCAGACCTTGGGGTGAACCAGCCTGAGACAGCCCCACTCCTGGCTGTGCAGAGCCCCCAACCCCGCCCCATGCATGCACACCCCGGCCGTGAACGCCCCCGTGCCTGCACACCCCGTGCACACACCTGCTGGGGAAGCAGCAGTAGGCGAGGCTGGGGGGCCTTGACCTTCTTTCTCACTGAGGAGGCCTGCGACCCCAGGCGCATCCGGGCTTCTGCAGCCCTGGGGCTCCCTCATCCGTGATTCGGGGAGCCAGAGTCACCCCTTCAGAGCGCGACCCCTCTACTCCCCCCAAGTTCTCGGGGTGGGTGATTGGGGGTCTCAGGGTCAGGCGTCCTGGGCTGTGGACCGCACCCTGCAAGGCCCTCCGGGGCCGCGCTACTTACTCCCAGGCTGAAATGAGGTGTGTGTTTAGGAGCAGAAGCGGCTGCTGGAACTCGGTGTTACCGGCCCCGAGGGCCACGTGCTCAGCCACCCCGAGGAGGTAGGTGTGAGCCTGTGGGGCACCCCAATGGGCCTTCATCGGAGACGGGCTGGGCCCCATTCGGGCGGGACTGTGACCCCACTGTCCTCGCCTGGGGGTGAGTCAGGGCTCCTGGCCCCCTGCCCGTGGGCTGCGCTGAGGCCTGCACGCAAGGCTCAGAGGGCGGGTGGTCTACTCTGGGGTGGTGCGGGCCAGCGCAGATTCTGGGCTGGAGCCCTAGGCTGGGGTCCTGGCCCCCGGGTGCCCCTCTGAGCCTAGCATCTATGGGTGGCCAGGGTATCGTGGGCTCACTGCAGTCAGGAGCCCCAGGCTGGGGTCTCGACCCCCAGGTGCCCCTCTGGGCCCAGCATCTGTGGGTGGCCGGGGCGTTGCGGGCTCACTGCGGTCAGGAGCCCCAGCTCTTGCGTGGCCTGAGCAGCCCGTCTGCAGGTGGAGGCCGAGGCCGTGTACCGCGCCATCACCATCGCCAGGCAGGCCAGCTGCCCCCTGTATGTCACCAAGGTCATGAGCAAGGCCGCGGCCGATGTGATCGCCCGGGCCAAGCGGCGAGGTGGGTGCTGGCTGGAGCAGGGAGGGGCTTGGGGGTCGCTCCCGTCCACAGCCACCCGGAGCAGCACAGGGCAGCCCCATGGAGACGCAGCGAGCCTGCCGGCCTCCTCAGGGGCGTCTCCTGTGAGGGTTGTGGGTGTAGCCTATGGGGGCGGCCTGAGACTCCCTTTTGTCCAGACAGCAGTGGGACCTGACAGGGGTCTTGAATCACACCTGGAGCTAAGGGCCCTGTGTGCATAGAAGTGCGTGTCAGAGCCATACTGTGTGTGTGGTGTGTGTGTGTGTGGTGTGTGTGTGTGGTGTGTGTGCTTACGTGATGTGTCTCTGTGTGTGTGTATGGTGTGTGTGTGTGTGCTTACGTGATATGTGTCTGTGTGTGTATGGTGTGTGTGTGTGTGTGGTGTGTGTGCTTACGTGATGTGTCTCTGTGTGTGTATAGTATGTGTGTTTACATGATATGTGTCTGTGTGTGGTGTGTGTGTGTGTGTGTGCTTACGTGATGTGTGTGTGTGTGTGTATGGTGTGTGTGTCTGTGTGTATGGTGTGTGTCTATGTGTATGGTGTGTGTCTGTATGTGTGTGCTTACGTGATGTGTCTGTGTGTGTGTATGGTGTGTGTCTGTGTGTATGGTGTGTGTCTATGTGTATGGTGTGTGTCTGTGTGTGTGTGCTTACGTGATGTGTGTGTGTGTGTATGGTGTGTGTGTGTGTGTTTACGTGATATGTGTCTGTGTGTGTGTATGGTGTGTGTCTGTGTGTATGGTGTGTGTCTATGTGTATGGTGTGTGTCTGTATGTGTGTGTGCTTACGTGATGTGTCTGTGTGTGTGTATGGTGTGTGTCTGTGTGTATGGTGTTTGTCTATGTGTATGGTGTGTGTGTGTGTGTGGTGCTGATATGATGTGTGTGTGTGTGTGTGTGTCTGTGTATATGGTGTGTGTGGTGTGGTGTGTTAAGCCTGCACCCTCAGGTTGTGTGAAGAGCCCCACCCAGCTGACCCCTGGGCCGAGCTGCTGCTCCCTGGACACCTCCCGGGTGGGGGCGGGCGTGGGTCTGGGGCCAGGTGCCGTCTGGCTGGACGCCGGGCCGTGGAGGAGGCAGGCCCGTGGCGGGCGGGGCAGCCAGTGTGTCTGTGCCCCGGCAGAGCGAGGCGGGGGCAGAGCGGCCCCTCAGGAGCCCCGGGCAGGCCAGGTGCCCCGGGTCAGGGAGCAGTCCTCGCAGTTGGGAAATTGAAGGGCAGCATGGTGGGAGGCCTGGCCCAGCCCGTGGCAGGGGTGGGGGGTGGTCCTGCGGCCGCGGTGCCGCTCACGCCTTGCCACAGGGGTGGTGGTGTTCGGGGAGCCCATCACCGCCGGCCTGGGCGCGGACGGCTCACACTACTGGAGCAAGAACTGGGCCAAGGCCGCCGCCTTCGTCACGTCACCCCCCATCAGCCCAGATCCCAGCACCGCGGACCACCTCACCGCCCTGCTGTCCAGGTAGGGAGCCCCTGGCCCTGCGCCCCCCAGCTGCGGGGCTCTCCCCCACCCTACTGTCCAGGCAGGAGTCCCTGGGCCCCCCGTCCAGGGAGCCTGCGCCCACCTCCTGGCCGCACCCTGCGGGCACAACTCCACCCCGTGGCCGGGCGTGGCGTGGGGGTGCTCGGGGAGGACGGGCCCCCTGGGCCCCTGTGACCCCGGCTCTCTGCAGCGGGGACCTCCAGGTGACTGGCAGCGCCCACTGCACCTTCACCACTGCCCAGAAGGCCGTCGGCAGGGACAACTTCACGCTCATCCCCGAGGGTACCAACGGCGTGGAGGAGCGCATGTCCGTGGTCTGGGAGAAGTGTGTGGTGGGTGAGATGAAGGGCCATGGGACCCCTCCCCGTGGAGGAGCTGGCGGAACCACAAAGGGACGCCCCTGGACGAGCAAAGTCTCCGCGTGGAGCGGAGCTCAGGGCGGGCGGGCTCCAGGCTGCCCCCCCAGCCCAGTCACCCTGGGGTCCCCAGACATTCTGCTCTAGTCCCCCAGAGGAGACTCCACGTAGCCAGGCCCCGCCCTGGTCCTGATACACCGGCCCTGAGCACAGGGGGTCCCTACACTCTGCAGCGTCTCCCCGGGAGGACCGAGGTTCCCCCAGATGTCTGTCTCACCTGGGGCCTCCACCCCCGCGCCCCCAGCCCTGGCCCTGAGCCCTCCCCCTGGCCGAGGCCCTGACTCCAGGCTCCTGGCCATCGCCGGGGGCCAGTCACATCCTCTGGGGACAGATGTCATTGTGGAAACATCAGCATTCACTTGCCCACAAAGTGAGCGTGGAGATGGGCTCAGTGCCCAGGGAGGACCAGACCTGCAGGCCTCACTGAGGCACACTGCCCTCAGCCTGGAGGGTGGCGCGTGCACACGGGAGCCCGGAGACCAGACCCTGCATGCTGCTGGGGAGGGGTGCCCCTGACCCCGCCTTCTGGCTTCTCAGGCCTCAGGGCAGATGGACGAGAATGAGTTTGTTGCCGTGACCAGTACGAACGCAGCCAAAATCTTCAACTTTTACCCAAGGAAGGGGCGGGTGGCCGTGGGCTCCGATGCCGACTTGGTCATATGGAATCCCCGGGCCACAAGAATCATCTCTGCCAAGAGCCACAGCCTGGTGAGAGAAGCCGGTCCCACATGGGGGCCAGCTTGGGGTCTGGGGGGTACCTGCAGCCATCCTGGACATCCTGGGATGGGCAGGGCCAGCGGGGGCGGGGGACCCTGTCTTGGGGGAGAGCTCACCCACTCTGTGTGCCCGGGAGACGTGTCCGAGGGGCCAGGGGTGCAGGCACAGCTGCCCCTCGAAAGCCCAACCCAGGCTGAGTGGACGCTTCCCACCGGGGCCCTGGCTCCAGACTCTGAGCAGTGCTAAGGCCTCCTGAGGGCTCAGAGGGCTGCTGTCCCCCCAGAACGTGGAGTACAACATCTTTGAGGGCTTGGAGTGCCGAGGAGCCCCCAGCGTGGTCATCAGTCAGGGCCGGGTTGTGCTGGAGGACGGGGCCCTGTGCGTCACCCCCGGGACCGGCCGCTTCATCCCACGCAAGACCTTCCCTGACTTCGTCTACAAGAGGATAAAGGCCCGAAACCGGGTGAGCCTGAGCCGGGCGGGTGGGCGGGCGGAGCCCTCAGGCCTGCTCATGGTCAGCCTGCCCCTGGCCGCCCTGCTGTCAGAAAGGCACAGCGGCCTCACCAGTCCAGGCGGTTCCTCGCCTGCGTTTGTGACCAGGCCGCCCACGTCACTGCAGAGACTGCAGGCGTGAGGCCAAGGAAACCCCGAGTGGCCGCTCCCGGGGACACAGCCACCAAGCCTAGCAGAGGTCACCCAGCATTTAGTGAATTCAGGAAGGAGAGCGGGATGCTCAAACAGTGTCCCTGAGCCCTCATTCGTCGCCGGGGCTTGGCCAGCGGCCTGCACACACTACAGGCGGTTCACGCGTGCACACGTGTGCTCACAGGCCCAGCTGCACACACACGCGTGGTCACTACACACGCAGGTTGGCTTTATCGCAGCCCCGTTCCCACTTGTCTAGGATGACATCGTCTGAACCTGTATTTGGAGGGACAGCCCCCGGGCAGGGCTGGGACCGGCACTGGCTCCTCCCCAGGGCAGGAGCGGAGCCACCCTGACCTGCCGGCGCTCCTGTCTCAAGCTGCCTGCACCCCCACTGCCCCAGACCTGCCCTGGGCATGCTGCCCGCCTCGGGGGAGGGGGGTGCGCGTCCACACGCACAGGTGGACACCCCTGGGGGTGGGGGCCCTGCCCTCGAGCTTGGGGCCGGCTCAGTGCCCCTCACACCCAGCCCTTCGGCCCCCAGCTGGCGGAGATCCATGGTGTGCCCCGAGGCCTCTACGATGGGCCGGTCCATGAGGTGATGGCACCCGCCAAGCCGGGGGCTGGGTCCCAGGCCCGTGCGTCCTGCCCCGGGAAGATCTCCGTGCCCCCCTTCCGCAACCTGCACCAGTCGGGGTTCAGCCTGTCCGGTGAGTGAAGCTTGGGGTGCTTGGTCTCGGTGCCTGGGCCCCGAGGACCGTGCCCAGCCCCCAGCCCTGGCATCTCACGGGAGGTGCACAAGGAAGGGGGCTGGGGGTCTCAGGGGTTCACCTGTAGCCGCCAGCTCGAGCCTCTGCTTCCAGGGTCTGGGCTGTGGGGTGTGGATTTGCAGGGAGGTGCTGAGCCAGGCTCTCCCTAGGGAGAAAGCCAGCCCTCCCTGCCCGACTGGGGGCCAACCCAGCCCCTGACGTCCAGTCCCTGCCCGCCTCTGGGATCCAGCCTCGTCCTGAAGGCTGGGGCCAGCCCTCTCTCATCCCGGGCCCGTGCATGGGGAGACCCGGAGGAGGGACGCTGGGGTTGGCCTGGCCGGAGGAGGGACGCCGGGGTTGGCCTGGCCTGTGCCCCTCCGCACAGGCTTCCCAGACAGCCGGCCTTGACCTGTGGGCTCTGGCCACCGGCACACCTGGCCTCACCAGCCTGCTCGTCTGAGGCCTCGGTGGGGGAGCACCTGCCCGGGGGAGGCGCCAGGCCGTCGGGGAGCGTAGGGTCTGCAGCCGTGGCCCCTGGGGTGTGGCGGGCGGGTCTGCCTGCCCCCCAGCGCGGCCTCCGCCCCGCCCTCCCGCAGGCTCGCAGGCCGACGACCACATCGCGCGGCGCACGGCCCAGAAGATCATGGCGCCCCCTGGCGGCCGTTCCCACATCACGTCGCTGTCCTAGGAGCTGCCGCGGGCGGCCGGCCCCCTCCTTGTTCCCTCCCGTCCTTGAGCCCACTCTGAAAGGTGCTTGGCCTTCCCTTCTCCTCCCCAGCACCTCTCCCCTTGGGGTCCCACAGCCCGTTACAGGGAGCCCCGCAGGAGAGGCTGAACGGGTGAGGTTTCACTGCCAGGGCAGGCAGAGGGGCTGGGCGTGGTGGTGGGGGCAGCTCAGGGGCCCCGAGCCTGGGGGCCTCGTAAGGCGACCTCTGGAGATGCCCAGGACGGAAGGCGGAGGGCATGGTGCCCTCGTCCCCGACTCCGCTGCCGTCCCGGCCCCACCCGAGCTGCTGTGACTTCAGGGGCCCACGGGGATGCCGTGCGGGCAGCTGCACTTCTCAGACTTCCCAGGGACCAGACCCCGACGCCGTCCATAGAGCCCTTCCTGCTCCAGGGGCCCCAGGGGCCCGGAGCTGAGTGCTTCCTTCTCCTACGACGTGTGTCCCCAGTAGTTGATTAGAGACGCCGTCCTGTGTGCCAAGGGCACTGTAGTCAGGAACCTGCATGCCACCCGCTGCCCAGCGGCCCCAATCCCATGGAACCAGGTTGATTAAAGGCATCTGGACTGGAAGCCACTGGCGTGTGGAGAGCCCTGACTTCTGTGCCCCTACACCATCCCCCAGGGGTTCGTGTGTGGCATCCTCGAGAACATCCTGCAGCACTCTGGTCCTGCCTCTAGACGGCTGGGAGGCCGGACCACCAGACAACTATAGGGCTGGCTGGGTCTGAGCTGTGGGCAGGGGCTCTGCCTCCCACAGGCCTGTAGGTCACAGAGAGCCAGACATCCAGAAGGAGAGGGGCGCTGGGAGGACCCCTACCCATGTTCTAGTTGGTGGGCTCAAGCTGCCCAGCAGGGCTTGGGGCAGTATGGCATGTGGGGAGCTTGTGCTGCCCACTTAAGGCAGAGCAGGCTGGGGTTCTGATCCAGACCCACGGATGGCGCTGCCCCCCCAGAACCTTCCAGAAGATGGAGCTGCTGGGCTGGCCTCCTGGCTTCAGCCTTGCTCATAAAAATCCTGCCAGGTCTGTCCCCCAGGTGTGGGACACTCTCCACCCTAAGAGCACCAGGAAGGGCAGGCTGCCCCCCCTCAAGCGGCCAGCCCCTCTGGGGTGCCCTGACCTCCATGCCCAGCCTCAGCCCCACTTTGAACCCGGGCCTCTCAGGCACCGTGCTAGACTGGGCAGCCCCGGGAAGGTCCGCCCAGTGGTCCCTCTGCTCAGGTTGGTCTGGTCACTGAGGCCTCAGCACTGGACTCCTTGGGCTGCACTGAGACCAGCGTTCACTGCACCAGCGTCCCCTTCCCCAAGGACAGACAAGGCAGTCAGGGGGCCAGGCCACACCCGCAGGCCGGCCACTGAGCAAACAGGCAAGCTGTCCCTTAGGGCCTCAAAATGCACCTGAGGTGTGCACAAACACACACACAGAATACGTCTTTCCACACAACCCCGGCCTCCCCGCCTGGTTCCTGCCTCCGACATCACCAGGTCTCCGCCCAGAGCCTCTGGGGGTTGGCACCACCACCTGGCGTCTTGCGGCGCTGCCTGCCTCCAGACCTGGGCTCCCCAGGGCCCCAGGGCCCCAGGTGGGCTCCCCACTCTGGGCAAGGGGGGCCCGTGAGCTGCTCCAACCTGGAGCGTTCTGGTCCCGGCTGTTTTCAAGGTGCTGCCCCTGCCCCCTCAGCAGGCCGCACCTCCACCCCAACCCGAGAGCTGCCTTGGGGTTTCTGGGGCAGGAGAAGGGCATCCTCCCCAGGCCGAGGACCAGAGTTCCAGGAGGCTCTGGCCCGGCAGGAGCGCCCTGGGCCACGGACGAGCGTTCTCTGCCCGCGGCGGGCACGGAACACGCAAACCAGCCGACACCAAGCGGTTCTCATGTTGTTTTTCTCAGAGGTGGAAACTGTACAGAAACACGGCAGAAACGACCAGAACGCGCGTCTATAAAACACTCTTCAGGCCCGTGCCCCTCCCCCATGATGGATAAGAACCGGGAGGACCCCGGGCACCAGTGGCGGGGTCAGCGGGGGCGGGCTATGTACAGCAGGCAGGGCAGGACCCCAGAGGCCCCCAGGAGAGCCTGGGCGGGGGCTGTGGCCCCCTCCACCGTCACACAGGGGGCACCCACCCTCTGTGCCCCCTGCTCTCAGCCACATTGGCAGCCTCTTGACACCACATGCCCCCGAGGGCTGGAGGGCAGACCCGGCAGTCAGACCATCCGGTGCCGTCCGGCTGGGTGCCTGGAGCTGCCGGCCTGGGCTGGGGCCTGGGCCTGGATGCGCTGCACAGCTCCCTGGGAAAGTTGACGCTGGGCCTCCGGCCGCCCTGGGGAGTGCCGGGTTTCCGGCGGGGCCTGAGCTGACTCCGCGGCCAGCGGGCAGGGGCGGCCTAGCTGCTCCCGGCCGAGGGGCAGATGGCGCCGCAGGCGGGCAGGGCTGGGCGCACGCCCTCGCTGTCCACCAAGGCCTCCGCTGCATCCCTGGGCTCGGGCGTGGGGTCCTGGCTCCGCTTCAGCCTGCGGAGACACGTGGGGGCTTTATGCAGCCTCGCCAGCAGCCCAGGACGTGGCTCACTGGCCCAGGGCCTGTCCAGGGACTCCCAGGGTGCACCCCCTCAGGAACGTGGCCTGGGGCTCCACACGGACCACTCCTGGGCATGTCCTCCTGGGCAGAAGCCCCTCTGGCCACACTGGCTCAGCGGGGCTTGCAGGCACATGGGGCATCCAACCGGCCCCTCTGCGGGCTCTTCATGGCCCTCAGGCTCGGGGCAGTAGGCTGGTGAGTCTCAGCTGGTTTCCAGCCAGAAGCTAAAAGGAGGCAGGTCAGGAATTCTGGAACAAAGTGCTTGGCCGAGTCCTGTTACCACCCAGGCCTTGACCTCCAGGGTGGTGGCCAGTGTCCTAAACCAGGGTCCATATGTCATCCTGGACCCTGAGGCAGGACAGAGCAGCAGTGAGCCCTGTTCAGCTTTTAGATCAAGGCCGCCTCCTCCAGGAAATCCTCTGCATCTCATCCGGCCCCTCCTCCCCTGGGTCCCACAGCACTGGGCCTCCCTGCTCCACCACAGCAGGTGGCTCAGCACTTTGAGACCTGCCGTATCTCCCTGCCCGCGAGCCCCGTCCCTCCTGCCTGGCCCCTGAGTGGCTGAGTGAGGGTTTCAGGTTGATGTAACAGCTGGGCCCCTCACCTGGGCGGTGTGCCCAGGGTCTGCCCCAGAGACTCTGCCTGTTGGTGGAAAATGCCCAAGCTTAGCCCTTAAAAGTGCCGAGGAGCCCCTCCCCCACAAGCCTGCACAGGGGCCTCCCCCCACCCACCCCCCAGGGCTGCTGCTTGGACTTCCTGAGGAGGGCGGGGGTCAGGCTTCCGAGTCCCACTGAGGCCATGTGCCCACTGCAGCCAGAAAGCCTTGGCTCCGCTCCCCAAACTCCTCTCTGCCCCCGTGACCGGCCCCCAACATGCACACTCACTTCTCTCTGTTAAAAATCACAAAGTCCTGCTGGATGGCATCGAGGCAGTCCTGAAGGTAGTCATTCTCCTGTTAGTCAGAAAGACACACGAGTGGGCGCCTGTCAGCATCCCTCGCGTCCCGCAGGGAGGTTCCTGGGCATCCCCGGTCTGCTCCTCCTGTGTGCCTGCCTTCTCCTGCCCTGGCTCTCTGAGGAGCCCACCCTGCCCCAGGCAACCAGAGCGCACAGGGGCTGGGGTCTCCCGGTGACCCCCATTTAGCCACTGACAGAGGGACGCCCGACCCCCGTCTCGGGGCAGCCGCAGGGTCTGCAGAGCCAGACTCGTCCAGGAGCCACGCTGGGCCACTCCTCCACACCCTCCCCACACACACTGGGTTCTCCTGGTCACTGGACCCTGGTCACAAACCCAGCTGAGGGTCTGCTTCCAGGACCTGCCTAAGAAGTTGGGCGGCAGGGGTAGTCTCAAGAAGCAGAGCCTCAGGCTGGGGACTGGAGTCAGTCCCACAATGGCCAGATCCAAGGCGTGTCATAGGTCCCTGGCATGCGAAACCCTGGTTACTGAGACCCTCGCCTCAGGAGTGTCGGGAGAGGGTGAGGGTGGTGGGTTTGCCCTGGGACCGTGGGTCTGGGTGGTTGAGGTTGGCCCCTGGGACTGTGGGTCAGGGGGGTCGAGGTTGGCCCCTGGGACTGTGGGTCTCGGGGGTCGAGGTTAGCCCCTGGGTGTCCAAGCCTCACTCAGGGCTGCCAGATGGTAGCCCAAGGCGCAGCATGGAGACGCCCTGCCGGGCGGCCCGGACAGCTCACGGGAGACCAGGCCGAGATGTCCAAGCCGCAGAACTTAAGAGGGCTGGACTCAGCCATGAGGTTTCCTGCATCCAACTGAGGCTCTGATAGGGGAGGGGTGGGCCTCGGACGTGGGAGGGGCCCGAGAGGATGCTAGTGGGCAGGTTAGCCTGATGCCCCACACTCCTGAGCCTGCGGGAGGGCCTCGCCTTGGCCACAGAAGAGGGACCCCTCCCACTCCTGCAGATGAAACAGCACTCGCCCCCACACTCTGCCCCACCGTCTCTGCAGCCACGTGTAGCCCCAGCAGGCAGGCACTGGACCTGCTGGGGAGGGAGGTACTGGTTGCCCAGAGGGCAGGACAGGCCTGGGAGGGGCTGGACAGGGGAAGTCTGCCCTGCACAACTTGGGGGTAACTCCCTGAAGGAGCCCTGGCATGAGTGCGTCCTAATACACTGCAATTTGGAAACCTGGAAGAAAAGGCAGCCCAAGTGAAGTGGTCAGAAGGTTTAGAATGGCCTTAGAAGAATGCTGGGATGGGATCAAAGGCTTAGATATGTCGGCAGCTGGAACAGCCAGCACACTCAAGAGTAAAGACCCATGGACCTCCCATTTGACCACATTCTTCTGGAGGGCCCGAGGGACGCGCCTTCCAGCCAGGAGACGAGCGAGCTGGTGGTGACACAGTGCCCTGGGGAAGCCCTGTGGTTCCCGTGTAGTTCAGGAGGATCTGCTCCAGGACGGAGTCCCCCAAAGGCCATGATGGGATCCTGGACAGCGGCAGCCTTGACCTCACCTAACTCAGCCACCCTTAAGGGGGTGTAACCATGGAAACAGGCCTCCAGGCTGGAGAGGCAAGCAGGCCACCCCGATCCCTGGGATGCTGAGGGTGTCCAACCGATCACGGTGCTTTCAGGGTCAGAGGTGGATGGCCAGTGCTCACACACGCGTGCCTGTGTGCACGCACACACTCAGATCACGCGTGTGTGAGCACCAGGCTGACGGCCACCTGGATGGAGAGTTGCAATTCTTTTCCTCATTTCCAGACCTCAGACCTGGACCTGTGGGCTAAGAAGGGGCAGGCTCTTGGTCAGGAAGGCCCGAGCAAGTGTACATGGCAACAACACTCCAGTCCTTCGCAAAGGCATCCGCAACCACTTCCCTGCACATCTGCACATGGGAGAGGGCAAACGCCCGGCTGTTTGGAGGGCTGCTGAACACAGGTGTGAGCTGATACTTGGCCCACGTCCGTCTTACAGTGGACTCCCTAAGGGGCCCACAGCCCGCCAGGGGCTGCTTCTCCCTCCGTTGGCTGTATGCATAACTAAGAAGGATGTATTAATATTTGGCATCTGGCTGAATTCTCTTAGTTCCTTGATCTGTGGAGTAGCAGCTAATAACATTATCATGGAAAAGCCCAGTGAAAGCTCCTGAAACTAGCGTCTCCCAAAACCAGCCTAGATAGGAAATAACAAACCAACCCACATCTAGAGTGCAATGGCAGTGCCAAGCGCCACCGTCAAGGACTTTGGAGTCTTTGTGTTTATCTGTGGGGATCTGGGGGCTTCAAGCAGTGTTAAAGAAGCTGCCTGCCAATGTAGGAGACACAAGAGATATGGGTTCGATCCCTGGGTCGGGAAGAGTCCCCAGAGGAGGCCATATCAACCCACGCCAGTCTTCTTCCCTCAGAATCCCATGGACAGAGGAACCTGGTGGGCTACATCCATGGGGTCGAAGAGTCGGACATGACTGAGTGACTAAGCACAGCACAACGCGGATCCGAGGATGATACTCCTGTTGTTTTCCCATTTAATTCATGAGCCTGGCCTGCGGAGATCAGCTGGCTTGTGGCAGGAGGGGGAGAAGGGACAGATCTTAACCCACTGGTGGGCCAGGTGCCGCCATGGAGCGTGATTCGGGCTCTCCCAGAGCTGATCGACAGGGCTGCCGGCTGCGGCATACAGCCCTGACCTCACAGGGCTTTCCTCCCGACGCCAGTTGCACAGAGGGCGGGCGCTATTCTGCACTCACCGAGGAGGACTGAGTATCGAGCCGGCCCCCAGCTACCACGGCTGGAGTCTCTTGACTTGAGAGGGGTGTGAAAGCGACAGACAGCAGAGACGGCATTTCCAATTTTGACCTGGACCTTTTCCGGGCTGACGACACAGGACTGATCCTTCGATGCGATGCTGGGTGGCAGCCACAGCTGCTGGTCAGCCCCGTGACCCCGAGGGTGAACAACTGAGGCACTGACACCCACCCTGGACCCAGATGCGCCCTTTTTCACTTTCAGTATTTGATAAGTCAACACTGAGTTATAAAAGAGGCTCTGTGTCCGACGACTGCCGACTGGGCACTGACCTGAGTGCTCCGAGCCCGCATACGGCAAGCCAGGCTGAGCGGTGATGTTTAGGAGGTGAGGGGTAGCAAACGCAAAGCGACTTGGGGCTTTTCAACTTGAACGGGGTCATCAACCCTGACAGAGCCCATGACGACTGGACAGGGGCACAGACTCCGGCCTGAGTCAGCGCTGGACTGAAGGCAAGGGCTACTCAGAGGCGGGGACGAGGTCAAGGCAGGAGGTGACCCCAGATGCCCGGAGACCAAGGGAGGCGCAGGATGCGGGTGCAGGGGAGCGAGGCTGGGGCCGGCGACGGGCGCAGAGGGACTGGCCGCCGTCCGGGGGTCGGCGGGCGGGGAGGAGCTGGCCGTCTCACACCCTCCCTCGCCCAGGCTCTCCCAGGACGAGAGGAGAATCGGCCCGAGGAGCCGCTCGGAGGGCGGAGCGGCATCAGAGGCGGACGGAGGGCGTGGGCAGCGACGCGCCCCAGGGCCCCGCCGGCCCGAGGTGCGTGCTGTGCGCATGCGCTGTCAGCCGGGGCTCTGGGGTGCGGCCCGTCCAGCTCTGGAGCCCCTCTCTTCCTAGCGGCATACGTGGGTGGTCCCATGGCCTGCTAGGGCGTTTGGAGCCTTTGCCATGCAGACTCAGGAGGCTACAGAAACGCATGACCCTCTGGGGCTCCTTGCTGATGACTGCCGGGCACAGGGCATAACCCACACTCAGGTCCCTGCAGGTCAGGCTGCTCTCCCTGGACTCCGTTGAAACCCAGCCTTGCTTCCCCCCCCATACCCCACCCCCTGACCACTGTGCCAGTGGTTGCTCCCTGCACACAGTCCTCGGGGCAGACACCCGCGGGCCCTACCAATGCCAGTGCCCACAGCACCTGACCCCAGATGTCACCCAAGGTGGGCAGAGACAGGGCCCGGGCATGCAGATCAGGTCCCAATCCTTAACTTTGTCACAAATGACCTGCTGAGCAACTCAGACAGAATTCTTAAGCCCTTCAGAATGCCCTGGGGATGCAAGGGACCCATAGGAGCTGAAATGTCTTGCAAAATTAGAACAGTCTGGAGGACCCACACTTGCTGACCCAAGACCTCACCAGAGCCCCAGTCGTCAAGGCAGGGGGGACCCGGCAGGTCAGACACACGGATACGTGGGCTAGACGTTCAAGTCCACAAACAGGCCCCTCCATTCATGATCAATTCATCTTTGAAAATGATGCCAAGCAATTCAGTGGGGGAAAGATGAGGCCAAACAGCACTTGGATGACGCGTGTCCACATGCAAAACAGTCAGGCTGGGCCCCACCTGACACTGTGCATCAAACTAACTGAAAACGGACCCGAGCCTCAAGCATAAGGGAGAAGACTACAGAACACTCAGAACAGAACACAAGGGGACATCTCTGAGCTCAGGTGGTGCAGTGGCGTCTTAGCAATGACACCAAAAGCACACAAGGAAAGAAAAAACAGGCGGGACTTGATCAGAACCGGAGACGCTGCTGCAGACGGTGCCGACCGGAAGGGAGAAAGCCCGCAGACCGGAAGAAGTTTGCAGATCATCTCCTAAGGCACTTGTGTGCAGAAATGTAAATAAATCACACTTATCAGTCAACAGTAAAAAGTGGAAAAAAGGAGTGTTGATTTCAACTCTTTCACATAAAGAACTCTAAGCCATCACTCCCAGTCTGACAGCAAGAAAAAAAGAAGAACCAGGACTTCTGTGATGGTCCAGTGGTTAAGAATCCACCTTCTGATGAGGGAAGGCAGGTCGAATCCTGGTCAGGAACTAAGATCCCACATGCCACATGCTGCAACAAATCATTGTTGTAGCTAAGACCCCACGGGGACAAAGTGTTAATCACGCAGCCGTGTCCAACTCTGCGCGGCCCCACAGACTAGCCCGCCAGGCTCCTCTGTCCATGGAATTCCCAGGTAAGAAGACCGGAGTGGGCTGCCATGCCTTCCTCCAGGGGATCTTCCCAACCCAGGCATCAAACCCTAGTATTCTGCATTGCAGGCAGATTCTGTACCATTGAGGCACCAGGTAAGTTTAAGACCCAATAGGAATTCCCTGGTGGCTCAGATGGTAGAGTCTGCCTACAGTGTGGGAGACCTGGGTTTGATCCCTGAGTCGGGAAGATCCCCTGGAGAAGGAAATGGCAGCCCACTCCAGTATTCTGACCTGGAGAATCCCATGAACAGAGGAGGCTGGCGGGCTACAGTCCATGGGGTTTCAAAGAGTTACAGGACTGAGCGACTTCAGGTCAATTCCTAGAGCCATAATAAATAAACAAAGCTGGACCAGCTTGCAGTGCCCCCGCGGGACACCAGGGGCCGCCGTCAGCAGCCCACGGAAGGGGGAGGGGATGGGAGCCCACCTACCTGTTCCCCGAGGAGCCAAGGCTTCCAGGGAGGGCCCCTGCACCGAGGAGGAGCTGGCACCCGTCTCTGCCCAGGACCCGGGCATGGGGCCGCACAGGGTCCCCCAGGCGTGAGAGCCGCTCCCCAGGGTGTCCTCATAGGCTCCGCTGGGCCCCCGGATAGGGGGATGGTGGCGGGCTTACAGTGTTGCTGCTGTGACCCGGCCATCCACTCCCGCAGCCCTAGTTGTCTTGTGAACACCAGCCGGATCCTGGGAACAGGCCCAAGCTGGATCCTCTGCTCCCGGGGGGAACCCCTACTTCCAAGGGCAGGACTGTGGGGGCTGCGGCACGTTACACCACGTCCCCAGGGTGGGGTCCTGACCCCATTCCTAGGAATGTAAAACGAAGTCTCCAGATGCCACCAATCAAGTGAATGGGGTGGTCACCCTGGACTCGGGGTCCCACCCAGTGTGAGCGATGTCCTCATGAGAAGAGGCAGACAAATGTACACGTGTGCACACACACACACACATGTGCACTCACATGCATGCAAGCACACACATGGACACGTGTGTGCACGCGTATGCACACACATACACATACAGAAGTGCACAGACATGCCCACACTGATGTACACACACACGTGCACAAACATGCACACGAGTGTACTCCCACACAAGCACATGCATTCACACACGAACACACACACGAGTACATTCACACATATGCACACGCATGTGCATACACACAAGTGCAGTCACACACAAACACATACACAGAAGTGCACAGACACATGGACACACACATGTGCATGGATGCATACAAACACATGAGTGTACTCACACGCAAACACACGCAGAGGTGCACTGGCATGCACACACCTGTGTGTGCACACATGCACACACACACACATGGGTGTGTACACATGCAAACACACAGGTACACTCAAACACATGCACACACGAGTGCGCACACACATGCACACACACAAGTGCACACACACGCAGGGAAATGACCCCGAGACCACGGAGGCAGAGCCTGGCCCCATGTGACCCTCCAGAGCTGGGCAGGCAGGAGGGCCTCTGTCCCCCACCACGGAGGAGGGGTTGAGGGGCCAGAGCAGAGGCGGCTGGGTGCCGGGCCGCGCTCACCGACGGGCAGCTGTCCCTGCTGCTGTCCCGGGACCTGCTCTTGGCCAGACGCTTCTTCTTCTTGTGCAGCGGCCGCGACTCCAGGATCATCTCCTCCAGCTCGAAGGTGGGGTCGCAGTGCAGGCGGCCTTTCTGTGGAAGATGGCACTGAGCTGGTGCCCAGCTGCCCTCGCCCGCCCTGACCACCCCAGGCCTGTGGGCTTACGTTGGGCACGAAGCCAGGCTCCACCTTCTTCTCGCTCAGCTCGGCCCACAGCACGCCGGCCAGAGCAGGGGCCGCCCGCATGTCCTGCAGGCTGGACACTCGGTGCTTGGGGTTCACGGTGAGCAGCTGGAACAAGGCCCTGGTCAGCGGCCCCGGCACAGGTCTCGTCTCCCTGGACCCACCAGCACGCGGCGGCTGCAGCCTGGCTCACTGCTCTCGGTAACCAGCTCAGCGTTGCAACAGGACAGGACTAACGCTCACGGGCCCAGGGCCGCCCTGCGGGACTGGCTACCATCACAGCCGCCCCTTCCAGGGGGAGTACCGGAGACCCTGGCCGAGGTTTCCCCAGCGAGGCGTGTGGATCCTCCCCACCCCCCACCTGGGCCTGTTGGGGCACAGTGCCCCTTGGAGCCACCTGGGCCGGTGTGGACACAGCGGCATGCGGTGAAGGCTGGTTAAGAGCCCCTCTCAGGGGCGGGAGGCCTCCAGGTGCTTGGCCACATTGCCAGGACCAGGGTCTCCGGGCACCGGCCAGGACCTGCCCCCTGGGCCACGCGTGTCCAGCACGCCCCTCCTCGCTTGTCCTGAGGCCTCTGGGCACAGTGTGTTGGAGGCACACCGCTCTGAGGAGGGAGCTGGCTGGCCAGCCGGGGGGCAACCCCGGCCCAGCCCTGGACCCCGGGAGCCGAACGCCAGCTGAAGGCCAGTGGCAGCAGCACCGCCCCAGGTCTCTACGGGCTGAGTCTCCGGGACTGCTGCAGACATGCTCGCAGCCTGGGACGGGCAGGGGGCCTGGGGTCTTCTCTGCTTGCTTCTGGTGAGGGGGCTGGCCAGGCCATTGGGAGTGGACAGTGGCTGCCTACCTCCAACAGGACGAGCCGGGCCTGAGCGGAACCAGGCCCTGGCCGCCTCCCTGACACACGCTGGGGTGACCTGCCCTGAGCTGGGGCGTCAGTGACGGAAGAAATGCGAGGCTTCGATTAGGTAATAAGGATTGACAGCCGCGCCAGCGCTCACACAGGCCGAGCTGCTACAAGATGAGGAGCCCGGGGCCAGGCCAGGTGGGGAGCCGGGGCAGAGATGGACACGCAGCCCAGGATGCAGGAAGCGGCCCCCCGTGTCCAGCCAGCCTCGCCAGGCTGCCCACCCACCCCCCGAGTCCGGCCCACTCACGCTCCAGGCTGCCTGCCCCAACCCCCGTGTCTGGCCGCCCCGCCCCCCATGTCCAGCCCACCCCCCAAGTCCAGCCGACCCGCCCAGCCCCCCGCGTCTGGCCCACTCACGCTCCGGGCTGCCCGCCCCCCCACACCGCCTCGTGTCCGGCCGGCCCGCACTCTGGGCAGGGCGGGCACTCACCTTGCGTAGCAGGGCCACCGTCTCCTTGGACCAGGCGGGCACGTACTGGACACTCACAGTGCTGAACAACTGCACCAGCGACTGCACGGCGCTGCTCGAGTGGATGTCGTAGGGCCTCTGGGCAGGGGAGGCGGGGCTGCAGCAGGCACCTCCCCCGTAACTCGAGGGCACCCCACCCCACCCCTAACCTCATCCCAGGGCGGCCCCAGGGAAGAGCCCGGGAAGCCTGCACCTCGGCCAGGGAAGCGACCAGAGAGGCTGCCCGCAGGCTGGGGGGAAGCACAGCGCCCCTGTACCTCCCCCTAACAGAGGACTTGGCCCCAGGGGACCAGCTGCAGCGGGCAGAGGGGGCGGCCGTCTGAGGGTGCTGTGCCTCGGGGGTCCCCACGAGGGAATGGGAAGGGCAGCTGGGGGCCTGACGAGGCTCTAGCCTCCTAGGCTCCAGGACTCGCTGAGATGTGGCCACTGCAGGGAGGGCAGGGGGACCCACCGCCTAGGAACCTCAAGGGAAGCTCGGGGGCGGGGTGCAGCCCTGCAGGACAGTCCTCTGCCCACCCAACCCCCTCCAGCATGCCGCCTTGCTAACGGGGAGAGTGGACATCCCTGAGCCCTGGGGATGGGGGCAGCCTCAGCTCTGGGCCACCCTAGGAAGTCTGGGGTCCTGGCCCTCGGGTCACAGGAGCTCCGTACCCATCCTCGCAGCAGCTCGTAGGCCATCACCCCCACCGACCACCAGTCCACCTCAAAGGAGTAGCCAGTCCCACCGTTGACGAAAGACTGGAAGATCTCCGGAGCTTTCCAGGAAGGCAAGAGCAGCTGAGCATCCCCAAACGGCAGTCCCCATGACCCCAACCCCCATGACCCCGACCCCCGTGACCCCAGCCCCCAAGGACCACAGGCCCAGTGACTGCAGGGCCTGTGACCACAGTCCCAGTGACCACAGGGCCCATGACCCCAGCCCCCGGTGACTGGAGGCCTTATGACCCCAGCCCCTGGCCCCCAGTGACTGGAGGCCTTATGACCCCAGCCCCTGGTGACCCAGCCCCCAAGGACCACAGTCCCAGTGACCGCAGGGCCCATGACCCCAGCCCCCGGCGACTGGAGGCCTTATGACCCCAGCCCCTGGTGACCCCAGCCCCCATGACCACAGGTCCAGGGCTGGAACCTTGGCCAGGACCAGAGACCAGGGTGTGGCCAGAGCTGGACTGAGAAGCAGCCCTCAGTGGTCAACCTGTCCTTTTCAACAGGCTGCTTGGTTCAATTCCAGGTCCGGAGCGTGACGAGGGAGGTAAGTGTGCGTGCTAAGTCACTTCAGTCGTGTCTGACTCTCCACGACCCCATGACTGCAGCCCGCCAGGCTCCTCTGTCCGTGGGATTCTCCAGGCAAGAATACTGGAGTGGGTTGCTGTACCCTCCCCCAGGGGATCTTCCTGACCCAGGGATCGAACCCGTGTCTCTTACGTCTCCTGCATCGGGAGGCAGGTTCTTTACCACCAGTGCCACCTGGGAGGCCCCTGTCAGAGCGCCCTCTCGTGGTCAGACCCACAGCGCGCGTCCGTCACTTAGAGCCCCTGCACAGGTCAAGCAGCCCGACCCGCCACCTGCTGCCGCAGCTTTAGGGAAGGGACCCGAGCCCCCCAGCCACAGGTCGGGGTGGGAGGCCAGCTGGCAGGCTGGCGGGGGTGTGCGGGCCGGGCGGGACAAGCTCACCCATGTACGGCTTGGTCCCGGCCAGTGCGGTCGCCCTCTCGCCGTCCTTTATGATGGTGGCGATGTTGAAGTCGGTCAGGTGCGCGTGCCCTGGGAGGAAAGAAGACAGCGTGAGTGTTAGAGGGGGACGTGTCCTGCAGGTGGGGCACCCCTCCTGAGGTTTTGGCTACTCACGGCCATGGCTCACCTCGCTCATCCAGGAGAATGTTGTCGGGCTTCACATCTCTGTGGAAGGAGCAGGGAGCGAGGAGGTGAGGCCAGAAATCCCGGCGGGGCAGGGGGTTCCCACGAGCGGGACCCCAGGAGCCCAGCCCCTCCTCTGCCGGGGCCACAGTGGGAGAGCACCCAGCACTGGTCGGGCAGGGTGCCGGAGCCCAGAGCACAGAAGCAGAGCCCGCTCGCCTGGACCCCTGGTGAGGGCCTCGCAGAGCCCCGGGTCTGCCCGAGGCCGAGCTTGGCCTCCCGACCTCCTGACACTCGGTCGGGAAGCGTTTGTGCCCGAACCACGACCAGATCAGCGTCCCCAGGATGAGCTGCAGAAATCACGTTTGCCGCACTTTATACCTCGTGGGATTTTGTGTTTTGTCCTGTGGACGCAGCTCTACCTTCCTCGTTTGTCAGCCTTCAGATGCTGAAACTAATTTGAATCTGCCAGGGACACGGCAGATGGGCACCAGGGCACCAGCGGGGCGAGGGCAGGAATCCTGCACTTATCAGAGCAGGTGAAGGCGGCCTCTCGCCAAGGAAGGCACCTGCGCCCCGTGCCCGGCCTCACCTGCTCAGACATGACCCGCCCCAGGGGGGCCTCACACGTGCAGCTGAGGGGCTGGCCGGGAGCCGGCGCTTGCGGGCCTGGGTCCCACACGTGGGGCAGGCGTGCGGCAAGGGCGGGGCAGAGCACGAGGCGCCCGGGGGTCCTGTGGGACGGCCGCCCCCGGCAGGCGTGCACACACCTGTGGATGATGTGCTGCCCGCGCAGGTAGTCGAGGGCCAGCGCCATCTCGCAGACGTACAGCCGCACCGTGTCCTCCGAGAACTGCACGTTCTGCTGCAGGTGGTAACGCAGGTCCCCCCCCAGCAGCAGGTCCACCACCATGAACATGTCCTCCTCGTCCTGGAACGAGTACCTGAGGGCGGGCGCCTGCGCTCGCTCGGCGGGACGGCCCGAGCCACGGCCCGCCACATCTGCCCAGCCCCCCGCGCGAGGGCCCGGGACCCAAGGCTGCGCCCACTGGACACTCCCAGTGACGAGAGCGACGGGGGTGGTGGTGGCGGTGTTGATGCTGCCGTTGATGGTGGTGGTTGTGGTGGTGGTGGTGAAGGTGATGATGGTGCTGGTGGTGGTCTGTGCGTGCGTGTGTGTGTGCATGGGGTCACCTACGCGGCTGCTGGCCCTGGGGGCGCTGTGAGGGGGCAGGGTGGGGGGCGGGCACCTGGGGCAGGAGAGGCCCCCCAGCCGCTCACCAGAGGTTCACCAGGAAGACGTGCTCTATCTCCTGCAGGATCTCCAGCTCCCGGAACACGTTGCGGACCTCGTCCCGCTCGATGCACTGCTGCTTGTTCATGTACTTCATGGCGTACATCTTCTCCGTGTCCCGCTTCTGCACGATGCACACCTGGGGGCAGAGGGCGCGTCACCCCGCCGCCGGCCCGGCAGCTCGGCAGGCGCGACGGAAACCGCCAGACTCTCTGCCTCTGGAGGGACTCGTCTCCTCAGACTGCAGCTGAGCACCCGGCCCGTCACAAAGCCCCTCACCCTGGGGGCCGGGCTGCAGCACGTGGATCTGGGGACACGGTCTGGTCAACGCAGAAGGGAACATGACGCCTGGAGGGGCTGCAGCTCAGGACGCACGGGCAGGTCGAGAGGAAGACTCGCCCCTTCAGTCTCCAAGGGAGCACAGCCCTGCAGGGCCCTTGATTTCAGCCCAGATAAACTGAGACCGGTGCTCCGGCCCTCAGCAACGCAAGAATAAACGTGTGCTGTCTCAAGCCACTCAGCGTGTGCTCACTTGTTACAGCAGCCGCTAGAAGTGAACGTGGCCACCCAGTGCTCCAGGTGCCCTGAGGGACCCAGACAGGGGCGGGTTACCAGACAGCGCCGTCCACTCTGCCACAAAACACTGCCTTCCAAGGGCCAGGGCCATGACGGACAGCCTGTCACCGAGCCTTCCGGGCCCTGCTGGAACCCAGGCCAGGAGAGAAGCCGGGGCAGGTGGCCACACCCCAAGGCTCTTAAAGGTCCTTCCTACCCAGGAGAACACCCATCTGAGGACAATGAGTCTTTCTGAATCTTTCCTCTCATTTCAGCAAAGTGGTCCCTTGGGAAGGCTGGGGCACACTCCCTGGTGGCTGCCCTGGCGTGGTGACACCCACCTGGATCTGCCTGGGGACAGCACGGGCCTAACTTCAAGTGCTTTCCTCTCCGGGTCTCTGTGTTCCCGGCCCGACCTGAGAACGTCACCCAGGAACACAGACTGACAGGCAGCAGGCAGGGGCCTGGCCCTGTGTGGTTCCATGACTGTGTTGGATAGAGTGCAGCCACGCCAACTGGAAGCCAGATCACCAGGTGGGCTGCTAACGGGGGCTCCTGGCCGAGGTCACGGGAGAGGGACCCCAGAGCTTCAGTGGACAAAGGCCCATTCCGTGACCGTCAGCCTGGCTGAGCCCCCGGGAGCTCTGAAGACCAGAGCCCCACCCCTGGGCCTGGTGTCCATGCTCCTGGGGATTCTCCCGGGCAGCCAAAAGAGCTGCCCCACCCCAGCTGCGGGGAAGGCCCCTGGGCCCTTTCAAGTGTGAAATACCAGCCCGTCCCACTCTCGGCCTGGAGCTGGGAGCCCTGGGGGACTGGCACTGCCTTCACAGGCCACCAACCAGGGCGCGAGTCTGGGCCTGCGGTGCAGACGTGAGCCAGAAACGCAAGTGAAACCCTGACACTGCTTAGAGGCCAGGCCCCGGCTCCTTGTCGGACGGAGGCAGAAACACCACATCCTAGAATAACATCAGACCCTGCTCTGGCCACCGGCCAGCTCCTGATCACACAGGCCAGCCACGCCATGCCACCACTCAGTGGACACCATGCCCGAGGGCTGCGGGTGCAGCCAGGCGGCACCTCCATCATCGAGCGGGGCTCACACCCCTGGACCCGCCGCTCAGCCTGATGGTTCGGGTGCAGTGAGATTCTGGAACCAGAGATCCCCCAGCTGCCCACTGGTGGCCTGGGGACTGAAGGGGGCCTCTGGGGACTGAGGTCTGTGGACCTCAGGGGGCCTCTGTGGACCCAGAGGGCGCTTCTGGGCTGCTCTTGGCCTCAGCATCTTGGGCCCTGCCTAGTGAGGGGCCCTGCGCCCCACGGGGCCAGAAGGGCCCGTGTGCTGAGTACCAGGCCTGCCCTAAGAGCAGGAGGCGGTGGAGGGGCGTGGGCTGCCACGTGGGAGGGGCAGGAGAAGCCCAGAAAGGGCACTGTCTCAGGATGGAGATTTTTCCCCCTTAACTTGCTGCATTTTCCAGATCGCTTTTAACACTGTTGCTTTGAAAGCCAGTTGGAATGTTTGAAATGAAAATAAGGGTAAACGGCGTGAGCAGCAGCTGACCCCCGCCCCAGTTCCAGCTCCGGAGCCCTTCTCAGGCTGAGGCTCCGTTCGGTTCAGGAAGACCTACTGTCCGTGGTCCCCGGGAGGTGCAGGCGGGAGTCCCCAGAGCAGCCCGTGCTCTCAGCGTGGGGAGGAGAAACCAGTGCCTGCGGAGGGGACCTCAGTGACCCCGTCAGTGCACAGAGTGCACCAAGGAGAGTCCAGCGCTCGGCCAGGAGTCCTCTCCTCCCACCTGGCAGCCCCGCGCACACCCGAGGCCGCCACGGCAGGGCCTGGACGCTCAGCTCTGGGGAGGTTCTTCTTGCCCGGGGCTGCGACACGCCGTCTTCTCCCCAGGAGGGATGCTGGGGCTGGGCTGAGCACCGTCCGCTCCAAGGGCCCCCGCACGGCAGCTCAGGGCTCCTCCGAGCCAGAGGGAGGCCGGGACGGATGGAGCGTGAGCGGGACCCAGGCCTCCTGAATCTTTGGGCTCTGTGTTCTGGAATGTTCTCAGCTCATCTTGAATTCTAGCCAAACCCCAAGAGTGCAGAGGTCAGACCTTGCCTCCCCGGGGGTTTCTGGAGCACACAGAAGGACCGTGACAGCAGAGAAGCCTGCAGAGGGGGTCCGGGAGCTGCTCGGAGCAGCATGGTCTCCATGGGGGGCCCTCGGGAGGGGAAGGCAGAGCTGTTCCCTGGCTCTTCCCATCCAGGCACAGCCTAGTGGGAGGAAGACACGAGTTAGAGCTGGTCTGTGAACGTGACTCTCCCTGGGGGTGGGTGTTGGAGCCCGCTGGCCATCCATTGACGCACACCAGCCCGGAACGCGCGTGTACCCCGTCTCTGTGTGCATTGACACACACCAGCCCGGAACGCGCGTGTACCCCGTCTCTGTGTGCATTGACGCACACCGGCCCGGAACGCGCGTGTACCCCGTCTCTGTGTGCATTGACGCACACCGGCCCGGAACGCGCGTGCTACCCCGTCTCTGTGTGCATTGACGCACACCAGCCCGGAACGCGCGTGCTACCCCGTCTCTGTGTGCATTGATGCACACCGGCCCGGAACGCACGTGTACCCCGTCTCTGTGCGACACGGGTCACCTGGAGCCACACGGCCTGTGACGGTGTCCCCCCACCCCCTTGCTTGAGCTGGGAAGCCTCCAGCGTGGCCCGTCCAGCAGCACAGATTCAGGACAGACTGGGTTGCATTTGCCTCTCTGTCACCCGGCGGTCGCTGCTCTCCTGGACTGACCCGGGAGAAGCCCTAGGTCTCGGGGAGGCCTGCAGCTCTCTGCTGTCTCTGGGGATGGCGAAGTCACACAAGGCTGGTGGGTGTTGAGCCCACTGGTTTAGAGCCACGGTAGAGGAGGCGTCCAGTTAAAGATGTCGCTTTCATTGGGCTTCCCTGGTTGAGCACCGAAGAACTGATGCTTCTGAACTGTGGTGTTGGAGAAGACCCTTGAGAGTCCCTTGGACCTCAAGGAAATCCAACCAGTCCATCCTAAAGGAAATCAGTCCTGAATACTCATTGGAAGGACTGATGTTGAAGCTGAAACTCCAATACTTTGGCCACCTGATGTGAAGAACTGACTCACTGGAAAAGACCCTGATGCTGGGAGGGATTGGGGGCAGGAGGAGAAGGGGACGACAGAGGATGAGGTGGCTGGATGGCATCACTGACTCGATGGACGTGAGTTTGAGTGAACTCTGGGAGTTGCTGATGGACAGGGAGGCCTGGTGTGCTGCAGTCCATGGGGTTGCAAAGAGTCGGACATGACTGAGTGACTGAACTGAACTGATATTACTTATATGTAAGCTTCCAAAGTTATATAAAATGCCTAGAAATTTTTCAATGTCCTCACAATGACTGTATGTCATAATTCCAATTATCATCTCAAATTGTTATACGCAACAGAAAAAAACAAATTTCCATACCGGCATAATTTCTACAATAAACTCATCAGATCTTTGACCACGGTTATTTTTCAGTCTTTAGCCATTTACAGATGGTTACTGTTTTACTGATCTTTCCTGAAAGCTTTTATAATCAACTGCAGACAAAAATCTTTCATTTTTAAAAAGTTCATGGAAAGGACTTTGATAAAGACCCTAGAATACAGGTATCTGGTAACTAAGACCACACCATTGAACTTGGTGAGCCTGTCTAAACTAGTGGGAAAACTGATGGGCCCTTTTTTATTTTTTAGATTTATTTTTGGCTGCGTCGGGTCTTCAGCTGCGCCCGGCGGGGTCTTCGCCGCAGCGTCCAGGCTTCCCGTCACAGGGGCCTCTCCTGCTGTGGACGCCGGGCTCCGGGCGAGCAGGCCTCAGCAGCTGCCGCGCGAGGCTCTCGAGCCACGGGGTGTGGGCTCAGCTGCCCGGCACCCTGTGGGGCCTCAGTCCCCGCCCAGGGAGGGAACCGGCGTCGCCGCACTGGAAGGTGGCCACCAGGGAAGTCCCCTGACGGGCTCTGAAAACTGCTGATCTGAGACTAAGGAAAGCGGGAATGAATTAGACGGGGCTACGCGAGCTCTGAGGATGATCACCGTCCTCATGGCTTTTTGTCTGAGGCACTGCTGATCCTTTCATTGCGCTTTCCAGGCTCATTATTTTTCTCTTTCTCTTAAGCTATTAGCTTTCAGCAATCTGGAAAATTACACCTTTGTAAACAGAACTGAGACATTTATCTTCTCTCCCAATCTGTTCCCTCTAAAATTGAGACTCTTATTAAATATCCTGTTTTCATGAAAATACAGTTATTTATATGAGGTCAGTAGAATATGTTCTCCTATTTAATTTAAAACATTGGTTATGTTACCAGACTTTGGCTGGAATGTCGTATTTTAAAATGATGTAGTGGTTCTCTGGGTTTTTTCACCATGAGAATTTTTGCTGCAAGCAGAGACAATTGGCCATAATATAATTTTTCCATACAAGATAAAATAATAACAAGAGGAACATTTAAAGGGACTTAATGAAACATGAAAATTAACAGCAAAAATTTTTAAGAATTTTAATGTGAAAATAAAAATACAAAAAAATAGGGACCTCCCTGGTGGTCCAGTGGTTGGGACTCCTTGCTTCCAGGGCAGGGCGAACAGGTTTGATCTAGTTGGGGAACTAAGATCCTATATGCCTGTGGCATGGCCAAAAAAAACTGAACTCATTTAACGTGTGTAGATTCGTGATTACAGTGTATTTGGGTGTCTTAGAATTCAAATGATCAGGCAAAGGACGCTGCTGTTTCTTATCAATATAAGGAGCGTGCATAACTGGTGGCACCCATCTGGGTTACGTGGAAATGATCCATCACAAGCTCAGCCCTCGTATGACTTGGCTGGAATCTGTGCCAAGTACCAAAATTCTGTCTATGTCACGTTCTCCACCATCGAACGGCAAAAGTGCTTCAAAAAATATATGCTCATCAAGAATCAGATAACCACTTCCTTGCGGGGACTAGGAGGAGCCTGTCTTATTTTTCTGCCAACTCTAGGATTGCACAATACGTTGAGGAAAGAGCGCATGAGACTGTATCAAGCCAGAGAGTCAGTCATCAGTGTCTCCAAGACTGTGCTGAACGACTCGCCACCTCTTTGATATTAGCCGCAGTTTGGAAACTTTGGGCTTTGATGGGTGGGAGGGATGGCTGTGCCCACAAAGGATTTGCTGACTGACATGTTATCATTTTCCAGTGTAGTTTGCAATCTGGCGTTTACGGCATCAAAACCCAACTGTCAAACCAAACCGTCAACCAATTATCTTATCTTTGACGGCCAAGTAGATGTGCAGGGAAACTGCTCAGGACAAAGATGTTAACAGCGACAATTCCAGATAATTCAAATCAGGCTTGACCAGAAACTAAGGCTGACCTTATGGAGCAATGCTTGTAAAACCCTGTGAAGTTCCAGCCTGGTGCCTGCCTTGCGGGCTGCAGCGTTACAGAGACTGCAGTCACTCCTTGGCAGGTCCCGGGAATCTCAGGATACCTTGGGGACACTGAGAAGCGAGGGACTCACCCAAGTGTGTGAGTATTAAAGGCACAGTCTGCTGATGAGATGCTCAGTTAGCTTCTAGCCTCAAGAGGCTGTGCAAAGTCTGATCAGGAATTCCTTACAGAAGTTCCAGCAGAGCAGGAACCTTAAAAGGACCTTAAAAGGACCTACGTGTTCAACCTGCTCTTGTACTGACCTCAATAATAGGTCATGTTTAATGAGACCAGACTGGTTTTGCAAACAAATTAATCTTTGATTATCTTCAATAAGAAAGGGCGTGTCTGCAGGGAGAGAACCACACACCTCATGGGGTGTCGAATGGGCACATCCCTGTCAGTAATTCACGTTTCCAGCTCGTCTCCCACCCTTCTGATGTGGGATCAGGAGAAGCGAAAACTTCCCCACTAGCTGAAGTGGAACAGCTCGATATGAACCTCAGAGAACCTTCTCAGGTCGTGTGTGGATATCTGTGCTGGTGTGGGGGCAGCGCCCTCAGAGCTCACCCGACGCCGTCACCAGAGACGTTCCAACCGCGGCCCAGAAAACGCACTGCACCCGCCGGGGCCTGCCCCCAGCCCCCCAGCCAGCGTGGCCCGGAGGGCTCCCTCCTGGACGCCGCCCCAGCCGCCGCCCTCTGGTCTGACCCGGTCGACTGAGGCTTACCCTGCAATCCTCACTCTTCACTGGTTTCCACTGGGGCCCAGCCTCCCAACACCGCCTCCTAAAATGAGATGCGACTGTTTACCCTGACCTACTCTCAGGACTGAGAAATCGGCTCGTGGAGATGGTTCACAGCGGCGACTCTTCCTGGGCGTGTGTGTGTGTGAACGGAGCTGGGATGCACCCTGAAATACGCTCTCTGGTCACGATCACCTCCAGCCAATCACGCTCACAGACAGCAGGGTCAGGAAGGCGCCTGCCCGCCCCTTTCTTCCTGAATCCGGGGAATCACCCCAGGCGGACAGGCTCATCCTCAGGCCGGGAAATCGAGGCCGGAGAACTCGGCGCGGTGGACCTTGTTAGAACATCTGTCCTCCCCTTCAGCCTCCCACGGACTCCAGCTACCTTAGCACGTGGCCACCTTGTCTAAGCCGGCACAAAACGTTCAGGTTTTGCTTGGTCTGTGGGTCCTCATTTCCTTACGAGGGCTCCCGTGTCCCCGAACTCACATTAAACAAACGTGTGCACGCCTCTGTTCCTTCGACTTCAGTTCAGTTGCTCAGTCGTGTCCGACTCTTTGCGACCCCATGGACTGCAGCACGTCAGGCCTCCCTGTCCATCACCAACTCTCGGAGCTTGCTCAAACTCAAGTCCATTGAGTCGGTGATGCCATCCAGCCATCTAATCTTCTGTCGTCCCCTTCTCCCGCCTTCAATCTTTCCCAGCATCAGGGTCTTTTCCAATGAGTCAGTTCTTCACATCAGGTGGCCAAAGTATTGGAGTTACAGCTTCAGCATCAGTCCTTCCAATGTATATTCAGGACTGATCTCCTTTAGGATGGACTGGTTTGACCTCCTTGCAGTCCAAGGGACTCTCAAGAGTCTTCTCCAACACCACAGTTCAAAAGCATCAGTTCTTCAGCACTCAGCTTTCTTTATAGTCCAACTCCCACATCCATACCTGACCACTGGAAGACCCACAGCTTTGACTGGACGGACCTTTGTTGGCAAAGTGATGTCCTTTGAATTGAGTCACTTTCATTCCCAGGTGCAGCTGAAAACCCCACAAGAGGAGGGTGAGAGCCTGCCCTGCTCCGGCCTCCAGCCCCGCGCCCCCTCCCCTGTGGACTCGGCCTCCAGACGGCGGGAGCAGGAGGGCACATCTCTGCTGTCCGAGGCCACCCAGGCATGTGCCTTGTCACAGCCACTGCAGGACACGTCTTCCAAGCTGGCCAGGCTGTGAGAGCACCCTGCTTCCTTCAGTGCTCCTGACCAGGCCTGCAGGCAAGGACAGTGCCCACCTCTCACTGCCCTCCCCCGGTCACTGCCCCCTCCCTTCTTCCAAGTGGGCAGAGTCCAGCCAGCACCCTGACCTCCTGCACACTGGCCAGCCCGGGTCAGGGGGCGGGCAGCACGGCCCCTGCCGGCCCAAGACTGGCCCTTGGAGGCCCGCAGCCATCGGGCACAGGTGTGGCTGTCTGAGCCCCATGCTGAGGGTTCCCTGCAGAGTCAGGCGCAGCCCAACACACTCCAGTGGGGTGGCTGACAAGGGCTTCAGGTGGGCGGCAACCCGGCCAGAAGAGGCTGAATGGGCCTGGCCCCTGTGGCTCCGAGGAGCCCCCGATGGGGGAGCGGCCCCAGTGGTGGCAGGTCAGAGCCTGGGGTCTGGTGCCTCCCTGAGCAAAGGCAGTCCAGCCCCTCATCACACGGAGCAGCACCGATGGAAGGGCCGGAAGCCTCTGCCTTCGTGAGCAGCCCCCAAGGCTGCGAGTGTGGGTCCTGTGAACCCACTTCCTCAGATGGGACTGTTCTCGCTTCTGAGCTTCTTCCTCCCATAATTGACTTAAGGCAGACAAAGAAGAAATGGAATTAGATCTAAGGTGTGAAAAGGAATAAAGTCTGGGGATCCTGGGGCCCCCGGGCAGCCCCGGGCTTTCCCTGCGAAACCCCAATGACTGATGACCCAGAAGAGTCGGTGACTGATGGCAGGGTCATTGCCATTTTAATTGAATGCTGTTCACGTTTTGCAGATTTTTTTTTTGTTCCTGGAGCTGACAAGTTGGTCACAGCATTCATAAGGAAAGACAGTCAAGCAAAAATAGCCAAGAAAAAAACTTTAAAAGCAGAAGGAGGCGGGGACGTGAGCCCTGTCAGGTATCAGCACGTTATATAAACCTTCTGTGATAACGTGTGGTCCGACCGTGGAACAGACGGGTGGGCCACGGGATGGAGTGCAAACCCAGAAAGAGACCCACCTGCGTAAGGACGTTCAGTGTGTGATACAGGCGGCCTCTCAAATTTATGGGGAGACTAGACTTTTGATTAAAATATGGTGCTGGAATAACAAGAGGTAAAATATGGCCCATTCACACTATAAGTCAGAATCAATTCCATGTATAACAGGCTTAACATGAATAAGGAAACAGACGTGACTGAGGAAAAAGCAAACGCTCAACCCGGCTTTTCATGAAGAAATGCAGCATAAAGCTCCGCGATGCTCCCTCCTCGCCTGTCGGGCTGGCAGAGGCCCAGCCTTGGCAGCCGCCCTGGGCGGAGCCCCGGGGAGCACGGGCCCCAGGGAGGGCTGGCGCGTCCGGCAGCATCACACGCGCATCCAGCCGCCACCCGCACCGCCTGCCTCTAGGAGCCCAGCTGAAGACAGGCCGGCTCCCCCGTGTGCGGCGCGGTACCCACGGCCCTGCCAGCGGCCTCAAAGCTGGGGTGCAGCCGAACGCTCACGGGGAACACGTGTGGCTGCAGGTCAATGGGCCCTGCATCCTGACGGGCCCTGCGAACGTGCCGCCCCACGTGGCAAAAGGCACCCTGCTGCTGGGGTGACGTGAAGGATGCTGAGAGCAGGGGTTGTCCTGGGTGATCCAGGGGGCCCCAGTGTCCTCATCGGGGAGCAGAAGCCTCTGGAAGCTGGAGGAGGCAGACGCAGGCTCTCCCTGGAGCTGCAGAAGGCCCAGCCCTGCCCCACGGCGACTGCAGCCCAGGGCCGACCCAGCTTGGACGTCCGGCACCGCGACTGCCGGGGTCGCGTTTGTGCCGCTGCAGCCTCGGAAGCTTGTCTGCTCGCCCGCCTCGGGGCCGGTTGTGCAGGGATGCGGGTGGTCTCGCGGATGAGCAGGACAGCCAGCAACACCGTCAAATCAAAAGCAGAGTGTGAAGAGAGTGTGAGCACCAGGCTGCCCGGCATCTAAGAAGCAGGTCCTGTGGACACGGGAGAGAGGAGCCAGTGGGGATACAAACCCAGCTTCCTCAGAGGAGGACTTGCGGGAGGAAGGCAGAAGCAGGACAGAAGGAGCAGGGGTGCGGCCAGACTTGCCTGAACAGACCTGAGCCTGGGCCACGCAGGCTCGCACAGAAGGCCGCGTGCGGCAGAGGAGGCTCTCTGAACACTGAGAACAAAGCAAGACGTAAAGGTGGCTGCACCCCAGGCCTCCAGCCCCCTGGGCCCAGGCGGGTCTTGGCCTCGGGTTCCTCGGGGACGCGCCGTCGGCTCAGCTCGGGAAACGCTCTCCAGACCCGGCGTCCGCATGCGAGCTCAGCGGTGAAGGGCCTGTTCCAACCCAGGCACCCTCGTCTCACAACCAACTCACACGACTGCACAAAAAGCGGAACAAAACGGAGCAGTGAGGAAAACAGTCCAAACTGAGCATGAAAGAGCCTGAAGTCCTGAGCAGGCCGATGTGGGAGCCACTCGGTCGCGTCCTACTCCTTGCGACCCCATGGGCTGTAGCCCACCAGGCCCCTCTGTCCATGGAATTTCCCAGGCAAGGTTGCCATTTCCTCCTCCAGGGGATCTTCCCGACCAGGGATTGAACCCAGGTCTCCCACATTGCAAGCAGATTGTTTACCACTGAGCCACCAATAAACGAGCCCTAGATAGAAATCAAAGCTCTACCATTAAAATATCACAGGGCACCGTGTGACCGAGCAATCCCATCACTGGGTGTGTGCCCAGGAGAACTGACAGCAGGGACCCAAACAGAGGTTCGCACTCCCGCATTCACAGAAGCCTGATTCACACCCAGGGAAAGGCGGAAAGAATCCCAGCGCCCGTCAGGGGACAAGCGGAGAAGGGAGTGTGGTCCATCCAGGGCCTGGACCATCGACGTCCTGGACAGGACACTGTTCAGCCTCCGAGGGAAGGAGGTTCTGACACGAGCTGCAGCCCGGGTGAACCCCGAGGACCTCAGGCTACACACACTCCACCGAGGACCCTCTGTGATCCCACCTCACAAGCTGCGTGGACGAGCCTGACTCTAGAGACAGAGAGTAGAGTAGGTGTTACCAGCACTGAGTCGCTCCCAAAGGAAATCAACCCTGAACGTTGACTGGAAGGACTGATGCTGAAGCTGAAGCTCCAGTACTCTGGCCCCTAATGTGAAGAGCTGACTCACTGGAAAAGACCCTGGTGCTGGGAAAGCCTGAGGCAAGAGAAGGGGACGACAGAGGATGAGATGGCTGGATGGCATCACCGACTCGATGGACATGAGTTTGGGTAGACTCCAGGAGATGGTGATGGACAGGGAAGCCTGGCGTGCTGCTTCCATGGGTTTGCAAAGAGTTGGACAGGACTGAGCGACTGGACAAGGGCTAGGGAAGGGTGCTGTGAGTCAGTGTTAATGGGGAGCAGAGTTTCAGTTTGGGAAAATGAGAAAGCTCTGGAGATGAAGCGGTGATGGCTGTACAACGATGTGTGTAGATCCAAAGCCACTGAACTGTATGCTTAAAAGTGATAAAGATGGCAAACCTTAGCTTATGTGCATTTTACTAATTTTTTTTTAAAGTTAATACCAAGCCAACTTATATCCCAACTAATCCAGTCAAGAACCTGCTCAAAGGCCAGGGGCACGGGTCTGTGACTATGGGGACAGCTCCATGACATCTCTTGGGCTGCAGCCATGGGTCAGCCCTGCCCTGTGTGGGCAGCGAGCTGGGGCGGGCAGAGCGGTGGGAGCAAGTGGCTGAGGAGCCAGGGCTGGGACCCATGAAGGCGGCCCTTGATGGGAAAACCAGGTCTGGGTGCATGCGGTGAGCACCCAGGCCCAGGATGGGGGCTGCAGGGCCCTGAGGATGCTGTTGACGCCCACCACTGCCTTTCCTTCAGAGATGCTGCCCACGGCTCCCGAGACCACCCGAGCGGCAGCAGTTGAGGTGTGGTGGGAAGGTGGAGCCTGGGCTGGAGGTCCGTGGCATGGCGCATAGGCACCGACTTCTAAGAGCCAGTGTCCAGATCTGCCACCGGACATCTCAGGAGAAGGAGTGAAGAGCCTGCTCAGGGGGCTGGAAGCTGACGGCAAGGGCCAGAGCCGAGCACGGGCTGAAGGCAAAGCTGTCTCCAGCAGCACCCCTGCCCTGGGCGGCTGCAGACGGCCAGGCTCGCATTCCATTCCAGAACCCGGCACGTCTGAGCCTCAGCCACAGCCGCCCTCTCCCCCAGAGCATCTCCGCCATGAGGGAGGCACTGAACCCAGAGGGGCTCCTGCTGTGCTAACTCAGCGAGACGTCAAAGCCGCGCTCCGGAGGGCTGAGCACTCACCATCCTCCCAGCCGTTGCCACAGCAACCGTGAGCACAGGCTTCTCACTCAGATGGCAGCAGAGGGGAGGTTGGGCGAGGTGGCCTCCCAGGGGGCCTTGAAAACAGGGAGAGAGGCATAGCCGGGAGGCTGCCCCACCTGCAACCCGTCGCCCGCCCCCCTGCCCGCACCTGCAGTGTCCGCCTGAGGATCGGGGTCAGGAGAGTCCTCAGGTGGCTGGGACCATCTCAGTCCTCTCCCCGTAAACTGGCATGGCCCGGGTGCTGGCCACTCTGTCCCCTGAGGCAGGCGCTTCCCTTTCAGCCCCAGATAATTTCCCATCAGCCCTGCAGGAGCGAGAAGGCAGGGCGCCCATCTCACACGGGCGGGGCCCAGGTGGCCAGAGAAGGGTCCCCAGGTCTCCCACCGGAGAAGTGCCCCCATCCCTGCCCTGTTTCACAGCGAGTGTCCTGCCTCGGACCCCACGGCCGCCCGATGGGCCCGGGCTGCAGGAGGGCAGAGGGTGGCTAGGCCCACCCACCCAAACACCGACGGTGCAGGCACCCCAGAGGCCCTGTGGCAGCCCAGCCCAGCCTTCATGCAAACGCAAAGGAAAAGGGTGCTGTGAGGTGCAGGGTACGCAGGGCAATGGGTAAGAGGAGGCCTGGGTAGTGGTGGCAGGAACCACCTACAGTCAGGACCAGGCCTGGGGGGCACAGGGGCCGGGGCGCAGGAGAGAGCTGGGGTGCCCCTGGTCAACGAGTACGTCCTGCCCACTGTGCGGAGCACTGTGTCCAGGGCCGGGCCCTCTGGGACTTGCAGAGGGACGCCCCAGCCCGGCCCCCAGGAGGTGGTCTCCTTCCACAGGGCTGTGCCTACCAGAAGCCTCGACATCCGCTTCCTGATACTGCCCGGCTGGCCGGCTGCCCACTGCTGGGGGCTCTGCAGACCCACCCCTGCCCCCTGGACGGCATCAGCAGGAAGATAACACTTCAGTGCAGAGAATATCTAGCCCCAAACGCCCCTGGCTAAGCCAGGATGGGGCCTTGCTGTTCCCAGGACGGGTCACCCACAGGTGGCAAAGCAAGGGCCCAGCTGCCCACCCACACCTGGGGAGGGTGCGGGAGCCACGACCGGGGCCACCCCGCCCCCCGCCCGGCACGCCCTGCCCTCAGCAGCTGCGGGGAGGCAGAGGGCAGCGGGGACAGAGGGCAGGACGGTGGGCGGGGACACAGAAGCCACCATCTCCAATAAACCGGAAGGAAGGCTGGAAAAGAGAACCATCCGCAGCGACAAAAAAGATGATACATAACAGCTTGACATGAAACAACCATGCGAGCAACATACAACAAACACGACAGAAGCGTGAGGGTCCCCAGCTGCGCACAACGCCAACTTTCCTCCCATTTAATCTTAAGGTGCAAGTCCTGCCCAAATTTCAGTGAGGTTATTTCTGAGCTTGACAAAACATATTTGAAAGTTCAACGAGAAATACGAGTACATGAGAGCAGCTGATGCCGTGCAGGGGCACGAGCCGGGCTGTAAACGCGCTGAAGGCCCCGGGTTAGAATAAACGGAGTCCCCGAGTCAGTGTGCAGCCCCGAGGACTCCGACGGACGGATGACAGAGCAGCAGAGTTGGCCGATTAAAAACGCTCCATTCCAGATGAAGTGCTTTTCCAAAACGGAATGCTTTCTTTGTTCTGAGTATCTCAGTAGTAACACTGGTTGTAAACAAAAGGCCAGAGTGAGGCACAGCCCCAGGCAGGCCCAGCGGAGAGGACGGCCTCCTGAGAACGCAGTGAGGGGGCCGGGCAGGCAGGAGAGGAAGGCCAGAGTGAGGCACAGCCCAGGTGAGGACAGGGACAGGCACAGCCTCTGAGGACAGGGAGGCTGCCTGGAGGCCCGAGGAGGAGGCCCGCGGGCAGGAGAGGAAGGCCAGAGTGAGGCACAGCCCCAGGTGGGCCCGGCGGAGAGGACGGCCTCCTGAGAACACAGGGAGGCTGCCTGGAGGCCCGAGGAGGGGGCCGGGTGGGCAGGAGAGGAAGGCGGGGCGAGGGGGAGGCAGTGATAGGAGCGGGGAGGCAGCGGCTCCTGGGCAGGTTGCATCTGGGAAGGCGGGCGGGTATTTGATTCTTGCCTCCACCGCCCACCACCCACCGCCAGGAAGAAGGTGGGGAAGCGACAGACGTTTGATCTAAAAGTAAACACACAGCTTCCGTGTCCTCAGGTAACCAGAGCCCCAGGAAGAGAGTCCAAGCTTTTGGGAGGAGCAGCAAAAAGGGCCAAGGACGCCCCCACCTGCACAGCAGCCCGTGCCCCAGCCTGAGGGTCAGCGTGGTCTTGGAAGGTGCTCGGGGGGTGCCCCTCAACCGAGCCTGCCCTGATCCACACGCTCAGGGGCTCCGAGCGCCCATCAGCAGGTCCTGCGGTAACCCTGCCAAGTGTGGCCTGGGGCTGGAGACCAGTTTCCTGGATGCAGAACAGACCTTGCCTACGGTGCTGGGGAGGCCCCGCTGCACAGACACAGACACACACACACACACAGACACACACGTACACACATGCAGGTACACACACACAGAGATACACAGACACACACGTGTACACATACACAGGTACACACACAGAGAGACACACAGACACACACACGTACACACAGCAGGTACACACAGAGACACACAGACACACACATGTACACACAGATGCACACATGTACACACACGCAGGCACACACAGACACACATGTACACACACACAGGTACACACACGTGTACACATACACAGGTACACACGCAGAGAGACACAAAGACACACACACGTACACACAGCAGGTACACACAGAGACACACAGACACACACATGTACACACACGCAGGCACACAGACACACAGACACGCAGGTACACACACGCAGGTACACACACACATAGATACACAGACACACACATGTACACATACACAGGTACACACACAGAGAGACACACAGACACACACACGTACACACAGCAGGTACACACAGAGACACACAGACACACATGTACACACAGATGCACACATGTACACACACGCAGGCACACACAGAGACACACAGACACACATGTACACACACGCAGGTACACACACACACACGTGTACACATACACAGGTACACACACACAGAGACACATAGACACACACACGTACACACAGCAGGTACACACAGAGACACACAGACACACACATATACACACAGATGCACACATGTACACACACGCAGGCACACACAGAGACACACAGACACACATGTACACACAGAGACACACACGTACACACAAGCAGGTACACACAGACACACACATGTACACACAGAGACACACATGTACACACGCAAGCACACACAGGTACAGACACACAGGTACACACATACATACATGTACACACAGCAACACACAGAGACACGTACACATGTACACACATGCGCACACAGGCACGCACGTACACACAGACACACATGTCACACACAGACACTCATAGAGATACACTCAGACACGTACACACATGTACACACAGGCACACACCCATACACACAGAGGCAGACACAGACACACACACACACAGACACACACAGGCACACACACAGACACATAGACACACAGACACACATAGAGACACACACAGACAGGTACACACATGTGCACAGGCACACACATGTACACACACAGGCACACACAGAGACACACACACACACAGACACACAACACGGGCAGAGACACATTTGAAGGCTGGGCCATCACCAACACCCACAGAAAAACAGATCGATTTTTTCCAAGTCTTAATTATTCCACCTTAAATGATCTGCCTTGGAGTAAACTGCAGCCAGGTCATTCAATTGGACAGAAGTGGGGAGGCCCAGGCTTATGGGGGTAGCTTACGCCTGTCACACTTGAAAAGAAGCCTACTTCCTGGCAGCCACTGAGTACGGGCTCTGCTCTGGGCAGCTGGAGCCTGGATGCAGCTTGAAGGCTGGACTGGGCCCTTCCAGGTTCCCCAACGGCCCCAGAAGGAGGCAGGGCCTGGCCTCGGGCAGGCAGACCCTTCCTCCCAGGCCCCTCCCCACGGGAGCCCCATAAGTCCTGGGTCAGGGGCCCACGGCCAATGTGTGGAAAACAGGGCAGCCAGGAACAGAGGGGCTTGGAGTCTGGCCACATGTCAGGCTCACCTGGGCCGAGATAGGGAGACAGGTGTCCAGGCGGGGGACACACAGACCCGCGGGGACTCCAGGGGACCAGAGCACGGCGGGGACTCCAGGGGACCAGAGCACAGAGGCCACAGCTCCTGAGTTGGGCCCCAGGGCAGCTGGAGGGGTCAAGGAGGGGAAGCGGTCCATCCTCCAGGGAAGCGGAGCTGCCATGAGGCCCCAGGGGTCAGCGGCCACCCTGGAAAGCCCAGGGCTCTCCTTCAGGCCCCACTGGGCACCGTCCACATGCTGAGGTGGGCAGGGCAGCGGAGCTTCCTGACAGCTGTGCCCACGCCAGTTTAGGGCCCCAGGGTGGGGCGGGGGGTTCTCGATCCAGTGACAGGTAGGGGCTGGGGGCTTCTCAGAGCCAAGGACTGAATCCCAGTGGGCCCCCAGCTGGAAGGGTGAGGAGGGGCATGTTTAGAAGAAAGAAATCTGAGGGTGGCCTTGCTTTAGCCTGAGGGTGGGGTCCTTACGAGGACGAATCCAGGGTACTGGGGAGAGCTCACCTTGGTGGGGGGCAGGGGGCTCCCCAGCAGAGGATGAGGGGCCCTTCCTCCATCACCCACAGGACTCCCCAGTCCTGAGGCTGGAGCTACCCTGGTGTTCGTGAGCTCAGCAGAGACGAAGCCACAGCCAATCCCACAGAAACAGGCCTCTGGGAGTTTGGTGTTTAATAAGCCAGACCCAGAAGCTGGGGCAGAGGTGGAGAAGACCCCACACGCCAGCCCCAGTGGGCGGGCGGGCAGAGGCGGCAGTCTGGTGTCTGCAGCCTGGTCCATGGGGCTGGTGTTCCCACCCCTGAGCCAGGGGTGGTCTGAGGTTCCCCAGGGCAGCCGCAGGCCAGGCCAGGCTGGGACGGGAGGAGGGGCGGGGAGCAGGAGGGGAGGTAGGGCTGGGGCATCCACACGCAGGCCAGCCCAATGGACATCTCTGCTTTTGGGGGGGACCAACCTTTGTAGACAAAAAAGTAATATGCTGATGGTTTACCATTCGTAACAACTACTTCTTTAACATGGTGGTTTCCCAAACACCTGCTCGAGGTGGCAGCTGGCTAAGCCCGGCCATGCTCGGACTCCCTGGGGCCCCCAGAGGCAGAGGTTTGACCCCCAGGGTCCCCCACAACTGCCTGGAGGTCACTTTGAGCCAAGCCAGGGAGAGCGGGCCCGGGAGGGCAGAGACCATGAGCGGGCCCAGCCTCCCGGGGGGCCCGCCAGCCCCACCCACCCGCACCGAGGACACTCACTCGTCTGCTCACCCCCTCTCAGCTCTCTGGACCGAGGTGTCCCTTGCAGTCTGAGATTTCATGTACAGACACCAAGGTGGCCCACGCAGGCCCACGGCCCAGCTGCACCGCGGTGCTCACCCGACCCCCCGAGGCCCACCGCTGGCACGGCCGGGGGAGCCCCCACACCCAGCGCCGCATGGGGGCCTGGAGCTGAACGCTCCCGCCCGGCCTCTCTGCTCTGAGGAAGGCCAGCTTCCTCGTGCAGCTGGGTGGCCAAGATGACCCGGAAGACCCAGCAACAGAGCCCTGTCCACCCCCATGCCAGCGCGGGCTGGGCTCTCACCACTCACGGCTTCCATTCTGCCTCGGAAAACAAGGCCCTCTATCCTGGGAGACGATTTCTCCGAGGACTTGGAGCTTGGGGGAGGACGGGGTTTGTTAACAGGGTGCGGAGGTTCAGTTGGACCGGATGCAGAGAGCCCAGGGGTGACGGGCTGACGGCCACAAGACAGAAGGGAGGCGCTTAATGCCACTGAGCTGGCACTTAAACACGGCTCGGCGGCACCTTTTATGTGACGGGTAACTTACTGTCGGAAAAGACTGGAAGCAAAACCAGACACGACGTCCAGTCTTGCCCTCAGGACTGGATACAGCGAGTTTGGATAATCCATCTCCAGGCACTCTCCCCTAAAGGTGGAGCCGCCATGAGGTGAACAGCCACCTCGCCGGGGACAGACAGGTCACACGACACGCCAGCCCCTGTGCCTGCATCCATCGGGGGTGTGGGGGTGCGTCGGGGCGGCTGCCCTTCACACCCGCTGGGTTGAAGGTGGCTCCCAGCAGTCTCTAAGGCCAGTCTTCACTGGGCGTCCGGGCACGCCTGAGCCCTCGCACACCCTCTGAAACAAGGCCACGCGCAGACAGCAGCACACGCGGCCCTGCCTGCACACGGAAGCAGACTCCAAGGCCTCACCCCCTCTGCTGGCGGGGACACCGCCCCAGCCACGGGAAGAAGCGGAGGGACCAGAGCCCACGTTCCACACACACCCTGGCACCTGGCCCCACGGCCCAGGGACCCCTGGAGGCCTGACTGGGGGCCCAATTAGGAAGCAGGAAGCTCCCCTAGAATTACACAGTGACTTGCATCTGAGATAAAAGCCTGGCAGAACCCCACGCTTCCTCTAGTTACCCCACGGCAGCCCCGTCTCTGAGCCCTCCTGTCACCCCATGCCAGCCCCGTCTCTGGACCCTCCTGTCTCTCCACTGCACACAGATCCATCTCTGGGACCCGGCTTTTCAAAGCCAAGACCTGGCTGGAGGAGCCAGAATCCTGGGGCCGGCGGAGACTGCGGGCAGAAGGGCAGCCCGCTGTGCTCGTGAGGCGGGAGGACCATCGCCGGGCAGGGGTGCAGAGGGCCCAGCCTGGGGGTGGGGGGTGAGGACGGCACAGCGCCAGGCCCACCAGCCTCACCAGCCTCACCTCCCCTGGCCAGTCTTTGCCCTGAGGGTCCCCAGTCTCCTTCCCAGGCCCGCTTTGGGAACACCTGGTTGATCCCGAAGCCATCCCTCCCAAACCTGGTCTTGGCTGACGTCTTACCTTCCCCCTAGTGGAGGAGGCAGCTTCCTCTAGGCTCCACCTCCCACACCCCCATTCTCCGTTGGGAGAGGCCAGGTGGCAGAGACTGTCCCAGGTGCCATCAAAGTCTGACACACTCACCAACCAAGAACCTCATCTTTTGGATCAACCATCTCTGCACAACCGACAGAAGGCCAGGGTCCACCAGTTGGGTCCTGGCCCCAGAGACAGTAGCAGTCCTCGCCTCGTAACGCACGGAGCACTCCAGGGCCTCTGTGCCGAGGGGCTCATTTCTCTGGCTTACGATCCCCCCAGCCCATAACCTGAGGCAGCACTGGGTGTGACGTGGGGCCGGGGGGTGGGCAAGGGCATCGCGGTGCCGGCACGAGCCTCCTGGGCTGAGACACGGAGCCTCAGCCTCGGAGCCGAAAAGCAACTGTCCTTTCAGAAGTGACTCATTTACAACAGGCCCGTCAGGCAGAGTCCCGAGAGCTAATTCTAACCTTTGCAGAGGCTTGTTCAGCCTCTTGGAGTTATAATTACCCCCGATCTCCGGGCAGGATAAGGCTGCAATCAGGAGCTTGGATCCGGCCACGAGAAAGTGGAGAACGGGCTCGAGCAGCCAGTGTGGGGCAGGGCTGCGTGGCCGCCACCTGGGTCCTGCCCCTGCCCGCCTGGAGGGATGGCCCAGCACAGGCCTGGCCTCTGGGCTCCAGACACAGGGGGCCGGCCCCCACGGAGCGGCTTCTCAAGCACGTCCCTCCTGGGCTCAAGCCGCTCTGCTGCTGCTGTAGAACGGGGCTCATGTGAAGGGCAAGTGGCCTCAGGATCTCAGCCCCAGAAGAGCCCAGGGATGTGCCATCTGCACCCCCAGCTCCCGGCCGAGCTACAGGAACCCAGAGACCTGGGCCAGGAGAGCCTAGCGGTGGCGGGCTCAGGGGCAGCCCACCCGAGGCCCCTAGCATCGCTGGCCTGCCCTGCGGGAAGCATACCCACACGCTCCACCAGACCCAGGCGGCTGGCCTCGCCCACACGCGTCCAGGCCAGCCCCGCCCTCAGCCTTACCTTGCCGAAGCTGCCCTTCCCGATGGCACGCAGGATCTGGAAGTGGTCCAGGTTCACTGCAGAGAGAGCAGAGGGGTGCCAGGTGAGGGGGCGGCAAGACCGGTGCCCACCAGGCCCCCACGCTGCAGGGAGCCCCCACACTGCAGGGAGCCCCCACACTGCAAGGAGACCCCCAACACTGCAGAGAGACCCCAACACTGCAGGGAGACCCCCAACACTGCAGGGAGCCCCTGACACTCTGGGGATTCCCCCACAATTCAGGGAGCCCCCCAACACTGCAAGGCGCCCCTGCAGGCACCCAGCAGTCCACCTCACCCTAAGAGGAGTCAGGTCAGCCATGGTGCTGCAGGGGGGGCCTGAGCCAAGGCAGAGAGGGGGCCCCGGGGCCAGGCAGCACCTGCTCCTGGGCGCACTGTAGGGGGAGGCCAGGCCACGCTGCCCACAGACGGGACATGATCAGAGCACACGGCATCCAGAGCAGCCCCCAGCAAGAGGCACCGCAAACTCCCAAAGACCCTCAGTCACCCCTCCCGCAGCCTCGGGGGCTGTGCCCCGCAGGTGTCTCCGGACCAGCTCGAGGAGAGCTTGTAAGGGCCCCGGGATGGTAACAGAGCTGCCCACTGTCTAAGAGAGACCCCTCAAGGCCTCACTTCCGTGGACTTTCTCCATGGAGTCTGACAGAGAGCCCCTAGCCCCAGGGAGAGTCCAGTGTTTATAACTGTCACGGCCTCCTGAGACACGCTCTCCTGTGCACAGGCCCGTCCACGAGAAGCCCTTCCAAGCCTGCAGGCCGGCACTGGCCAGACCCGGGAACACTGCACAGCTCTCACGCCCCGTGAGGCAGGCGCGGGAGACCTGGTCCTCACAGAGACAGTGTCCCTCAGCCATCTCGGGACTGCCCTCTGACCCGGGCACCCGCGGGACCTCGGGATCTAAGGAGGTCCCCGTGGGCAGCGGGGGAGAGGGTGGGGCGTCGGGGCACGGGGCGGGGCACCGAGCAGCTGGGGAATGGGTCTGCGGGGCTCAGGGCCCAGCCCCCCACCCGCCTGCCCAGTCCGCTCCTGGATCCGGCCAGTTGCCGCCTGAATACCCCCGGCTCCTTCCTCACTCGCCCGTGTGCCCGCGGTCAGCACAGCTTGGCTGCTTCTGCACAGAGCAGAGGACGGGGCCGTGTCCGTGTCCACTGCAGGAACCACCGCCGAGTCTATGGAGCACGTCCCCTGTGCACGGGCCAGGCCGCCCAGACAGGGGCCCGGGGCAGACAGTGGTGCCTCCCTCCCTGGGCGCTGCGTGCCCTGCTGCCCACGGCCCCAGCAGAGCCCCGAGCACGGGTGCCTCTGAGTCATGAGCTGGCAAGGTGCTCAGCAAACAAATCGTCGCTTTTAGAGAAAACCACGAATCCCAGACTTTCGTGTTTCCCGCAGAAGAAAATGGGAATGAAGCTGCATTAAGGAAGAAGCCAGAAGCACAGGGCAGCCCCGTGCCTGCCCGTAAGGGGGCTCCTCGCGGGGCTGAGTGGGTGGGTCGGCAGAGACGTCAGAGGCCCCGAGCACCGAGCCAGGCCGTGGGGCAGGCCGAGCGCTCCGGGAGCTGGCCTGGCCCCCCCGGCCTGTGGTCTGCACCGGGCAGTCAGTAGTGCCAGCCTGTGGTTTTGACACAGCTCTCCCTGCTTCCTGAGACACCAGCAGGATGGCTGCAGATCCCAGACCGCAGACCGCGTGGCGGACGATGAGGACAGCTGCCCATTAGAAGTGGGGGAAGGGAGCCTGGGTGTGGCTGCCAGGCGTCTCAGGAGCGCTGGGTCTGAGTTCCGGGGCAGGCCCAGTGCCTGGCAGGCGCACACGGCGTCAGACCAGAAGCCACGAGCAGGGATTGTCCCTGAAGGTGGTCCAAGGTGGGGCTGGCCTGGACCCCTCCAGGTGAGCCTCAAGCCCACCCACTGACCAGGGTCACTCTGAGCTCCAGTGACCGGGGCTCCGGGGACCCATGGACCACGGCTCCACCCTGACACCCATACCTGGTCTGCCCCTGCCCACCCACAGGGCCACCACACAGGAGGCTCCCACCCATCCCCAGACCCTGCCTCACAGCCCCCTGAGAACCTGAGACCCAGAGGCTGCTTTGGGCCCCTCCCGCACCCAGGCTGGCTTTGGCAACACAGCAGCCTCTGGACCCACTCTGGGCAGGACGGCACGCCCCGTGAGCCCCCCACCCCTGCCCGGTGCCAGGGTGAGGCTTTCAGCCCACCTCTGGCTCTCCTTCGGGCCTTCGATGACAGCGGAACTAAGGAGACCCCTGCCGGGGACCTGTCACAACAGAGGGGGTGGGTCTGCGACAGCGAGGCTGCAATCCGGAGGATGCAGTGAGAGCCGCATCGCTCACACCAGGTCACGGAGGGCACCCTGAAAACGCAGGTCAAGTCCCCCAGCGCTGAACCAACCAGAGGAGGGGGCTGGGGCTGCCGGACCCCCGAGGCCAACAGAGGAACGTGTATGTGCACAGAGGCGGGGGTCCCAGGGCAGAGAGGAGGTGGGGCACACCGTGTCCACTTTCCTCCCGACTTTCCGGCCACTGCTGGGCAGGGCCCTGCGGCCCAGGGAGGCGCTGGGGGCCCCGGTGCCAACGAGCAGAGGAACAAGGCTCCAGGGGGAGGGGCGTCGCCGGGACGCTCAGCACACTTGTCCCTGCGTCCGACACCTCCCGGCTCACAGCGCCCGTAAGAGGCCCCAGCAGTCCTGTCTGACCTTGACCCATCTCTGCCGGGAACCTGAGTCCTGCACGTGTCTGTTCGGGCCCGCAAGGACACCAGGGGGCCCCGCGGCCACACGGGCACAGACTCCTCTTGAGGTGGATAAATATTTTAAAACAAGGGTTTTGAGAACACTCATTCTTCAAGGAGGGCTTTCATGTGCTGAGCTGGCCATCGGAAGCACAGCGGTTGCTATGAAAATAGGCCATTTTGACCCAGCCAACTAAGCATGGGAGGAAGGAGGTTTTGATTCTGTTCCACAAGGGTCCTGGTGCCAACAGCTCCCAGCAGCACCCACGGCCTCGCAGGGACCCACAGCATCCTCTCTGCGGGCCCTGCTTGGGCCACCATCACCGCCTGAGCCCCGGGGTCATGGGCCACTTTCCTTATTACCGTCTCAGCACTAAAGCCCAGGGGCCCAGACAGAGCTCTGTTCCCCACGGGGTCCTCAGCCATGTTCCCAGATGGGGTGTTTCTCGTCTGAGGTCTTCCCCAGGAGACCACCATCCCCAGGAAAACGCAAGGAGCTCCTTTCTGGAAGCGGGGTCGACGCTCGGACAGCCCTGTGTCCAGGGAGACTTATTACTGTCCCTGTACCACCCGGACACAGGGGGCCTGGCCCTGTCGCCCTCAGCCTGCACCGTCGGTCCCGCTGGTGGCCAGGAGGGGAAGGCTTCGGGCAGACGAGGGTAGGGAGGAGAGGGGCAGCGGCCCCCCAAATACCCAGCGAAGCAGCAGAGAAAGTCAAAAGCTGCCTCTTGGGCAGGAACCACCAGACCCGAAGCAAGAAGGCCAGTAACGTCTGAACACTTTTTCCCCACGATAAAGCCATTAGCGCTTCGTGCATGCCTGGCCCAGCTTTCTTTTCCACACGAGAATGGGACGCCCTGGCACCGACCACTGTCAGTGTTCAGCACCCGGGTCAGCACCCACCCCCATGGGGCCGAGGCCCCCCCCCGACAAGCCATGGATGCAGCACGCAGGGTTCCCTCCGATTCCAGGTGCAGACCGCACTGCTCCCACAGGCTGGGGCTTTTCTTAAAACAGACAAAGCTGCCTCCAGTGAGGAAGGCAAGGCAGAGTAAAAATAGACGGCTGAGTCGTGAGTCACCACCGTGGCTACCAGCAAGAATGCGGGAGCCCGGGGGTGGACACTCCCCAAGGCCTGGGGGGCAGCCCGGCTCACGGCCCCTGCCCCCGCCTCCTGCCCCCCGTGGTCCAAGACAGCGTAGCAGCTGCGTCTGGGGGGCAGGCCCGGAATCCAGGCCAGCCCACCTCCCCTGGGCACCTAGGCCCTCAGAGCATTCTTGGCCTCGAGAGAACCCACCCCAAAGCGGGGATCACGTGGGAAGGGTGGTCACAAACCACATGTCACGTGTCGTGGACATTCATGCCCAAGGTGACTGAGCTGACCCAGAAAACCCGTCAGAGAAAATCACCCAACGCTTCCGAGGCCCGCAGACCTGTGTGGCCACAGAGTGGTTCCCGTCTGGCCACACACCCGGGCCCAGGCCTACCCCACCGCCTGGGGCGCCCACCTTGCCTCCTGGGGCGCCCGGCCAGCCTCCCGGGGCGCCCACCCTGCCTCCTGGGGCGCCCACCTTGCCTACCGAGGCGCCCACCCCGCCTCCCAGGGCACCCGGCCAGCCTCCCGGGTCACCCACCCCGCCTCCTGGGACGCCCGGCCAGCCTCCCAGGACACACACTCTGCCTCCCAGGGCGCCCACCTTGCCTACCGGGGCGCCCACCCTGCCTGCCGGGGTGCCCGGCCAGCCTCCCAGGGTGCCCACTCCACCTCCTGGGGTGCCCAGCCAGCCCTCCTGTGATGGACACAGGCACACGCAGGGGCCTGGTCAGCAGACTGGCGCCTCACAGACATGCCGAGGCCCTGACCTGCTCATCACCACTCGTCCACCCCGCTGAAGGTCTGCGGGAACCGAGACACAGGGGCCAGGAGCAGGCCGTCCTTGGGGCCCCACGGTCAACATCATGTTTACTTCTCAGAGCAACAGGGTGTGGGGCGGGCATTCCTGAGCATCTCTGAGGGACCCAGGACGAGAAGGATTCGGTTCTCCGCTGCCCGCCCCACTTAGCAGGAGGCCCTGTGACCAGGGGCTTCCTTGGGCCCTGAGGATGTTCGGAGACCCCTGGACGAGAAGGTGAAGGGCGAAGAACGGAATCGTGTGCGCTCTGGCCGGCACACCAGGTTCCCGAGAAGCGGGGAGGGCACCCTCAGGCCGCTCCTGGGCACCGGGCGACCGCCAAGCAGTGCATGCACCGCCCACCAGAGGGGGAGGACCCATCAGGCAGCCCCATCCCCTCCACTGTCCTGCCCCGGGAGGCACGGGCAGGCCCCTGGACGGGGGACAGGCCTCCTCTGAGCCCGAGCACCCCTCCCGCAGCCCCCGGGCCCTGGCTCTGCCCTTTGTCGGGGTGGGGGCCATCTTCCCGGCAACCCCCACACCAAGGCCAGCGCATCCGTCCATCTGAGACACTCCTGCACCCAAGGGGCCCGGCCCACCTGCACCCTCAGGCCCTTCTCCCGGAAGCCCCTGCAGGCCCCTCGGAGCACTCACTGCCCACTCTGGGCCTCAGTGTCCACCCATGGCCCCCAGCCCGTCTGGTGGGGGTGGGGCACCCAGAGCCCTGTGCCTTCCCCCACTGCGCCTCTCCCGCCAGCCTGGCGCCCCGCCGGAAGGCAGGGGCATGCCCTCACCCCGTCCCTCTGAGAGACAGACACGCCAGGATGTGGCAGCTGCCAGGAGGCAGAGTGCAGGCCTCTGGGGGCCCAGGTTCCGGAATAGTCTGCGCCTGGGGTCCGGGGGCGGGGGGCCGCATGGCTGGCTGGGGACCAGCAGGTGGCCGAGGCCACACTGCCCACCCAGGGCCTCGGGGACCCTTGCAGAGGCCCCCCTCTTTATCCTGGCTCCCATCCCATTCCAGAGTCTGAAGCGCGTTCCAGCGCCTGACAGCAGCGTCTCCAGAGCCCCGGAACTGTCATGAATTAGTGATTAAGCCGACAGTTGGATCGATACAGTGTCTCCACCGCTGGGCCCAGCTCCTCGGGGCCACAGGGAGGTCGCCTGGGGCGGACAGGCTCTCCACTTGTCGAGACTGGGCAGCGGTGCCACCCCCGGGCCACCCAGGGGGTCCTGCAGCCCAAGGCCCATCTCTGGCTGCCTCCATCAGCTGGGTTCACCCGGTGCCAGTAGGACAGGACTCCGGGCCCCCTCACCAGCCATGAAAGCTGCCCAGGGCCCGCAGACCAGACGTGCAGACAGACGGGAGAGCACCAAGGCCCCGGGTTCTGGGAGGGGCGCCCTGGCTTAGCTGGGGGTGGGGGCAGGGGAGGGGAGGAGGAGCCCAAACAGAACCCCGAGCCCCAAGGCAGGTCTGCCCAGCACAGAACTCCAACCCTGTCCTGACACGACCCCGCCCCGCCTTCTGGGCACCCCGCCCTCCTCAGCACGGTGGGAGACCCCAGCACACGTGAGTGGATTCTGGGGAGTGTGCCTCCTGCGTGCTGAGGGCCAATTCTGGCAGTACAGCACTGGGTCCTCTAGGAAGAGAATCTGGGCCAGGGCGCAGACCGCTGGGAGAGGGTCAGAGCCAGGCACCATGGGAACAGGCAGCCCCCCAGGCCTGCATCCGCACCAGCCCAGCCCCGACCCCTGAGAGCGGGCCTGGCGGGACATGTGATCAGAGCAGGACCTGCACCCCGGGCGGCACGGCAGGCCCTGGGCTGCGTGCAGGGAGTCGGCCCCTGGACGGAAAAGGAGACGGTCCTGACGGCTGGGGACACGGGAAGGGCCTGGCAAGAGATTGAGGCCCGCACGTGGCGAGATGCCGATCTCGGCTCAGGGGCTGGAAAACGCTCATCTGCCCACATCTTTCCATCTGCAGCCTCGGGCTCCCGGCCGAGGCCCTGCCGCCTTCCCCACGGAGGACAGGTGGACCGAGGGCTGGAACTGAAACGAGGGGCAGCGAGGCCCCAGGTGCCTCCGAGCAGCAGTGCCGGGAACACGGACACAGGCCTATGGCTCTGCCGCGGGGCTCACCGCCCAGCCTCTGTCTTCCAGGTCCACGTGCCAGAATGGGCTTCCTTCTTGGGGCCAAGGGATACTCCAGGGCATGGAGAGCCCACGGCCTATCTCTGCACCCGGGGGACACCAGGCTGCCTCCACGTCTCCTCGACGTGGACAAGGGCTGCAGGGTCCTCTCTGAGGCCTGCTCTCAGCCCTTTGGATGAACACTCGGAAGTGGAACTGCTGGATTGAACGGCGATTCAGTCTTTTTTAGGAACCGTTACACTGTCCCCCGGGCTTCCTGGGTGGCTCAGCGATGAAGAATCTGCCTGCGATGCAGAAGGCACAGAAGATGCCACGGGATTGATCCCTGGATCAGGAAGATCCCCTGGAGGAGGGCATGGCAACCCACTCCAGTGTTCTTGCCTGGAGAATGCCATGGACAGAGGAGCCTGATGGGCTACAATCCAAGGGGTCACAAAGAGACGGACACGACTTAGCGACTGAGTGCGCGCGTGCACACACACACACACACACACACACACACACACCGTCCCCCACACCCTCACCAGCACTTACTCTTTTCTGGATTTTCGGAGCCGGGGCGCTCCAGGGGATCCATGAGCAATCGAGTGCCCAGGGTGCCAGGGTGGGGGTGCCACAGGCTGCCTGCCCAGGAAGGTGTGTATGTGCACATGTGTGTGTCTGCATTGTGTTTGCATGCTTATACACACATGCGTGTGTGGTTGTGTGTGCAGAAACCCACCTGTGCCCTCAGCCACTCGAGCCCAGGTCCCCAAGGCCCCCATCCCAGGACCTCGGGCTGTGCCACTCATATAGCACTAAACTGCATCTCTGTGGGTGGGAGCCCAGCCTTACCCCACCTGGGTGCCTCCCCTGCAGCTCCCCAGATGCCCGGGCCAGCTGGTAGCACATGTGTTTCCCATCGGGGCTGGGATGTAACTGGCCTCCCGGGGGATGCACACAGGCCGCTCCTCAGTGTGGGGGGTCAGGCCAGCTGGGAGCGCAGTCCTGCACGTGCTCTCCGTCGGGGCAGGGATGTAACCGGCCTCCCGGAGGACACACATGGGCCGCCCCTCAGTGGGGGTGTCGGGCTCACACCTGCCTGACCAGATCCCTCAGCACCGGGCAGCCGGTTAACTGTCGTCCCCACCCCACAGAGGCCGCGGAAGTTGCCATGGTTCCGCTTCTGGACGAGGTCGGGGCGCACGGTCACAAGGCTCAGAGCCAGGCACATCACCACACTTTCGAGTCTGATTCAGGGAGGAAGTGTGGGCAGGCCCTGGTGCCAGGAGGAGAAGGTTGCAGGTCGTGGCGGGGGCCCCTGACGAAGAGGCCCCCCAGCCCACACACCAGCGGGCCCCCACGCGCTGAGCTGGAGACAGACACCCTGAAGGCCCACCTGAGAGGGAACGGCCAGCCGGGCTCAGGACAATGCAGGGGACAGGGCAGCTTCCGGGCGGGCAGAAACGCACCAAAAGCTGCAACTCATTCAGTTTAACACGGTAGAGTTTATGTGGAGTTCATCTCGGTTAACACATCGGTGTCATCGAACACGAGACTCGCGACGGCATAGGATCTGCGCAGGACAGGCCCGCGTTGCCTATTCAGGGCAATCGCCCTGGGGGGGTTGGGGCAGGACAGTCCTCAACCCCATTCTCTCTCGATGGAAGGATAAGTAAGTCACGTGTAGAGCTACAGCAGCTTGTCCTGACATTAGACGATACAAAATTCATAAAAACCCCAGCCTCATCCATCAAGTCTGCATTTTATTTATATCCAGCCTCGTTTCAGAAAAGGATTGGAGGCAGTGACCCATTTCCTTGGCCCAGCACTGCCGCCGGGCAGACACGGGAGCCGACCCTCCAGCAGCCCAGGCCGGCCCCTCCTCGGTCCAGCTGTCTGGGGACTCAGCTCCCATCACAGGTGCCGGGCCTGGCCCATTGGACAGAAGTGGGGCTTCTGGGCACAGAGCAGGGGTGGGACAGAAGGCTGGGGAGTGGACAGTCCCCACACACTGGAGCCCAAGGCTGCAGCCAGGACGTTGGAACCGAGATGGGGGACGAGCTGGTCAATGCAATGTGCCCCACGCCTGGCCTGCCCATCTCTCAGGCCATCTGCTCCTCACCGAAGGCCTTTGAGGTCAGAGCCCCCCGTCCAGCCTGCTGCCGACTGAGCCAGGGCCACGTGGGCCTGCGGTCCCGGCTGGCTCTGCGTCCTCCCCAGGCCTGCTGGCCGTCCCGCGCTGACAGCTCACACCCTCAGCGTCCACTCGGTGATGACCGCTAACGTCCACCTCGCTGAGGCCCCCTCTTCTCCAGGGCCATGCTCTTCCTCAAACATTTTCAATCAGTGTGTCGAGTTCTTTGGATTCGGTGAGTCTGATGTCAGTTTGGAGAAAGCTGGCATCCTTCCCATACTCATACCCTTCCCTTACTTAGGGCCACATTTCTCCACACAAACGCTGCACAGCTGTCGGACGACGTATTTACAAGCTTTTCTGAGGCATAACTTACACACAGCAAATGAAACCCTGAGATGCAAGACTGATCGGTGTGAACGCACATGTGCACACACCCGGGAACTGCACCACAGGCAGGAGCAGCTGGTCACAGGTCCCCGTCAGGGCAGCAAGGTCCACCTCCGAGGGGGAGTGTGCTTGCCATACATTTATCCCCAGCATTCAGAACATGTGAAGAGCTCCCACAGATCAACAAGAAAAAGATGACAACAACAGAAAACGCACGAAAGTCTTGAATAGGCACCTCATGAAAGAGGATGTCCTAACGCCCAGCCCAACCAACAGGAAACGGAGCTCCATGCTTCAGCCAGCAGGGATGCAGAAACAAACCGCGGTGGGGCTCCACCCACCCACCAGAGCCTGAAACTACAAGAGGCCGCCAAAACAGAGGCTAGTCAGGCTGTGCCCAGCACCGCTGGCGGCGCTGCGACTGCACGATACTCCAAAACCGTTGGTCAGTAGCTGGAAAAGTTGAGTGGATAAGATTCTACAGCCCCCAAACCAAAATCAATTGAGTTTTTTAAAAAAGAAACCAACACAACACTGTAAAGCAATTACCCTCCAATTAAAAATTTAAAAAATTAAATAAAAAGATCCTACGGCCCAGCCAATCGTCACCCAGAAACGCACACCTCTGTTCACCAATAGACATGCACAAGGAATCCAGAAGAGTCACAGACTGGACAGTACCCAGATGCCCAACATCAGCAGAAAGGATCAACGACGCTGATCTTTTCGCACAAAGAGTTCCAGACAGAAGGGAAAGAACGGACTGCGGCAGCAGCCAGCACCTCAGCCGGGTCTCACAGGGGCGCCTGCTGAGAGAAAGCAGCCAGACACGGGCGAGCACGAGCTTTACAGGAGCTTCTCGTTTGTCTTTTAATTTATCTATTTTTAGTCGTAGGATAATTGTTTTACAATATTGTGTTGGCTCCTGCCATACATAAGCGTGAATCAGCCATAGGTATACATATGTCCCCTCCCTCTTGAACCTCCCTCCCACCTTTTCTGTTTTAGAAAAATACGTATGTTCCAGTTACTAGATGCAGAATCTACAAATGTCTATTGTGTTCACCGTAATTGTGATCTTTGATTCCCTTGCCAACTTGTGTCTCCTTGACCTAAAAATGATAGAAATATCCTGAAATCTCCCACTGCAACGTTGGGCTTATTGATTCTTCTCAGCAGGTCCTTCATATATTTGGGGGCTACTTTGTCAAGGACACACAAGTTTAAAAGCAAAATACATCAGATGTTTAGGAGGCAGCTGATGGATGCAAGAGGGAAATTCATAGCTCTAAGTGCGTGTGTGGTAAGTCACTTAGTCGTGTCCAACTCTGCAATCCCATGGACGGCAGCCCACCAGGATCCTCGGTCCATGGGATTCTCCAGGCAAGAACACTGGAATGGGTTGCCATTTACTCCTCCAGGAGAAGCTCTAAGTTCTTAAATCAGAAAACAGGGCATCTGTGACTGATTCATGTTGATGTATGGCAGAAACCAATGCAATACTGAAAAGCAATTATCCTTCAATCAAAAATAAATAAATTTAAAACAAAACAAGAAGACAACAAAAGAAGAAGAAAGGATATAAAATAAAGGAAAAAACTAGTAAAGAATGGAGATGAGTTAAATAGAGACAAACAATTCAGGAACTGCAACAGAGCCAAGAGATGCTGGAGATGAGTTAAATGGAGACAAACAATTCAGGAACTGCAACAAAGCCAAGAGCTGCTTTTATAAGGTTCATAAACCCATGAAACCTCTGGAAGAGTAAATCTTTTAAAAAGAGAGAAAACACAAATATTAAAGATTTTAGAAAGAGGATGTCATTATAGATCCTACAGGCATTTAAAAGATAGTATACAAAGATCATGAACAACTTTATGTCATCAAGTTACACCATGTAGATGAAATGAGAAAATTTCTTGAAATACATAATTTACCAGACTAACACAAAAATAAATACAATCTGAACAGCCTTATATCTGTTTTTTAAAATAATACATTCACAGTTGAAAATTATCATATGAAAAGAAGAACTCCAGCCCAGTGACTTTAGCAGTGAAGTCCACCAAATTTTTAGGAAAGAAATAACATACCACAATCTTACACAACCTAATTCAGAAAACAGAGAAAATGAGCACTTCTTAACTCTTTCCATGAGACCAGTATTTTTCTGATATCAAAACCTGATAAAGACATTACAAGAAAAGAAAATTAAAGACCAATATTCTTCATGAGCATAGATATAAAATTCCTTAATAAAACAACAGCAAGTTAGCAGCAATATAGAAAAACAGAACCTATCACGACTGAGGTTTATGCCAGGAATGCAAGGTTGGTTTGACTTTGAAAATCCATTGCTTTGAGTCACACTGCACTAAGAGAATAGAGAAGGAAACATACGATCACCTCCACAGATGCAGAAAGTGCAGTTTCCTGTGAGTCAGTCATGGCTCAGTAAAGCTGTTAACATGCCTCATACAACAGCATTTGACACAGTCTACAGCCAGTCCTGATGAAGACACTCAGCAAGCTAGAACAGAGCAGAACTTCTCCACTGAGAGGACATCTGCAAAAGGTCAGCAGCTGAACTGCACAGAATGGCGACAAAGGGAACACCTTCCCCAGCTGGGGAGCAAGGCAAGGCTGGCCACTCCCCACTTCTCTCAACACGGCCCCGCCCCAGCCAGCAACATGAGGAGTTTAAGGGAAATTCGAAAGGAAGAAGTCAAGGTGTGTTGATTCACAGGTGACATAGCTGTCTACCGAACAAGTCTTAGGGAATCTACAAACCCCTTCTAGGGCTATAACAGTAAGTGAATTAAAAGAGGCCACAGGTGCAAGGTCTACAACAATGTATTAGATCCCTAACACATAGTAACGAACCACTGAGATCTTTTTAAATTGCACTAACAATAGCAGCAAAAGCATCAAATACACAGAAGTATATCTGAAGAAAAATGTGCAGCACTCACACATGCAACGCAATGAATCACTGTTGAGAGGAATTACAGGAGCTAAATCAGCGGACGGGGGCCCTTTGCCCCAGGGTGGGAGCGGTGAACAGTGTGACGGGATCCCTGCTCCCCAGGCTTACCCGTAGAATCAGTGCAATTTCAGTCCAAACCCTAGCAGGCTTTTAAAATAGAAACTAGTAGGCAAGTACTGAGATTTATCTGGAAATATAAATAATCTAGCAAAGCCAATATAGTTCGTTAAAAAAACAGCACGTTTAGAGGACTCACTGGATCTGGTTTGAAGACTGTGGAGCTCGTGTGAGGACAGACGGACAGGCTGCTCAGAAACAGCTGGCACCACCCGTGCCAACCGGCCTTCGACCAAAGCGCTAATGCAGGCCTAGGCGCAACATCTGCCTTTCAGCAAAGGGACCCAGAGCCGCCAAACCGCCATCAGGAAAAACACGGACTTTAATGTGCCTTGTGAAACGCCCCCAAATAATTCTAGATGGACTCCAGACGCAGATACAAACGTTCCGAGCACAAAACTTCTAGGAAAAAATATAGGGTAATATTTGTGCAACCTAAAGACAGGCAAAGATTTCTCAGAGGTAATGCCCAAAACACCAACCATGAAAGAAAAAAAATGGATAACTTTGGCTTCGTTGAGATTTAAAATGTGTGCTCTTTAAAAGTCACCACGAGGCAAATGAAAAGTCAAACCTAGGAGATGTATTTGCAACACATTTCCAGCCAAGGATGTGTAACCAGATTATATAAAGAACACTAGGAGACCACTAATAAAATGGCAAACACACAACTTAAAAGGAGGCGAAGACGTGGACAGATGTCCGCGTCCACGTCCTCCTCACAGAGGGGCGCGTACAAAAGTTCAACGAGCCAGGAAAGGACGCGCAACGTTGTTGGACACCAGGCGCCGTAAACTACCCCCAACAGGACAGCACCGCCTCCCACCGGGACAGCCAGTACGCACCGACATGGCAGGGGCCACCCGGACGTGGACAGCCAACCCCACACGCTCTGCTGGGAACGGAGCCCCGTGGGTCGTGTGGAAAACTCCCCACACGTCCTCACCAGGTAAAATGTGCGCTGGCTGAGCCACCACGCGATCCCGTTCCTCGATATCTGCCCAAAAGAAACCAAGCAGATGTCTGCACGGGGCCGCTCTCTGCAACCTCATTCCTAACAGCCGCATCCTGGAAACGATCCAAGAGCCCACGTGCAGAAGACTGGATAAAGAAATCGAGCTATATCCGTACAATATAGAACAGCACTCAGCAATTTTCTTTTAAAAAAAGAACAAACTACCCATACAGAACAAGATGGATGAGTCCCTCAAATCCCACACTGAATGGAAGGAGCCAGATTCAGAAGCGCACGTCGGGTATGACTCTGATTATGTAAGTTCAAGGGCAGGCAAAACGAATCTGTTGTGACAGAAAGAGCACCCGCGTGTGCCTCGGGGGTGGCGGGGGCCGCCTGGAGCAGAGCGGGGGTTGGGGGGAAAGGCCTCCGAACAGTGCAAAGGCTGAATCTGGACGGGGGGTGGTGGGTCTTGGTGACTCGGACACAAGGCTTGGACACACTTGTCAAAACCCATCGGCTGTGCCCTTCGGCTCTGCGCGTTTTCCTGTAATTAGAGCTCAGTGAAAACATACGAATACATATTATGAATATTTTGTAGAGGGGAGTTTTAGGTACCCAACCTACTATATTGTAGGAAAGAGTCCTTCACAGTCAGAGAACAGGAGACGGGATCAGAGAGGCTGAGTGGCTCGCCCACGGTCACAGGGCGCCAAGCAGGACAGGTCGGAGCCCAAGCCTCAGGACGAGGGGCTGGTCCACCGTGGGGCTGGGGGGTTGGCCCTGGGGGACAGGGGTACTGGGGGGAGCTCAGCCGGCAGGAAGGGGCTCCCAGAGCACAGACACCATGGGAGCATCACGTCACGTGAGCAGCCAGCCCGGGTCCCTGGGGGTGGGGAGGGGAGCCGGGGGCACAAGCCAAGAGCAGCTGCAGTTGCTATGTCTGCCACTCACCGATGCGCCCTGGCAGAGGGCAGCCAGGGCAGGGGCTGGCGAATGCCCCCCATGCCTACTGCCTTGGGATCATCTCAGCTGGACGTCTGGCCCATGTGGGGGTGGGTTCGTTCTGAGACCGTTCCGTCAAGGCGACCAGGGCGACCCCAAAGCGCAGCGCTCAGCCTCTGCACCTGCCCCACCCCCCAGGGCAGACCCTCCGCCCTCCCCACCCACGCCGTCCCGGAGCCTGTGCCCCAGAAGGTCACACAGTCGGGACCTTCCAGCCCAGCCCCAGGCTTCCTGACGCCCTTCCCCCACTGAGGCTTCTCTGGCTAGTGACACGCGTGTCTGGGCTCCGTTTGGACAGAGTGAGCCAGCTGGACCAGGGGCTCAACCCCCCTTTAGAAGCAGCGTGCTGGGGACAGGGACTGGTGTCCTTTTGGGGGTCCCTCGAAACCTGAACAAAATGGGAGAACTTGGCACACGCAGAACTCACTTTTATTCTGGAGCCCCGTGATGCACTCAGATCACACCTGTGTGTGCGTGCCCGTGGCTGCAGCTCCCCACATGTGTATCCCTGTGCGAAGACGTGCACTCAGGTGTGTGCCTGGTGTATGTGTCAGTGGGTGCATGAGCCCGAGTGTGTGTGGTGAGTGTGCACGAGTATGTGTGTGCCCGCGTGCCCGTGTGTAGTGAGTGTGCATGAGCACGTGTGCACCCGCGTGCCCGTGATGAATGTGAATGAGCATGTGTGTGCCTGTGTGTGTGTGGTGAGTGTGCATGAGCACACGCATGCATGTGTGCCCGTGTGTGTGCGTGAGCTCGTGTGCACCCGTGTGCCCATGTGTAGTGTGCATGAGCACATGTGCACCCGCATGCCTGTGTGTGGTGAGTATGCATGAGCACACGTGTGCATGTGTGCCCATGTGTGAGTGTGCACGAGCACGTGTGCACCCACGTGCCCGTGTGTGGTGAGTGTGCATGAGCACGTGTGTGCCCATGTGTGTGTGTGGTGTGCATGAGCACACGTGTGCGTGTGTGCCCATGTGTGTGTGTGCGTGAGCACGTGTGCACCTGTGTGCACATGTGTGCCCGCGTGTGTCTGGTGAGTGTACATGCACAGTGGCTGGATGGAGCGCCAGCCCCAGGGCTGACAGCCACATCCTGCCTGGAACTGCTTCACTGGGATCCCGCAGGGGCTGAGCTGTGGGAAGACCCCACTGAGCCCCGGGGCGGGAGTGTGGGGAGAAGCCTGTGGAGGTGAGCATGGGGCCTTGCAGCCGTTTATCACCGCCTGCCCTGCTGAGAGCCGCGCCCGCCCCCGCCTCCTGCCTGCCTACCCGGCCCCTGGCTGGCTGATGGACTGGCTCATCCCCAGAGGCTCAGAGGCCGCTCCTGGAGCTGACAGCCGTGCGTCTGGCTCTGGCTCCCGAGTGTCGGCTCACAGATCAGAGCTGCCAGCCTCGGGGCTGCCCATCCACCTGGGAGCACCTGGCCTCGCCAAACGGGGGGAGGGGCACTCACCATCAGTTAACAGTATCCCACGGGTCACCTGACCCTCACCGAGAATCAGTTCGAACAGCTCTCAAACACACTGGTGTGGTCTGGTGGTGCTTTTCTGGGTCCGATCCCTGGGTCGGGAAGATCCCCTGGAGAAGGGAATGGCTGCCCACTCCAGTATCCTGGCCTGGAGAATTCCAGGGACTGTACGGTCCATGGGGTCGCAAAGAGCTGGACACAACTGAGTGACTTCCACTTTCACTTTCTGTGTTCATTAAAGGGCCTCACCCAGAGGGCAGCCTCCCATCAGCAGAGGAAGCGGTTTGCCCCCGAGCTTCTGGTGGATCCAGGTTGGGGCGACAGTGGTACCCCTGACGGGACTCAGTGAGAAGCCTCCTCTGCAGCACCAGCCGGGCCCTCTGCCCCGAAGGGCGGCTTGTGAGTGAGCGAGCGAGTGTGCGAGAGAGTCAACGAGTGAGGCAGTGAGTGAGAGAGTGAGTGACAAGTGAGGGAGTGAAACACGAACCTCAAGCTGCCGCCCCCCCAACCCCGGCCAGCAAGGCTCTTCCCTCCCAGGTGGATTCCCTGACCAGCCACTGGGCTTCGGGGACTTATTTAAGATCTGTGGGATTCTGGGGCCACAAAGGGGATCCCACCGTTTGTAAGATGAAGCATTTAGGCTGGAGTCCAGGAGCAGGCTGCACGGGTCTGCAACCCCGAGGGGCCTTCGCATAGGATGGGGCAGGAGTGGTCAGGGCACTCGGGCAGAGCAGAGCAGAGCTCCCCAGGCCACCGGAGCAGGGCAGACGCAGGAGGCGGCTTCTGCCTGTGGGTTAAGACCCCACGGGCCCAGAGCTGGGTCCCCCAGGACAGTTGGTCCATGGCTGGGTGTGGTCACCTGGGGATGTGACGCTGACCAGGCTGGGACTCAATGGCAGGATGCCCCTAGGGGCAGGGGGCCTGGTGCGCCAGGCGGGGGCCCTGCATGCCTGGGGCCAGCTGATAGCCCAGGGCAGGCTCACCTCACCGGGCAGCTGGCGTCTCAGTCAAGCGCCGGTCCCATGCTGCGTTTGGATAAATAGAAGCCACGCAGCATTGTTCGGGAAAGTTGCTATTTTAAATTCCACCTCACAGTAAGTGCACGGTTTTATTTCAGTCCTTTTCTTAAAAAGAGATTTGCATACGCTCTGGATGGAAGCGGATATTTAAGATGAATAATCTGCACGGCTGCTTATTTTACAGACGAAAGGTGGCAAAGCATTTACCAGCCTGTGGGGCCACCCGAGGGACACTCACCCGAGGCAGGGGACCTTGTGGGGCCTGGCTATGAAGTGTCCCCTGCCCCTCGCCCAAATGAGCCCCCCCAGGCCTCGGGCCCCATCCCCGGCCTGCCAGCACGGGCCTGTCTGCAAAACAAACCTGGGCAAATGCAGCCCAAGTGCTGGGCCAGGCAGGAAGGCTGGCAGACACCCCGGGGCAGAGCCTGGTGGGCACACGGGTCCTCCAGCTCCAGGGCCACTGCTGGCCAGGCCCAGGGCTGAGTCTCCTGCCCTGCCCTCCTCCGAGGGCATCCCAGCTGAGGAGCGGCAGCTGCAGCGGGAGGAGGCAAACCAGAGGGGACCCTGGAGGTCAGTGAGTCCCGGGCCCAGCCCTGAGGACACACGCAGAGTCCTGACAGGGGGTCACGGCTCCTGGGGCCAAGGACGGCACGACCGTTCACACCTTGAAGCCTCCGGGGGCACCGAGGGGGCCCAGCCCAGTGGACGTTGTCCTGGGTGCGGCCCCATGCCTGCCCAGCAGCCTTCGAGGGGCAGGGAGGTCCAGGCCTGCATGCCCACCATGCAGGGCCAGCCCCCACGGAGCCCACGGGGAAGGGGGCGAGTGTTGGGCCATGAGCAGTCCACCCCCTGGGGCTGGTCACTGCCTGCCATGGTCTTGGAGCAGAGTCTAGACTGCGTGCCAGGAGAAAGCAATGCAAAGCAGCCGCTTGGTCGGGACCTGAGCACGGGGCCGCCGACGGCCTGGGCGCCCCCAGAAGCAGCCAAGTCTGGACTCCTTGCACTCCCGGCTCCTGGGCCCACGTCCCCAACAACGTTACGTCCTGGCCACTGCACACTCGGTGCCCACGTGGCCACACGTGCCTCACCACACCCAGGACTCTAGGTCAGATGGACCTCCTGTGCCTTCTCCGGGGTCAGAACACCCTCCGACCACCCCTCCCCGTACAGACAGGTCAGCCCCCAACCAGAATCTCCTGGGTCCTGTTTGGTCCCTGCCTTCCTGCCCCGCAGCTCTGCGAGAAGCAAAGATGCTCTAACTCTGGTGGGGAGAGGGGAGCCGACAGGGAACTCCAGGCCCTGGTCTCCCCGGGGCTGCGGGCTCTCTGCGGATGGGCGTCAGTGAAGACAGAGCCAAGGGCACAGCAGGGACTCATGAGGAGCCAACCGGAGCGGACATAGCAGCCCGCCCCAGGCCTCATCCCATCTCACCCAGACCTTCACCCCAGGTTCTGCAAACCAGGTTTTCGGTCACCAACTTCTCCAGCGCACAGAAAATTAGAAGGTGGATGTGCAATTAGAGAACAGCATAAATTCAGCAGCAAAATACGTTCAGGAAAGATGCAGGAAGGTGATTTTTATACAGTCACGAGACACCCGGAGCTGAGGGGGTTGGGATTGGCTTCGGTGCCCAGGGTCCTGCAGACGTGCGCCTCCCCCGCCTGCCCAACCCGGGGTGGGGTCAGCGCCCTCCCCTGAGCTGCTGCCCAGGAGTTGAAATGGGATCTGGTGCGCCGTCCAAGAATCACAGGAAGACACACGCCGCACATACAAGGACGCACAGGTCTGCTCTGGGGCTGGCTTCCCGGATGACCGGCGTGGTTCAGGAGCCCCCACGGCACAGAGCAGCTGCCCCCGGGTCCCGGGCCACAGCCACGCCGCGAACACCCACGCCGCCAGCCCCCTCCCACCTTCCCAGCTCAAGAGGCTGGATTATCATCCTGGAAAAGGGGTGGGTCTATTTTTGGCTAAACTGGATAGAATTAAGGAAAGATATTATTTTGAGATGGAACATGAGACTTCTGTTCTCTTTTATGCTCCAAAAATAAGAGTCAGAGAAGGGAGCTGAGCTGGGAGTCCACATCCTCGGGGGCGCTCAGGTCTGCGGTTTCCAGGACGAGAACCCACCTCGCTCCCAGAGGCAGGCACGGCGACCGCCACAGAGCTGGAGGCCAGCTCCACGCCATGCCCAGGCAGGGAGGCGGCAGGCTGGGGGTGCTGGGCAGCTCCCGGGCCTCTAACCTACAGGAAGGCGGGCAGCCTGCCTCTCCTGCGACCCTGCGGGTGTCATCGTGTGAGGAGACCGCGGGCCTGTAGAGTGGCCTCCGCTGGATGGAGGGCTGAGAGCCTGGGTTACCTGCTGGCCTGTGGCCCTCGGACTCTGACGCGTGCGCACACACACACACACACACAGTAAACCCATGGAAGGGTTCTAGGACAAAGTGGGTGAGTTTGTTCATAATTCTGGAGCAAGAGAGGTCTTTCCGAAAAGGAAGCAAACCCCAGAAGCCACAGAGCAAAGACTTGTCAGATGGACAAATTTAATCATAGAAATCAGGAAACTTGTGTATAGAGAAAAAACACAAATTTTTAAAAAATCAAAATACTACAAAATCAGGAAAGGTATTTGTGATCAATATGACCAAACCAGGATTAATTTCCTTAAACAAACTGGTGCAAATGATTGAGTCAACCAGAGAATGTAGAGGCCCCGATGGGAAGGCACCACCCGGACACACGGGACGCACCCCCAGTGCCCATCATCACAACGCCCCCCACGTTCCACGGAGACACGCTGGACCTGCACCCAAGGCTGGGACTGTGGGGAGGCTGGTTCACCCTGAGCCTTACGGGGGGCCCTGTGAGCACCCAGCCCTTCCAGGGTCAGGAGCACTCGCTGCTGCTGTGACGTCCACACAGACGAACTCGCGGAAATGCATCTCCACCTGCAAAACTGGGTCAACCCCAGACCACCCAGCTGTCCAGGAGGGGCGCTGGGGATACCCCTCGGACACCACGGGAAGGCAGGGTGTGGGGGAGACGGTAAAACCAGACAGACACCATCAAGCTTCAGGAGAAGCACGGAATGAGTGCCCTGCACGTGCTGATCGGTTCACGTGAACCAGAACCTCCACGCCGGCAGCCCACGCGTAGAGCCCCTCACGCAAGTCTGACGCAGGCCCTCACGCTCCACCTTCTGTCCTCGGGCAATTTTAACGTCTGACCCTCCCACATGAATTATTTTTTTATGTCAATCAATAAAAAAATGGACATGAAAGTCTGGGCTATTTTCTGCTTACGCTTCTCTGTTTATTTTTTAAGTGCCTTTTAAATGAGATATAAAAGTCGCCTCACTGTCCCTACTCATCTCACCAGACACCCTACCATCTGCCAGCTCACATCTTCAGGGGCCTGGACCCGTGATCTTGATGCTCAAGGTGAATGGCTTTTTTTTTTTTTTTTTAAGAATAAAATGGTCTCACACAGCCCAGGAATATGCTCCTGGGCACCGGTCTGGAAAGCACTGGAAACACCATCTTAGGAAATCAAAATCTTCCTCTGAGAAGATGACTCCCAGGACAGCATGACCTCTCCGAAGGGTTTGCCTCCACCCCACACCCGATCACACGGCTCCCACGGGCCACTGGCGAGGAAAGCAGTCCTCACAGGTGGGGGCCCTGCAGGCTGGGCTCGGGAGCCACGGGATCCCGGAGCGTCACCTGGGGCTCCCCTGCACGTGGCCATCCCGGCCCAGCCGAGGAGGGGGTGCGGGAAGGGAGGGCGCCCATCCCCCGAGCCGCGGAGGGGCCGTGCCCTGAGCCCATGCCGCCCGCCGGGCACACACGGCACCCTGCAACCCGGCCTCGGGGCGCCTGCAACTGCTGCACCGGGAGGGCTCCGCAGAACCACCCACCCCGCTGCCGAGAAAAGCGGACTCGTGCCACCCCCGTCCGGCCACGCGGCCCCCGCCCGGCGGAGCCCCGGCACCAGCTGGGACCGCAAAGGCCCCCGTGTTACCTTCTGCAGGCGTCAGGATACGCCGCCCCCAAGCAGAGTCCATGCCGTGTGAGCCAGCTCCGCGGCAAAGGCGCCTGAGAACCCGAGCTGCTTATTTAGCGGAGGGCCACGGGCTCGCGGTGGGGAGAACAGCTCCTGTCCTGGGGGCGCTCTGAAGCCCCCCCTCGAGAGAAACAAAGTCAGAGACTATCAGGCAGAAGCAGCCAAGGGTGCCGTGATCGCTAGCGACCTGTGATGAGACCAGGGGCCACCGGTGAGCTTTGACCACCGGCTGCCGGTCGGGATGGAGCTGAGCCGGCGGGAGGGGCATGGCTGCCCCTGCCTGTCCCCGGGGAAGGCGCAGTGTCCCTGTAGAGGGCAGGGGACCAGTAAGGGACCACGTGGCGGGTCCCCTTGCAGGCCCGGAGCTGCCTGCGAGGCTGAGGCTGAGGCGCTGGCCCTGCCCTGGGTCCTCCAGGTCCAGGTGCCCACGTCCTCTGCCCCCACCGGGGCCACTGCCCATGCGACACCTCGCCGAGCGGCAAACCGGGTGCTGGCGCCCAGGGGAAAGGAGGGTGAGCCACGCGGTGGGGGGGGCGGGCTGGGCCGGACCAGGAGCCCGTGGAGCCACCAGGCCTGGGGCCCAGGCCAGCACCCGCTGGGCTCAGCATCTGCTGGCCGCCCGCAGGGCCCACCCTTCTCCACTGACCGCGCAGCTCCAGGCCCCGGCAGCACAGGCCGTGGGTGACGAGGTCGCTGGAGCAGGACGTGTCACTGGTGCCCAGCTTCCGGGATCCTGGCAGGCCTTCCTGGCTGGTGACCCCGCAGCCCGGACACCCTTCCCCACGGCCTGAAATGGGCAGCAATGTCCACTGAAGGGCAGGGGGCCATCGCACAGGGGCAGGGGGGCGGGAGCGCCTGGCACGTGCTGGACAGGGTCCAGCTGCCAGAAGGAGCTGCCCATACCGCTCAGGTCCAGAGGGAGCAGCCTGCCACCTGGCCGGGGGCACAGCTCTACTCACCCAGCCAGAGAAGCCTGGACAGGGATTCTCCAGCAGGCCCCACCCCACCCCGCTCCCCACAGGAGCCGAGGGTGCAGGCCCCTCCCCACGCGGAGCCAGCGGCGACGACCAGAGGCCAGCAGGCTGCAGGCAGGCCCTTCCCTGTCTCAGATTCCCCAAATTCGGAGACATGCTGTTGAGGACTTTTGGGCACCTGCAGCCTCCAGCCCCCGCTGCCCATGGAGGGGAGGCACCTCACAAACCCAGCGATACAGTGTTGAAGAGGCGACCTGGACCAAACGAGGCCCAAGACCACTCAGCCCGGCCGCGGGGGCTCCCTCACTCGCTGCACCAGGAGGGGGACAGACGGACCAGGACGGGGGGCTGGCAGGGCAGGCGCTGGGCCCTGCCACCCGTGCAGACCCTGAGACCACCCAGGCCTCTCCCATCCAGGCCAACAGCCCAAGCAAGGGCTGCAGCCCTGAGCCGTCCCTCCCCAAGACCAGGGGAACGTTCTCAGGCAACAGTGCCCCTCCCCTCAAGCGGCTTCTGTTCTAACAGGAGATGGCGAGCTCTGCGAAGTCGCTCAGACGCGTCCAACTCTGTGCAACCCTATGGACTGGCTCCCGCCAGGCTCCTCTGTCCATGGGATTCTCCAGGCAAGAAGACTGGAGTGGGTTGTCATGCCCTCCTCCAGGGGATCTTTCTGACCCAGGCATCAAACCCACATCTCCTTCATCGGCAGGAGCACCACCAGAGAAGCCCATAACCCAGGAGATCGATGATAAACAATTAATTGATGGGGATAGCAAATAGAAAAGTAGTGAAATGGCAAGATTTTAGGCTTAAATATATCGACAATTACATTCAAGTAAATGGATGAACATTCCTTCTAAAAAGCAGGCATCTCCAGACTGGATTTAAAAAGCCAGAGTCAACCAAGTGCTATTTATAAAGAAACTGCTTCCTCCTTAAAGGTACAGAGGCAAGAGGTTAAGGGAGGAAACGGCTGCTCACAGACGAACCAATCAAAGAAACCAGGCGGCCACATTAGCATCAAGGTAGACTTGGAGCCAAGGAACATCATCAGACGTGTCATAGGATAAAGGTTCAAGTCATCCAAAGAGACACAGCAGCACCAAACGCGTACGCAGCCTAAGCCAGACACACACACGGAGCAAAACCAGCAGAAGGGACGGAAGACACAGACCAGCCACAGGACTGGAGGCTTCTCGTTCCTCGTGGCGACTGACAGACAGAAAGGGGGAGAAACCGTAAAACGCTGACGTGAGGTGTAAAGGAGAGGCATCACTACAGCCTCTGAAGGAAAACAAGTACTTTACGCAAGGGGCGATTTCCACCCCTTGAAAGCGAGCACGAGGAGGAGCGGGAAGTCTGAATACGCCCTAGCTATCAAAGAAATCGAATTTGTCCTTAAAGCTTCCCCACAAAGAAAGCTCCAGGCTCAGCGGCTTCGCCGGTGACCTTTAGCAAAGGTTTAACGGAGAAGTGACACCAAGGTCGCACAGACTTTACAGGAAACGGAGGAGGAGGGAATACCTCCAACCCACCTTATGAGGCTGGCGTGAACCTGCCAGAGACACCACAAGGAGGGAGACTCCCGGCCAATATTCCCCGTGAGTATAATGAAAATCATACGCCGCACGGGCGCTCGGTCCATCAGTCGTGGCCGACTCTCTGCGACCCCACGGACTGTAGCCCCCAGGCTCCTCTGTCCACAGGATTCTCCAGGCAAGAATACTGGAAGGGGTTGGCATTTCCAACTCCAGGGGATCTTCTCGACCCACGAATTGAACCTGAGTCTCCTGCAGCTCCTGCCCCCGCATTGGCAGGCGGATTTATTTTTTTACCACTGAGCCGCTCGGCTCGCCTCAAAATACCAGCAAATTGAATTCAGCAATATCTAAACACAAACCTAATAACGTGAGACTGATTCTTGTTCAAAAGTCACTCAGTGCAATTTACCTCGTTGGCAGAATAAAGGAGTTATCTCCACAGATACAAAAGGCATTTTGCAAAATCCAACAACCATTAATGACTTTAAAACAAAAACTCATCAGAGTACGAAGAGAGGGAAACTTCCTTGGTCTGATAAGCGGTCTTTGAAAAAGCTCAGCTGACATTGTACTTAACAGTGAAATAGTGGACGCTCTCCCTCTAAGATCACGAAAAAGACAAGGAAGCCAGCTCCCGGCTCCTCTAATCGACATTGTGCTAGATGTCTAGACAGTGTGAAAAGGCATAAAGTTGGTAAATCTGTCTTCGTTCACAAGCAACATAGAAAACCCTATGAAATCTACAGACAAGATATCAGAGTAGGTATCCTGCACAGGGCGATGGGATACAGTCAGGATGCAACAATTTATTTTTAGAAAACACAAAATATGCCTGCAACCCCTGCACAGTGAAAACTATGAAGCCATGCTGACAGAAATTAAAGACCAGAATAAATGCGTGAAGTGCCACGTTCCTGGACTGGAAAACGCTAAATGTTAAGAAGTCTGTCCTTTTTTAAGTGATCAAGTTTCATGGAATCCCAACCAAAATCTTAGCTTACTTTAGGAGCTGATAAACTGATTCTAAAATTTACAGAGGAAGGCAAAGAATCTAGCATAGTGAAAACAATCTGGAAAAAGAACAAAGTTGGAGAGCAAACACATCTGCTTTCAGTCACATTGTAAAGCTACAATAATCAGCACGCTGTGGCATCGGCGTAAAGACAGACAAAGAGATCAACGGAGCAGAACAGAGCCAGGAAGAGGCCCATGAGTTCAAGTTCCAGAAAGATGCCAGGGAACACTCCTGGGGAAAGGATGATCATCTCAGCAAGCGGTGCTGGATCACACAGACATCAGACCGCAGAGGAGGAGGAGGGGAGAGAAGGAAGGAGAGGACGGCGGAGGGAGGAAGGCAGGAGAAGGAGCAGAGAGGCCGAGCCCTGGCCCTGGCGTCTGAGCAACATAAACACCAACCTGAAGTGGAGCGTGAACAATGGAATCACTACAGCGGAGTAAAAGTATTTCCACGTCCATCCTGTAAATTTGAAAGTGATCACATTAAAGAACTGAGGTTACCAGAGACCACTGTATGAACTGGAACTCCGTTTCCCTTTTAAGACCTCAGTGGAAAAGGTGAGAATCTGGAATGAGTTTCCTTTGGGAAAGACTGGTGGGAAAATACGGAAAACCCTGGCCATTGTCGAAGAGCACTGGAGTCAAAAGCAATGGAATTAAGCTCTAGTAGAGACAAGCTCGTTTCCACTCCAAGAGTCTGGTAGGTTTCAGTATGAGTGGTGAGTTTCTCTTTTTGTGTCTTTGATCTGGTTTCGTTCCTGTAATTCAGCCACTCGATTTTGTGATGGGGGAATGATATGTGTTTTTTGTACAAAAGAAAAAAATAACAGTAAAACCATAAAAGCTCTAGAAGAAAGGAAAAACAGTCTTTATGACCACGAGTTAGGTAACTATGCTCTAGACAGGACACAGAGGGAACAAACCCTAAAGGGAGGAATGAGAGAGAAGCTGGACTCCCCCAGATTAAAAGCGTCTCCTTTCCCAGAATGACCACTGAGGACAGAAGGGAATGACCTGAAACGCAGACTGGCTCCCCCTCCCAGCACAGGACCAGACTGGCCGCCAAGGACGCGGGGAGACCGGGTGAGACGCATGCACCCCGCACCTGAGGCCCAGGGCAGAGGCGCCCCCCCACTCTGAGGTCGGTGCCCTGGGCAGGGGCACGTCGCTTGTGCACTGACAAGAAGAACGTGAGTGCCTTTGGGAGAGAAGATGCTGCTGATAAAAGAGTAATTAACAACCTCCTGAACCTTTCAATTAACAGGATCCGCACACGAGCGAACCTACGCTCTCCAGAGCATTGCTTCTTTTTTTTTTTTTAAATTAAAACTACTTAAGTTTGTTCTGTAAAGGTTTCTTGAGATTCCATTGGACACACCCGCATGAGTCCAAGGCCAGGCCCACCCCGGCCCCAGGTGACCACCGTCCCCTCACCGTCTCAGCCCATGATGCTCAGTCCAAGGCTGCACCCCCAGGGCCTGAAGACGAGGGTCAGCCCAGGGAGAGGGCAGGCAGGACACGCCCCTGCCCTGGGAAGTGATCGACCCCCAGGTAAGCTGTGCTGAGCAAACCCAGCCCCCCCAGCCTGCGGCACAGCGCCCCACGGCTCTGACCTCACCTGCCGCTCTGCATGGAGCCCCCAGCCTTGGAGCTGGCGGGCACGGCCCGAGTGGGCTCCAGGTCCACCTGTGTGCCCGAGATGGCCATTCCTCGGCTGCAGCCCCCGTGAGCCGGACGCCCGCAGTGGGGGGATCATGGGTCCCTGGCTCCTGCCGTCCCAGCAGAGAAGAGAGGCAGAGCCCGCACACGGATCAGGCATGGGCCTTGCCTCCCCCCTAAACCCCGGGCCTCGCTCAACAGCCCAGGCTCCCCTGCAGCCGACCACGGGGTCCTTCCGAGGGAGAACCTCATGGGCCGCAACCACGTCTCAGCATCTTCAACAAGCAGGGAGATAGCTGCCAGGAGAGCTGCCCACCCCAGGGAGCCAGCCCCGTGGCACCTGCACCTCCACAGGGACAGGGGTCCACAGGGGGGGCCTGGGTCCACAGGGGGGACAGGGGTCCACAGGGGGGCCTGGGTCCACAGGGGGGACACGGGTCCACAGGGGGGACAGGGGTCCACAGGGGGGACAGGGAGTCCACGGGGAGGCCAGGGAGTCCACATGGAGGACGGGGGTCCACAGGGGGGACAGCCAGGACAGTGCCTGTGAGCCCGGCTACAGCGTGCACACCCCAGGCGCACACATTCCCACACACGCTGATGCTCACATGCACACACAGGTTAACCCCAGAACCCCAGGCTGTGCCCGGGTACCCTGCAAGTTCTCAGCCCTGGGGCCCCAAAGCAGGTGCTGGTGTTGGTGAGCCTGGCTGCTACCTCGGGATGGAGGGCGGGGAGGGGAGCTCGGGGCACGTGGGGCAGCAGGGACACGGGCAGTCAGTCTCTGGAAGGCAGAACCAAGGTGCCACGTGAGGGCCAGGCTGGGAGGGGGCGTGTCCAGTGTGGAGGGGCCACAGGGCACTTGGAAGGATGAAGTCAGTGAGGAGGGAGACTGCAGGGGTGCGGTGTGCACGTGTTACAGGACACACGTGTGACACACGAGACGGAGCCTGGGCAGAGAAGCCTGGAGTGTGGGAGGCAAGGTCCTCGCTGGAGGGATACTTGGGAGGCATGGCATACGGATGGTATTTGAATCTGTGAGACCGTCTGCGTGAGCAAAGCAGGAAAGGAAAGGAGGGGGCAGGAGCCCAGCGCTCCGGAGTCACCAGGGCGGCAGGAGGCGAGGCCGAGGCGCGCAGGGGCGTCCTGGGAGAGAAGGAAGCTGGGGGGTCCAGATGGAGACACGAGAACTGGGCGTCAGCCCTGCCCCCGTGCAGGAGGGCTTCACGAGGGCTTGGAGGCCGAGGGACAAATCCTGGTCTACAGGTGAGGGGACAGGCGCCCACGCGGACCAGTGCCCTCAGGAGTTCTGCTGATAACGGGGAACAAACGAGCGGGGACAGGGCACCAAGGGAAGCTCTCCACACAGGAGCAGGAAGCAGGCTGTTTACTCTCCCCAAGATGCACAGAGGCTGTCTTCTGGATGCCTGGCATCAATCTCCACCCTGGGGACACAAAAACGCCTGGTTCATGCTCAGCCATCCCTGGGAGCCTGTGCCATCGCGTGCCAACAGTTATGAAACGTGAACGGGGCACAGGGCGCAGCTCAGGCACAGCTCTGGGCTCCCCAGAGCCAGACCTGCAGGTCACTGCCCCCACCCAGAGCTGGGACCATGGACAGGCCTGCCTGCAGGCCTGGAGACAGACAGGCATGCCCCAGTGCGGGTGGAGGGGCCCTGGGTTAGGAGGGGACAGGCAGGGACCTGCACTGGGCCTGTGCAGACTTCCTCAAGGTCAAGAGTCTGGGCCTGAGGCTGAGCGGTGCGCTGGGTACAGCTCTGTGCTTTAAAAGGTCATTATCTCCCAGGAAGGGTGAGCACCCCCAGCGCCCAGATCTTGGTTTCTGACACCCTACCCAGAAGAAGGACCTGGGCTCCTGGGAGAACTGGCTGATTCTAGGGTTGGGTTGGGGAATACACAATGAGTCTGGAGCATGTTCTAGTCACAAAAAGTAAGGAAGTGCTCAGAAAGAAGCAAAGACAGCAAACAGTGAAGGCAGCAGGCCCAAAGGGCCAGGAGCCAACTGGGAAGCTTCTGATGGCCGGAGCTGGCCAACCCGAGCAGAAAGTAAGTCAAACACGAGAGCTCGGATTGCAACGCAAAGCACAGAACAGAGATCCATGAGTCTGCAAGGGCTCAAGTGAATGACTGAACCACAAAGCAAGCGGAAGAACACACAAAGCTTCTGTGCCAAAGAATCCCAAGTGATTTCATGTAGATACCTGCCCCTAGAGGAGGCAGACCCCAGCCTCCTGCCCCATGGGGATGGCACAGTGTGGACGGGGGGCGGAGGCCCCGACGGTGAAGACGCCTGACAGACACGACCTCGGCCAGGCGGTCAAGGCCAACGTCAGCAGCAGTAAGCCCAGCTGAGCATCTGCACCCTCAACAGGACGTGACGAGAAGAGCGTTTTTCCCGTAGTCTTCCTCCCAAAGACCCAAAACTGTCAAGGTCATCAAAACAAGCGCAGTCTGAGAAACTGACTCAGCTCACAGGGGCCTAAAGACGGACAGGAAGATGTCATGTGGATCCTGGATGGGACCGCGGAACAGAAAAAGAATGTTCAGTAAAAAAAAACAGCAAATCTGAATAAACCATGACTTCAGTATTTCTCAGAGTTACGGTGGATCATCTCACGTGTCACGCTGACTGGCCCGGAGCACCCAGGTAACAGTTCTGCGCCTGTTCTGGAGGGAGCTTCTGGGCAAGACGAGCAGTTGAACCAAGGACTCAGCAGAGGAGGCGGCCCTCCCTGATGGGGGTGGGCACTTGAAGACGCTCTTTGGAAGAAGAGCTATGACAGACCTGGGAAGCCTATTTAAAAGTAGACACATCACTTTGCCAACAAAGGTCTGTATAATCAAAGCTATGGTTTTTCCAGTAGTCATGTACGGATGTGAGAATTGGACCATAAAGAAGCCTGAGCACCGAAGAATTGATGTTTTTGAAGTCTGGTGTTGGAGAAGACTCTTGAGAGTCCCTTGGACTGCAAGGAGATCCAACCAGTCCATTCTAAAGGAAATCAGTCCTGAATATTCATTGGAAGAATGGATGCTGAAGCTGGAGCTCTAATACTTTGGCCACCTGATGCGAAGAGCTGACTCACTGGAAAAGACCCTGATGCTGGGAAAGATTGAAGGCAGGAGGAAAAAGGGACGACAGAGGATGAGATGGTTGGATGGCATCACCGACTTGATGGACATGAATTTGAGCAAGTTCTGGGAGATAGTGAAGGACAGGGAAGCCTGGCGTGGTGCAGTCCACAGGGTCACAAAGAATCCGACACGACTAAGGGACAGAACAACAAAAATGTTCGTTTACACACACACACACACACGTTATTATTCTATTTGTCTGGTGTTTGTCTAGAGAGCCCTGACTAGTACAGTATCGTCTCCCCGCTGGCTCCCTGGTCGTGACAAATGTACTATGTTAACATTAACATCAGGGGAATGAGGTGCAGGATATGTAAGAACCCTCTGCGCCACCTTCATGACTTTTCTGTAAATTTTCTGTGAAGCTAAAAATGTCCTAAATAAAGTTTACTTTAAAAGTCACATATATTCCGTGAGTGTCCAAGTATGGACTGGAAGGGGGTGTGAGAAGGCACCAATGGTTGTCTTAGCGCTGAGATTACATAAGACACCGAATTTCTTAATACTTTTCTTGTCACCTTTCGTTATATAATAAAAAGCTAAAAGGAATAAAAGATCACCCAGCAGCAGCATCTGCGGCTGGACGGCCAGCTGCATCATCTATCACCCAAACTGGGGCGCGTCTCCGGGCTGGAGCGGGTCCGCGGCGCTCCGTGGCTGAGTAGATGTAGTGAGGTCGGTCATGCTTGACGGGGGACAGCAGGCGTTGGCCCCAAACTCTCACTCCCTTCCCCCTCGCCCCGCCCTCCCCCAGGGTCTGTACTAGGTCCAGCTTTGGGGCTCTGCGGGGACCAAGCCGCTTCCTGTCTGCAGCTCTGAGTGCTGCGGGCCCCACACGGCCCAGGACCCCCGTCCGACTCGAGTCCCACCAGAAAAAGCGCCCAGGCCCCCTGCTCAGCGTCCTGTCCCGGAGGGCGGCCACCACCCTCACAGCGGCCCACCTGCCCCTCCGGGCCAACGCCAGGCAGGGCCACGCCATGGGCACAAGCCGGGCACCGACATGGGCACTGGGTCCACCCTTCCTTCAGCTTGTGACTCTTCACCCCTCCCGTCTGCCTCCTCTGTGCCCCTCTCCCTCTGCCCTCCTCTCAGCCCTGTGCTGTCTGCCTAAGGAGCTAAAAGAGGACTTCACAGGCACAAGATGACCTTGACACAAAGAATAAAAAGGAAACAGTGGACTCGAGGACGATGCAAACGCGCGTGGCCCCCGCAGCCCAGCGCAGCCCCAATCCGGGCCACCCGAGCGGCCAGCTCCCAAAAAGACGCACTGATGTCGCTGCGTCCAGCCGCTCCGTTTCTGTCTGGGGGCAACGCGGTACGTGGTCACAGATAACTGACGGGGCAGCCGCCCCACAGGAGCTGAGACCCCAGGGGCCACCCCTCACCAGCGACACGACTCCCGCTGAGCCTGCCACCAGCCCCGGGTGACTGAGCTGCCCAGGGGGCCGTGATGGGGAGGCCAGCAGGTTTTCCCAGCTCCACGGATGTCACGTGGAGCAGGTGACCCGCCCAGATTCCCAGCCGCAGAATCAGGAAACACAGTATAAATATTGTTGCTAAGTCACTGAGTCTGGGGGTTGTTTACCACCAGACACAAAGAGCAAACAGGCTGCCCGGGGGCGCTCGTGGTAAAGAACCCTCCTGCCAGTGCAGGAGACATAAGAGAGGCGGGTTTGATCCCTCAGCTGGGAAGAGCCCCTGGAGGAGGGCGTGGCAACTCACTCCAGTATCCGTGCCTGGAGAATCCCATGGACGGAGGAGCCTGGTGGGCTACAGTGCGTGGGTCGCACGGAGTGGGACACGACTGAAAGCGACTGAGCACGCACACACGCGGATAACAGACCGTCCTGGGGTGCGCGGCCAGGGCCAAGATCCCGCTCCTGGCTCCCAGGGCCCGAGTCTGAGGCAGGAGGCTGGGAAGCAGCACCCAGCACCACGGACCCCACAGGGCGGGAGCAGGAAGTGGGGACTCGTGTCTGAGAAGCCCAGCAGACTCCAGACCCGAGCACACGGCACGGCACGCCCCGGGTGTCAGCGACAGGTCCCGCCTGGCGAGTGGAGACAGAGCGCGTCTACACCCCAGAAACAGGAAGTGCTTGGCTATTTTCAATAAATTGGGGGCGACACGGACGCCCACCCACACCATCTCCTTGGCTGCAGGATGTAAATAACAGCAAGCCGGGTTTGCACGGCATCGACTCTGCGGGGCCTGCGCCGGCCAAGTGCTGGAGGCCACCACACACTCAGTCACACCTGGGGGTGTGGAGGGCGGGCGGTGGGGGGAGTGACCTAGGGGCTGGGTGGGGCACGCTGATCTTGCCCAGCACCCTGGTTTCTAAATAAGAGATTTCAGGTCAATGAGAAAATAGCTTATGATGAAGCAGGCATCCTGGTTTTTAAAAATAACAATGATTTTATTAATTGTAGCTTCTCCCCAATTGTCTCAGATTCTGAGCATTAAAGTAATTCTGCATGCTGGCCACAGCCAGCGTTTAGGGAAGACAGAGGAGCCCACTGTGGCCTCCAGGGCGCCGGCCAGCGTGCGTCCACCCCCTGGGGCGGGACAGAGGTCTAGAGAGGGTGACGGGTGACCACCTCCCCCCGCCCCGGGGAAGCAGGGACAGGGCTAGAGGAAGCGTGCCAACAGCTGTCGGGAGCAGCAAGGTCCAGTGTCCACTGGACTCTTGCCACCTAGTAGAGATGCTGGTCACCAAAGTCTTCCCTCTCCATAGATTTATCCAGAGACGGCAGAGCAAGGCAGGGACTGAGAAGCACACAAGGAGGAAAACTCTGATTGGACAGGAAACATGACGTCAGAAGAACAAACGCCAAATCTGGTTCTGAGCACCCCACCCAAAGGGGAATCTGGCCCAAGGCCACGGGGCACAGACCCTGAGTGGGGAACCACTGGGCTGGGGGTGGCAGGCGGGCAGGGCTGGGCCGTCAGAGCAGCCAGGACGAGAGGACACAGTGGCCGGGGGTGGGCGCAGCCCTGAGCCACCCGCCTCTGGCAACACGCCTCCCCCAGGCTGGCTGGGAGTCGGCGGAGGCTGAGTGCTCATCAGGGAAGGAAGAAGTTCAGGCTGTGGCATCGGCTGCAAACGCAGGACCCAAAGCGCCACTGCTGTTCCAAGCGCGTGTGTCCACGTGGTCCGCAGAGAAAAAGAGCAACACAGAAAGAAGAGCAAAACTGAAGAGACCCCTCGGCAGGGAGAGCCGGCCTGCGTGCAGACGAGGGAGAGCCAGCCTGCGTGCAGACGAGGTGCCGCCCGTGGCCAACGGCATCGCCCCGCGGAGCGCCGGGCAGGCAGCACCCTGGTGCCCCTGTGCCTCGGGGCTGCTGCCCAGGGACCACGCCCCCGGGCCCCGCCCCCCACACTGTCCTTACCAAGCCCCCCATCCAGAGCGGGTCCCCTCTGCGCCTAGCGCTGCTGCCCTCCCCGGGGTGGGTGGGATGTTGGACGGAAATACAGAACCCGAGGCCTCACCCGAGGCCCGACAAACCAGCATCTGCACTTTCACAGGGTCCCAGGGACTGGGGGCCCTGGCAGTTTGGGAAGCTCCTCCGAGCCGCCCCGACCCTGCTCGGAATAAACGCCTTGCCTCCCTCCGACCGACCTGGGGCCTCGGGAGGGCTCATCCTCAGAGAGCAGCCCCAGACAAGGCTCACCTCCCGTGCATCCTTGCAGCCCGCCTCAACTGGAAAGACAGGTGGTTAAATGTTTAAAAGAAAATCAACTTATTTTTAGCATTTTAAAACACACAGCCAGATGGATAGACACTCAGAGCTGACATTTGTTACATAAAAGCACGACAGCGAGTCCCCGGTCCATCCCGGACCAGCCTCGTCAGCCTCGCAAACACGTCAAGCTCAGGGCTGCCCCACAGCCCCCGGGACACCCGGCCCTGCACCGGGGAGCCGGGGACCCCCGCTGGCTGGTAGAGGACCCCAGGCTCTGCAGCCACTGCATTTCTGCCACCAAGGCCCCGCGTTGTGGGGGAGGCGGTGAACCGCCATCAGCCTGGGCCTCACAGAGAGCTGCCCCCGCCCCGGCCAGCCCCGCTCCCCAGGGTCGGGAGGGAAGGGAGAGGCACCTATTGTAAGTCAGGTCCACGCGCCACTGGACGAGGACTCAGTGACAGGGCCGGACTGACGCTTCAGAACCACTGGGCCGGCCCCCGCGCTCAGCACTGTGCACTCCGCTGCCCCCAGCTCTGGGCACACAGCAAGGGAGGGTTGGCACACACACCTTCCAGTCACCGAGTCGTTCTTGGCAGGTGACTCGACCAACCAACCAAGAAGTCTGGGAAAATCAACTCAAGAGCCATGAGGAGCCTCCGCAGAAAACCACACTCAGGACAGACAATCTTTGAAAGTTAAGTTTTCCTTCATACCAGCACCAACCAGCGTGGAACGTGACGGGTGCAAAGATCTTGTTCACAATTCAACAAAAACAGGCAATGAATGTGCCCAGTCTAAGCACGTACAGGGCCCGCGGGAGGAAAAGCCCTTCTCACTGTGTCCAGTGTGAGTCCAAAATGACCAAAAGTCGCAACGAAAAAGTGCAACCACAGAAGCACTAGAAGAAACTGCAGGGTTTTGACTGAACGAGCGTCACGTACGGTGCGACCGGACACGGAGGCGGAAAGCCGCCAGGAAGGAGGGAGCATCACGTACGGCGTGACCGGACACGGAGGCGGAAAGCCACCAGGAAGGAGGGTCTTGATGAATCTGACCGCACAAAAATTAAGTGGATGCACGTGGGGGAAAAAAAAACTAGCAGCACAGAAAGATGAACGACCCCGCGGCCCTTCCATCCTGGGAACCGTGGGAAGCACAGGGCAGCCAACAGTCCAGCGGGAGGCCAGGTGCAGGGGTGCGTGCGGCGCGCAAAGTCGCTTCAGTCGTGCCCACGGAGACCCCATGGACTGCTGCCCGCTGCCTCTTCTGTGCATGGGATTCTCCAGGCAAGAACACTGGAGTGGGCTGCTTCCCGACCCAGGGATTGAACAAGCATCTCTCATCAGGGCAGGGCTAGGCGCTGGCGACTCAGGAAAGCAGAATGCAAACATGGACAGAAAAAGATGGCCGACCTTAGCAGGGAGCAAAGCAGTGATGCAGACTCTCAGGTGGTCAAACAGCAAGGCCGTCACCAGCACCCAGAGGCAGGGAGGGGAGACAGGAGGGCGTCCTCCTCCCCTCTCCTCCCTCCTCCCCTCTCCTCTCGCCCTCCGCGTTCACCACAGTCATGCTTCCTTGTCCAACACCAGACTCCCCACCTCCTCATTTCTCTGGGCACCCCGCACCTGCCGCAGCCACGCCCATTGGGTCACCACCGTGTAACAAGCATCCGGGACAGCGGCATGTCCCAGGACGGCTCGTCCCCAGGGAGCTGGCGGATGCAGCAAGCTGCCTTCCGTGTGCACTCCTGACTCAGCAATGTCATCCCCAGGAACGTGCCCTAAGGAAACAATGTCGAGTGTACCACGATGAACACACAAGAACACTCGCTGCTGAGTTGTTTACATATTGATCCCTGAGCTCCAGCATCCCCCAGCCCCACCCCCAACAAATCCAACCTGGATTTGGGGGCAGGGAGGCATCCACAGTTTTTAAGAGCATCCTTTGAGTCTAGTTCACAGGACTAAGAACAGCCCTTGGAAATTTAGCCAACAAGGGATCCTTTAGATCGACGAGATGTCACAACACCTCGCTAAGTAAAAACAGCAGGTTTAGACAAAACCATAAATGGAGCACGATCCCATTTCTGCACCGAAGCCATAAAGTGTGTCTCTACACGACCGACGTGTGAGTGCATTCTAGGGAGGGCTGGGGCAGGCGTAGCTCGGAGGCCTTTCTGGGCTAAAGTTACCAAAGCCTCGGTTTTCCTATTTAGGACAATTTTAGGGAAGTCTAAACTTTTCAGAAATTTGTACACTTTAATCCCTCTATAATTTAAGACAGGTTTTATAAGTTTCATAAAAGGTTACGAGACTCCGGGAGCCCCAAGCCCCACCCTACCGCCCACCCCACCCTGCACGCCGAGGACTGGCCCTCTGCCACCCCGCGGAGCTTCAGTTCCAGGTCTCCAGGTGAAGGCAAACCTCCCGGATGGCCGGTGGTTCCCCACTTGCAACCTAATTCCGTGTTAGGCTTTAGAAGAGCCAGACTGCCGAGAAGGGCAGGTGCCCCCCACCCCGGGTTACTTGTCACCCAGCTGCTTGGGGAAGGTGCTGGAAGACATCCAGACAAGAGGGATGAGGGCGTCTGACCAGCACACGGCAGGCTGGGCAGAGCAGCAGACTGCAGGCCCCGCAAGGTCCACCCCTGAATCAAGCGCTCCCGAAGCCACGAGGGTGGGACAAGCGGAGGCGCGGGGCTGCAGGCAGAGGGAAAGGGCCCAGTGCAAGGAGGAGGCCCAGAGGACTCTGAACACGGCCCAGCACAGGCTGATCACAGGCTCAGACACCTTGGGGACACGGGACCTTCAAGGCCCGACGAGTCACAATTCTGCTTTTCAGTTGGCATCTACCTGGCACACCGTTAAACTGCACTCTTATTTTCTTTTTTCTTTTTCTCTGCATACCAAATTTGATACACTAATTGGGTGTTTAATCTAAAAAATTCATCAGAAGGTCTCATATCACCATGGCAACCGGGCAGTCCCAGTAAACGCAAGCCCTCAGCACAGCCCTGTTACCTCTTTTGGCTCACCCGCCACGGGGCCGAGAAGTGTGGGACCTTGTCCGGGGAGGACAGCTGCCCGCCCTCAGAGAAAGGTGGGGTGCAGCCTTGCCCTCCTGGAAGACCGGCCCTCCTCCTTTCCAAAGCCTGCTCTTTCCATGTAAACAAACCCACAGCCTTCAGGCCAAGAGCTGCACACATTTTCTTTGCAAACACGTACTGTGATCCCCGAGCCGTGTGCACCCTGACGATGGCACAAAGACAGAATCAAACTGGAATAAAGTGGCCGCCCCCAGGATCGCATCCACGGCGACCAGACCCAGGGTCAGTCCTGGCCCTCTAATCTCACCAAAGCCCAGCTAGGTCTCATCCTGAGGTGTTCAGTTTGGAGACCTGGCCACCGAGCCCAGGGGTGGGCGAGTGACTGACAGGCACGTGTGCTGAAGAGCGTGCACCTGTTGCCGAAGCCAGCTCCCACCTGCACAAGCCCGGAATAGCCGGCACCTCTGCTGTCCTGCTTCAGGCGAATGGGGACAGCGGAGGGGGGAGAAGGTGTGAAATAATTCCCAAATCAGATTCAAGAACCACAGATGCATTCTGTGCTCTTTTTGCCTCTAATGTTCCTTGGATTCTGAAACCTAACCCTCTGAACAGGTAGTAAAATTCTACTGTTCGAAGCTGAAGGCAGCCACTGGGCTACATCAATGCCTCTCTGCCTGCATTTTCTGCCTTGGACAGCAAAATGCAAAGACATGAGAGAGGGCCGGCTCTGGGCCGACACCCGCGGGTCCTGAAATCAGATGTATTTCTCAGGCGTCTTCTGATCCTGCCCCTACAGCCAGAGCTGGATGCAGTCGCTTCCTGATTCCTTCCTAATTCACCCTGGGCTTTCTACACTTAGAATATTTACACTCAAAGACATGCAACATATGAAACATCCCCAGCGGTAAGTTGTGCCCTAAAGTTCAGAACACAAAGACAGGTCTCCCCAGAATACACTGTGCGGGCGTGATCGGTCCTGAAGGCCTCGCCCCTTGATCATGTCCAGACACCCAGGCCCCCTCTCCGCTGACCATGACCCGGCTCATTGGAACCCAGCTTCCTCCAGACCTCCCCCACCCTGCCAGGCAGCACGCTCCCCTTCCCTCTGTGAGGACTGCCGCCAGGCTGCACATTCTCCAACACTGGCCTTAGGTCATAGTATTGTAATTTCCTATAATGCTTAAATTATTTATCAGAAATAAATAGCTTGGGCTCCTTGGCTAAGCTGTGCTCTAAAATTATAAAAGATCCATCCTACCCGCTGCAGGCTGCCTACAAATGAAAAATGCATATTTTACTATTTTAAGAAAATGTCAAAAAAAATCAAATGTGTCATCTTATAGCATTGAACTTATCTGCATGACATCTGAGAGAAGAGCTGCATGCTTGCCTGTGGAAGTGTCACAGTGCTCAGGGGCGGGCACTGCCACCTCCCCCGGGGGTGCTAAGGGAAAAGCCCTGTGCCCAGCAGGGCTCAGGGAGGCGTGCCCACAGGCCTGCCTCGGTCTCCTGCTTCCCACTGGCGCCCACCTCCAGGTCACCAGCCTTACCTGCAGGGGGAACTCAGGGCAAACTAGTTCCCAGAAGGGAAGCTTTTCGCACAGAGGCAAGCCTCCACCACACATCTGAGTGCAAAGGTGGGCACGCCCGGAGCCACGCTGCGCGGTCGCCGGCTCTGAGAACTCCGAGGGCCGGGCCCCCGCGCCACCTGTGGTCGGGTGTCTCCCTTGGCGAACTGGGCACCCCTCAGGTGCAGAGGGGCAACCGAGCGCGCGCACCGCACAGTAAAGGAAAACGCAGACACAGCGCCCTGGCTGCAGTGGGGTCCACCGATCCTCACTCCCCGCGGCTGGAGGGCCTGCTCCGCCCGCCGCGCCGCTGCCGGACACGGGGGACGCGCGTGGGCACCGCAGGCACCGTCCGCGAGTTTCCTCGGAAACCGAGACGCCCCGGAACGTCTTCCCGCCCCGGGAACCTTGGTGCCCCGAGGCACGGAAACCCTCCCGCAGCAGCCCCCCTGCGAGAGCGCGCGGGCTCCCCGGCGGCGCGGGCCCCAGTGCGCTCCCCAGGTCCCAGCCGCGCGGCCCTTCTCACCGTCCTCCTTGTCGTCAAACACCGGCCTCCGCGCTGCGGCCGCCGACATGGAGGACCCCATCCTCTTCTTCCACTTGCTCCACTGAAACAGGGGGCGCGGCTGCGCGCGGGCATCGCTGGAGTCCCGGGCTCGGGGCTGGCCGGAGGTGGGCGGCGGCGGGGCCGGGGGCGCGTCGGGGCCGGCGAGGCGCCCGCGGCCGAGGGGCGGCGAGACGGGGGGCGCCGCGGCGCTGCTGCCCCTGCGCTCGGCGCCGCTCCTCATGGCCGGACCGGAGTGCGCACCGCGGCCGGAGTCCGGGGCATGGCCCGCCCGGCGGGCGGGGAGCGGGAGCGGGAAAGACAGGCAGCGCCCGCCTTGCGCCCCGAGCTCGGCGCTCCCGGGTCCCGGCAGCCCGGTCAGCTCAGCCGACTGCGAGGGCCGGGGGCGGGGCCGGGGCGGGGCCGGCAGACAGGAGCCGGGGCGGAGCTAGCGCGGGGCGGAGCTAGCGCGGGGGCGGAGCCGGGAGGCAGGGGCCGGGGCGGGGCGAGGGCCAGGGGCGGGGCCGTCAGGCAGGAGCCGGGGCGGAGCTAGTGCGGGGTTGGGGGGGGCTGGGCGGGGCCGGAAGGCGGAGCCGGAGGCGGAGCTAGTGAGGGGACGGGGCCGACAGGCAGGATCCGAGGCGGAGCGAGGGCCGGGGGCGGGGCCGGCAGGCAGGAGCCGGGGGCGGTGCCAGTTAGGGGCGGAGCTAGAGCGGGGCGGGGGCGGGGCGGGGCGGGGGCGGGGCGGGGGCGGGGCGGGGCAGGGCCTGAGCGAGAGCCCTCCAGCTGCCCTGGGTACCCGCCGCCCACCACGCAGGGGCGGGTGCCGCGCATAGCGCCGCGGCGGCACAGACAGGAGACAAGAAAGGGGTCCCTCTGGCCTTGGTGGATAAAGGCGGCCCGCGAGCTGCTGCCGCCCGACCCGGGGCACCTTAAACCTCATCCTGAGGTTCTGAGTTTGGCGAGGCCGCGCGCGGGACCCGCGAAGGGGCAGCGGGAAACGGCTGTGCGGAGGCCAAGGCCAGATCACCGCCTTGCGGCCCCACGTCCGGGGCCGATTCAACGCTGCGGCTGCACCAGGGCCGCAGGGAAAGAGGGGCGCGGCGGGAGCAGGCCCGGGGAGGGAGCCCCTCCCCGCGCGGCCGGCCCAGACCCCGCGGCGAGCTCGCGCGCACACGCACGCACGGGCGCGCTCGGGGTCGAGGCGACGCTGAGCACCTGCGCCCGCGCCCTCGGATCCCCTGGTTGGGTCGCTGTGGTTGGGTCTCCCTCCGGTCGGGCTCTCAGTGCGGCCGGCCGGGCACGGGTCGGGACGAGAAGCTCCCGGAGCATATCTGCGCCTCGGGCCGGCCCGGGAGCCGTGTGCGGCATATTGCGCGAGGAGTGGGGCTGTCGAGGCTCGGTTTGATCTCCCCGCACCCCCATCGCAGGGCCAGGAGAGACCTCGCCGGTAAAGCACAGCAGATGGCCTACGGAGATGGCTCCCGGTACCACCCAGCCCTGCGTGCTTGACACTTGGTCACTGAGGGCTTGCTTTTGTTGAGTTCTCTGACTTTGACTTTTGGAAGCCTTCGCCTCCTTAGGTTCCTTCCCCAGGAAGTCCCGAAAGGGCCTCTGCTGCCCCTGGATGAGGGCAGACCACCCACCCGACCTGCAAGCCAGGACGCGAGGACCTGCGAATCTCTGCCCCCGCCCCCTGCCCAGGGCCCCCCGTTCCTCCGTGGACACCCTTCAGCCACACTGGCCCTGGAGCCGCCCCGCGCCTCACCCCTACCCCCTCAGGTTGTGTCTCTCAGTCTTGGCTGTTCCTCCCTCCGCGGTAGGACTAGGCCTGTCCCCGACTCCACCTTTGAAATTCCGTGGAGCCCCTTGACCAGTGTGGGCTGATTGACCAACAATGCAAGGTGAGCAGAGGTGATCTGGGTCACTTCTGAGCCACACTTTAGGGCCAGTGTCCAGACTGGCCGCACACGCCCCTTGGCTCAGAAGGAGTCCGGATCACTGGGGGACCACCTTCCAACCAGCAGTGGATGAGCAGAACAAGGGAGAACTTGGCCCCTGTGGGAAGTCACTGAGGTTTGGGGGTGCACTTGCCACAGCATAAGGTGGCGGTGCATCCTACCTTGAGTTCAACCCCAGGGAGGCGAGTTCCCCACGCTGAACAGGAAGGTGGGCAGGGTGAGGACAGGGTCCTCTCCGCGCTATGCCAGTGACAGGAGATTATGGGTGGCGCAGTCACCAGAGAAACGTGTCCCCGTCAGCCCGCCCGTGGAGCACCCGCACCGGATCCTGGGCAGCGCGTGGTCACGGGACCACCGCAGCTGGGATGGCCCGCAGGGGTCCCAGCTGGTGACCTGGTGAAGGCCTGGGGCCCAGGAGCTGTGAGGACACTGCCCCTGAGATTGAAATGAGTTAGTGTGCAAGGACAGAAAGTGGCCAGTGCCTCTGGGGGACGGCTGGGGCCCGCTTAGACAGGGCCTGTGCAGAGCAGCAGGAGTCTGATTTATACTCACGGCTCAGGTCCTGAAACCCTAGCATAAATGTGCATCAGCCTATAATTCATCCAGAAAGCTGTGCTTCCTGAGAGGATGTGGTTGTTAGCAGTCTCCCATTCTCATGTGTACCTTGTTTTACAGCCTCATTCTGAAATTAACACGCTGCCTGCAGCTTTGTAAATAGTCCCTGTTATTAAGCTCCCCTCAGATGGCTCAGTTTGAATGCACGGCTTCCTGCTGGGGACATACCAGAACGGACCCCAGGAAACAGGAAGCAAGCCCAAAAAGGGTTCCAGTCGGAGTTGCTCACACATGTGGGGAATCCATGAGTCCCCTTCGCAGCAGGAAGTAGAAAACCAGGTCATCCCTGACCACAGGGACATCAGACTGAGCCCTGGTGGGACGCGGGACAAAGGCCATGTGGAAGCAAGGATGTGGGGACCGAGTGCTGGGTGACTGGGTTGCCTGGTGACTGTACTGACTCTCGAGGTCATAGGGCTGCCCGGCTTCTGTGACTCCAGAGAGCAAGAACCAGGAGAGGAAAATGCACCGAGGAGAACAGGCCCCACAGCCTCTGGGAGGAATCCTTCCCCGCTGTTGTCATGGTACCAGGCATCAGCACAGTCAGCGCTTAACCTCGTCAGACACCCAGTGTACCAGCTGCTGGAACAAAGGACTACAGACTCGTGGGCGCAAACAGTGCAAAGGTGTTTTCTCTGGTTCTGGAGCCCAGAAGCCAGAAATCAAGGTGTCAGCAGGGCGGTCCCCTCTGGAGGCCCTGAGACGACTCTTCTAGCTCCTGGCGGCTGCTGGCATCTCACGATCCGCAGAGGCGTCATTCCAAGCTCTACCTCCATCGTCACGTCACCTTTTCACCTGTGTCTTCTCCCCTTTTCTTCCCTTACAAGGACATTTGTGGGACTTCCCTGGCGGTCCAGTGGCTAAGTCTCTGCAATCTCAATGCAGAGGGCCCAGGTTCGATCCCTGGCCAGGAAACTAGATCCCACATGCAGCAGCCAAGAGACCCAGCTGCTGCTGCTGCTGCTGCTGCTAAGTCGCTTCAGTCGTGTCCAACTCTTTGCGACCCCATAGATGGCAGCCCACCAGGCTCCCCTGTCCCTGGGATTCAGGCAAGAACACTGGAGTGGGTTGCCATTTCCTTCTCCAATGCATGAAAGTAAAAAGTGAAAGTGAAGTCGCTCAGTCGTATCCAACTCTTAGCGACTCCATGGACCGCAGCCTACCAGGCTCCTCTGTCCATGGGATTTTCCAGGCAAGAGTACTGGAGTAGGGTGCCATTGCCTTCTCCGAAGAGACCCAGCACAGCCAAATAAATAAATTTTTTTTGTTAAAAAAAAAAAGGACATTTGTTATAGGACTTAGGACTCACCTTAATGTAGGATAATTGTGTGGTATTAGTGGTAAAAAATCCACCCGCCAACGCAAGAGACACTGATATGATCCCTGGGTTGGAAAGATCCGCTGGAGAAGGAAATGGCAACCCACTCCAGTATTCTTGCCTGGGAAACCCCATGGACAGAGGAGCCTGGCAGGCCACAGTCCATGGGGTCGCAAAGTCAGACACAACTGAGCATATGAACACATTAATGCAGGATCTTTAACTTAATTACCCTCTTTCCAAATAAGGTCATACAGGTCACTGCCTGGTCCCCAAATCTAAGCCCAGCCCACGTGCAGAATACATTCACTACATCCCAGCATCCACGAAGTCTCACCATTAGAGCTTCAACTCTGAGTCCAAAAATCTCGTCTAAATGTCATCCGCTCAGAAGTGCAAGACCCATCGTGTGCTCGGGTCTGGGTGAGACTCAAGGCTTGGCCCATCGAGTGCTCGGGTCTGGGTGAGACTCAAGGCTTGGCCCATCGTGTGCTCGGGTCTGGGTGAGACTCAAGGCTTGGCCCAGCCTGACGCAAAGTTCTCCGTTGGTGGGCCTGTGACTCTAGAAGCAAGTCATCTGCTTCCAAAATGCAGTGGTGGGACAAGCATAGCACAGACGTTTCCATTCCTAAAGGGAGACACTGGAAGAAATCAAGAGCTCTCTGTTCCAAGGAAGTCCAGAGTTCAGCAGGGAAGAGTCCACCCAGTGTCAGGGCCTGAGTGGGTCTCCGCCGCCTGATGCTCTGCCCTCAGCACCCCCTTCACGGCCACACTTCCCTCCCCTTGAACAGGAATGTGTACTCGCAGCTGGCTTGTCAAGGGTGAGGACCACGTCGGGAGGAAGGATTCTTGGGGGAAACCCTCGCTTCTGAGGTGGTTCTATACAATTTCTCCTGAAATCTTTAAAATGGCCAAGCCAATTTTCTGCACCATCTAGGTTTCTGTACTTGTCCCCCATCCTCTCTTCAAAATGAATCTTCCCATCTCTGTCTCCTTTTGGAGCTCTGATGCTAAGGCAAGCCTTGCAGCCCAAGCCTGGCCCTTTTCAGGCCCCTGGAAAGTATTGTCTGTAGTGGGGGAGGCCACCTGCCCTGGACAGGGAGCACCTGCAGGCGCACACACGAGAGGTTTATCTCCACTGGGCAGCTGGGTGTTTGCCTTCCAAGTTCCGGGCTAGGGTAGGTCTCTGCAGGCACCAGTCAGCATGTGCTTCGGAGGGCCTTGGCCACCCCTCAGCTGGGTGCCCAGCACTGGGGGGAGGGCTGGGGCCAGGAGCGGAGAGTGGCTCACTGCAGGTGCTGGGCAGGTCCCGCCCAGGACAGAGGCGCCTGCCAGGCATGGAGATGAGACCTCAGTGACAGTAGGGGTCTGCAATGGCACCCCACTCCAGTACTCTTGCTTGGAAAATCCCATGGACGGAGGAGCCTGGTAGGCTGCAGTCCATGGGGTCGCTAAGAGTCGGACATGACTGAAGCAACTTAGCAGCAGCAGCAGCAGCAGGCCAGCACAGAGCACTCAGGGGTGTCAGAAACAGAGTGGGGACCAGGGGGTGTCATGGTCATGGCCGAGTTCTGATCAGATTGTGAGCCTGCTGGGTCCGTGGCCCTGGAAAGGCCCCCGGGGAGAAATCACCTGTATTTTCATGTCTCGTTGTGGGGGATCCCCACCTTCTTGTGTCCCCTTAGACCCGCCTGGAGGAGGCAGGCAGCCAGAGGGCAGGGGACACAGTTGGCATGAGTCCAGGCCCTCCACCCGCCCGTGCCCAGCCCGCCATGGCCTCCCTACTCTTGACACTGGGGTGACGACCCCACCTCCTCACAGCACCAGACGCACCCTTGCCCATTTCTGGCCCCTCGGGCAGCACCCTTGCCTCTCACCGTGATCTGGACTCACAGCTGCCCTCCAAAGCCCCTTATGGCCACCCTGCTCCACAGGTGAAGGAGAGAGGGCCTGGGAGGCAGGTAACTGCCCGAGGTTCAGCCAGAGTGTGGGAAAGACCCTGCCGACCTCCAAGAACGACCCCCAGGCCCAGGCGATGGCAAGAAGGGGTGTCAGGACAGCCCCCCTTACAAGTAGACAGGCTGCAGACGCTCGGCCCTGCCCCCACCCCTTCTCTCCTGGAACAGAATGCAGACAGAGTGGCACCCACAACACGAGCAACAGCAAAACAGCAGCCGGGGGCCACCCGCTCCACCAGCACCCCCCCCCGGATGGAGGGACCCCCCCACCGCCCTCTGACTGCATTCGTTCCTGGGGCCATGGTAACGAAGACTGCAGAGCAGGCACTTAAATGACAGGGATTTTTCTTCTCACAGTCTGAGGCTGGAAGTCCAACATAAAGGAGTGAGCAGAGCTGGCTCCTCCCTGGCTTGCAGACTTCTTCCCGCGTCCTCACGGGTCGTCCCTCTGCGTGACTGTGTCCTGATCTCCTCTTCCTGTAAGGACACAGTAACACTGGAGAAGGGCCGTTCCATGACCATGTTTAACACCCATCTCCTCTTTAAACACCCTGTCTCCATGTAAGTCACGTCTGAGGTCCTGGGGTCAGGGCTCCAATCGGGGGACACAGCCCAACCCTCAACACCAGCCACGTGCCCCGTCTCCTGTTCCCCCAGCTCAGATCATGGGCCAACCTGACTCTTGGTTTTTGTCGTTTTAGAATCCAACTATTCACATTTACAACTTATTTAGTTTTCCTTGTATAAAAAAAGTTTCATACTCTATGGTCTCCTGGAATTTGCTTTTTTTTCCACCAAAAGCTGTTTCTAAGACCTATTCTCATTGTGTGCAGCCAGTGCTGGCTCATTTCATGACTTTCTCCTGTCTTGGCCTTTGGGGTCCTTTCCAGGTTTTGCTAAAGTGGGGGAGGCTGCTATGAATATCTCCACCCACCTGTCCTGACGCATCTCTGTGAGATTCCAGAGGGGAATGTGGGGTGACTGTACGTGGGAGTCCAGCCAACACAGGAGAGCCGGTGCCTTCCCACACGCCCCAAGGGCTGACAGGCACCCTGACGGCAGAATGAGCCCCAGGCACGAACACGGGGGTTTCCTGACCTCTTCATTTTTGCCAACTGAGTGAGGGTGAAGTGGTGTCTCATTTGGATAAAACTGTGTTTCCCCACTCGCTGGTGAACTGGAGCATCTTTGTATAACCTAAAAAATAAATTATTTGACAAGTACACACGGCTGTATTCGCTTGTTTGTTTCATGTAGTGTTGGCTGCTCTGGGTCTTTGCTGATGCACAAGGGCCTCCTCTAGCGCAGAGTGGGGGCTCCTCTCTAGTTGCAAGGCTGAGCTTCTTATTGCAGTGGCTCCTTATGTCGCAGAGTACAGGCTCTGGGTGCATGGCTCAGTGGTTGGGGCACACAAGCTCACTGCTTGCAGCTTGCTGGCTCTAGGGCTCAGGAGTTGCAGTGAATGGGCTCAGCTGCTCCGAGGCATGTGGAATCATCCCCCATCAGAGACAGAACCTGTGCCCCCCGCATTGGCAGGTGGATTATCCACAAGGGCTTCCCTTGTGGATCAGCTGGTAAAGAATCCGCCTGCAATGTGGGAGACCTGGTTCGATCCTTGAGTTGGGAAGATCCTCTGGAGAAGGGAAAGGCTACCCACTCCAGCATTCTGGCCTGGAGAATGCCATGGACTGTATAGTCCATGGGGTCCCAAAGAGTCAGACACGACTGAGCGACTTGCAGTTTGTGCACTTATCCACCGTGCCATCAAGTCCTCTTTTTATGTCTTTATTGGCCGTTTTTCCCTCTACTGGGAGTTGTTGGTTCATATATTTTGCCTGTTAATCTAAATGTAAGTATCTTAATCTTTTAAAAATTTCATTATAATTCTTTATGTATTCTGCATATATATTAGATTATATATTGTGGAACTAATTTTTATTTGATATAAGAATTGGTAATATCTTCTCCTGTTTGAAGCTCAATTTTGAATTTTCCTCACGGTGTCTTTTAGACAAACAAGAGTACTTTTAATGTAGTGAATTTATCAACATTTTTTTTAATGGTTACTGCTTTTATATACTGTTTCAGAAATCCTTTCTGAGCCTAAGAACAAAATTCACCCATATTTTCTTTTAAGAATATACAGAATAAACTCTAGTATTGACATACAGCATGCACGTGGAAATTTTCCCTCACTCCGGTGTTCGTGGAAGGGTTGGTCTGAATGACCTCGCCTGCTATGACCACAGCAGAAACCCAAAGCCATCTTTTGTTAAAACCCATGTGAAACTCTTCACAGCTCTAGTACTGATGCTTTCGGTCGCCTGCTCAGCGTCCAGTCAGCCCTTTCCTCGCGTCTGACGGGTGCTGAGCTAGCTCTGTGATGGGTCAGCAGGCCGGGCTGAACTACTCCAGAATTCCTTTTCCAGCAGGTTTCCTAACTTGGCTCTTGGCATGCGATTCGGGAGGTAGTACGGGGGCATGAGTCGGACATGACTCAATGACTGAACAGCAGCAACCAGGAGCACGAGGCAGCAGCTGGCCCGTTCTGACACTTGGAGCGTCAGGGCAGGGGCCCAGGTGCGGCTGCGGCCGCACACTATGCCCTTCCTCCGCCGGCTCACCTCCCTGGCGGGAGGCCGGTGCGCGGCTGATTCGCCTCTCCAGTCATCCTTTTGCTTCTCCAGCTCCTGGGCCAGAAGTGTGTGCAGTTTCCTGACATGGGTGCCAACTTCTGCAGGACACCCAGGCTTCGCGTCCCTCCTCGTGAGTTCCAGCTTGGGCTCGCTGGTCCCCGCTCCGGCTCCACCTTCCCTTCCTAACTACCTGCTCCGCACACTTGAGGCTGCAGCGTCAGGCAGAGGGGCGGCAGCTTCTAGAGACCCACCGAGCAGCCCCGCGACTGCAGAGGTTAGCTCCCTTAATGACGTCACCCCCGGTGGCCCTGCGCCGGGCGGACACAGGTACCAGGCGCGCAGACCTCAGGGGCGGAGGCCCAGCCCCGAGACAAACCCTCATGGGCTTCATTTCCCTCCTGGTGACGGGTCTAGGTGTCCGAAGCCATTCCAGGCGGATCTTAGGGACCGTTCCTGAGGAGGGGGAGGGAGGGCGCGGGGGGGGGGGGGGGGGGGCTCCCTTGTCCCCCTGGGAGCTGAGAGTCGGGCTGATGTCTGCGGTCGGGGCCGCCATCCTGTGACCCCAGGAAGAAGGACGTCTGCCTGCTGCAGGCGGGGAGGTAAAGAGCAGGGAGGGCGTCCACGCTCTGGACGCCGGGGGCTACACCTGGAAAGCGAGCCTTTTCGTGCGTGCGATCAGCGGCTCGCCGCGGCCCCTTCCCTCCCTCAGCAGGACGCTCTGGGCCTCGGCGCCCTTGTCCCCATTGTCGGGAACACTCCACCTCCGTGCGTGTCACCGACCGCCCAGCAGAGAAGGGCGCAGGCGGCTGGAGCGGCAGAATCCTTCCGCCCAGACCCGCGCCCGCGCGCAGGCGCAGCACCGACCCCAAGCGCCCTCCGCGCGGTTTGGAGCCCGCGGGCCGCCGTACATCCGGACGTCTCCTTGGAGACCGCGTGACCCCCTCCGCCTCCGTACCGTACCGCCGCGTCTCCATGGCGACCGCGTGCGCCCGCCGCCTCCATTGTTCCTCTGGGCCCTCCGCGCCCCCGGCGGGCGGGTGACCACGGGCTGTGGGCCGGCACGGGGACCCATCGGGAGAGGCTGGGGGCCCCGGGTGATGGGTGGTGGGGCGCACTGGAGACTCTGGGGCACCGCGCGCTTGCGGGGCCCGGAGCGCCGCCTCCGTGCCTCCGCGCGGCCCGCCCTGCCCGGGCAGGGACCCATCGGGAGAGGCTGGGGGCGCCGGGTGATGAGAAGTGGGGTCCAGAGCGCGGCCCGCGCTGTGGGGACGCGGCCTCCCAGCCCCTGCGCGGCCCGCCCCGCCCGCTCGAGGTCCTGAGACTTTCTCCTGGTTCAGAGGTTTCCGGAGGTTGCAGCTTGCGCTCCCCCGAGTCACAGAAAAGGGCCCAGGGGGCGGGGGCCTCGCACTCCCCGCCCCTGAAATGGAGGGACAGACACACAGCAGACCCGTGAGCTGGCAACACCCCCGCTGAGCGAAACGCTGATGGGAAGGACCCAGACCTGCAAATAAGAAAGGGCGAGCTCAGGGCCCCCTCCGCACTCAGGGGAGGGAGATGCCCGCTTGTGGATTTAGAACCGTTCTGATTCGGTTTCATCCCTCGAGAAGCCATTCCTCCTCTGCATTTTCCAGGTGTTAAAAGTTAAGTCTGGAACTCCGCGGTGCAGAGGGAGGAGCGGAGCAGTTTAATCTGAACCTTCTTGCAGCCCAGTTTGTTTTATCAAAGTCCGTTTTATGATGCTGTTTATTAGACGCGCAGGTTTTTGTAAGCTAGCGCAGTCATTGCAGGCCTGCCAAGCCGCCGGAAGGTGTGATTGTGCCGTGTACCCATTGTTGATGTGTCTCCCCTCCCCGCCCCCTGTCTGCAGGTGACTCCACACCCAGGAGGATGCGCGGTGGTCCCCAGAGGAGTGCTTCCTCCCGGCGGACTGATGGAGGGGAGCGGTTCCCTCTCGGTTCCCTGCGGGGCTGGTGACCGGGAGAGCCAGGCTGGGAGCAAGCCTGCCTCCGCCTCCAGAGACGTTCACCAGGGGGTCATCTTCTCCTCCTCAGCGATTTTAGACTTGAGTCAAAGTGGTCTTCACCATTTTGGGGAGATCTTTAAAGTCCCCAACCTCAAAGTAAGTGGGTCAGCCTCCGGGCTTCTTACACTCATGCCATGTAGATGTAAATGAAGACTTTGCTCACTTGTAGATTTCTTTTTAGAAATTATAGAATGAGGTGGATTGGAAGAGGGTTAGCTTGGGGTTTCATGTGCTGCTCACTGCAAAATGAGAAATTCCAGCAGGGGACCAGCCAGACGCTAATGTCCTCTCCTCGGAAACATCTTAAGTGAAAAGCCCATGGTGGGTGGAAAATGTTGCTGAAAACACGCTTGGTCTCTTAATCAAAACTCATCACCCCTGAGAGACTTCCCTGTGGTCCAGTGCTTAAGCCTTTGCCTTCCAGTGCAGGGGGTGTGGGTATGATCCCCGGTCTGAAGCTAAGATTCCACATGTCTCTCAGACAAAAAACCAAAACAAAAAACAGAAGCAGTGTTGTAACAAAAACAATAAAGAGTTAAAAAATGGTCATATAAAAACAAATCTAAAAAAACAAAAACCACAATTCCCCTTAAAAACTTCAGTAAAACTTTCTCACCCCACAGCCCTGCCCAGGTCGAGTGCTTGACTCTGTCGTGGGTCCGGTGCCTTCATGGGATCGGGCCCTCGCCTACTTGAGATCCAGCAGGGCTGTCTCCTCCAGCGAGTTCTACAACAGAGTTCCCTCTGCCCAGCTTGACGGAGACTGTCCAGGGTCAGCAGTTCTCTCACTGCCCAGTAGTCAGGGAGCTTCCTTGAACCTCACCTTGTCTTCATAGTTTTTCAGGAGGATTAAATGATCAGCATATAAAGTGATGTCCACACAGGACACACATCCACTTGTTGCACTGTTAGCCTGCTGACTGACAGTTTTCAGTGCTTTTATTAGGTTGGCTGAAAAGCTTCTTCGATGTTTAAGTAAAAGTAAAAGACAGTTTTCATTTTCACCAACAACTTTATTGAACTGTGTATTCGTTATTTTGTTCCATTACCTTCTGCCATTTCCCAGGCAACTTCATAATTCCATCTTCCCAAAGCTTGTTAGCTTTTTGAGCAAAGAACTGTTCCGAGTGCCTTTTACAGTCTTCCAGGGAATTGAAATTTTTCCATTAAGAGAATTTTGTAAAGACTGAAACGAGTGAACATCCGGAAGTGCAGCGTCTGCTGGATCCGGAGGATGAATCAGAACTTCCCTGCCAAGCTGTAACAGTGTCTGCCTGGTCACCAAAGAAACATTCAGTCTTGCATTATCCTGATGGGAGGTTTTTTTCTCTGTTGACTAATTCCAGACATTTTTCGTGGCGTGCTGCCCTCAGTTGGTCTCACTGGGAGCAGTACTTGTTGGACCTAATCGTGTGGTTTTCCAGAAGGAGCTCAGAGGAGCTCAGAGGACCTGCCAACCCCACCCCATACATCACCTCACCTTTGCTTGAAGACCAGCCTTTGGTGTGGTTGGTGGTGGTTCATTTCACTTGCCTTATGATCTCTTCTGTTCCACACTTTTGTACAGTATCCATTTTTCCTTGCCTGGTGTTTTAAAAATGGAACATTTTTGTTATGTTTAGAGAATCACATGTGGAAATAAGGTACAGAAGGTTTTTTTCACTAAACTTAAGTGGAACCCAAATATCACAGCTGGTGCAAATGATTTTCAATGCTTGCTTGGAACATTTTGAGTATGTCCACTATCCCCCGTGTGGTGTAAGCTTGATTGTTCTCAATGTCTCAATTTGATGGCTTTCAACTTCAAGTAGTCTACTACGAGGAGCCCAACAGTGTAGAAACTCATGGTGCCTTCACACGTAAAAGAAGGAGGAAGCCTTCTTTAGTCAGAATGAAGGGACTTTATTTGTGCCCCTCAGAATACAGAGGTGTCAACCTTATCACCGTGGCAACAAGTCCCCAGGTGAGGTGACCACTCCGAGCTGTGGCCCGTCGGTGGTCACGGGTGCATTTTGCAGCCACAGCAACACCCTCCAGAGCCTCCAGTCAGGGGACACAAACCCCTCCCCAGCCTCCCCGTCCTCATGAGGCCTCATGGAACCTGCAGACAGGATGGGCTCATGTGATGCACTCAGCCCGGCCCCAGGGGCCGAGGCGGGGGCCGGTGTGGCGTGTCTCTGCCGTCTCCTCTTCTGGTGTTGACAAGGACCCACAGCTTCAGTGCTGAGCCTGGGAGACAGAGTGCCTAAAGCTGCCCCGGGGGTGGGCCGGGAGGGGCCCGGAGCAACGGCGTCCACAACCGGAGTCCGGTCACCACTCGATCCCCTGGCCGAGGGGAGTGATGCAGCCACGTCTGAGCTGACTCGGGATTGTGTTTTCAGCATGTCTGTGGTTTCTCGCCAGTGTGTCTCAAGCATCCGCCGTGCGCTTGACAGACTTGGAAGGGGGTTGGTGGCAGAGCTGGGAGCCGAGACCTTGGTGGTGGAGGAGCGCCTGCCATGTGCCCTGGGCTGTAACGGCGCCGCAGCGCTACCCCAACCCCGTTCCCCATGGGCGTGCGCCCCGTCACAGGCCAGGCCCGGAGCACAGGGGGGCTCAGGAACCTGCTCCAAGGCACACAGCTCACGGGTTTTTCGAAATTGAGATTTGAACCCAGGGAGCCAGTTTCCCGGGTTTCCCGGGAAAGTGTCCTTAAGTTCTCCACTCCGCTGCCCTGGTAAATAGAAATGTATAGATGCATATATGTGTGGCTCAGGAAGATCCCCTGGAGACGGGAATGACAGCCCACTCCAGTATCCTTGCCTGGAGAATCCCGTGGACAGAGGAGCCTGGTGGGCTGCAGTCCATGGGGTCGCAGAGTCGGACACGACTGAGCGACAGAGACCTTCACGCGTGAGAGGGCGAGCAGCAGCATCGGGAGAGGGTGTTTCTGGGTTGCCCTCAACCCGGGGGCCCTGACGGCAGCATCTCACTGGCACGCGGCGCACGCCGGTCAGCATGCGCGTGTCTCCTCCTCCCCTGCTGTGCTGCCCTGCCTGGCTTACAGTGGTGGCCTAAGGGTCCACTGGGCGGAGGTCAGACTTCCTGACGTGACCGTTACCGGCTCACTGTGTGTGGCCGGGTTCACCACCAGGGCCTGAGCCTGCGTGCCCTGCGTTCAGAGCGGATGCCTAACCGCCGGACCACCAGGGAAGCCCCCAGGCCGCGACTCTCTGCTGCGGGTGTTTCGAGTTTCAACGATTTCAGGGGAAACATTCGGGTTTTCTTTTAACTCGCCGTGTGTGATTGCTATCACCAGTGGAAATGTTTCGAGGATATGTCACGTTTTAGAATTTAGTCGGCTGACAAAACATTCTTCTTTCCCCCGCGGAAGCAATTGCACCTTCAGCGAAATGCCCTGTGCACGATTCCTAAAGACTTCTTCCAGCTGCTGCCCAATCTTTCATGGCTGGACCTGCGATTCAACAGGATTACCGCGCTGCCCTCTGGGATTGGCTGTCACAAGTGAGTAGCGTGTTTGTCTGGCCAGGTGAGGAGGTCGTCGTCTCTTAAAAGTGCCTGTCTTTGGCTGCCTCGCTCTCCCCCACTCCTCCCGTGAATTTCAACTTTAGAACAGAAGCGTGTAGTGGGGTCTTCAAGGCCATTGAGAGGTGTGGCGGCTACAGGTACCAAAGCACATGTGGCATGGTTGGTTTAGTCACTGAGCTGTGCCCAACTCTGCGATCCTATGGACCATAGCCCGCCAGGCTCCTCTGTCCATGGGAGTCTCCAGGCAAGAATGCTGGAGTGGGTGGCTGTTCCCTTCTCCAGGGGCTCTTCCTGACCCAGGGATTGAACCCAGGTCTCCTGCATTGCAGGCAGATTCTCTACCGACTGAGCTAAGCGAGGGAAGCCCCAAAGCACGTACATGATTATCACTTAGGACACTTAGTGCCTCGGAACACGCCGGCGCCACAGTGCCTCTGCCGGATGGTGCACGCAGCTTTCCCCACAAGCAGGTTCCATCTCTGCCTCCCGTCAGAAATACTAATACTTCTGATGCATGCAGACCAGCGGCTTCGCTCTCGAGGGCCCGTGTGTGACTGCACTGGCTCCCGGTAGACAACGAGACTCTCTTCCCACCTGGGGAAAACCGGAAGCCCTGGAGCATGCTCTGCACTGTCCTGCTGAGTGCCTGCTACCAAGATGCCAGGCGTCCCCCTTCTAGAACCAAGGCCAGACTGCCTGCCCCCCTGAGCCCCCTAGAGACACATGCTTCTCTCAGGCGCCTTGGCCCCAGGCCCAGTGCTTCTGTGCCGGCTCTCGACCTTTAGGAAACCTCATGATGTGAACTTCAGAAGTGTGTCCGTGGCAGAGGGGACGCCAGCTGCAAGGGCGCTGAGGTGGGCCTGTCCCTGGGGACAGAGCAGAGGAGGGGAGGCGGCAGGCGGTGCCCGGAAAGGGAGTCGCTGAGCTTGTAGGACAATTGCTAGTTTGAATTTCATCACGGAAGAGACAGAAGTCACAGAGGTTTGCAGGGAGCGGCAGTCCGGAGGCCCTGCAGCTGTCCACGCGGGACAGCCAATGGCATTCAGGTCGGATGGAGGGTGTGGGAGGGAGAGGGGGGTCCGAGGGTGACCTCCTTCCTATAGGAGTCATCGCAGCCCCCATGAAACGCAGAGCAGGGGCTGCAGAAGGCCCTTCAGTCGCCTGGACAGTTGCAAACTGGTTTTAAAAGTATTTCACAGAAGTGAGTGTTGCGTTGCGTGTAACAGGAGAGAAAGGCCTCCACGAGTCGCCCGGGCCTGCTGCAGCTGCACAGGAAGCAGGTCCCTGCTGTTGGCAGCGGGCATCTTGGGCACCTAGGGTGGGCACCCAGGGCGGGGCACCCAGGCCATCTCCCCGAGCTCCTGGGTCTGCCAGGGGTCGTGCCCCTGGGCCTGGAGCAGTGTGACAAGCAACTCTGCCCACTGCACTTTCTCTCGGTCCCCCGCCAGCGTGGCCGGTGGCCTCAGCGTCCCCGAGCATCTGTCGGGGTGGTTTTCGGAAGCTCCGCTCATCACAGGCCCCTTGGCCTGTTGAGACCAGTTTCATGCTCTTGGCCCACCGCTGACTTAGCAGTGGCACTCGGCGCTCCTCAGAGAGTAAAAATAAACCAGCACTGCTTCTTGTAAGCCCTGCTCTTCCTTCTGAAACAAATACACGGCCTCAAACTCGAGAATTCTTTGATTTTGCCACTGAAAGCCAGCTGCTGAATGTTGTCTAAGATATAATTTTGCCTGTGGTTTATAACCCGTTATGTCATTAAAATTAGATCAGCATGCTGAATGAAGAGCCCAAAACATGTTCATTAGAAATTTTAAGTAATTATGGGCTTATTAAAAGCCTTAAACTTTCCAAAAAGCCTAATCAAAACAACACCAGTGTTAACGTTCTCCCTGTCTGTGTCGTGGCTGTGTGAGCCGCTAGCAGGGAGAGATTTAAAGTGTCCAGCAGTGTATGTGATGGGGTGAGCAGGTGTTTGGCAGCGTCTGGAGATCCTGAGGTTGTCACGCTTGGGGAGGGGTGGGGTGAGACCGGGATGCCCCTACCCTCTGAGCAGGGGATGGGCCTCACAAAGAGCTGCCTGGTCCCAGCGGCCGCAGCGCTGAGGCTGAGCCCGACCAGCTGCCAGGCGGCAAGGCTGCTGGCTGTCGGAGAAGAGCGTGGGGGGAACGTGTGCACATGTGCGTGGATGCCACCCCGCAGAGACAAGACAGGTGAAGAAATGTGATGCTCATTCGACTTCCTGCTTGCTAAATTATATATTTTTTGTCTTGTTTTGAAGGCATTTGAAAACTTTGCTTTTAGAAAGAAATCCCATTAGAATGTTACCTGTGGAGCTGGGTAAGTGTTAACAAACAATGAAATGAAAGATGGGTTAAAGTGCAGCCTTCTGCAGCCACCAGAATGCGCAGTGGACACACAGGCCTGCCCCCGCCTGGGGGACGCAGCCGACGCCCTCTGCTCTATCCCTCTGGGCGCCGAGACGACGGGGCTCACAGGGCTGCCACTGCCACGCTGACGTCCTGCCTGTGCACACATGTGTGAGCACTGGGGACGAAGGGCCCTGCGGTGCTCAGGGAGGGCGGCACCGGGGCTCTGTGGGCCTAGGCACCCTCCCGGTCCAGCTGCCCCTCCCCTCGGCCAGCAGGGTCTCTGTTCACTGTCTTTGCTTGCCTTGAGATCTTTCCCACTCACCACCCCTGCCCAGTACATGTTTAAAGGGCCTTCCTTTCAGACTCCTGCTAAGCTTCTGCGTTTGTCTCGTCCCGTGTGTATGCTTGGTGACCTGGCATCTGGGGCTCAGCACGGCGTCCTGGAGGTTTATCCATGTGGGCGTGGATGCCTGGAGTGTGTTCATCTCTGTTCACTTTCCATGTGAAGGGTTCTTCCACCTGCCTGGGGTCCCGGGTGTCTCCTGGTACGCCCTCCTGCCGGGCACCTCCTGCCTGGGCCCCGTGCCTCCTGCCCGGGCTTCCGGGCGCCTCCTGCCCGGGCTCCACACCTCCTGCCCGGGCTCCCGGGCCCCGGGCGCCTCCTGCCTGGGCTCCGCACCTCCTGCCTGGGCTCTGTGCCTCCTGCCTGGGCTCCCAGGCGCCTCCTGCCTGGGCTCCGCGCCCCTCCTGCCTGGGCTCCTGGGCGCCTCCTGCCTGGGCTCCGTGCCTCCTGCCTGGGCTCCTGGGTGCCTGCTGCCTGGGCTCCTGGGCCCCTCCTGCCTGGGCTCCATGCCCCTCCTGCCTGGGCTCCTGGGCACCTCCTGCCTGGGCTCCGTGCCTCCTGCCTGGGCTCCTGGGTGCCTCCTGCCTGGGCTCCTGGGCGCCTCCTGCCTGGGCTCCACGCCCCTCCTTCCTGGGCTGCGTGCCTCCTGCCTGGGCTCCTGGGCACCTCCTGCCTGGGCTCCGTGCCTCCTGCCTGGGCTCCTGGGTCCCTCCTGCCTGGGCTCTGTGCCTCCTGCCCGGGCTCCCGGGCCCTGGGAGCCTCCTGCCTGGGCTCCGCGCCTCCTGCCTGGGCTCCTGGGTCCCTCCTGCCTGGGCTCTGTGCCTCCTGCCCGGGCTCCCGGGCCCTGGGAGCCTCCTGCCTGGGCTCCGCGCCTCCTGCCCGGGCTCCTGGGCGCCTCCTGCCCGGGCTCCGTGCCTCCTGCCCGGGCTCCCGGGCCCCGGGCGCCTCCTGCCTGGGCTCCGCGCCTCCTGCCTGGGCTCCTGGGCACCTCCTGCCTGGGCTCCCGGGCTCCTCCTGCCTGGGCTCCACGCCTCCTGCCAGCCTCGTGTGCTGTGCCTTCGTGCGTTTTGCCCCCAGGTGTGGGCTGCACCCAGTGGGCACTCTGTCTTATTTACGTTCCTCACATGGTCACCCTCTGCTGCTCTTCACTTCTTCTTGAAGTTTCGTCTTCCAAATGGGGCAACTTTGTTGGCGGGAAGATCTTCTTTTGTGTTACACTGAGTCTTATGGCAAAGGATTATTGTTACTGTTCGGTCACTACATCGTGTCCGGCTCTTCGTGACCCCGTGGGCTGCAGCACACCAGGCTCCTCTGTCCTCCACTATCTCCTGGAGTTTGCTCAGATTCGTGTCCTTTGAGTCAGTGATGCCGTCCAACCACCTCATCCTCTGCCACCCCAGGTTTTCTAAAAGGTCGTCTTTATTTTGCCTTCGTTGTTGAAGGATGTTTTAGCTGAGCGTGTGGGAAGCCAGACTGTGGGGACTGAGTACTTCGGAGACATCTGTGTTGTTGTGTGGATTCCATCACCTGTTCAGAAGTCAAGCGTTTTGATAATTGAGGTCACATTTTTTTTCCTCTGGCTGCTCTAGGATTTTTCTTTTTTCATTTGACTTTCGGCAGTTTGTCTGTGGTGTGTCTGGGTGTGGTTTTCTTTGTATTCACGTTGCTCGGGGCTCACTGCGCTGCTTGGCTCTGCTTGTCGATGCCTCTCGTCAGATTTGGGGGGTTCTGGGGCCGCCGTTGTTTCTCTGGGCGTCGTGTCCCCCGCATGCCTTTCCCTCGCATCCGGCTCCTGACGGTTACGTGTGCTTCTGTCTCAGACGCCTTGAGCGCCCCTCTCCCAGCTCCTGTCTCCCGCTCTGTGCTCCACCGTGATGGACTCCCTGTCTCCCGCTCTGTGCGCCACCGTGATGGACTCCCTGTCTCCCGCTCTGTGCGCCACCGTGATGGACTCCCTGTCTCCCGCTCTGTGCGCCACCGTGATGGACTCTCTGTTGGCCCACCTTTGTGTCCACCGGTCCTGTCTTCTGCTGTGTTCAGCTGACTGTTAAGCTCATCCGTTCTGCTCAGTGGTTCTCACCTGCACTTGAGGTTGTGGGTGGGGTGGGGCTGGGAGGGGCAGATAATGACCAATTCAGGTTTTAAATTGTTGCAGGCCAGTTGACGGTCTCTGTTTCTATGTGAGTCCATTCCGGAAGGCCTTCCTTTCATCTGGGGTCTTGAAGGACAGTTGGATGGACTCAGATGCTTGATCAGCAGGTTTTCTCCAGCACCTGGAGCCTGATGCTCAGTGTCTTCTGCCACCATTGCTCTTGGCAAGAACTCAGCCAGCGACCTTGTGTTGTTCAGTCGGTCAGTCATGTCCGACTCTTTGCAACCCCATGGACTGCAGCATGCCAGGCTTCCCTGTCCTTCACTATCTCCCGGAGCTTGCTCAAACTCAAGTCCATTGAGTTGGTGATGCCATCCAACCATTTCATCCTCTGTCACCCTCTTCTCCTCCTTCCCTCAATCGTTCTCAGCATCAGTCTTTTCCAATGAGTCAGTTCTTTGCATCCAGTGGCCAAAGTATTGGTGCCTCAGCTTCAGCATCAGTCCTTCCAATGAACACCCAGGACTGATCTCCTTTAGGATGGACTGGTTGGATCTCCTTGCAGTCCAAGGGACTCTCAGGAGTCTTCTTCAGCACCACAGTTTGACAGCATCAGTTCTTTGGTTCTGAGCCTTCTTTATGGTCCAGTTCTCACATGCAGACATGACTACTGGAAAAACCAGACCTTGTGGCTGGTTCCTTTACATAATGACTTGTTTCCAAGGTTATTTTCTTGGTCTTCCAGAAATTGCACCGAGATGTCCTCAGTGTGAATCCCTTTGAGCATCTTGGGAGTGTAGATTAATGTCTGTCGTCGCCTCCGGGGGCTTTTCGGCCGCGGTCTCCTTGGGTCACTCTTCTGCTCCTTTCTGTGTCTTTGCTCTCCTTACACACGTTTGCACACCTGCCGCTGTTCCACAGGCTCTGGAGGTTCCGCTCTGGTTTTAACCCTTTCCCCGTCTGTGATCTTCGGATGGAGACTTTCTGCTCCTCCATCTTCAAGTTCGCTTACTGTTTCTGCTCCATCTCGTGCCTGCTGCTGAGTCCCTCCCATAGATTTTCATCTCAGTCTTCGTGATTCTCAGCTCCAGAGCTTCCACTTGCTTCTCTTGTGTAGTTTGTACTTTGTGTTGACATTTGCTGAGTCATTTCACTACGTTTTCCGTTAATCATTTAAACACGGGTGGTTGTTTTTGTTGTTTCATTCATTTGAACACATGTAAAATGACTGTTTTGAAGTTTCTGTGTGCTAAATCCGGCACCTGGACCAACTGGAAGACAGCCTCTGCTGACTGTGTGTTTCCTGAGTGTACGGCCCGTGCTCCTCCTGCTCCTCCTTTTCTGAATGACCCGAGTTTTTGTTGTTGTTGTTGAAAATAGGTCTTTGAGATAGCACGTGACAGATCTTTGTATTTTGGTTTTCACCAGAGCGCTGCGGTTGCCGTTTCCATTTCCATATTTAATTTTATCACCACCATGGTCTTCATCCGCAGAACCCCTCTCCTCTGCAGAGATTTTTTTTTTTTTGGAAGCAGATCTCAGACATCTGTCATGACCTTTCGCCCCAGATCCTGGGGCATGTTGGGGGCCGGGCTGCCCGACGGGCCGGTTCCGCTGGCTGGCGGTGCTGACGGCTCTGCTCTCCCGCAGGGAGCGTGACCACCCTGAAGGCCCTGAGTCTGCGGCACTGCCCCCTGGAGTTCCCGCCGCCCCTTGTGGTGCAGAGGGGGCTGGTGGCCATCCTGACCTTCCTGCAGATCTGCGCGGCCGACCACGAGGCCCCCCACGATGGCTCCCCTCAAGGTGGGTGGCGCGACTGTTAGGACACGCTGGTGCCAGTGCTCTGTGACACCGGGGCCCCAGGGAGTCACACGGGGTGAAGGCGCCTGGCACATCCCCTGCCAGACTCGCACAGACCTCCGTGCTCTCTCAGAGCCGCGTGTCTTCCTGGTTCCGAGTGCATGGGTTTGCACCCTCGGTGCCTGTCACTGAGCTTGTTGAGGGTGGGTTTGGGTAAAAGCCCACTGGGGTGGTTCAAACAAAGCTGTCCTCACCTGCAAGCCCCCACGAGGTGACCACCCCAGGAGTCACTTAAAAACACACCAAACGACCAGGCGGAACAGTGGTCTGCGTTGTCCCGAGTTAGTTGCTTTCCCGCCACGTGGGGTGACAGTCAGCATCCGTCTGCGGCGTTGCCATTGGCCCTCCTGCTTGACTCGAAGGACCGCCTCTGCCGGGACCTCTCCTCCTCTGTTTGGTGTTGGGCCGGCTCCAGTTTGTGTCCGATGCTGAGTCAATTGTCCACAAGCAAATTGGACACATAGGCTCATTTCTCGTCACTTCTTAATACTTTTTAAAGCATGTCTTTGCCCATTTTGAAAACTGTTTTTCTTTAAAAAGAAACGCAGCAACCCCCAGCATGTAGTGGTCGGGACCAGGCCGTCCCGGGCTCACACGAGCCGCACCTGCTGTGGCCACAGTGCGCCCCTCGTGCACCCTTGGGTTCCCGGGGAGGAGCCCTGGCCCGGTTCCGAAGGGCAGGTGCCGCCATGCTGACCTGTGAGTCCAGGTGCCCACCCGCCCACATTCCAGTCTCCCCCGAACACGGAGAGCGGCCTCCGCTTCAAGAAACAAAGTTGTGACCACTGACGCTGAACGTATTGTTCAGAATTTAACATTTTATTGTATAGTTAAAACTCATTATCTTTCGGTCCCATTGTATTTTTTATTTGTATTTTTACAAAGAGGGCTGTGTGGGTTCTAACATAATAGATACATGATCGACTGGGGAAAAGGGTAGAAAATGGTAAATCAATTAGGCCGAAAAGCTGAAGATGAATTCGCCTTGTACCAGAAGGTAACTTGGATGGACTAAGCTGTCTCAATGTGTTGAAGAACGCCAGGGGCCACTGGGTCTGGGGCGTGTGCTGCAGGCTGAGACTGGGCTTGGTGGGTGAGCCTGGGGCAGGCCTGGGCCTCCTGTCTGTCTGTCAGTCAGCACATCGGGTCCTGCCCCGCCAGAGGCCATGTGAGGCCAGATGACCCCCGTCTGCAGGGTGCTGTGGCCCTAACACCCGATGAGGGCTGTGGTGCACCTCAGGATGAATATGTTTGGGGCCAGTTTTCTCACTTGAGTTTCCTAGAGATCAAAGTGTCTAAAGTCAGCAAAAGTGTTGCAATAAAAAATGACAGGTGTGTGGGCTGAGCATCAATTAGAAGCAGATACTAGAAGGTCTAGATGGGGAAGATGTCTTCATTTATATGGACTTATGTGCAGTCTGAGGGCCTGGGGCACAGGGACCGCCCCAGCCCACTCTACACAGGGAGCCCCCCAGCCCTCTCTGTGCAGGGAGAGGGCTCCAGGCTGTGTCTCGGGCGTGGAAGTGCAACCTACTAAAATGGCCTTTTGTTCGCTGTCCGTTTCCCCAGTTAAAAAGATGACCGTAAGGGATCTGCCACAGCCCCTGTTGGAGTTATCCGAAGAGCACGTGCCTAACAAAGAAACCATTCGTTCTCAGGAGCCAAAGGGAAGCATGGTAACAGAAAAGGCAGACTTTTTCCCACCTGTTGAAACACTAGACCCGCACGAGCCCAGGAGATCCACCGAGCCCCCGGAGGACTGGCCGAGCGAGGAGGAGATCCGGCGGTTCTGGAAGCTGCGGCAGGAGATCGTGGAGAACGAGCAGGCAGGGGCGCTGGGGAACCAGCTGCTGCCAGCGGAGCTGCCCCCCAGCCTCAGGGCCGCGCTGAGCTCCAGAGGGAAGCCGCTCCCCCGCCCGAGGCCCCTCTGCAGGTGAAGGCGGGAGGCGAGGCTGGACGCAGTCCCCGCAGGTCGTCACGGTATCCTGTGAGGCCCTGTTACGATGTCAGGGGGACATGTGTCCACGTCGCCCTCCTGAGACATGGCAGGTGCCAGCCCCAGTTTAGTGTTCAAGTTACCCAGACGGGGGCAGCGAGGGAAACAGGCTCAGAGCAAGAGGTCACAGGAGAGAAAAACTTACGCCATGTGCGTGTGCATGGTGTGTGTGTGCGCGTGGTGTGTGTGTGTGCGCATGGTGTGTACGTGTGCATGTGTGTGCACGTGTGGTGTGAGTGTGCATGGGTGTGTGTGTGCACATGGTGTGAGTGTGCATGGTGTGTGTGTGTGTGCATGGTGTGTGTGTGCACGTGTGGTGTGTGTGTTCATGGTGTGCACATGTGTGTGGATGTGTGTGTGTACAGAGAGAATGTCACCCAGTAACATTGGCAAACACAGCTCATACGTGGGCACAGGCGGGTGACGTCACATCCAGGACACAGGACGCGGTCCGCGGTCACTCGCCTGCGGCCCCGTGGACTGTGTGGACGAGTCTGTGGTGAAAGTCTGTGGCGAGGTGTGAGACGGGCCCATCTGAGACGACAAGGCTGGTCACTGGAAAACAGAAGAGCTTAGATCCACGAGAAAAGGGGGCACGTGCTCACTGCACTGTCGCTTCAGCCGTTGTATAGGTTTGAGACTTTCTCAAAGGAAAGCATCGTTGGAGGGTCATCGCCGTGGGGAGGGTCACTGCCTGGCCGTGGCCCTGGGCTCACAGCACAGGGCTCCCCAGCAGAGGCCCCGATGACCCAGTTCATCTAGGTCCATGCCCACCTTTTGCCGCAGCAGCACAGTCTCACCTGGTCCCAGGTGTCGTCCAGTCGTGACCTGGCCTGGGGAGGGGGTGGAGGCCCTGCCCACCAACCGTGACCGTTGGGACTTCCACAGGCAGCTGCCCGTGGCTCCTCGCTCGTGCCCAGGGGCCGACTCGGGCTGCATGACGCGCTCGGCTAACGACCTCGTGTCATCATAGGATGAAGATACCCTCTTTCCAGGGCGTGCTGCCCGAGCTGGACTCCACCCGGCAGGCCCTGGTCCGCACCAGCCAGCTAGGGAAGAGCAGGGGCCTGGCCCTCCAGGAACTGCGGGAGAGGCAGGCTCAGGAGCAGAGCAAGAGGTGAGGTTGTGGAGGAGTGTGCCCGGGTCGAGGTGAAGTGGGGGGGGACGCCAGGGTCAAGGGGGTGCCTGGGGTGAGGGAGCCCCCTGGGGTCGCGTGGGGCGTCCGGGGTCGGGGTCGGGGGTGTCCGGGGTCTTGGCTTTGCTGGAAGCCTCCGTGCTGTGCCCCATGGCTGGGCGCAGCCCCGCGTTCACCCCCGGCCTGTGTCCCCCTCTGCTTCCTTATCCTCCCCCTGCTCCTCCCCGAGTCTGTCTCCTATCTGTCACCGGCTCTAAGGAAAGCTGCTTAGAGCAGCGTGCTGTCCGTGGGCTCATCCTGCCCCTACCCGGGGGTCCGGGCTGACTCAGTCGGCCTCGTGTGGGGTCACCTTGGTCCCGTCCTCACTGTCCACCCTCTGCCCTCCAGCCCCGCCGACTGCCCGTCTCCCCTGCACCCTGGGCGCCCAGAGACCGCCTAGCACAGACAGACTGCCTCCAGCATGCCCGGGTGCCCACCTCTGGTTGGATTTGGCTGGCAGCATGCCCGGGTGCCCACCTCTGGTTGGGTTTGGCTGGCAGCATGCCCGGGTGCCCACCGCTGGTTGGGTTTGGCTGGCAGCATGCCCGGGTGCCCACCTCTGGTTGGGTTTGGCTGGCAGCATGCCCGGGTGCCCACCTCTGGTTGGGTTTGGCTGGCAGCATGCCCGGGTGCCCACCTCTGGTTGGGTTTGGCTGGCAGCATGCCCGGGCGCCCACCTCTGGTTGGGTTTGGCTGGCAGCATGCCCGGGCGCCCACCTCTGGTTGGGTTTGGCTGTTAGCATGCCCGGGTGCCCACCCTCTGGTTGGGTTTGGCTGGCAGCATGCCCGGGTGCCCACCTCTGGTTGGGTTTGGCTGGCAGCATGCCCGGGTGCCCACCCTCTGGTTGGGTTTGGCTGGCAGCATGCCCGGGTGCCCACCCTCTGGTTGGGTTTGGCTGGCAGCATGCCCGGGTGCGCCCACCCTCTGGTTGGGTTTGGCTGGTGGGGGGTCTGGTAGGAGGTCAGCGGGGCGAGGGAGAGAGAGGGCAGGGTCTGTCCGCTCCCCCTCCCCAAGGCTGCAGTGGGCACAGCCTCACCTCCTAGCAGGGCCTGCTCTGCCCCCGCGGTCCCTCCCCTGCCTTGTAAATTGTCTGAATAAACCTTCTGGAATCAGCCCACCTGAGTGTCTTCTCTCAGGACCCTCAGAGCAAATGTTCAGATGGGCCCGCATGCTGGTCCCGTCCCACATGTGCTTTTCTAGTGGGGTTCCATCGCCTTCAGGGAAAGGCCGGTGCTGCCAGGCACTCAGACCCAGGCAGGGAACACGGCGTGCCCGCCCTGGGGCCCCGCACTCGTGACTGATGGTGCGGCTGAGCGAGGCGGTGTGGCCTGGGCTCCCCCGGGTGTCTGTCCACCTGCGTGCCTCGTGGAACTTGCCGCACCCCCACTGTGCCCCTCCAGGTGTCCCCCGCCCCCTCCCCATCCAGGCAGGTCTGCAGGGGCGGCTGCCCACCGCCCCTCCCGAGCACCTTTGCCTCCTCCGGCTCAGCTGGGCGCCCGGCCTGGGGCCCAGAGGCAGGGCAGACGAAGGTTGGGCTCCGCGGGGCCCAGGGCGCCACCCGCCCTCTCCAAGCAGCTCTGGAGTCAGAGGGCAGGTGGCAGCTCCCTCCTGGTTCTCTGCCGTGGGCCTGAGACCAGTCAGTGCCTCCAGGCCCAGCGTGGGGCCTCTCCAGTGGCCCAGCCTCCGCATGGCCCCCGCCTATCTGTGCTCCTGCGGTTCCCCAGAACCTCGGTCTGTGCCTCTGAAGGAGTAGGTCCCTTGCAGCCCATTTCCTGAGAGGCGACAGAGACCCCTGAGAGGTGTCACAGAGAGGTGACAGAGGCGCCTGCAGTTGCAGAGTCACAGCTTCCTGTGGGCAGCGGCTTGGGGCCTGGGGTGGGCAGCCCCACAGGTGAGGAGGGCTCTGTGCAGGTGCAAAGAGGGCACCTGGCCCTCCCAGGAGGCATGGGAGGCGGTGCGAGGATAGCCAGCCTCGCACTGGGCCTAGGAATGAGCAGGCCGGTGCCTGCAGAAGAGGGTGTGGGGCAGTGACACCCGCTCGGAGGACCCAGGCCTGAGCTGCAGGAGGAGTGAGGGGTGACTGAGCTGCAGGAAAGGGGTCTGAGCACCCATAGGGAGCTCCTGGGAGGCGGGGCAGGGAGGTGGGGGGAGCTGCAGGGGGCGAAGTGCTCTGTTTGGAGCACCAGAGCCGGTGCCTCCCTCAGGCTGGAGCCCAAGACAGAGGCCTTGAGGGGCGGAGGCCAGGAGCCCAGAAGGGCCAGCACCGTGACCCTGAGGACGGAGGGGATCTAGCACCTCCCAGCAGGGGCCCGGACCACGGGAAAGATCTGGGGAGTCTGGGAGGGCAGCAGCTTCTGGGCCCACAGCGGAGGGCTCTGCCCGGAGAGGAGACGGAGAGCCAGGTCTGGGGGCCAGAAGGGTTCGCCAGAAGAGTCAGGACTTGGTTCAAACAGGCGAGTGGCTGCCTGGGCTTGAGAGCCGGTGCCCAGAGCCGGAGCCCGGCGTGTGAAGCCCCCGGCCCAGCCATCTCAGTGCCACGGCTGCAGCCCGGGTGGAGCTGGGCTAGCTGGGGACCTCCTGGGCGCAGTGCCTGGCACCGCAGAGGCAGCAAGCCCTGGGCATCGTCTGGGGTTTGTGGTGCAGCAGGTTATGCGCTGCCAACAGCCTAGCCGCGGGCACCGGGCGGCAGAGACGGGGCTCAGGCTCCTGGTGAGACTCAGGCGTCCCCCCTCCGCCGCGTGCAGACCCGTAAATGCCTGAGGCCTTGGCTTTGGAGCTGGCGGCCCCAGCTGGGCCCTCCTGGAAAGGGCTCTGGTGCCTCAGCGGGCAGGGGCTGGCCAGGGTCGGGCTGGTCCCCACCAGGAGGTCCAGACAGACTCAGAGGCGCCAAGCGCTGCCCAGGAGGCCTGGGTGTCCGGCCGGCATCTGCCCTCTGAGGGGGGCCCCGGAGTGAGGGGCTTTTGTGTGAAGCTCTAGAAGTGACCGTAGAAACGCTTCTGTGTGAAGCTCTAGAAGTGACCGTAGAAACGCTGGTGAGTTGAGGGCCGCTTTACCCACAGCGCTCACGTTCTGCTGCCCGCCCCCCGGCACCCCCCCAGAGACAAGCGATTGCTGCAAGAGTGGAGGGAGAGCACCCAGGTGATGAGGAGAAGGCAGGAGGAGCCCGGGAGCCTGCCAGCCCCGCCCCCGCGGAGGAACCCGGTACGTGGGGGGCAGGGAGGGGGCGCCCGCGTAGGGGAGGGGGCGCCCGCAGAGGTACGTGGTGGGTGGGGAAGGGGACGACCCCTCGGAGGAACCCGGTATTTGGGGGGGAAGGGGTGCCCCCGCAGAGGGGAGGGAAGCGGTGGGGAGGGGGCGTCCGCGGAGGAGCCCCGGAGCCGGGTAGGCGGTGGGGAGGGGGCCGGGCCGCGTCCAGGAACCCGCGTGAAGGCGGCCTGCCTTGCAAAGCCCGTCAGCTGGCGGTCCTGTCCCTCTGCCAGCGGTGACCTCACGCAGAAAACAGAGACCACCAGCTCGTCCACCCTGTCCCGGGCTCCGCCGGCAGCACCCCTGCAGCCCCGCTGCCCGGCTTCCCAGGAGCTCCCTGTGGGCGCTCAGACCACTTCCCCGAAGCTCATCCCTCACCTGCCTGCAGCTCAGGCCTGGGTCCTCCCAGAGGGGGAGTCACTCCTCTGCAGCGTCCTCTGGGGGGCTGTGCCGTCCTGGGAACCCCCCACCGGCCTCCTCATTCCCAGGCCCAGTGAGGGCTGTCCTCGCCCCCCACCCCACCCGGTCCCTCCCACGGGCCATCCCGAGGCCTGGCCGGTCCTCTGTTGTGCTCCCCAAGCAGCTCTGTCCTGGCGTCCAGGCCTCATCACCGGCTCTGCTCAGGGCAGCCTTGTGTCTGCAGCTCCGCACCCCTGCATGTGAGACCCCAGTAATGAAGTCACTCTGCCCCTGCCCAGGGCCCCAGGGCCCCCCTACAGCCCATGCGCTCTGCCCAGGGCCCAGCCCCCCAGGTGTGTCTTCAGAGCGGGGGTGGGGTTGGTCACCATACCCCTCGACCTGCACAGGCTCCCGGCTCCAGGCAGCTGCTGGCCAAACTGTGCGGGCACCCTGCCCCAGCAGACCGCCTGGGCCAGCCATGCGGGACGCGCTGGCCTGTTGTCCCTCTGGAGTCCCTTGGCTTCCCCTGCTCCCTTCTGCAGGCAGTAGGCCCGCCTGGGTGCTGATCTGGCAGCGGAAGGGCCCGAGATCCTGGGCTCAGGGCCCCCAGGCTGGACTCCGGTCTGCAGTCCAGGCCACGGGCCACGAGACGGGCAGCAGACCTCCTCCCCTCCCCCAGGGCCCAGGAGGCCCATTTCCCTCCACCTGCACCCCCTGCCCCCTGGCCCCCCGCAGCCTCTTCATGGTGATGAGGGCTCCTCCTCCTACCCAGAGCACAGAGGGGATCGTCAAGGTGACCCCTAGAGACCAGGACCCCCCTTGGGCCTGGGTTTAAGCGTCGTCGTGGCCTTGGTGGCCATCGGATGGGGAGTTGCCACGAGTCACTTGTGCCTGAGTGCCCGTAACAGACCATGTGCCGTCTGGACTGTGTGGTTAAGCGCGCAGTTCAGGGGCACTTAGCGCAGTCCCGGTGCTCTACAGGCGCCACCTCGTCCATCTGCAGGGCCTTCCCGTCTTCCCAGACTGCAGCTCTGTCCCCGTGCAGCACTGGCTCCCCAGTCCCTGCCCCTCCCCACTCTCTGTCTGTGTCTGACTCCTGGGACCCCCGTGAGTGAGGGCACCCTGCGTGTGCGCCATGACGGTCATTTCACTGAGCATCGCGTCCTCAAGGCTTGTGGGCATCGTGGCCTGTGTTGAAATCCCTTCCTCTTTGGGGCTGAGTGATGTTCCGTGTGTGTGGATGGGCATCTGCTTCTCTGTCCATCCAACCACGGCCACTGAGTCGCTGCCGCCACGGGGCAGCCATGACCCAGGGCATGGTATTTGCGCACTCCTGGCATGTGTTGCAGTGCTCGCTGCCTTTTTGCATGCTTCCCTCCAGCTGGAAATGACTTCCATGATGCTGTGCAAGAAGAAGCTTGTCCCATTCTGTATATTTTGTATTTTACGGAGAAATACAGCTTCTCGTCACTCCGTTACTAGGGTTCATAGCATAGGAACTGAAGAGTGTCTATAAATCTGGAGTAGCACTTTGCCTCCTGAGTTAAATGTAACAACACTGAAACTAAAACTAGGAAAGTACAAGCAGCAGTGTTTTTCATGGTCTAAAATAAAGTCAAAGGACGGGGAGATTGTGACATGTGTTTGTAACGAAAGGTTAATATCTAATATATAAAGAGAAACCACAAATAGATTTTTTAAAGAGTGCAGTAGACAGATAGGCAGAGGGCAGGACAGGCAGGTCGCAGGCAACGCCCGGGTGGCAGAAAACCCAAAGGAGACGCCCGCGTCTCAGTGCTCCAGCTGTGAACAGCGGCCGGCACGCTCAGCGGGCAGCCTAGAGAGACCGGGCCGCGGAGGGCCGGCTGCAGGCCGTCCGCTTCCAGGAGCACGTCTGGGAGAGTTAAAGACACTAAATTCTTGGGAGCCTTCCGGGGGCCTGTCTCAGAGAAGTAAAAGCAGTCGTGTGGCGGGCCTGTAGGTGGGGAGCGCATTAGTGGCCCTCAGAGTCATCTGCAGGGGCGAACGTAGGCAGAGCTGGGGCTCCGTCCACCGCATCCCCCATCCCTGTGAGCTTGGCGGAGGGGCCGGGCTGGACTGGCCCACAGGGACACGGGGGCGCCTGGCCTCCCACAGCCTGCCTGTGGGCTCTGCAGGGGTCGCCGACGTCCTGTCCACCCCCTGCACCGGTCAGGAAGCTTCCTCTGGTCCAGGCAGGGGCCCGAGCCTCGTGACTCACCACCCACTTTTTCGAAAGTTGTGGTATCCTCGTTTTTCATGATGCTCTGAATCCAGCGGCTTTGTCAGTGACCTTAGAGTCCACGCACTGTGCTCTGGTAACAGCAACACAGGGCTAGGGGTGCAGCCGGAATCACACCCTTCACGTCTTAAAGGTAAAAGCAGGTGTCTGTGTGTAAGAAATGCCCATTGGACCTGGCGCTTGCTTGGGAGCCACAGCAGGAGGGCCTGACACATGGCGCTGTGTGTGCAGCACCCCACCCCCCAGGCAGGAGGTTCCAATTCCGATTCTGCTGCGTCTGTGGCAGCTGTCCCAGTGAGGGTAGGGGGATGGGGGGATGGGGAGTGGAGGGGAGAGGAGAAGCTTGCGGGCTCCTGCTCCCCCCACTCCCCAGCCTCTCCCAGCCTTAGGCTCCTTCTGAGGTCAAGCAGGTGCTGCTGGGCTGGAGATGGTGACGCAGGCGGCCGGCCTGGTGACCCACTTAGAGGTGACCTGGCAGATTAGCCCTGCATGACCCCCCCCGCCGCCCCGGCACCCCACCCAGCCTTCTCCCATCTGAGACTCACCCAGTCCCTGCAGCAGCCATGTGCCCCTACACATATGCGGACACACTCGCACACTTCGCACACAGACACATTTGCACACTTTACACAGACACACTCACACAGTCCCTGCAGCAGCTGTACACCCTGACGCACACAGACACACTTGCACACTTTACACACACAGATGCACTCGCACACGTCATGCACACACTTCATGCACACACAAACCACACACACAGACACACACAGTCTCTGCAGCAGCTGTGCACCCTGACTCACACACATGCACTCATACACTTCACACATAGACACACTTGCACATTTCACACACACACACAATCTCTGCAGCAGCTGTGCCCCCCAACACACACACACACACTCGCACACTTCACACACACACATAATCTCTGCAGCAGCTGTGCCCCCCAACACACACACACACTCGCACACTTCACACACACAGACGCACTCGCACACTTCAGATGCACAAGTCTAAGCTCCCTGGGCTGGGGCTCCAGTGGGGGGCGAGGCAGCTGCAGGCAGCGCCGGGCGACGGCTCTGCCGTGTTGCCACTCGCGTCCCGGTTACAGGGCTGCAGAGCCCCCAGCTTGTAGCCCTGACGGCAGAAATCTTCCAGGTCCCGCCAGGAGGATAACTGCTGCAGGATGGCTGGAGTGGGGGCACGGGTCACCCCAGCAGAGCAGCAAGAACACACCCCAACAGCAGGGGGCTGGGCACCTCCAGGAGCACAGGGTCTGCACAGAGCCCAGAGCACTGGGCGTCCACGTGGGAGCCAAGGAGGTCAGGGCACACACAGGAGAGTTCCACCCAGGCATCCAGGTGTGGCCAGCATGAGGAGGAGAGAAAAGAAAGTTCCGGAACAGAAAACCCAGTAGACAGGGAACAGGAATCAGGCAGGACAGAGGATGGCCACTGTGGGGAGGCGGACGAGCAAACTCAGATGAAACACACCAGGCCCCAGTAGTCAGAAATCCAGGGCAGATGTCCCCAGGCCCCAGAGCTGATTCTCTAGCATTCAGAGTGCTGTTCACACACACTTTGGGTAATGCCCTAACCTAGACGTTTGAAGGAATTTGTTGTTTTCGAGATAAACGTCAGTGGTCTGTGAATTCTTTTCTTGTTTTATTTAATTTTTGGCCGCACTGGGTCTCGGTTGCTGGGTGCAGGCTTCCTCTAGTTGCCGTGAGCTGGAGCCACTCTCCACTGGCGTCCGAGCTTCTCGCTGCGGCGGTTTCTCTTGTTGCAGAGCTTGGGCTCTGGGTGTCAGGCTTCAGGAGCGGTGGCTCTCTGGCCTTTCAGCACGTGTGGCACACGGGCTCAGTTGCCCTGTGGCATGTGGACTCCCCCTGGACCAGGGATCAAACCCGTGTCCCCTGCACTGGCTGGTGGACGCCTATCTGCTGTCCCACCAGGGAAGGCCTAAGCAGTCCGTGAATCCTTAGAGAACCACGCAGCCTTTATCCTGCCCTCCTTGGCCCGTGCACAGGGCCCCTCCGCCCAGAAGAACCTGTCGTGCCTGCTTCCGGGGAGGGCGGAGAAGATGTCCTGCTGGAGATGCCGGACGATCACCGTCTGGAGCTTGTGGGGTCCCGGAGAGCAGTCGGGGCTCACCGGCCTTGGATCGGGTGGCAGGAGGCTAGTCAGGGGACACCCCTAAGCCCCAGCTGTACCTGCACACGTGTGGGGGGCCGTGAGCTCACGTGGAGCCACAGGGGTCCGTCTCTGTCAGAAGAGCTGGCTCTGCTGCTTCTGGCGTATTTTCAAAGTCTGTCTGCCGGTTTGTCCTGTCCTTGATCCAAGCCGATGAGTCTGTAATTCAGGTTTTCTGACTGCAGGCCGCCTTCGGCTTTCCCCACACTGAGTCAGGCGTGAGCCCGCACGTTAGCTTGACTTAGTGATGGAACACGGTCAGGTGTGTGGTGCCCACGCCCGGGCCAGGCCCACGTCCTGCGCTGTAGCCTCGCCCCCCCACACCCCGCGCCGGCCGAGGGTTGGGACCCCAGCGTGAGGGGCGCGAGCGTGCTGTGCCTGGCAGCTGACTTGGCATCAGCGGCTGTTTTCCAGAAAGGCTCTTGCTGCGTCTTCCAGGGGGCAGCAAAGATTGCCTTTGCCACGGACCCGAGAGAGAACAAGAAGACACCGAAGAATTCGCCTGGAAAAGCGACACAAAGCAAAGAGAAGCCGCTGTAAGCACGTCAGGAGACGAGGTCGGCAGCCTCCGCGGCAACCGGCGCGAGTCCATCCTCCTAGACACGCCCCTTCCGCCCGCCCCGACCCCGGCGGCCCCGGCCCCCTCGACGGGCAGCAGCTCTGGTCCGAGGGCCCTGGAGGAAGGTGGTTGTGCTGTGACCTGTGGATGGCAGAGGGCTCGTTCCTCCATCATCCTGGAAATTGGGAAAGCGTCACGGGTCCATCAGTGGGTTAAGGCAGCCATATGGGGGGGTCTGACCTGCAGCTGAGGAGTTGGTGGGGGGTGCTTGCAAATCTGGGATCCCACGTCGCCCCCGTGGCCCCTTAGCAAGCCCAGCCGGCCATATCTGTGCACAGACACCCCGCCCCGTGGGCAGGACTTCCCAGGAGCTGGGGTGTGAGATGAGGGCAGTCAGGCCCCTCGCCATGGGGTCTGTCCTGAGGACTCAGGCAGCCACTGTGCTAGGGGGGTTCTCAGGGCCCCGGCAGGGGTGTGCCCCAGGGTCTACCACCCTCCCCATCTCACTCCCGACGTCCTGTGGGGGACGCGGCCCCGGGCCTCGCTGAGCAGACCCGTCCAGCGTCACCCCTGAGGCCGCGCTCTGTTCCTCTCTGAGGGATTATTAAAACCGCGCGTTCCCACCGGAAACAGACACCCCCTGCTTCACCAGGCGCTGATGCAGTGTCCTCGGTGTGTAACGTCTCCCACGAACCTGAGGCTTTAAAGCAGAGCAGGTCCAGCAGGAGGGGGCGCGGGAGGCGGCCTGTCCCCTGTGGGTGGGCGCCCGAGGCAGGGGGAGCGGCCCCTCCCGGCCAGGGGGACAGAAGTTGCTCCAGGGTGGGCGAGCGAACAGCTTCGTCTCGCCGCACCCTGTCCCCGCAGTGGTCTCCGAGGGCAGATTCTGGAGGAGACGCTGAAGCCACAGACCCAGCAGCTGCACGCGCGGAGGAGCAGGTTCAGGGGGCTGGCACCCCTCGAGGACGTCGGGAAGGCCGCCCGGGACGCGGAGATGGTGACTGTCCATTGAAACCTGGAGGGAGCCACACACACAGGCTCTGACCCTGGGATTTGGGAGGGCAGGAAGGAAGCGGAAGCAGCGGGTCCTGAATGGAGGAGCCCAGGGATCTCCCTGAGCCTGAAAACACAGGCCCCGGGGGCAGATGTAACCCGTGTCCTGGGAGAGGGGTCTGGGGGAGGTAAGGGAGTGTGGGAGGTGGGACAGAAGGGAGACCCCTGCACGATCCACGCCGGCCCTCTGACAGGAGGGGGCTGCTCTGACGCTGACCCCCTGGCTACCTCATTCTCCATCTCACCATTTCCTGGTCCAGCCTATGCGGGGCAGGGGGCGGGGGGAAGGGAGACCCCCAGCACAGGGGGCTGAGGCACGCGGGGTGGGGGGGTGAGGGGAGACCCCCAGCAGAGGGGGCAGGCTTGTGGAGTGGAGGCGGGGGAGTGGAACGGAGACCCCCAGCAGAGGGGCAGGCTTGTGGGGTGGGGGCAGGGGAGTGGAAGGGAGACCCCCAGCAGAGGGGGCAGGCTTGCGGGGTGGGGGGCGGGGGGGCGGGGGAGGGAAGGGAGACTCCCAGCAGAGGGGGCAGGCTTGCGGGGTGGGGGTGGGGGAGTGGAAGGGAGACCCCCAGCAGAGGGGCAGGCTTGTGGGGTGGGGGCAGGGGAGTGGAACGGAGACCCCCAGCAGAGGGGCAGGCTTGTGGGGTGGGGGCAGGGGAGTGGAAGGGAGACCCCCAGCAGAGGGGGCAGGCTTGTGGGGTGGGGGTGGGGGAGTAGAACGGAGACCCCCAGCAGAGGGGGCAGGCTTGCGGGGTGGGGGCGGAGGGAAAGGGAGACCCCCAGCACAGGGGGCTGAGGCTTGCAGGGAGTGGGGCCCTCCCCTTGGGGGGCAGGAGCGGCTCCAGGCCCAGGGCACGGGCTCCGCCCCCACCGTGCCTCTGCGTCCAGGCTGACCTGAGTACCTCTCTGTCCTGAGGCCCGGAGGCTGCACGATGAAGTACTGAAGCTGAGACTGAGGTCGGCCTTGAACAGAAACCACCAGTGTGCTGCCCTGCCCAGGAGCCTGTCGCTCAGGCCGGCTGTGTCCCGGCCTCAGAATATATTTTTTAACCCAAAGTATTAAGAATTTGAACACCTTTACAGACACTACTGGCGGCGTCTTCTCACCTGGAAGACGTGGCTCGCGCCCTCCCAGGGAGCCCCCTGGCGCAGAGCCTGAGGGCCTGTGTCTCCATCCTTCCATCCACACGCTCTTGAGCCCGAGGGGGTCCGAGCTGCATTAAAGGAGAAGGTGGTGCTAGGCACGCGGCTCCGTGTCCATCGGTCGATCGTGGGCAGAGCACGGTGTAGGCACCTGCACCTGCCCTCAGGCAGCCTCCCTCCCCTCGGGGTCCCCCACACCTGCCCTCAGGTCCCCCCACCCCCTAGGGTCCCCCACTCCACGGAGGCCCCCCCACCCTGCTCACAGCAGGCCTGGAGAGCCCATGACTGCCTGCCTGCAGTGGGGTCAGGGGTCCCGTGAGCGGTGCCCTCCTCCTGCCTGGCTGTGTTGCCCCTCTCCCCAGGGTCTGCCCCCTGCCCCGCCCCAGACCTGTCCCAGACCCCCGGGGGGCCATCACTCAGTCACTCGACTTAACCTCTTTTGCTGGCTGAACATGTGATGACGTGAGGTGAAGGCTTGATCTAGAAAACACCTTTGATTCTAACTGACAGATACAGGATGACTCAGAGTCTCGATTTCTTCTTGTGTCAATTTTGATAGATATGTTTCTCAGTGACTTTTTTCATTGCATCCAAGTTGTCTGGTTTATCAGCATAAAATCCTTGGTAATCTTCTCATTCAGCGTTGTCTTGGTCGCTGAGGACCTGTAGCGTTTCCCCTCTCGTTCTTGATGTGATGCCGTCCTCCTTAATCTTCCTAGGGATTCATCACTCCTGTTAGTCCTTTTGAACAATCACCATTGGCTTTGTCGAGGTGCTATTGCATTTTCTGTATCCCTGGTTTCTGTGCTCCTTTCCTCTGCTTTTTGGGTTTGGTTAGTGCTTGGAGGGAACTTTCCCATTTCATTGCATGTGTCAGAAAGGAAGAAACATGGAAAATCCGTACCTGGGCTCCCAGCTCAACAAGCTAGATGCGTCAGTTACTTGCTGCTACGTAACAAGTTACTGCAAAACAAAGCAGTTGGGGAAGGAGGTAAATAATAAATAATTGTAGTGTGTGTTATTATATAGTATGTAAGCGAAAAGCAAAGGAGAAAAGGAAAGATATAAGCATCTGAATGCAGAGTTCCAAAGAATAGCAAGAAGAGATAAGAAAGCCTTCCTTAGCGATCAATGCAAAGAAATAGAGGAAAACAACAGAATGGGAAAGACTAGAGATCTCTTCAAGAAAATTAGAGATACCAAGGGAATATTTCATGTAAAGATGGGCTCGATAAAGGACAGAAATGGTATGGACCTAACAGAAGCTGAAGATATCAAGAAGAGGTGGCAAGAATACACAGAAGAACTGTACAAAAAAGATCTTCACGACCCAGGTAATCACGATGGTGTGATCACTGACCTAGAGCCAGACATCCTGGAATGTGAAGTCAAGTGGCCCTTAGAAAGCATCACTGCGAACAAAGCTAGTGGAGGTGATGGAATTCCAGTGCAGCTCTTTCAAATCCTGAAAGATGATGCTGTGAAAGTGCTGCACTCAATATGCCAGCAAATTTGGAAAACTCAGCAGTGGCCACAGGACTGGAAAAGGTCAGTTTTCATTCCAATCCCAAAGAAAGGCAATGCCAAAGAATGCTCAAACTACTGCACAATTGCACTCATCTCACATGCTAGTAAAGTAATGCTCAAAATTCTCCAAGCCAGGCTTCAGCAATATGTGAACTGTGAACTTCCAGATGTTCAAGCTGATTTTAGAAAAGGCAGAGGAACCAGAGATCAAATTGCCAACATCCGCTGGATCATGGAAAAAGCAAGAGAGTTCCAGAAAAACATCTATTTCTGCTTTATTGACTATACCAAAGCCTTTGACTGTGTGGATCACAATAAACTGTGGAAAATTCTGAAAGAGATGGGAATACCAGACTACCTGACCTGCCTCTTGAGAAATCTGTATGCAGGTCAGGAAGCAACAGTTAGAACTGGACATGAAACAACAGACTGGTTCCAAATAGGAAAAGGAGTACGTCAAGGCTGTATATTGTCACCCTGCTTATTTAGCTTCTATGCAGGGTACATCATATAAGCTGGACTGGAAGAAGCACAAGCTGGAATCAAGATTTCAGGGAGAAATGTCAATAACCTCAGATATGCAGATGACACCACCCTTATGGCAGAAAGTGAAGAGGAACTAAAAAGCCTCTTCATGAAAGGGAAAGTGGAGAGTGAAAAAGTGGGCTTAAAGCTCAACATTCAGAAAACTAAGATCATGGCATCCAGTCCCATCACTTCATAGGAAATAGATGGGGAAACAGTGGAGACAGTGTCAGACTTTATTTTGGGGGGCTCCAAAATCACTGCAGATGGTGACTGCAGCCACGAAATTAAAAGACGCTTACTCCTTGGAAGCAAAGTTATGTCCAACCTAGATAGCATATTCAAAAGCAGAGACATTACTTTGCCAACAAAAGTCCGTCTAGTCAAGGCTATGGTTTTTCCTGTGGTCATGTATGGATGTGAGAGGTGGACTGTGAAGAAGGCTGAGCGCTGAAGAATTGATGCTTTTGAACTGTGGTGTTGGAGAAGACTCTTGAGAGTCCCTTGGACTGCAAGGAGATCCAACCAGTCCATTCTGAAGGAGATCAGCCCTGGGATTTCTTTGGCAGGAATGATGCTAAAGTTGAAACTCCAGTACTTTAGCCACCTCATGCGAAGAGTTTACTCATTGGAAAAGACTCTGATGCTGGGAGGGATTGGGGGCAGGAGGAGAAGGGGACGACAGAGGATGAGATGGTTGGATGGCATCACTGACTCGATGGACGTGAGTCTGAGTGAACTCTGGGAGTTGGTCACGGACAGGGAAACCTGGCGTGCTGCGATTCATGGGGTCACAGAGTCGGACACGACTGAGCGACTGAACTGAACTGAACGTCTGAGAAGACTCTTGAGGTTCCTTGGACTGCAAGAAGATCAAACCAGTCAATCCTAAAGAAAATCAACCCTGAATGAAATTCACTGGAAGGACTGATGCTGAAGCTCCAATACTTTGGTCACCTGATGTAAAGAGCCAACTCATTGGAAAAGACCCTGATGCTGGGAAAGACTGAAGGCGGGAGGAGAAGGGGACGACAGCGGATGAGATGGTTGGATGGCATCACCGACTCAATGGACGTGAGTTTGAGTAAACTCAGGGAGTTGGTGATGGATGGGGAGGCCTGGCGTGCTGCAGTCCATGGGGTCGCAAAGAGTCAGACACGACTGACGACTGAACAGCAACATGTTCCTGTTTTATGAGTCTCGTGTTTTTGTTCCTGTATTCTTCCCTTGCTGTTCTCTGATGTTAAATTTTTTTAATTTAAAATTATTTGGGGCTCCCCTGGTAAAGAATCTGCCTGCCAGGGCAGGAGACACGGGTGCAGTCCCTGGCCTGGGAAGAGTCTGTCCGCATCGGAACAACTAAGCCCATGAGCCGCAAGCGTGGAGCCTGAGCTCTCGAGCCCAGGAGCCCAGGCTGCTGAGCCCGTGTGCCCCAGAGCTGAGCTCCGTGGCGAGAAGCCACGGCAACGCGAAGCCCCGGTTCACCACAGCCAGAAAACACATACGCAGCAACGAAAACCCAGAACAGCCAAATAACCGAGTAAGTAAATAAAAATTATAAAACGTGCAGGTCATAAAAAAAAAGAACGCAAAACTTCATGGACTAGAAAAAAGAGCATCAATAAAACAAGTTTTCAAAACAATTTTTAAACGTTTTTTGATGTGGGCCATGTTTTTACTCTTTATTGAATGTTTGTTACAATGTTGCTTCTGATTTATGTTTTGATTTTTTTTTTGGCCCCAGAAGCATGTGAGATCCTAGCTCCCTGACCAGGGATCCAAACCACAGTCCTTCCATTGCAAGGCGGATTCTCAACCACCTCACTAACCAGGGAGGTCCCTAAAACCATTTTTTTTTAGAAAATTATTTTAAAATTTTTATCTGGGGAAGCAGAGAGGGAAGAGAAGGGAAGCTGTGGGGTCAGAGGACACAGGGAAGAAAACACACGTCTAATTTTCCAAAATGAAGAGAGAAGGTAAAGGATCGTTAACTCTTAACGGGATGCAGGGCACGGGGAACTTGAGATGAGCAGCGAGGAGAGTGGAGGGAATCTCAGACCAGCAGAACAGACAGACGAAAAGATGGAAGGGGATCAGCATCACACTGAGCTTTTTTGGGGGTGTCGGTATCACCGTTTATCTTTTAGATTAATTTTATTGGAGCACAGTTGTTTACAGTGTGTTAATTTCTCGTGTGCAGAAAGTGGATCAGCAACATGTGCACGTGAATCCTCTCTGTTTTGGACTTCCTTCCCATGGAGGTCCTTCTCACCACAGGACACCGGCAGGGCTCCCTCTCGTTGTTGCTGTTCAGGTTCCAAGTTGTGTTCAACTCTTTGCAACCCTATGGACTTCCACACGCCAGGCTTCCCTGTCCTTCACCATCTCCCGGAGCTTGCTCAAACTCACGTGCACTGAGTCAGTGATGCCATCCAACCATCTCATCCTCTGTCGTCCCCTTCTCCTCCCACCTTCAATCTTCCCCAGCATCAGGGTCTTTTCAAATGAGTCAGTTCTTCACATCAGGTGGCCAAAGTATTGGAGTTGCAGCTTCAGCATCAGTCCTCCCAATGAATATTCAGGGCTGATCTCCTTCAGAATGGACTGGTTGGATCTCCTTGCTGCCCAAGGGACTCTCAAGAGTCTTCTCCAACACCACAGTTCAAAAGCACCAATTCTTCAGTGCTCAGCTTTCTTTATAGTCCAACTCTCCCAACCATACATGACCACTGGAAAAACCATAGCTTTGACTAGATGGACCTTTGTCAGCAAAGTAATGTCTCCTTTTTAATATGCTGTCTAGGTTGGTCATAGCTTTTCTTCCAAGGAGCATCTTTTAATTTCATGGCTACAGTCACCATCTGCAGTGATTCTGGAGCCCAGAAAAATAGTCTCTCACTGTTTCCATTGTTTCCCCATCTGTTTGCCGTGAAGTAATGGGATCAGATGCCATGATGTTAATTTTTTGAAGGTTGAGTTTTAAGCCAGCTTTTTCACTCTCCTCTTTCACTTTCATTAAGAGGCTCTTTAGTTCCTCTTCGCTTTCTACCTTAAGGGTGGTGTCATCTGCATATCTGAGGTTATTGATATTTCTCCTGGCAATCTTGATTCCAGGTTGTGCTTCATCCAGCTCAGAATTTCACATGATGTATTCTGCATCGAAGTTAAATAAGCAGGGTGACAATATACAGCCTTGATGTGCTCGTTTCCCGATTTGGAGTCAGTCTTGATCCATGTCCAGTTCTAACCAAAGTTCTAGAGCTTCAGCATCAGATGTATTTTATACTGAGTAGCGTCTGTATCGGAGAAGGTGATGGCAGCCCACTCCAGTACTTTGCCTAGAAAATCCCATGGATGGAGGAGCCTGGTAGGCTGCAGGCCATGGGGTGGCTAAGAGTTGGACACAACTGAGCAACTTCACTTTCACTTTTCACTTTCATCCATTGGAGAAGAGAATGGCAACCCACTCCAGTGTTCTTGCCTGGAGAATCCCAGGGATGGGGGAGCCTGGTGGGCTGCCATCTATGGGGTTGCACAGAGTCAGACACGACTGAAGCGACTTAGCAGCAGCAGCAGCAGTGTGTGTATGTCAATCCCAACTTCCCAGTTCATCCTGCCACTGCCCACCCTTCTCCCTTGGTATCCACATATTTGTTCTCTATATCTGTGTCCATTTCTGCTTTGCAAATAAGTTCATCTGTATCACTTTTCTATTCCACAGTTAAACAATACTATATGATTATACTGAACTTGCTAATGCTGAGTTGTTCTATTATTTAAAAAAACAACCCACCATCTGACAGTCTTTGACTTTTATGCTGTGTCTAAGTCATTCTTACAGCAGAGTGATTTTTTTACGAAGGTTGAGACGTGTGGAGTTTGACTTCCAGGTGGCATTAGGATCTGGTCCTGCCGCGGCCGGGAGACCCCATGCAGCCTACAGAGGCCACGGATGGTGGCGGGGGCGGGCAGCTGTATGTTGAAGAGCAAGTGTGTGTGGCCGCTCCTGGGTCACCGGGCCTCCTCAGGCCAGTTCTCTCGTCACTACCCATCTCCCCAGTGCGCTCCGCGGTTCGTGGTACCCTCATGTGGCCTCTGTGGCGGGTGCCTGGCCCTTTTAAGGTTTCTTGGGGCTCGCAGAGGCCCCCAGGCCTCCCCGAGGCTCAGGCCGCGAACCAGCACAGCACGCGTCCCCGTGTGCCCTGCATGGACTCCAGCACAGGCTGCCCAGCCCTCTGCTGTGCGGGGCCCTGTGCTCCCCTTCTGCACGCCTCTGGGCACCGCCCAGGAGAGGCCAGTGCAGGAGGGCTTCTGGCATGTCAGGGCCACGGCCCAGCTGGCAGACATCTGCGTGGACACACAGAGTTCAGATGGGCCCGCGGCTCCCCGCCTTGTCTGCCTCACCTCCAGGTCTCGGTTCCAGCCCCTCCCGCACCTGTTGGTGGCCTTCTTCCCACCTCTGCTCTTGTGGGGGTGGTGGGCACGTCCCCACCGAGCCCGCCCTCCGCCCCGGGCAGGCAATGGCCGCCCGTGGGGGCTGCCCCCGGACTGGAGGTTGATGCACTGAGCTGACCTCCGGCCCCCAGTCTGCAGAGGCAGAGCCTGTGTCCCCGGGTCCTACATGGGGCTGTCTTCTCCGGGGGCTACATCACCAGCTCTGTCTGGAGCCAGGGGGTCCCCGGCCACGGGTGCCAGTCTCCCCAGATCAGTACTGGCATTTGCCCTCCTGGCCCTTCTGTGCCCAAGCCCTTTCTGCCCGTGGATTCTGCCCCCAGCTGTGGTCTCTTCTTTCCCGACTCTGTGCTCACTGCCGGGAGACGTTTGTCATTTGCATCTCAGCACAGTGTCCTCCTCACTGGTCACTGATGGAAATTTCCCCGGGGGGGTCGGGGTGGGGGGGTCCTTCACTGTCGAGCCCTGGAGGTTTGACGTGGGCGCTGTGCTGGGCCCCCTCCTCCTCCGCCGGCCTTGCTGGCACGGGCTCCTGCGTCAGCTCCTGCGTCAGCTGGCCAGAAGCTGGCTCCCCGAGGTAGGGCAGGCTGGCCCCCCCTGACCTTTGGGGCGGCGCTGTGGACCCAGGCGCGCCCCTCCCCTCCTGCGGCCCCGCCCCCTCCCCTCCTGGGGCCCCGCCCCATTTCCTGGCACTTCCGTGGCCTCAGTTCCTTCTAGGCCTCGCGGAGGGAGGGGGGCAGGGTTAGACCAGGCCCACCCCCGAGACATGAGCAGCGGCTCCCAGACTCTGGCCCGCTGTCCTCACCGCTGCCCTCAAGGCGCGCTGGGGGCGGCAGGGGGAGTTCGGGGGGCGGTCTGCATCTGACTCAGGGAGGCAGGCCGGCAGGCTGGCCTGGGCTGAGGCTGGGAGCCAGGGGGAGGCCCCTACCCAGGCGCCTCATGGCCGTCATGTGTTCATTCTGCCTCTACCAGAGCACGCCTGGCTCCCCAAGACCCGCCTGGGACAGCAGCTCTCACTGCCCAGAAGGGGCCGGGCTGCTGGGGGCGGCCTGCTCCTGGGATTCGGAGCGTGTGCGGGCGGGGCGCCACCCGCCGTGTCATCGGTGTGTCCAGGTGGGGGACGCCCTCCGTCCCTCTTTCGCTTGGCCCGCCCGCCCCGGGCTGGTGTCCGCTCATTCCTCACCCGCAGTGCACCCCCGGCAGGCCTGACCACCCGTGTCTCGAGCTGGCCGGCCGGCCCCGGGCAGGTAGGGGGAGGAGCATCCCGCGGAGAAGGCGGAACCCGGGCGCAGGGGGCGGGGCGGGGCTGGCCGGGTGTGTCCGTCTGGGCGATCCGGGCCGCGGCGGCCTGGCCAGGCGGGGCGATCGGGACCGCTCGGAGGCCTGGCCCGGGCCTGCTGCGAGGTCCCCTGCAGGTGGCGCCGCGGGTCGGACGCGGACCGGGCCCCAGGGCCGCAGGCCAGCCGGGTCCTGCCTCGCCCGGAGCGCAGCCGCTGGCTGGGGGCGGGGCCACAAGAGCAGCGCGCCTCCCACTGCAACGAGACCCCCGCATCCCAGCTGGTACACAGTCCACGAGCTGCGACCCCCGAGTGGAGGGCCCGAAAGGAGTACCGAAAGGGGCGGGTCCGGCCCCTTCCTCTCCCCAGGAGCCTGGTCAAGCCCGCGGACACGCCCTTCTTTCGCCTTGGGCTGTCCACCGGCCGGCCCAGGGGCGTCATCCCGCGGCCCGGCTCCGAAGGCCGTGGTGTGCGGGTGTGGCCAGAACCTGCGCTCCGGGCCCTGTGGGCGCAAGTGAAGTCCCGGGTGCTCACTGGCATCTCGAGGTGGAGTGCGGACCCAAAGTGGACACACATCCTAGCTCGGGGAAGCCGTGCCTGTTGGGGGCCCTCCTCTGGCCTAAGGGCAGAGGTGGAGTGTCCTCAGGCCCAAGTTGTGCAGCCCGATCCCCCAGAGCAGGGAGCCCGCTGCTCTGGAGAGATGAGCAGTCCTGGGCTTGGGGCTTCCTGTTGCTGTTTCCTGCCTGCATATCCCAGGGGAGTGTTCCCTCCAGCTAGGAATGGCTGGTGATGGTCTCCAGGCAGCCTGAGGCCCGCGCAGAGCAGGGCTCAGGGAAGAACTGCCCACCCCACCTTGCACAAAACCATCAGCCTCCATTCCTTCTCTGAGAGGGCTGAGCACCCAGCAGTAGGAAGCAACTGGGCCTTTCCAAACTCTGCCCCACCCCCGCCCTGGGCCCCATGTCCTGTGCCCTCTCCCCTGCCCCCCTAGCCCTGTGCTGGGTTGGGGTCAGGGGGCTGGGGGCCCTGGGTTCTCAGGCCTCTGCAGGCACTTAGGCCCGGGTGCAGACGGGCCAGGTCACAGGGCAGGTGGGTTACAGGAAAGGCCTCTAAGTGGGACCAGACCCCCCTGCCAGGGCCCTTCAGCATCTCCACCGGACCAGGCTCAGTACCAGTGGTGGGGTCGGATGATGCACAGGAGCTGACTCAGCTACAGGATGTACTGCTGGTGTTGGTGATGGTGGAGATGGTGGTGATGGTGGTGGTGGTGACGGTGGTTAACAACAGTGGTGATGAAGAGGATGATAAGCAGATAACTCTTATAGACTCATTACTAGGGGCTGGTGCTGTGCTAAGTACATCATGTATAATAAATAACTCATTTAATCTCTACAGCAAGCCCATCTTGTAGGGCTCCCACATTCCAAATGAAGACACCGAGGCACAGGGGTTTAGGCAGACTCACCAAGGTTGCACAGCAGGACCCCAGCCCTCGGGCCCGAGTTCATGCTCCTAACCAACTCTGTGGTGGACCCTCCAACGGAGTCTGGGCAGGTTTGTTTGCAGCCAGGCCTGTGAGACGATGATCACCGTCATCGCCCACAGAGTGGGCTTGGAGGCTCTAGACCCGACCCTCCAGGCTGGTCAGATGGAAAGAAATCAGTCTTACAGACTCAGGGCTTCCAGGTTGGAACGGAACATGATAACTTTCCAATGGGCTTTGCGGCCTACAGGGGAGATGATGACAGCCACGAGGCTGTGCTCCGGCCCTGGGCCTAGGCAGGTGGTGGTCAGCGGGTGCTCGGTGAAGTCCGAGTGCGTCCTCACTCAGGCCCTAGTCTCCTCCTCCCAGCCACTAACTGCCAGGACTGAGTCGCACCAGGAGTGTCCGGGCCCCTCCCGGCTCTCACACCCTGGCGCTCCGGGCACTGGCTCTGGGGACCCATGGCTCTGGCCTGAGGTCCTTCTGTGACCAGCCACCTTGGCTCCACCTCAGAAGCACTTGGCTTTGGGGCTGGGCTGCAGGAGGCTCGCCTGCCAGGCTGCCCAGGGGAGCTTCAGTAAGGAAGTGGGAGGAGGCCCGGGCTTGAGGTGGGGTTGCGGGGGCAGGGCGGGGCACCAGCCCGGCAAACCCACAACAGGCCATTCCTTCCGGGCACAGGGAGGCCTTGGGGAATCTCCCACCTCATAGGAGATAGAGGATGACAAAGGCGCAATTATGTTCCACGGCAGACAGGGGCTCTCCTGTGGGTGAAGGCTGGAGGGTCACCCTGAGAGATGGGGGCACTGGTAGGTGGTCAGGGAGTGAGGGGTCAGGCTGACACTTGGTGGGTCCTAGGCTCGTCCAAGGACCAGCACAGGACCTCGGGTGAGGCCGACACTGAGGCAGCCACTGCCTGGAGCGCCTCTGTGGCCCTCCTCCCGCCAGCCTGCGGTCACCCGACTCCACCCTAGTCTCCTGCCCGCCTGCAGGCCACCTCCCTGCCCATCGGGCCAGGCCTGCCAGCCTGGGTCTTTCTCCTGGCACCCTGGGCAGACCAGGCCAGGGGCCGGGTGCCGGGCAGGCCTGGCAGTGGCTGTATGCCCACAACCAAGGAGTGACAGCTTTAGGGCAAAGTCCAGAGACCTGGGGAGAGGCTCCTGGCCCAGCTCCCCTGGGTCAGAGCCACTCGGAAGCTCCTCCCAGCCCCAAGGGGCCTTCAGCACCAGGCAGTCCGGGAGGGGGCCTGGAGGATGGGGCGCGGGTGAAGACGAGGTGGTGGCCTGGAGACCCCGGGGTTGATCAGCCGCTCTGACGGACTCTGCATTTCAGCCAGGGTGTTGGGAAATTCCACAGGCCTCCCAGAGACCAGGAAGCAGCAGGGGAGCCCGCAGGGAGCTGGCGGGCGGGGCAGGTCTGCCCAGTGAGGTCCTGAACAGCGACCCTTTAAAATGCAAATCGATTTGCCAGTCAGCTGACTCTCCTTTCTCTATCCTACCTTGTGGAGACAGGGTTTTTAAAAATGGCTTCCACGCTCACTTAAAAATACCTGACACGCGGACAGGCTGGGTCCCAGGCCGAGAGGAGGTGGGGCGGGCCACCCTTCTCTCAAGTCCTGTCCCCTCTCAGCTCCACGACACTGCCCCCTCGAAATTGGGAGCTCCAGCGTGGTCCTTGGCCCCCCCACTCCAGTGCCCCCCAACACACACCACTGCCCCATCGCTGCCCCCAAAGCCCAGCGCATCCTCGGGTGTATCTGCCTCTCCACCCCAAACAGCTGCTCCTGCTGACACCTGGGAGTTACCCCAGAAGCCCCCTTCCTCACCCCAACCCCAGGCCCCTTTCAGAGGCTCCCCTCCTGTGCACCCGCACACCCAGCGCTCTAGCCCTGCAACAGACTCTAGGGCCCCTTCTCCATCAAGGGGAGGCCTGCTGGCGTCTCTATCTCTGCACACCTCCATCTGCACACACTCCCCCGTGCACACACTGGCACGCTCCCATCGGGGGTGCCCCGCCAGCTTGGAGCTGACTCACACCAGCACTGCCCAGTTCCTGGTGCTGTGTCCCTGGTGCCCGGGAAGGGCCACGCCCAGCAGGCGTCTCCAGCACTCTGGCGCCTATGCCGAGCCAGCGGGCAGCCTCCGGTCAGGCCCCCTCCCGGGGCCAGCAGGGGTCCCTGTTGCCTGGCCTTTCTTCTCCAAAGCAACCATGCCCAGCTCCGGAGACAGCAGGCTCCAGAAGCCGGGGGTGCGGAGAGCAGTCACGAGGAGGGGGCCGCGGCGGGCACTGCCCGACCCGAGGACTCCTGGGCGAGGAAGGGGCAGGCAGGCGCCTCCGGGAACCCAAGCCTCAGACCACCCCGAGGGTGCCTGGGGCCGGACTCTAGCTCCCGGGCCTCTATCCCCAGCCCGTACAACGCAGGGCGGTGTGGCGCTGCGAGGTCGAACTCCTCCCAGCCGGCTCCCCGCGCAGCGATGCCGCCCGAGGGCGAAGCCGAGCGGCGCCGCGGCGGCCCCACTGTCCGCGGCGGCGCCGGGGGTGGCGGCCCCGGCGCAGGTCCGAGCCTGGCGGGCCTTGGCCGCCTCGGAGGGGCGGGGCCGGCCAGAGGCGGCGTCCGGGTCGTCACGACAACCGGCCGCCCGCCGGTTGCGGGTGCCCAGTCGAGCGCCGCGATCCCGGCTTAGGGGACCGGGCCGGGCCGCGCGGCGCTCGGGGCAAGGTCACTTGCAAGAGACCGGGTCCTGGGGGCGGCCCGGGGGCCCGAGCCGCGTGCGGGACGCTCAAGTGCTCCGCAAAGTCGAGAACGGGCACCAGGCTGAAGGCTCGCCGGAGCGGGGCCCGGGCGGGGGTCCCGCGTCCGCTCCGCGCCGCACCCCCAATCCCCCAACCCGCGGCGGGGCTGGCACGCCGGCGAGCCCCGCTCTCGCTCGGGAAGGCTGTCCTTCCCATTATGACCAGGCCGCGTGGCGCCCTGACCGCACCGGGGGTCGCACAGAACCCGCTCCCCGCGGCCATGCGACTTAGACTTGAAGGCAGATCACTCTCCCTCAGCCCGCGGAAGGCAACCTGGGGCCGAGCGCGCGTCCTCCCGTCACCAGGGGAGGCGCCGAGCACACGGGGGTCGTCAAGTGACCCCCTGGCGGCTGCGGTGGCCGCCGTGTCCCCTTGGTGCCCCGCGCCTCCTCGCGCCGGCCCGCCGGGCTTCCTGCTCGCGCCGCCGAGACTTCCTCCCCGCGGTGCCCGGGTGGCTACCCGAGCGCCAGACCCGAAGGCGGGGAACCCGGGGACTCGAGAAGGGAGGGCCGGGGCGAGGAGAGGGGGCGACACCGTGGGGCCGAGAGGGGCAGGCGCCCCTGGTCGATCCCGGCCGCCGAGGAGAGGTCCCTGGGGCCGGGGCCCGGGCGTTCTCCCGGCGCCGGCTCTCAGGTCCTCTCGGCTGGCGCTCGCGGCCGGCGTCGCCGGGGGTGGAGCGCGGCCCTGCCCCATCCCGGCCCATCCTGCCCCCTCGGTGGGGCTCCGCAGTGCGTCTCCGCGCCGGGTGTGGAGGCCGCACGGCCAGGCGCGCGTCCAAGGGCGCCGGTGCCCCGCGCGCCCCTCCCCGCGCCCCCGGCCCGCTCGCGGAGGCCGCCCCGAGCGGAGCTTTGTGACGTCAGGCGGCCGGCGGGCGGCGTCACGCGCGGGGCTGACCCGGCGCGGGGCGGGGGCCGGGCCGGGACGCGGAGCATGGAGCCGCGGGCCGGCTGCCGGCTGCCCGTGCGGGTGGAGCAGGTCGTCAACGGCGCGCTGCTGGTCACCGCGAGCTGCGGCGAGCGCAGCTTCGCCGGGATCTTGCTGGACTGCACAAAAAAGTGAGCGGGGGCGGGGGCGCGAGCCCGGGACGCCCCCGGATTCCCCTCGGGACACCTCCCCCCTCCCCCTGCGCTGGCCCAAGGCCGGGGCCCGCTCCGGGGCGGGGCGGCGTTGCGCCCGCGCGCTTTCGGTTTCCCCAGCCCCAGTTTCGGGGTGCGCGAGCGCGGCCGCCTCTCGGGGGGCAAAAGTGGTTCTCAAAGTCGTCGCGAGTTTTCGGGCGGGGGATCGCGCGGCCGGGCGGGGGACAGCGGGGGACGCCGGGCTGGAGCCCGGGCGCGGCGCGTGGATCCCGAGCCCCCGCGCCAGCCGCCGCGATGCCGGGCTCCTAACTCCGCACGTCTGCCATAATTAACGCACTTTTCTTTGTTCAGACGCACTGTTGAATTCGGCTCTGTTCAGAATTGTCATCCGTTGGGGGGTGCGGGGGGGGCTCCCGTGCGCTGCCGCACTTGCCTGGGGGTTACTCACAAGAGGGGGTTCCGCGGGCCCTGAAAAGCCCTCTTCCGGCTCCCGGGCGCAGTCGGGGCTGAGGTGAGGACAGAGGGCAAGCAGTTGTGTCCGGCGGCAGGATTTGAGAACACTGTTTGGGGTTGAGGAGCCCCCAGGCGGAGCAGGGATGAAAAGAGACAAGTTGCAGAGCTGCGAGGGGGTGCCCCGCGGGATCCGGGCGTCACTGATGGAGGGGGTCCCCAGGCAGGCCTGGGGCGAGTCCACGCGCCGACAGGCACCTGTGCACCGGCGGCAGGGAGCTCTGCAGCGGGAAAGAGTCTCCTGGATACAGTGTCACATGGTAGCTTGCTGTCGCGCAGATAAATGATTAGGCATTAATCAGGCGCTAATGTCTCGAGGCTCGGGCTGGGCCTTATCCTAAACCACCTCCCCTCTGCAGAGGCCCAGCTTCGCCCCTCGGTGCAGGCCGGGTTTGTGCCCGCGGCATGGATGTGGCGGGAGGACTGTCACCTTTCAACAGTCACCCTGCTGGCGTTATCTCCTCATTAGATGTGCCAGAGCCATTTATGTACAAGTCATGTGACTTAACATATGGCCTCCCAGGTGACTTGTCACCCTGCTCGGAGCCAGCTACTGCAGGGAGCGCTTGGTGGGACCCGGTGACCCCCACAGGCTGCAGGCACAGCCCCTCAGGAGGGCCAAGCCTGCGCCCTGGGGTGGCCAAGGTCCCCTGCCGCCGGTGGCCGGCACTTCCCCGTCAGGCAGGCCGCACTCCAGCCTTCCTGCACAGCCCTGCCTGGCCTTTCCTCTCTGCAGCGGACACTTGCAGGAGCGGCCCCCCCACCCCCATTTTCTGGGCTCCCTGACTCAGGACAAAGGAGGCTGCAGGGTAGACTCGTAGCTGGGGGTGTCTGCGGAGGCTGCAGGCTCGCTGCCCTTGCTCTCTGCCTCCAGCCAGGGCTCCCGGCCCTGTGGCCTGTGGGTGCCCTGGTTCAGAGATCTGCACAGCTCCCCACCCGCTCCCCACCCGCTCGTGGAGGAAGCAGGCTCTGCTGGGATCCCAGCATGGGAACTGGCAGCTGTAGGGCGTGTGGGCGTCCGCCCTGCCACGGCCACATGAGGCTGTAACCGGAGCCGCCCACGGAGCCAGGGGCCGGGCCTCGATGGGCACAGCTCAGCTGGGCAGTGCCCCTTTCTGGCTTGAGTGGGCCCCCCAGTCCCCACAGAGAGTCTAAGGCTTAACCTGGCCTCTCCCAGCCCCCCAGTTGTCTGAAGCCTGGCCCCAAAGCTGTCCCTGCCCCTGCCTACCCCGCTCTCCTCTGCAGTCACCTTCAGTTTCATCCTGATCCCACTTTTCTCCCATAATATTATGAGTGCTCAAGTTCACAGCCAGCATGTCAGGCAGGGTCCAGAGGCCTGGGCTGGGTGTCCCAGGCAGAGGGGGCCTGGCCTCAGGCCTCAGGGTCCTCAGCACCCACCTGCCTTCCCTGGAGCACTCCCCACTCCATGCCACAGGGACAGGGCCAACCGGCCGGGCCCCTTCCCGGGTGTGGGCACTGACAGGCAGAGAGAGCAGCTGGGGGCTTGGATTGCAGGCACCACCCCCCTCCCGGGGCCTGCGGTCCCCGAGCAGCGGGCTAGTGTGGGGTCAGGCCAGGGCAGCAGGCCAGTGCGCCGCGGTGCCCCCGTGGGGCGCGGGCCGCGGGCTAGTGTGGGGTCAGGCCAGGGCAGCAGGCCACTGTGCCCGCGGTGCCCCCGTGGGGCGCGGGCCGCTCACCACTGTGTTAGCCTTGCTGGAGCACACAGGCAGAGCGGGGGACATCCTCCGGGACGGGCAGTTCTCACAGGGGGCCCAGCTACCAGTGTTAATTTGAGGGCACTCAGGAGGCGGTGCCCCTCACTGCAGGCCCTGAGCCGAACACGCGTGTGTCCTCAGAGGCCAGGCCAAGTTCCCAGCAGGTGGGAGGCACTCGGTGCCCAGTGCCCCCCATCCAGCCTTGAACCTACTGCCCGGCTGCCGTGTGGGCTGAAGCCAGGTTTTCGGGGACTCTTGAGTCCACACCCAGTCAGTGCGCAAGGAGACGGCCTGAGCCTCGGGCCCAGCCCCTGCGTCTCCTGCTGCGCCGCCGTGGCTCCTGTGTCCAGGCCAGGGCCCAAGCAGATGTGGGCGTTGTTTCACAGGCGACTTTAGGGTGTGCCTCTGCTCAGGGACCTCAGAGGGGGCAGCCCAGAGACGGCGAAGGCTCCGAGAGGGGGTCCCCAGGCAGGGCGTGAGGGCCAGCTGCCTGTCAGGCCTGGCCTTGACCTCTGAGCCGGGCTTTCTTAAACTTCCCAGTGTGAATCCCCCGGGCCATCACCGCGCAGGCTCCTGGACCCCTCTGCTGGAAAGATTGGGTGTGAGCCTTTGTGACCCGCCCAGGGGGTGGGGTGGAGAAGGAAATGGCACCCACTCCAGTACTCTTGCCTGGAGAATTCCATGGACAGAGGAGCCTGGTGGGCTTCAGTCCACGGGGTCGCAAAGAGCCAGACACAACTGAATGACTGTCACTGACTCAGTCACTCAGCGGGGTGGCGACTGAGGCTTCTGGAGACTCAGTCTCTGGAGACCAGCCAAGAATCCCCGCCCTGGCTGGTCCCTGGGCAGGGGGGGCCCCTGCTCCATCTAGGCACACACGCCCAGGCCCCACTGGCTCTTCCCCTGCCCTTGGGGAGCTGAGTGTGGGGGTGCCCAGTGCACCACAGGCCGGCAGGACCTGCAGCCAGCGGGCAGATGCCTCACCAGGGGACCAGGCCGGCATGGCTGATCTCTGGAGCCACTCCAAGGCGGGTGGTGGAGAGGAGGGGTGGTGAGGGGCCTGGCCTTGGGCTTCTGTAGGCACCCTCAGAGAGGTGAGAGGGACACAGTCAGCTGAGTCGCAGTGGGATGATGCTGATGGTTCTAAAACCCTGGATGCAAGACCCTGGGAGCAGCTGGGGCAAAGATCCTATGTTGCTGTCCTCAGAGAGAGACAGGGTCCCCTGTGTGTCCACAGGGGAGGGGGGCAGGGTCCCCTGTGTGTCCCTGGGGGAGGGGGGCAGGATCTCCTGTGTGTCCACAGGGGAAGGGCAGGGCCCCCTGTGTGTCCCTGGGGGAGGGGGGCAGGGCCCCCTGTGTGTCCACTGGGGAGGGGGCAGGGTCCCCTGTGTGTCCCTGGGAGAGGGGGGCAGGGCCCCTCTGGGTGGCCCTGGGAGAGGGGGGCAGGGTCCCCTGGGTGGCCCTGGGGGGTGCCTCTGGAGTCCAGGCCACATTTCCTGTCTCTCTACTCCCTGAGCAGAGGTGGACCTCAGGGCAGCCTGGCGCCGCCTGCCTGCCTCTCCCACAGCGCCCGCCCCTCCCCTGCCCCAGCTCCGGCCCTGCGGCCGGCCGTCTGTCTGGCAGGCCGTCTGTCTGGCCGGCCGTCTGTCTGGCCGGCCGTCTGTTTGGCAGGTCTGTGGGAGAAAGAAGCTGCTGTGTGTGTTCTGAACCAGCGCTGGGGCACTCAGCCGGCCGCAGGGTGGGCCTCGCCTGGGGGCGCGGGGCTGTGGGCTCTGCCCACGTGGGCGTCCACTGCAGCGTGTCCGCTGCAGGAGGCTTCCCTGGACCCTGGCCCGGGGTGGGCCCCCAGGGCGCTTCTGTTCCAGGAGCCAGGTCTTCCCATCTCTTCACAGGACGCCAGGGTGGCCTTTCCCCGTGGGAGGATGAGGCAGGAAGGTCCGGGGAACCCGGCTGGGCCCAGAGGCTGCTGCTGGGCGCCAGGCCTGCGGAGGGGAGGCCGCGGTGGGTGTGTGGGGTGTCTCGCGCTCCAGCAGGCTGCCTGGCTGGCTCCTCCTGGCTGTGGGCCCACCAGGGCGGCCCTGGCGGGGTTGCTCAGCTGGAGACATACATGAAGCCCAGGACAAGGGTGAGCGGAGGCCTGGCCACTGCTGTGGCGCCGAGGATGACCGGCCAGGCCCCGTGCCCCTGTGGGCGGCCGTGCTCTCCCCTGGACAGAGCATTGGGGGACCCTGGGCACTCTGTCTCCTGTGCCCTTGGGGGCAGAACTATCCTGCTTTGGGATCTGACCCCCGATAAGCCTCATGGCCAAAGCCGCCCTTGCAAACTTCCCACTTTCTCACTCTGGCTCTGTCTCCCCCGTCCCTCCTCGGGGCTGCGGTTTGCTCCAGGCCCCCTCAGGCTTCCTGCTCTGAGTGGATGTGGGGGGTCTGCTCTGCCCGTGGGTCTCCCCAGCCCCCAGGCTCCCCTCCCAGCTCCTTCTCCCGAACTTGGGGGTGGCTGCCTGGAGGGCCCAGTAGGCTCTGACCCTCAGCACAGCAGAGGGTGGACAGTGGGGCCCAGGTCATTCCCTGGGGCCTGGCAGACCGTGTCTCTGGCCCCAGGCCCCCCACCTCCTGCCAGGCCCTGCACTGTCGCTGCGGGGCTCTGCCAGGCCAGCCACACCTCCGTCCCTGAGTGCAGGCCCACAAGGGCGTAGCCCGGCCTTGCCAGGGGCCCAGCCCCACGGTCACGCACAAACCTCAGTGGTGCCACACCTTGTGCTGGGGGTCCAGGAGGTGCCCCGTGGGGGCAAGCTGCTGAGGTCCTTCCCTGAGAGAGGGGCCTGAGCTGGAGCCGTCTCTGTGCCCCGGGGCACCCAAGCTGGGGGGCAAGCTCAGACCCTGCCCGCCCCCTGTCCTGTCCCAGCCTCCCTGTCCCAGCCGAGAGCTGGGATGGTGACCTGTGTGCCTCACGGGGCTGTAGACGGGGCTCTGCCCACGGCCCCCAGCAGGGCAGCCAGGGTCCTGCTGGCCCTGTTTACCCACCGGCAGGCGTGGGTGTGGCCAGGGCCAGGGCCGGGCGGCCGCTCCGGGAAGGAAGTGCCCCAGTCACGGGGCCTGCCGTGCCGGCCACGGCCGCGGTCCCCGGCCACCCACTGTCTGGAGGGAAGCACCGCCTTCGGGCCGCAGCCCAGTGCTCAGGGGGGCCTGCACCCCAGAGCGGGGCTCACAGCCTCCGCGGCCTCCTGGTTTGATCTGCTGGGGCTGGGGGGCCAGGGGGGCAGGATCAACTGCCAAATTGCCATGGCTGCCCACCACCCCAAGCAGAATCCACCCCAGAGGGGCCAGGTCCCCACTGCTGGCCCCTGGCTGGACGCTGCCCCCGCCACCCCACCTTTCTCTCTCTGCAGCCCTCACCCCCTCCTCCTTCAATCACACTCACAGGTCACAGGCCAGCGGTGAGCCAGCTGAATGAGCTGCATCCTCGTGGCCAAGCAGAGGACAGGAGGCCAGGGCCCTGGTTCGCTGGACCCTCTGGGCATTGAAGTGTGAACCTTCCACCCCCTCCAGCAGCTCTCCCATGAAGACTAGATTCAGGGGAGATGGGCTTTGATACATTTCCCTTAATGGCTCTAAACTGGGACTCCCTGGTGGTTCAGACAGTAAAGAGTCTGTCTGCACTGCAGGAGACCCGAGTTCAATCCCCGGGTCAGGAAGATCCCCTGGAGAAGGAAATGGCAACCCACTCCAGTATTCTTGCCTGGAAAATCCCATGGACTGAAAAGCCTGGCAGGCTACAGTCCATGGGGTCACAAAGAGTCAGACACAACTGAGCAACCTCACTTTCACATTTGATAAAGTTTGATGTGACTCCTGGGTGGTGCTAGCAGTAAAGAACCCACCTGCCAATGCAGGAGATGTAAGAGACTCAGGTTCGGTCCCTGAGTGGGGAAGATCCCCTGGCGTTGGGAATGGCAACCCACTCCAGTAATCTAGCCTGGAGAATCCCGTGGACAGAGGAGCCTGGTGGGTTACAGTTCACAGGGTTGCAAAGAGCTGAACGTGACTGGAGCAGCTTAGCACAGCACACAGCACTGGGCATTCACTGGTGATCTTGAATTCAATAGAACTTGGACAGCGTTCCCATGGCGGACGTGCCCTCCCGTGACGGACCGTCAGGGAGGCCGTGGGCCTTTGGCCGCTGCCTTCAGCCCTCTCGCCTGCTTCTGCGGTCCCTGCTTCTCAAGTGGCCTGCACCCGGCTTCCAGCCTCCTTGTGTCCCTGGGCACCCATCCCCTGGTGGGGGCGGGGAGGAGCCTTCCGGCCACAGGTGCCCGCAGCCACCTGGCTGCAGATGGAGCTGCCATGGTCAGTCGGTCGGTCTTAGCAGCCTTGGTTCTTCTGGGGAACAGTAGAAGCAGAAGTCACTTGGAAACTTCGAAACAGCAAAGCTCACTTATCTTTTCTGCTGTGATTGAATTACACAAGGAGGGAGAGATGGAGGTGCAGTATTCTAAACTCTTGTCTGAAAGTCTGTTCTGTGCTGGAAAATGAAAACTAACAGCTTTTAGCTTAAGCAGTCTTACAGATGGAACCGCGGTGTTTGCAGTGGTGTGTCGCTGCCGGGGGACGTGCAGCCTGTTTGGGCTTGGCTGTCGTTGTTTGGAGCAGTGTTCTGCTGCTTCAGGAGTGGCTCCCTCATGACATGTGACTTCAGACGCCCCCAGCACGCAAGGCCGGCTGGCCAGCGCTCTGGAAGGGTACTGCCCTGAAGCCGTTCGAAGCAAGCGCGGGCCATTCTGGGGAGCCCTGGGGTGCTGGCCACGTACTTGGCCTCAGCTGTGGGTCCCTGTGGGAGGGCAGCCTCCTGCCTTCTCTGGGCCTGCAGGACGGAGGGGAGGGGCCAGGGTACCAGGCAGGAGGGGTGGTCCTTCCAGGTCATAGTGGGCACGGGCCACCTGTGGGGGATGCCCTCACCTGAAAGCAGCATTCAGGGGGGAGCAGGCTGACTCTCAGGCCTGGGGCTTGCTGGGCCTGGCTGTGAGTGGCCCCCGCCCCCAAACACACTGCACCAGGGACCCCGGTCCCGTGGGCTCTCCTGGGCCTGACGGTCCCCCTGGGGACGCAGGCGGGATCTTCCTTCTGGGAGTGTTGCCCTCAGGGAGCAGGGGGTGAGCGGATGAGGCCTGTGGGCAGGGGCCACTGACCACACAGCAGCTGGGTCCCCACAGGCTGGGCCAGGCCTGTCCAGGAACGGAGGCCCCGGTTGCCGGCTTCCTGGGCCTCCGGGTCTGCAGCTGTGAGTTCTCCTCGTTCCAGGAACAGAGGCCTGGATGCTCAGTGCCTGTCAGCCCGTGGGCTTGATGCTGAGCGCCTGATTTCAGAGCACGCAGCCCGCACCTGGGCTGCCCGGGCGGGTGCTGGGGGGCGTGCCTCTGTTAAAGCCGGGAGATCCTGCTGGGCCCCCGCCCCCCGCGCGGGGGCTGGGCGCGGGGGTCCTCCCTGTGCTGACCGCCCCTTTCTGTCTCCCCACGACCAGGTCTGGCCTCTTCGGCCTGCCCCCGTTGGCTCCGCTGACCCAGGCCCAGGACGCCCCTGTCAACGGCTGCCACGGCCCGTCCCCCGCGGAGGGAGACGCGGAGGCCATGCCCCTGGGGACGGGCCCCCCGGCGCCTGAAGGCGGGGACGGAGCCCCCGAGCCGCCCCTGCCGCCGGTCCCGCCGCTGCCGGCCGGAAGCCTGCCCCCGTTCCCGCCCTACTTCGAAGGCGCCCCCTTCCCGCCCCCGCTCTGGCTGAGGAACACCTACCGGCAGTGGGTGCCGCAGCCGCCGCCCCGGGGCGTCAAGAGGACCCGCAGGCGCCTGTCCCGCAACCGCGACCCCGGCCGCCTGGCCCTGAGCCCCATCCGCCTGCGGCCGCGCCAAGTGCTGTGTGAGAAGTGCAAGAGCACCCAGAGCCCCCCGGAGGCCAGCCCCGGGCCCCCTGCCGCCCCCCGGCCACGCAGGGAGCCCCGCAAGCCCGAGGACCCCGACGGAGGAGGCGACGCGGCCGCCGCCAAGAAGAGCAGGCGCGAGCGGCGGGAGGAGGCGCGGCCGGGGGTGCCGCGGAGCCCGGCCATCAAGATCTCCTACAGCACGCCCCAGGGCACCGGGGAGGTGGTGGAGATCCCCCCTCGCGTGCACGGCTCCCTGGAGCCCTTCTGTCCACCCCCGGCCTCGCCCGGAGGCCTGGACCCGGAGCCTCCCAGGGACCGGCCTGCGGCAGGCGCCCCCGCCTCCATTCCCAAGCTGAAGCTGACGCGGCCCCTGCCCCCCGGGGCCACCCCGCCGCCCCCCAAGATCCGCCTGAAGCCTCGCCGCCTGGGGGCTGGCGAGCAGGAGCCCGTCTACAGGGCCGAGCTGGTGCAGGAACTCAAGGGCCGAGGGCTCCCGGCCGAAGGCGCCACCCACCGAGGCGGGCTGGCGGACTCGTCCTCCGCGAGCTCTGGCGAGGATGATGACTGCAAGGGGTGTCCCCGGGGCGCCCACGGGCCCGACAACGCTGGGCTGGCTTTCCTCGCCACCTGCCCCGGGAGAAGCGGCTGTACCAGCGAGCTGGCATGGAGCAGCGACAGCCTGGACGAGTCCAAGTCGTCCGGCTCGGATGGGACGTTGCCGGACACCTGCGACCTCTCGCCTGGCGATGGCGTGCCCTCTTCATCCAAGGGCACGAAGCCCACAGTCCCGCCCCTGACGGTCAGGCTGCACACGCAGAGCGTCTCCAAGTGCGTTACCGAGGACGGGAGGACCGTGGCTGTAGGGGACATTGTGTGGGGTAAGGTTCACGGCTTCCCTTGGTGGCCGGCACGTGTTCTGGACATTAGTCTTAGCCAGAAAGAGGACGGGGAGCCCTCCTGGCAAGAAGCGAAAGTCTCGTGGTTTGGTTCTCCAACTACATCATTTTTGTCAACCTCAAAACTGTCCCCTTTCTCTGAATTTTTCAAACTGAGATTTAACCGTAAGAAGAAGGGGATGTATCGGAAAGCTATCACAGAGGCCGCCAATGCCGCCCAGCACGTGGCCCCAGAAATAAGGGAGCTCTTAACCCAGTTCGAAACGTAACCGGGTTCCCAGCCAGGTGAGTGTGTGCATGGAGGGCTGCCTCTCTCCAGCCGCCCTGAGCCTGCGTCTGTGGCTGGGCTGTGCCTCCAGCCTGGGCCTCGGTGAGCCAGGGGGTGAGGGATGCCCTTGGCAAGGCTGGCTCGCCACTCCAAAACGGGTGGTCTGGAAGATCGTCCTGCTCGCTGGCAACGTCCCCTCAACGTTTCGGATCACTGAAGAGATGCTTTAAGAGCGGGCGAGTCGTCAACCACCTGGGCAGAGAACAGAGCTAGTTTGTGTTTTGTGGCCATTTTTCAAAGGCCATGAAAGATCTGCTTGCTCTTCCATTCGCCTTTTGGAGAAAAGGGAGAGCCGGTGGCTGGGGTGGGCGGAGGAGGGGCTTGCTCTGATTCTCTTCCCTCCCAGACGGACGGGGCTGTCTCCCTCCTGCCCTTCCCCTACTGCAGGCTGGCAGGTGTGTCCAAGGGTCCGACTTCGCAGAAAGGAGGAAGGTCGCTCAGCTGCCTTCCCCCAGAGGTGGTGCCTGTGGCCCAGTGCCCCTCTCCTGGTGCCAGGGGGACTCCTCTTCATCAGCCGCGGCGTGGTGCCTGGGGCTTGCGGCTCCAGGCTCCTGGAGGGCATCCAGGATCTGCCTCGTCCAGTACCATGGCCTCTGTCTCCAACCCCGGGGGCACTCTGTGGGACCCCCGGCCGTGGCCCCACCTGGAGCCTCTGTGGGGCCGGGTGTCCCCAGGTGGGGTGGGTCACTGTGTGACCTGTCTGGTCGCCTTGCGGGCTGTCGGGACATAGCGAGGGGCCGAGCTGTGTGCTGTGAGCGCTCCCGGGGCCTGAGACGCAAGGAGGTGGGGTTGGTAGTGTCTGATGCCAAGCCCTGGCCCTGGGCAGCAGCAGGTCCGAGGGCCGGCCCCTTCCTCTGCTGGCTCGAGGCAGGCTGTGGCCGCTCGAGGCTCCAGGCTGCCTCGGGGGACCACAGTGGGCGTGTCGGGGTCCCTAGTGCGGGGCAGCCCGTGGCCCCTTCCTGGCCCTGTGGCCTCGGGCCGGCGCCCCGACTCAGCTGGGGTTTGTCTTTCGTCTGGGCCTCTGCCCTCCTCTCTGGACCTTCGGGTGACCTTGTCTGGCCTGGCTCTCCAGCTCATCCACCTGTCTGTGCTGACTTCCCGGGCAACGCCAGATTCAGGGCTGGGTGGCTCAGCTGGCCGGTGGTTGGGGAGGGGGGTTCAAGGAGTGCTTGCTGCCACCTCACTGCTGGGCCGGCTGCAGTGGGTCCTGGGACTGAAGAAGCAGGGACGAGGGGCACATCTGGGCTGGGGTCCCTGCTGGGATTCTTGAGGCCTCGTTCCCCTCCCCCCTTCCCTGTGCCTCCTGAGTGCTCCCAGAACTCTGGGCACAAACTCCTCCCAGGAACCCAGCACTCCCCCATCAGTTCTGGCCTTTGTGTGGGGTGTGGGCGTGGCACCGCCCTGGGGTAGGGGGCGTCAAGCCAGCGAGGGTGTCGAGTCAGGGCACCCCATTGGGAGGGGCCCAGAGACGGCCCCGATACCTGGCCTCCCGTTTCCCCTGCATCTCTCTGTTGCGGCCTCGTCCCACTGGCCTTGGGACCACTCGGGCCCTGTCTCTCTCCGTGCCCTTCCGCTCCCAGCCCGGCCCACCCTGTCTCTGGCCTGGGGCGGTGGGCGGCTTGCCCACACACCCTGTGAGAGAGAAGGCAGCCCCTTAGGTTCAGGGCTCGCTGTGTTTATCTGGAGGCAGAGGAGGAATCTCACCAGACAAGTTTGCCTGCTGCGGGGGCCTGGCTCCTGGGGCTCTGGGAGCCTGGGTTGGGGGGGCTGTGGGGGGTTGCTGAATCCTTTCGGCGCCAAAGCAAAGTGGTTTTGCTTGATGGGCTTTTGGGTTTTGTTTCTTGAGGATTAAAGACTGCTGAGGTTTGTGCCAGCCAGGTGGTTGGTCTGCGGGCGTCAGCCAGCCGGGGTCTCGCGCTCGGGTGGGGTCGGTGGTCTTCCGGTGGGCACACTTGCTTTCAAGTGTCAAGTGTCTGGCGGGCAGCCTGTCCGGCCTGCTTTCTGAAGGGGAAATGGAGCTGCCTTCGCTGGGGAAGGTGGGTTCCCTGGTGGGCTCCCCGGGCAAGCTGAGGGCGCTGGGGCTGGCCCAGGGGGTCCCCGCAGAACCTGTGTGAGATGCAGGTGGGGTGTCCTGTGGGGTGCTGAGGGCAGGGCCGGGGTGTCCAGGAGCCGGGTACCAGAGGGTGGTCCCAGGGCTGGGAGCTCGGCGGGAGGCCTGCTGGGAAAGGCAGTTCTGCAGCCCCACGTGGCTGCCCAGCCCGGCACAGGGCCCTGCCATCCCCAGGAGCTGATGGAGGCCGTGTGGGGAACGTGGGGTTTGGACTCCAGAGAGCCCAGACCTCGACCCTGAGACGCCCCGCCCCCTCGCAGGGCTGCTGGAGGCTCCGCCGGGAGGTGGGTGCCCACGTGAGCATCCTGAGAGCTGCCCACAGGCCGGCTGCCAGGGCACTGGGGAGGCCGGCAGGTCCTGCCCCCAGCCCTTTGTGCCACGGCGGGGAACAGGCACCCAGCAGGCGCAGCCCCGGCCCCGTCTGAGCCCCAGCTCCCCGTCTGTCTTGGGGTGACCGGCACGTGCCCCCAGGTGCAGGGTGAGTGAGCGGCCTGTCTGGCTGTGTACTCTGGGCTCCTCCGCATCCCCCCGTGGGGCAGGGTTGTGCTCCTGACCGGATGGGCCGGGCAGCTCCTAGTGCCCACTGATCAGGGGCGAGGGCCCCGCAGGTGTGATTGATGGGGGTGCCCCCAGGGCAGGGCGGGTCAGGCCCCCCACCTGCCAGGCGTGGCGCGAGCCCCCCAGGCCTCTTCCCCTCAGACCCTGTGGTCACCACTTCCTCCCTACTCGCACACCCCCCGACCCAGCCAGGACCAGATGCTCTGCTGGATGCGGACGGAAGTGTGCAGTCACCGTGGCCCTCGCCTGGCGGGCGGGGGGAGGGCTGTGACTCACCTCTCCGGATTCATGTGTGATCATGCACAGGAATGTGCCGAGAAGGGGACAAGGGCCTCTGGGCAGAGTGTCTGGTGAGGAAGCTGATTGGGACTGGGGCTCTGGGAAGGCTTCCTGGAGGAGGTGACGTACAGCCGAGATTAGAACAGGAAGCTAATAGGGTGAGGATGGGCATCGGAGGCAGGAGGGAGCCGGGCCTCTCCCTGGGGGCAGGGAGAGACCACCAGCTGTGGCCTTGCCCTCAGAGAAGGAGCGCCACGGTGGGACATTAAGCCGGGGGTGACTGTCCTGTGTTGGAAAGATGCCCCGGCTGTGGGCAGCGGTGTGATGGGGGAGGCTGTGCCCCAGAACAGCAGCTGAGACCAGGACGGGGAGTCGGGGCAGAGGCCCCGGGGGTGGGCTGGGGCTGCTGGGCACGCCTAGAGCTCCGGGACCCCTGCGCCCTCACCAGCCTCAGCACCTCGTCAGCGTCCCCGTGCCTGGGTCTGAGCGCAGAGGCGGCTCAGGGTCTAGCCTCAGAGGAGAGTTGGGGCCAAGTGGTGGGTCAGGACTGGCAGGCGCAGGGAGTGTGGGGAGGGGGCCCCGTGGAGTGGGGGGAGCTCAGAGTGGTGGAGAGGCAGACAGCGGTGACCAGAGGTGTGAGGCCCCTGGGAGCCCAGGAAGGAGGCCAGTGGAGAGGCGGGTGGACCCAGGGCCCCTGGGGAGGTGGCAGGCGAGCCTGGATGGGGTGGGGGCCACACCTGGCCCACAGGCCCCACCCAGGGCAAGCGGTGATGGAGCCTCTACTGAACGTGGGGTCCCTGGGAGCGCACCCTGGGCCCCAGGCAGTCAGGGGTATGGGAGCAGCGCCCAGGTGTCCCGAGGCCCCACAGAGCCGTGTGCCTCCCTGGGGTGAGTGCCCCACCTCTCAGCCCAGTGGGAAATTCTCAGGCTCCCCGTGAGCCGGGCAGGCCCGAGGCAGCTACTTCCTGCAGGCCAGAGCTTTCGGGGTCTCTCAGCTGTGCCTCCCTGGGGAGCTCCTGGTTTTACTGAGCAGAGAGCACCCTGGGGTGAGCCTCGGCTCTGTGGCTTCCCGAGGCTGCTGTCCCAGATGACCTGTCTCAGGTCAGCAGGAAACGCAGGAACCTCTGGAGGCCAAATGCAAAACCCAGGTTCTCTTCCTGGGGTTCCGGGGAGGGTCCTCTAGCCTCTCACAGCTGCTGGGGGCTCGGGCGCCCCGGGCCTGTGGCCGTACCAGCAGCCTCATCATCAGGGGCCCCCGCTGTGTGGAAGCCGCGTCTGCCTCTCCCCACGAGGCCCTGGGAGGCCCCCTCCAGCCTCATCCGCTCTCTCAGAGCTCTCCTCTCGTCACACCTGTCATGCCTTCCCCACGGCTCCGGGGGGGGACCCTGGTCGCCCACCGCATCCTCTGTCCACTCAGCAGCCCCCATGGGTGCAGGCACAGCTTGCATCCCCGTCCAGCTGGGCTGGGGGTCCAGGGCGAGGGAGGTGCCCTGCCCCGCAGGAGGCTGTGCACACGGCTGGGCCCCAGCAGCACTTTCAGCCTCACGAGGTGACTCTCCCGGGAACTGAAGACAGCGGCCGGGAAGCCAGCCCGGAAACCCTGCAGCCTGGCTCCTGGCGGCCACCCCGCCTCACCCTGCCGGAGCCGTGGTCACGCGGGCAGAGGCGGCCAGATCCTGTCCCCAGGCTCCGGCTTCCTCCTGGGCTTCTCCCTTCCAGAGCTGTATCTACGGGCCCGGCGACCCAGACAGGCTTTCAGTTCAGCTCAGTCCAGTTGCTCAGTTGTGTCCGACCCTCTGCGACCCTGTGGACTGCAGCACACCAGGCCTCGGTGTCCATCACCAACTCCCGGAGAGGCGTTGCTTTCTTCCGACTCTGAATAAAAACGTGCCTCCGCTTCTCAGCTGACTTCCGCCTTGCTTTCAGCGAGCTCAGGTTGTCTGCGAAGGTGGTAATTATTTTGTTCCAGAGGAAACTCAGGCCTGTGATTCGAGGCCTGGGCCCTGCCCCTCTGCATGGTCTCCCAGGTGGGTGCCGGGCGACACAGGACACGGGCCTGGGTGTGGAGGCGCTCCTCTGGGGCCCTGGGGTCCCTGCGGGCCGAGGGAGGGCCTCTGGGCCTGGGGGAGGGGCCGAGGGAGGGCCTCCGGGCCTGTGCCTTCAGGGACAGCAGTGCCCCTCCTGCAGGCGCCGTAGCCTCAGCTGGCCACAGACAGCTCCAAGTGCCCGTCCCTCTTTCCCCCAGGGTCCGAGGCCCCTGGGTGCGCAGGCAGGGGCTGACCCAGGCCCTGAGCTCTGCACCGCTGTGCCCCGGGACTCGGGTGGGACCCTCCACGGGTGGCGGGGTTTCAGCTGCCTGCCGGGAGGCCCTTCTGTCCAGTGACCCGATCTGCTCCTTAGCCACATGCAGCGACAGTGGTCACATGCAGATGTGGTCTTCAGACAAGGGCCCAGGCCTTCCAGCTGACCAGGTGCCCATGGTAAACAGGGCTGACCGCTTTCATCCAGGCCGATGACTCTTGATGCATCGCTGTCTGAGGGCTCCTCAGCCCCAGAGTCCACCTGAGGAGCACAGCCGTCCCTGGCTGCGGGCCTGGCTCTCCGCCAGGACACGGGATTATGTCTGCGTGGCGTTTCCAGCCTAGGCCCAGGGTCCCCCATTTCCCAAGGGGCTCTGGGTCCTCTCCAGGGCGTGGCGTCCAGCCGTCCTGCCTGGGTGAGGACTACTGGCCGTGGGTCATGTTGTTCCCAGGTGGTTAATTGCCCTTCGCAGTTCAGAGACCTGGAGCTACTTTCTTTCAGGAGAAAAGAGATATGATTCCACATGGACTCTTCTAATTCAGATTTTTTTTACTCGTTTACCACTTTATTTGCATCTCTGCCCCCTTGTACTGAAATTCTTGGTTCTTAGTAGCACGGCAGTCATCTTACATGTAAAAGTTGACACCTGTCAAATGTTAACGTGCAGACTACATCATATATGGAGTCATTTGGCACAGGGAGGCCACCAGCTCAGCCGTGGTGATCTGGGGGAACCCCAGGCCTTTTGTGCCTGGGATCTGCCCTTCAGGGGACACGTTAGAGTCCTGTTTCCAAGTCATGGGGACAGGGCCCCCTCCGGGGTTGTCATGACCTCAGGCACCATTAGTCACTGATTCCATCTTTCTTTTCACCTCTGGAGACTCCTGTACATTCTGGTTGGTGTCTGTCATTCGGTGCGTGTTACGAGGGTCCCCGGTCCGTCTGAGCGTCATCCGGGCTCCTCCGGGCCAACCCTGTCCTGCAGACCGCCTTCCCGCCGTGCTTGCCTGTCCCCCTGTGTTCATGACGGAAGCGGACACACAGGGGTGCCGCCCACTGTCTCTTGGCTCTGAGTGGTAAGGCAGCTGTGCCCAGCCTTTCCTGTGCCCGCTGGCCACCACTGCCTCGTCGAGGAGGGAATCCTGAGCGCTCTAGGCATGGCCGTGACCCCGACGGGCCCCACACCTCGGGGTTCCCCGTCCCGGCATTCTTGTGTGTCAGGGCTTCTTCACATCCCGGTCCTGTTCTTTGCGGTCCTGTTGGGGTCTCCCCTTCGAGGAAATCAGCTCCTGCACACTCAGACCCACACGCTGCCCGGCACGCAGGAACACCCATGGAGGCCTGGGCACTCTGCACGACCCGCCCCTGCCCAGCCGGGTTCCTGGCGCCCTGCACGCTGGGCTGCGGCACCCTGTCCTGCAAGTGGGGAGACAGGTCTCCAGGGAGGCTCTTCCCTGTGCAGCAGGCAGCCCTGGCCTTCAGGAGGCAGAGCCGTGCCCGGGCGTATCCGCCCACTCAGCACCCTGGGCGATGGGAGGTGCTTCCCGTGGGGAGGGCGGGGCCTGGAGACAGGCTCTGGGCCCGTTGACTTCAAGCCCACTGTGTCTCTGGGTTGAGAACCCTGAGCTGGAGGCACCCACACCTCGTCCCCATGGCAGATCTGGACAGGCAGGGGAGCACTGGCTGGAGGAAGGGGCTGCCTGGGTCTCTGGATGAGGAAGTGGGCCACGTGTCAACTCTCCGCGTGTCCCCACAGGGAAACAAACACAGCCGTGCAGGCTGCGCCCCGGGGAGCCAGCGTCCTGGGACCCGCCCCTTCCCCAGTTACCTGGCCAGGGTCTCACCAGACCTGGTGCAGCCTGCATGTGGCTGAAGGGACCACGGGACCAAGCGGGGGTCTGGCCAGGCAGGTGCTCAGGGTCCACAAGGCCGTGCTGGTCTCTGCAGGGTAGGGGCAGTGGCTGGGCCTTAGGCCTTCCTGGGCCACGTGGACGGGCGGAGCTGTGGCAGAGGCCCTGTGCGTGGACGTGGAAGGCTGTGCGCCCGCCGAGCTGCCCTGGGCCACCCTCCTAGGCGTCATCTGTGAGTCAGGCCACAGTCACCCCCCGGGGGCTTCCTCCTGGGGAACCAGGAAGGTGAGCTTTTCCCGGGATGCCTGCCGCGAACCTGTGGCCCTCCTGCAGTGTCGAGGTGGGGTGCGGGGCAGCGGGGCTGGGGGCTCTGGGGGCTGCCCGGGTTGTCGTGGTGGAGGGATAGGGACCACTCTGCCCAGAGGGAACACCCCATTATTGAAGAGGGGTGGTGTCGGCCGGCGGGGGTGCGGGGGTGAGAGAAGCGACCCGCGGCCTTCCGAGAGCCACCGGCTGGCCGCCCCAGGCAAGGAGTGTCAGACTGGGAGGCGGGACCCGAACCCCGGGGGCCTCCGCATCCGTGTTCCTCCTGCTGGGAGAGGCCTCTGGTCGCAGAGGGTGCAGGCTTGTTGGGGCATCTCCCTAACGAGGGCCATGGCTTCAAAGGGGGTTGTGGCCACTCAAATCACCCCCAGGTCCAGTGTCTCTGCAGCGATGTGGGGTTGCCTTTGATTTGAGCCCCTTTAAATGCTGAAATGTTGCGTTAATGGGGCACTTGGAGTTTCCGAGTGTGGCTATTCCCGTGGATGCTGTGACCGAGCTCTGAGGTGGTGGGGAGGCACGGGGGTGGGGCAGAGAGGGGTTCCTCCTGAAGACCCCAAGTGGGGCTGCCGCTCGAGGCCAGGAGCTTCCCTGGAGCCTTGGGGGGAGGAGAGAAGTCAGCCTGATGACCAGCTGTGGGCGGGCGAACGTCCGTGCATCTTGCTGCAGTGCGGCCAGTGGGGTCACTGCTCGCAGGCTGCACTGAGAGCAGCGACGGCAGCAGGAGGCCTCCCGAGTCGTCCCTGCCCGTCGAGGACGCGGGCCGCCGCGGGATCATTTGCATTGCTCTGTGCACATCCATCTCTGGGGTTTTACATTTTAAACAAATGAAGGAAGGCTTTGGTTCCTTGTCCACAGTCGAGTGAGATGTTCCTGAGCACATCTCTTTTTGCTTAATTTTTTTTTTTAATTTGTGCGTTCATTGTTGGCTGTGTTGGGTCTCTGTTGCTGCACAGGCGTTTCTCCGGTTGTGCTGGGCGAGCCGCTCATTGCTGGGGCCTCTCTTGTTGCGGAGCACAGGGTCTTGGGCACGAGGGCTCGGTGGCTGCAGCCCCCGGCTCCAGAGCACAGGCATAGGACTTGGCTGCTCTACAGCCTCTGGGATCTTCCTGGACTCGGGTTCAAACTCATGTCTCCTGCGTTGGTGGGCAGATTCTTTACCCCCGAGCCACAAGGGAAGCCTTACTGAATTTTCATCCAAAGCAATGCTACATGGGCTTCCCTGGTAGCTCAGTCGGTAAAGAATCTGCCTGCAATGCAGGAGACCCAGGTTTGATCCCTGGATCGGGAAGGTCCACTGGAGAAGGGAATGGCAAACCCACTCCAGTATTCTTGCCTGGAAAATCCTATGGACAGAGGAGCCTGGCAGGCTATTATAGTCCATGGGATCGTGAGAGTCGGACACGACTTAAGAGACTAAACCACCAACCGAAGTTACCTACACTCACGGTTTGAAAACCCACTAGTGACATGAAGTGTATAATGCAAGGATTTCTCTCCACGTTTCTACACTCATTCTGCTTCTTGTCTCATGATTTCCCAACTTAAGCGTTCTTTATGGACAGTTTTCCTGTGGAAAAGGAAGATTTTGCAAACTTATAACCCTTGTTCCCCTGCCACACATACACATAAGCATAGTTTCTGGCTAAATCAAGATTCGGTGCTGATATTAAAAATTGCAGCTTATCCACACAGGTAATTATGGCACATTTAGCCTCTCTTCAGCTCCACTCTCTGCAGTCGCATGTCCCTCACTGTGGGCCGTTTCTGTCATCACTGGGCCCCAGCGCTCTGAGAGAAGTGGAGACCTCAGCGCCCCAGAGACGCCGAGCGTTTGTTTCCATTTACGACCACTCTGTGAACAACCTCTCCGAAACGTGGTGGCGTCAGACACCTCTGCCCGCTCACCTCTCGTGATTCTGCGCGCCCCGGGGCAGGCGTGTCAGCTGCGCGGGCATGTCCGAGAGGCTCCTCGCCCTGAGGCCTGGGCTGGGGTGGCTGGCCCCCAGGCCCCCCACACACACCCCGGGGCAGGCTGGGCTTTCCTGCGGCCGAGCAGTCTCAGGGCTCTCGGGGTCTGCGCCCAGCCCCAGCCCAGCCTGCCTGTCGTCCCCGTGCAGGAACAAGACGTGGGCGGGAAGCTGCAGGGTGCGTGGCCCTCCTGTTCCTGTTGGACACTGGGCCTCGCCCTCCTCCTCCTCCCAGGCTGCACCCCATCCCGGAGCCTCCCGGGAGGCCTGGAGGGCTGGAGGGTGGGGGCGCTGGTGGACACTCTCCCCCATCTGCTGCACTCAGGGAGGCCTCTTCTCTGCAAGCCCCCTGCTTTCCTTGGCGGGGGGGTTGACCCTGAGATGCTGGGCCGAGGTGTCCGCTGCCCCTGTGGCCAGGTTCACCTGCTGGACAACCCCTGGTTGTCAGATGGGAGGCGGGGGCGCATCAGGAGGCAGGGTGGAAGCCTGGGCTCCCCACCCGCTTGAGAAAGGATTTCCCTGTCCAAGGTCTGTCCCCGCCCCCCCGGGAGGTCTCCTGAGCCAGGAGGGCACCTCTCGTGGGTGGGGCTCCCAGCGAGGGGGCGTGTGTCTCCAGGGGCGCCCGTCACACCCACACTGGGGCCTTCTGGGCCGTGCGCCCAGCCATCAGCTCCCCGAAAGCCCCAGCCCCGAGTGGCTGGAACGTTCCAGAGTGGCCGGCCTCACTTCAGCCTCCGTGAGCCTGGCCCAGGGCCGGGGCTGCCAGACCAGCCTGTGGTCTGCGTCCCTGAGCCACAGAGGATCCCAGCCCTTCCCCGGGCAGGCAGGGTGGGCCTGGGGGGTGCAGGGGTGGGGGACCCTGCCCCAGGAGAGGGAGCGGGGCACCATGGGAGGCAGGACCCCTGGGCTGGTGGGAGCTGGGGGTGGGGTCCCTGAGGCCCACGGAGGCTGAGGGTCAGGCCGAGGAGCGCTCGGGGAGGGCACTCTGGCCTGGCGCTGGCCTGCCCCTTGCCCTGGATGCTGACGTGAGTTACTCTGTCCCTCTCTGCTTTCCCCCAGGTCACCAACGCTGAGGGAAGGGCTGTCCTCCCGCAGCTCCCAACGTCGCAGGCGTCCTTCACACCCCCGCCCCACCCGAGGACGCTGCGAGCCTTCTGGTTGGCTGTATGCGGAGACCCCGCCGTCGGGGTCAGCCAGGTTCCGGACCTCTTCAGGGAGCCGGCGGGTCTGCCCGTGAGGACTGCCCCGCCCGGCGCACAGCGGCTCCTCTCGGCCAAATGTATTTATTCCCACCACACAGTCTCGAGCTTTTCTGGTTCCTCAGAGGCCGGAGTCCAGCAGGGAGGGCAGCCCCCCGAGGACAGAGTGCCCGGCACCTCCCTGCCGGCCTGGGCACGAGCAGCTGCGCGTGGCGGGCTGCCGCCGCCCCCCTCCCCATGCCCCGCGAACCCTGACCTGCCCAGGGCTCCCATCCCGCCGGGCACGCGGTCTCCGCCCATCCCAGGCTGCCGCTCTGCAGTCAAACTGCAACATGAAAAGAATAAACACCTCACCTGTCGTTTGTAAGAGTCCATTCCATACCCCGTTTTGTCACTTTAAAGACCGAAAAGAAGAAAGATAAAGTCAGCTCTGCTCTTGGTTTAAATGCAGGAGAATAGAGAGATGTGAGCAGAAGTGCCCTGGCTCTGGCAGGCCCGAGCTGTGTGCCCCTCCAGAGGGTACTGACCCCTCGGGTGCTGGAGGCTCTGAGGTTGCGTCCCTTCTTCCCTGGGGGCCGGGCCCCTGCTCTGGGGAGAGCACCTCTCCTCCCCAGCGGGGGCTCGGCTCAGCCTCTCCTGGCCTGCCCAGGGCTTTCTGACTGCACGACGTTTTGGAGGGGAAGCAACAACTCAGGAGGTAGAGGACTTTGCTCTGGTTTTCCCCTGTGAAAGCTCTCCCCCTGGTTTCCTGGTTTGCTCCTGCGGAGCTGAGGGACATCCCAGAGTGGAGGGTGGGCCTCTGTCTGCTCCTGGCTTTACTAGAAGGTTTGCGGAATGACCCCCGCCCCCCCACACACAGCAGGACTACTCCGGGCCAGGCTGGAGGGGGCCTCTCCAGGACAGACCCTTCCCGTGGAACAGCAGAGCCCTTCTCTCAAAGTCTCACCAGTCAACGCCCCAGGGGAAGCTGTTCCAGTCAAGGCCTTTCTACCCTGAGAGCCTGCCCCCCAGGGTCCATGGTGGGAGGGGAGCCTTGCATGGATCCTGGGAGGCAGAAAGGCTGCTTTGGAGGAAGGGGAGTGGTCCTCTCCTTGCCTGCCCCCACCTCCCCGGGGAGCCCCCTTCCGGCCCCTGCCCTGGGCCTCCAGCGGAACCCAGGCCATGACTCGGGGCAGGGCCGCTGGAGGGCCGCCCAGACCCTCTGCAGCCATGGCTACCCAGAGCAGTCGCCCACTTCAAGCCCAGCTCGGAGGCCTCAGTCCTGGAGGGCCCCCTTGGGTGCCCAATTCGGGGGAGGGACCTGAACTGGAGGAAGAAGTGCCGACCGACGCAGAGACAGAACCAGAGTGCTCTTCGTAAGTCAGGCTCCTTGGACAGACACACGTCTCAAACCAGAGTGCCTGGGACCCTGGTCCCCGAGATGGACAGCCATGTGCAGCCTGGCCTGGGCACTCCTGACCACCGAGCTGGGTCTCCCGCTGCATCCCTGCAGGCCAGAGCAGCCGCACCCAAGGTCAAGAGTGGGAATGGCCGCCAGCACCGGGGGTCTGGAGCCCCTTGGTCAGGGAAGAGGACACAGGCAGCCCCCGGTCCTGGACTCATCCCTGGACGGGCCCAGGCAGCGCCCTCTAGAGTCCACCTGGGCTCTGGCGGACTGAAGCCCGGCCCTGAGATGACCCTCAGGCCGGCGGGCTCCCAGTCCCTCGGCCATTCTGCTCCTGATGACCTGATGTCCCTGGTCGTGCTCAGGGCTTTCCTGCCCTAGGCTGGGGTCTCTCCATGCCCGTGGCTGCGAGGGCCCCCTCCCGCCACCCCCTGCCCAGAAGCCCAGGGCACCCAGGACAGGGCCGCTACCCTGACGCCCCAGGAGGGCCTCTGGGCTCGGGGGCTGAAGGGGAATTGGTCCTGGCTGTTCCTGCCCATGCCCTCATCCCTCGACCGCCGCCGGGGCACACCGTCCCTGGGCATGCAGGGACCGACTGCAGTTCTAAATCGAAAGGGAAGGCAGCTTGTTTTTTTTTTTTAAAAAAAAAAAAACCTTTGCAACTGTTTCTTTAAGCAGCAAATTAATCCTGTTTTCTCATGGGTTTGATTTCATGGCACCCCACCACGTCCGCCCGTCCCATGCCACCACGCCCACCCCTCTGCGTGCCAGCCCTTCCAGGAGCCAAGAGTCAGGACCCACACCAAGAGTCACCCTGCACAGTATCTGGGGTGCCCCCCATGATGTCGGACCCTCAGCTCCGTCCCTCACCAGCCACACCCCCGGAAGGCTGGGCACAGTGGCTGCAGGAAGTGAGTGGGCGTCCCGGGGGAGGGCTCCCTCGCTGGGGTGGGTGAGAAAGGCTTCCTGGGGCAGAAAAGGCTGGGCAGGGGCCCGAGGGAGCCCCCGGGGGCCCCTCTGGCTCCAGGTCCAGCTTCCCACAGACCCCTTGCAGGAGCTGGTTTGCTCTGAGGACCAACTGGCCGGGCCTCCCCTGTGGATAGGGCTCTGACGTCTGGCCTTCAAGGGAACTGGGGGGTGGTGAGTGTGGCCCCAGGAGCCAGCCAGGCCCGGTATGTGACTTCCTGGGGCTGGGCCACCCCCCGAGGGAGGGAGCCCCCAGCCCTTTCGGCCTCCAGCCCCACAGTCCCTCAGGGCCCCCAGCAGCCAGCTCACCCTCCAGTCACGGCCACAGCCACCCTGCTCCCCTAGGAGGAAGGTGCAGGTCAGCACTTAGCTGTGGGGCCGGTGGCCGGGGAGGACGGGAGGGGGAGAGGGGACAAGTGTGCGGGGCTCAGCTCAGTCACCCCTCCCCGCCCGGCCCCGTTCCTCCAAAGGGTGGGGCTCACACCCCCTCTAAGCTGTGCCCGGGGGTGCGGGCGTCTGCCTCCTCCTCACTGCCTGCTTGAGGTCTTCCGGCCAGATGGCCCATCTTGGCCCAGCCCCTCCATCCCAGAACCCTGAGTCCCCAGCTCCCAACCCACGGCCTTCAGAAGCCAGAGCAGCTAAAGAGCCCACACTGGGGCCCTAACACCAGGGGCGGGGCCCGCGGGGGCTCCTGAGCCTGGGGTCTAGGGTCTCCTGAGCCTGGGGTCTGGGGGCTCCCTAAGTCTGGGCATTTCTGGGCTGGACCCACCTCAAGGAGAAGAAAAGTAGAGAGACAGGACCTGGCCCGTGGTGGCCTGGCCCCCAACACCCTGGCCTGATGGTGTAGTTCTGCACTCAGTGTCCTAGAAGGAGGGGATGGGGTGGAGCCAGTGGAGGTGGGTCTGGGGGCTGGGGTGGGCTTCCCTGGGATAGAAAGGAGCCCTCAGATGGAGAAGTTGCTGAGCGGACCTCCACGGGCCCCTGCTCAGGCTGGCCAGAGGTCGTGAAGCTGGGCAGATTCCCCTGGTCCCCCCATCATGGTGCCACGCTCCGTTTCCATGGCAACCTGGGGGTGGGAGGACCATGGCTATCCCAGCCTTCATGTGGGGACACTGAGGCCCCAAGGCTGCGTTGCTAGGCCAGGGGGATGCTGAAGACGCCTGGGGAGCCTTCAGGTCCTTGAAGGTCCTCTAGGGGAGCAGCCTCCCCTCGCCCTGCCGCCCACCAGGGAGGTCGATGTCTTCTCCAGCCCTTGGAGCCCCACGGGGTCTGTGACCTGGCCGCGCAGGGCAGTGTGATTCTGGACACCGGCGCAGACCCTAAGCAGGCCTGGGCTTCCCGGTGGGGGCCTGCCTGGGCATCTGGGGTGGTGGGGTCCCTGGGATGACCAACGTCTGTGCCCCCTCAGTCCCTGCGCCCCCTCCCCATGGGCCTCCGGACTCCACTGCCCATAAAGCACACCACACAGGCCCCCCTCATGCCACCTGCCAGGCTGTCGTTGGGCTTGGGGGGCGGTGTGAGGGGCAGAGCAAACCCTTCTGGAGTCCTCACTGTGGCCCTGCAAGTCACCACAAGTGGCCACATCTCACAGCTGGGGCGGCAGGGGCTGGGGCATCCCAGGGGGTCCCCGAGCCCTGTCAGCGGGGTTAAAGGCCCTTCCACTGTGGTGTGGTCCCCTGCCGTATCAGGAGCCCTTCCTTTTCTGCAAGGCTTTTCTTCTTCTGATTACAAAATAGCCTCTGTGGTAGCGGAGAGTTAGTGAAATAAAGAAAAGCAGAGAAGAAAATAATCTCCTGCAGCCTCCCACCCCTGCTGTGTGTGTCTCCCTGTGTGGCTCTCCTGGGCATTAGCAGATGCTGGCCCTGCCTTCCTGGCCTCCTGCCACCTAGGAGGCTCTGCCCAACCCTCCTTCCACCCTCCCCCTCCCCGGGCCGCCCCCCCCCGCCCCACCTGCTTCCTGCTTTGGGCCTGGGGTGTGTCCAGCAGGCATCTCCATGCTCCAAGATGCTGTGCAGGAGGTCAGTGGTCTCTGACGGGGACTAAAGGCAGCCTCCGCTGGACTCTGTCCCCCAGGATCCCCCAGCACCCGTGCCCTCCTGTAGGGAAGGGAGCTGGGTTCTGCCCTGGCCATCACCAGGCTGAGATGAGGAGTGAAGGTGGAGGACATTAGAGGGAGGCGGAAACCAGGGGGCACGGCCGCCCTGCTGGCCAGTGGGGCCCCTTCCCTGGCCTGAGTGACCGTTGTCTGCTGGGGGCTTGTTCGTTCCTATGCAGCACCCCCAGAACCCGAGGACGCTCCCAGGCTGGAGCCCCTCAGTCCCCAGGGGAAGGCAGGGGCTGGGCTGGGGTGGCTGCAGCAGCCCATCCTCACCCAGCCTCGGGCTGGAGGCGCTGCAGCGGACCCTTCGCTGTGGTCCGGCCAGCCCCGCATCCAGCCAGCCGCATGATCCCCAGGGCCTCGCTTCCTGCCCCGCCCCCTGGAGGCGTCCTGCAGGCTGGTGTATTTTTAGCTCAGCCTGATGCCAGGACTGCCTTTCACCTCGGACATCAGAGGCCTTGGGCAGTGGCCAGTGCCCTTGACCCCGTGCTTTTACGACTGGCCAGGCACTGGGAGGCAGAGACCAGAGGCTCCTTCCTTCCTGATGCAGCTGAGGGCGGGGGCCCAGGGCCCGGGAGCCCCAAGAGGCGTGGGGCTCAGGCTTCACTGTTCAGACGCATTCTTCAGTAAAGCGAGGCTGAGGCCTGAGCAAGTGGACCAGCCCCTCCGCCTCCCGGGGGTGCAGGTGGCGTGGGGTGGGGATGGGGAGCCCGGTCTGCTCAGGCTGCCTTACAGAGTCCTGGGGACGCTTACTAATACTCCTGACAGTGTGGAGGCCAGCAGCCCAAGGTCAGGGCGCCGGCTGATCCAGCATTTTCGGTGGGTAGACACTGGCTCTTAGCCGCGTTCTCTGTGGCTGAGAGCCTGGTCTCACCCTCATGAGCCTCTGAAGTGGGTCATCCCTAAGGCTCATCTCCAACATGGGCAAGATGGGATTACACTTCACCACGTGGATTTGGGGGTCAGGACACGGGGAAGTGGGTGGGGTGGATGTCAGCTGGGCCTCCGGGAACAGCTAGGAAGGGGTCAGGAGGAAAGGTGGGTGCCAGGGGTCTTGAGGGACAGGGAGGACTGTGATCAGTCCTGGACCTGACCTGCCAAGCACTGGCAAGGGGCAGGTGGGGTCGGGAGGGGCAGTGGGGGGAGGGGTAGTGTTAGGGGAGGGGTGGGGGAGGGGCAGTGTGGGGGAGGGGCAGTGTTAGGTAGGGCGGGGGAGGGTAAGTGTTGGGGGAAGGGTGGGGAGGGCTGTGGGGGGAGGGGCAGGTGGGGGAGGGAAGTGTTGGGGGAGGGGCAGAAAAAGTGGGGAGGGGGTGGGGAAGGCTGTGTGGGTGAGGGCGGGGAGGGGCAGTGTGGGGGAGGGCAGAACCCAGGAGGGTTGGGGGCAGGAAGACCTCTGGAGGGAAGGGTGGGGTCTCAGATGAGAGTGGTGACCCGGGGTGGGGCTGTGGGCTGGGATCAGGGAGAGCCTGCCCCTGGTGGGCAGCAGGGCGGCTGGCCTGCCTGGGAAGGGGCTGGCACTCCCCTGGGCCTGGGCTGGTGGAGCGCCGTGTAGCCCACAAGGGAAGGGCTGTGGGGCTGCCTGCCTTGGGGAGAAAGGCTTGCGAGTCTCCACTGACTCTGTTGGCCTCCTCCCCTTGCTGCCCCCATGGGGTTCTGGTGGGAGCAGGAGGGGACAGGGCCCTGCACAGGCGCCTCGGGGCCAGATGGAGTCCCCGTGTGGGCAGAATGGCTGTGTTGGGGCCCCTGCAGTGACAGTCACCCCGCCCCGGGCCCCTGGTCTGGGTGCGGCTTTAAGCACGGAGCTCCTCGTGGGTGTCAGCAATGAAGAGAATGGAGGAGCTGTCTGGGGGGGTCCCCTCGTGTTTTTAGGGTGAGGATTCATGGCAGCGCTGGGCAGGGGTCAGGAAGCCCTCTGGTCCATCTCAACCCCCAGGGAGGGGCATCTCCAGAAACCAGATTTGTGGACACAGCTCTCGTCCCATCAGCGCTCCCATCACAGAGTGAGTTCAGTGGTTGTAGAACCTTCACAGTTCTGCCAATAGTCAGTTCTAGAGCCTTCCGTCACCCTGCCTCAGCCGTCACCCCAACCGCAGCCCAGAACTGTAATCCAAGCGCCGTCTGCGGGGAGTCTTCTGACATGGAGGCTCACACGGGCGGGTCGCACCCTGTGGACCTGGCTCTCGGCTCCCCCCACGGAGGGCAGAGCTTCCGCCCCACGTGTCACCTGCCCCGGGGCTCCGCTATCTCCCACGGCCTGCTCCACGCTGGGACTTGTCGCTGCTGTGGAATACTCCATGCAGTCTCAGGACAGCGTGTGTTTCCGTCTCTCCTGAGCTCGTGGCGTCCCTTCATTCTGGGATTCTCAGGCTCAGGTGACTTGCTGGGACCCTGCTCCCAGCTCTACTGTGAGACCCGGGGCTCTGGCCTGTGCTCCAGTGGTGGCCCGCCTGCCCTGCCCCCAGGGGTCTGTGCCCTGCCCACACCGCGTGGCTGCAGAGAGGGTGGTTGGCAGGGGTTCCAGGAGGGAGGCTCATCGCCCTGAATGGTCACCTGACTGAGGGCACGCTGCTCAGACACGCCCTCCCTGTCGTCTGTACCGGGTGGATGCGCCAGCCCTCAGGAAGGTTCAGCCAGAGGGTGGGGCCTTCTGGCCATCACGGATCATCCCACGGATGCCCGGGAGGACAGAGGCCAGGCAGTGAAGTCCCCTCCACAGCCAGCCCCATCCCTCTGACCTGGTGCTGAGGGGCTTGCCCCAGTAGGGATGACCCTGCAGGTGTGAGAGGGGTCCACCCCTCTGACCGGGTTTTCATTGCACCTGCCTTCCTGGTGAGCCCCCTGCCTGGATGGCCCGTCCACGCCTCATGGGCACCTCGAGGGGTTGCATAAAATTCTCAGGGGCCTGGCATGTGTGTTTGCCGGGACGCGGGTGCAGCCCTGGCCCGGGGTCTCCTATGGCGGCTTAGTTTCTGTGTAGGAACGCTTCCTCGCAGTAGAAAAGGGTTGTGAATGCGCCTTGCGGTCATTCCACACAGCGATGCTCCGCTCACTGGAGACCTTTCCTGCAAATAGCCATCATTCTGCGCTCAGCCCTGGAGGAACCCTTGCTTTCTGGGTCGCATACTGTGCATTTTCCCCTGAGGCATTTTGTGTGTTAAGTTTCAGGTTCAAACACATTAGCTCTCGAGCAGACTAAGTCGTTTAGCTCCAGTTTAACAATAACTAAATTTGGCTCTGAAATTTTAAAACGGAAAAAATTCCTGCCGGAACTCCGCATCTAAAGAGGCGACGTGGACGATCTTTCACAAGGAGGTGTCTCTTCCTCCAGGTGTCGTGGTTGGGTTAGTATTTCCTGGGGGTGGACGCTGTTCCACCCGCCAGAGAAGCTTCTAGAACATCAGGCAGACATGGTACACTGATGCAGACATTCAAATACTCTATCTCTCTTCAGACATGAGCTTTTTGGTTTAATTCCTTTGAAAGTGCTGGCTGAGATTAAGCCACAAGTGCCTTCAGAACAGAAAGCGCTGCAGAAGAATTCAGATCTGTCTGCAAAGCTGGGAACAGAAGCGCTGGGCGGGCCGTGAACGCAGGCGTGTGTGCACGTGCGCCAGCCATGTCAGCACAGAGTCACACTTTCAATGTGATCATTCTTCCTTGCAGGCCACCGCCAAGGTGCCCGCTGTCTGAGGCTGTCCCTGACCACGAGGCTCAGGTTGGCCAGCTGGGAGGGGAGGCCTGAGCCGGGAACGCTTTCCCCAGGTTCTGAGGCTCTAAGGGGTCCCCTGTGTAACCTGGCGATAATTTTTAATATTTAATAAACTTTTAAAAATTGATAGTCTTTAGGGAATTCCCTGGAGGTCTAGTGGTTAGGATTGGAGGCTTTCAGTGCTGAGGGTGAGGGTTCGATCCCCGATTGGGCAATTAAGACTCCACAAGCCACACAGTGCAGTCAAAAAATATATATATATACTTTATGTTTCAGAGCAGTTTTAAGCTTCTAGAAAAATTGGGCAGATGGTAGGAGCAGTCCCATCCCCTCACTGTGCACCACCTGTTGCTCATAGCCGGCTGGAGTGGGGCACGTTTGTTAGAACTGACGAGCCAACTTGGATCCATTATTATTAATCAACTCCATAATTCAGGAGAAGGCTCGATCTTTGAGTCCACAGGTTCTGACAAACACAGGCGATGTGCTCACATTACACACAGAATCATTCATTCCACCGCCTTAAAAATCCCGTGTGCTCCACTGTTCACTAATGTTGTCAGTGAGTAAAGACAGATGCTGTCTAGGTTGGTCATAGCTTTTCTTTCAAGGAGCAAGTGTCTTTTAATTTCACGGCTGCAGTCACCATCTCCAGTGACTTTGGAGCCCAAGAAAATAAAGTCTCTCACTGTTTCCATTGTTTCCCCATCTATTTGCCATGAAGTGATGGGACCGGACGCCATGACCAACCTAGACAGCGTATTAAAAAGCAGAGACACTACTTTGCCAACAAAGGTCGGTCTAGTCAAGGCTATGGTTTTTCTAGTAGTCATGTATGGATGTGAGAGTTGGACTATAAAGAAAGCTGAGTCTCGAAGAATTGATGCTTCTGAACTGTGGTGTTGGAGAAGACTCTTGAGAGTCCCTTGGACTGCAAGGAGACCCAACCAGTCTATCCTAAAGGAAATCAGTCCTGAATGTTCATTGGAAGGACTGATGTTGAATTTGAAACTCCAATACTTTGGCCACCTCAAGTGAAGAACTGACTCATTGGAAAAGACCTTGATGGTGGGAAAGATTGAAGGTGGGAGGAGAAGGGGACGACAGAGGATCAGATGGTTGGATGGCATCACTGACTTGATGGACATGAGTTTAAGCAAGCTCCAGGAGATGGTGATGGACAGGGAAGCATGCAGTCCACCGGGTCGAAAAGAGTCGGACACGACTGAGTGAACTGAACTGACCTGCAAGACACATAGGATTACAAAGGAAACCAGTTATTTTGAAATAATTATCAAAATATTAAAGTGATGCCTGGGCCCCTTGCTGACCTGGGTGAGGAAGCGGGAGCCAATGGTGCACAGGTTTGGGAGGGGGTAGGGGTGGAGCCTTGGTTTCCCGGTGGAGACAGAGCCCCGGGCACCGAGGACAGCCGCTCTTGGAGAAGGGCGCTAGCTCCGGTCAGAGTCAGCGAGACCAAAGATGCCGTTTGCTCCCGTCCAAGTTCACAGGCCCCTGAACTGAGGATCCCTGTCCCTGGACAAACACCAGAAGCTGGTGAGCCCAGAGAACATGGGCCAGTGGGAAGAGAAACGTGCTTTCAAAACCAAATCTATGTTGCTTTTGGAATCACCATCTCGACAAGTAGCCAAGTGGGTCTCGTGTTTCTCTGTTTGCATAGCCGGCTCCCGGCAAATTCAATTATCTCGCGTTGACAGAAAATGGGTTAATTAGGAGCAGTCGATCAGGCTTGGCGGGAGAGAGCATGATTAGCGCCCGGCCACACCTCAGGCACACGGCCGTGGGACCAGAGTGCTGCTGCTGGAGCCGGGGGGACCGCAGGGCGACCCCCGAGCCGCCCCCAGGGGCCCTGCCCATCAGAGGCTGCAGGGCCCTGCCCCCCAGTGCCCTGTCACCGCGACTTCCGGAGTGCGGGGCACGCGGATAAACAGGGCCGTGACAGCTCAGGGCAGATGCGGCTGGGCCTGGGCACGCGGGCTGCGGGGATGGACGTGTGGGTGTTGGGGTCAGACGGCGGCACCTTCAGGGCTCCTGGGAGGAACCCACCAGGCTGGACAGACGAGCCTCCAGACGGCAGCCTTTCGAGCACAGTGGCCCTGTGGGCAGCATCCGCGGGTGCTCAGGGCCTCTGCCTGCTGCTCCAGGACTGGCTGGGGCCAAGGCGGGGGCTCCCCAAGTCTCTCCACTGCTGTGGGAGTGGGTGGCTGGGCCAGCCTGCCCAGGCCCCAGCAGTCAGGCTGCCACGTGTGTGGTAGGTGACCTGTGCCCCGGGGGCCGGCCACCCAGCATCTCACCCTCCCTTCTGGGTGGCGGCCACTACCTCCATGAGGCATCTGGCTCTGGGCTGGTGGGCAGGCTGTGATGGAGGTGCCCCCGGGGCAGGCAGGGGTCCACCAGCTTTCCTTGGGGGGCCCTTCTGAGCACCCACCTGCCCCCACTCCCGCCCTCAAAGCAGGCCTGGCGTACGTGGTCCCACTTGCCCCTCGACAGGCGTCACAGCCAGCCAGGCCCCCAGGGGATGTGTCGTCTGAGTGAGGGGTCCTTTCCGGGGTCAGAGTGGGTCTCACAGGGCCTCTGCGTGTCTGTCCAACGGCACAGGGTGGCCTCAGCCGCACTGGGCGCCGTCCTCCTGGAGGGTGGGCTCCAGGGTGGTGTGTTCTGGGCTCCACACTCAGCGTCTTCACCCGCAGCTTGGTGTCCTCAGAGACGTGTGGCCGGTGCCGTCTGCACATTGGGGCCTGGCTGGGGCCTCTCCTGCCCCCTGGCCCTGCCCGGCCTCTGTCAGCATGTGGACCCCAGGGTGCACGGGGGGCCAAGGCAGGCCGGCTGCCAACACGGGGTCTTGGAGGTGGTCCCTCATCAGGCCCCAACCCTGCCCAGGAAACCGGCTCCAGTCCCCACCCTCCTTGCCTAGAGGGGGCCCTGCTCATGGAAGTCAGACCCGCGACGAGCCGCGCCTCCCCGGCTACGGGGTCCCCGTCGCAGCCCTTCAGCTGGGCCACAGGACTACCAGCCGCTTGCTCCTAGCAGTGCTGTGTCTCCAGGAGAGCAGGCTCCTCTGGAAGGCCTTCTGCTGTGGGGACGGCGTGGGCCGCGCTGCCTGGGTGGGGCGGGGGGCGCGGGGAGTGGGCCTCTGGCGGGCTGGGCTGGCTTCCCCACACGATCTCAGGGCCTGCCCTGGCCCGCCAGGCTCCTTCTGCCCATGGGCTTCTCCTCTGCCTGCAGCCTGTGCCCGCCTGCAGCCCGAGTTCCAGGCAGGCTCCGGGGGCTTGTCTGGCACACGCTGGAGGCCCTGGAGACCACGCACACAGCGACAGGGACAGCGTTTCCTAGGAAACCGCAGCCAGCCAGCTGCGGGCGCTGGCCTGTGGGGCGGGGGGCCCAGGCTGCAGGGGGCGTGGGCTCCCGGGCCTCTGGTGGGCTGGGCCGGGCCTCCCCGCAGCGACCCAGGGCCTGCCCTGAGACCCTCCTCAGGGCAGGTGTGTCCCTGTGCGTGTGTGAGCTCGGGCGTTGTGTCCTGTGTGTGTGTGTGTGCAGGTCTGTGTAGGGGTGTCTGTGCGAGCCTGTGTGATGGTGGGTTCCCGTGGGACATCCAGGCGTCCTGGCTCTGTGGGGTATCTCGGGGGTGTCTGTGTGAGCCTGGACGTTGTGTGTGTGTGTGTGTGTGTGTGTGCGGGTCTATGTGGGGGTGTCTGTGTGAGCCTGGGAGTTGTGTTGTGTGTGTGTGTGCGCAGGTCTATGTGGGGGTGTCTGTGCGAGCCTGTGTGATGGTGGGTTCCCGTGGGACGTCCGGGCATCCTGACTCTGTGGGGGTGTCTCAGGGGAGTCTGAGTGGGTGTGGGTCCTGGCTGCGTCTCTTCAGGCCTGGGGTTCAGGCAGCAGCCTCAGGCACCAGAACCAGGCCCAGCACCCTCCTCACCCTCCCAGCCTCGCCCACTGGTAACAGCAGCAGGGCCATCCCGCCTGTCCCAAGAGAGTGGCCCTCCTCGGTGGGGCGGCTGGCGGGAGAGAAGCTCGGGGGACGGGTGAGGCCCAGGCCGCTCGTCAGAAGGAGGTGAATGGTGCCTGCGGACCCGGGTTGTCCTGGAAGCCCCCTGCCTGTGGCTTCCCACCGGACCCGCCCCGCCCCGTCCCTGCCCAGCCTCCCCTGGCCCCTGTGGCTGGTGAGGCCGCACGCTCAGAGTCTGGGGGGCCCAGCTCCTGAGGGGCACCATGGACAGAGCTGGGCCCAGGGACCTGAGACTGTGCACAGAGGTCAGTGACTCCCAGTCTGCCCACTGTCTCCCCACGGGGAACCCACCACCCTTCCCTGGGGCTCCAGGCAGGGCACAGTGAACATCGCCAGGAAACCCAGAGGCCCCAAGGCCTCAGAGCCTGCACCTCATTCATCCGTTCATTCGTTTGTCCGATCACCCCTCAGCCCCTGGGGGACCCAGGCCCCAGGAGAGCACGGGGCACCTGGAGGTGTCACTTGCCCCTTGGCTGTCAGCCCCAGGTATGCTTCTTGGAGGGTGTGACAGCGGAGGGGAAGCGCCTTGGGATGCAGGAACCAGCCCTCGTGGAAATCGTGGGAATCGCAGGGACTTCCTGGAGGAGGCAGGCTTCAGGCTGCGGCTGAAGCAGCGGTGGGAGGGAGCTCAGTGGCGCTGGCTCTGAGGGGCAGATTGGCTCAGCCGGAGTGTGGGGGGACAGGGGGGGTCCTCTCAATCCTGAAGGAGGATGTGTGTGTGGAGGGTGTTGGGGGGGGTGAGTCAGGCTGAGGCGCTGGAGGAGCGTGGCCTGGGCCTGGGGGCGGGGGCGGGGGGTCTGGAGGGCCAGGTCTGCCCCAGCAGCTGTGAGTGTAGGCCAGGGCAGAACTGAGGGCCTTCCTGGGGGTGAACAGTGTGGGGGCGCTGACAGGCTCACCCAGCCCAGGAGTGAACGCGGGCGGCCCTAGGCGCCCGTCACTCCACCCTGAGATCTGCCCCAGTGGGCGATGGTGAGGGGGGCTGAGCAGGGAGGCCCTGCCAGGCCCAGCCCCAGCCGGCAAAGACTCCCAGAGGACCTTGACCCCCAAAGACAGGCAGCGGCCCCGAGCCCAGGGCTGGGGTGTTCTGAGGGGTCCCTTGTGCTGGGTGCACAGAGACGGTGGCCCCAGGGAGCCCCTTCGGACAGCAGAGGTGTGGCCATGGCCCTGAGTCCACTCCCAGAGAGAAGGGCTGTGGGGTGGAGAGGGCCGACCAGGGCACAGGGGTCCCGACCGGTGCGGGGGCAGGCAGCCTGTCTCCCCCAGGCCCCTGCCTCTATCCAGCGGGCTCCCCCACCCCCACCCCTCCCACACTGCTCGGCTCTCACAGCAAGGCCCAGTCCCCGAGGGACCCGATATATGGATTTTCCTCTTTGCTAATTGGAATCTGTCTGCCTGCAAGAATTAAACACGCCGGCTTTTCAGTCGGCGTTTTAAACCAGCACGTTTCCCCCTCTGAGCCGGGATTGGGCGAGGACAAACAGGAAGCAGACAGAGTGGGGTCCCCTGCGGCCGCCGGCTCTCTGCAGCCCCTCGCCCCTGCCCTGGGCCCCAGGCGGGGTGGCCCCTCCGTCCTGGCCTCACGGGGAACTCTGGGCCCCAGAGGCGACGGCAGGCTTGCCTCCTGCTCACCGCCTGCTCCGTCTGGGGGAGAGGGCGGTGCAGCTCCTTACGTAATTGTTCTCGAGTCTAATTTAGCACGAGTCCTCTTGGGCTCCAGAAGCCACAGCACAACCAGTTCTTTGCCAGCGTGGGGGTGCGGGGGGTAGGAACAGCGCCTGGCCTGTGTTCAAGTTACTTTAGCCACCTGGGACACAGCAGAGCCACAAAGCCAGGTGGCGGCGGGCCTGCAGAACTCGGGCCCCTGAGGCTGGGAGAGGGCACGGGGGTGGGGCCCAGCTGTGGGTGCTGTGAGCAAGCTGGGAGGGGGCCCTGGTCCATCCCAGCTCAAGTGCAGGCCCCCAGCGGCCAGCCAGGGCCAGTCAGGGCTGGTCAGGGCCGGTCAGGGCTCAGCGCATGGCCTCGCTGTGGCCCTGGCGGTCAAATGCCACTGAAGATGTGGCTGTCAGGAGCCCCTTGGACGAGGTCTGCTGTCTGGAGACCCAGGGAAGAGACTGGCCTCCACCGAAACCACAGCCCCTGTGTCTCCTCTCTCTCACACAGAACACGTCTGGCATCAGACGCCCGCTGGGCGTCCTGCAGTTCAATTGGATTCTGACACCAGCTGGTTTGTGCAGAGGGAGAAGGGGATGACAGAGGATGAGATGGCTGGATGGCATCACCGACTCAGTGGACATGAGTTTGAGCAAACTTCGGGAGTGGATGATGGACAAGGAGGCCTGGCGTGCTGCAGTCCATGGGGTCGCCAAGAGTCGGACACGACTGACACTGACCTGTGACCAGCTGGCAGAACCCCGGGAAGTGCTTACTTCGGTCCAGGAGTTTATCACGGCATAAAGGGCATGGATGGACAGCCAGAGGCAGTGGTGTTTCGGGGGAGGTCTGGGGGAGTCCCACACGCAGGAGCTTCTGTCCCCGTGGAGTGGGGTGTGTCCCCTCTCGGTACATGGATGTGTCCACCCACCTGGACTCTGAAGCCCATGCTTTAGAGATTTCTGCTGAGGCTTCATCAGATCGGAGTAGTTGAGCATTATCAGTCCCCAGCCCCTCCCGACTTCCTGGAGGGTGGGCGTGGGGTGTAGAGGAAAGGTCTAGCTCCTAACCACGGCTTGGTGTTTCTGGTGCCCAGCTCCTACCTGGGAGCCCACCCAGACTCACCTCATTAGGACAAATGACAGTCTTGTCACCCAGGAAATTACAAGGGATTAAGTAGGTCAGCGGTGGGAACTGGGGGAAGAAGCCAGCACTTGCCACTTCTGTTATTTTGCACCCTCCAACCTGCGGTGGGCCCCATCCAGCCCGCTGCAGGACGCAGGAGGAAAAGGCTGCCCTTCCCCTTGGGAAGACGGAGCCCTTCCCGGGTCTGCCTGCTGCCAGCCATCCCTGCAGACTCTAGCCCCGTGGGCCTCGCAGTGTGCGCGGCTCCTTAAAACAGAGCTCTCCTCCACGCACCCCACCCTGCCCCCACGCACCTCCCACCCCGCCCCCATGCACCCCGCTGGTTCTGTGCCCTGGGGAATCCTGGCCAGCACCGAGCCCATGACGCTGGGGCAGGGCCTTCCCGGCAGAGCCCACAGACAGACACCCCGCCATCTCCCTGGGTCCCGTCCCTCTCCACCCTGGGTCTGGTTCATTGGGGCTGCAGCTCAGGGTCAAGAGACTGTAAGGCCCAGTGTTGGGCGGGGCCCGAGGGCAGGGAGGGGCTGTGGGAGAGGAATGCCAGATGAAATACAGATGCTTGGTTCACTTTCAAGTTCAGATAAAGGAGACGGGTTTATACTAGAATGATGTATCGTTAATCAGGAATTCAAATGTCACTTTCTTGAACTTTGCTACCCGAGGTGGGAGCCTCCGGCCAGGTGGTCAAAGGGGCGCCCTGTGTGCCTTGTGAGGGTCCAGCCTGGCCTTGTCCACCCTGCCCTCCCCCAGGCTTGCCTGCCCTGGCCCCGTCTCCCAGAACAGGGCTCCCGGCAGTCTGGAGAGGGGCTGGACCCAGTCCCCACTGAGGGTCTTCTCAGCAAGAGGGGCTGTGCTGCAGGCAGAGGCTGGACCTTTTGAAGCCACTGTCTCGGCCACAAACCCAGGGACCACCAAGTGTCAGCCTAAGGACAGGTGAAGGGAGACCCCTGCTCCCAGCGGCCTGGACGTAGCCGTCTGCTCTGTCCTGCCTGGGAGTCCAGCTGCCAGGACCTTTGTTTCCACGGGTCTCTGGGTGACCAGCTCAGTTCTGCCTTTACGCTGATCCCCAGGGGGTTCCTAGTGGTCTCCAGGCCACCTGGCATTCACTGGAGGCTCAGCCCCAGCCAAGAGGCTCCTGGCGCTTGCTCACAGGGCAGTGGAGATGGGGCCCCCAGCCCCCAGAGCCCCAAGTTTAGCTGGATCATTGGGAACCGGGTGGGGGAGGGTGTGAGGGTGGGGGTGGGGAGGGGTTTGCTGGTTGGGGTGGCCGTGAGGTGGAAGTGGGGGACGGGGTAGGTGTGTGTGAGGGTGGGGGTGTACGTGAAGGGGGTGGGAGGTGGGGAGGGGGGAGGGGGTTTGTGGGTGGGGGAGGGGTTGTGTGTATGGGTGTGTGTGAGGGTGGGCGTGGGGGTGGGGTGGAGGTTATGGGGTGGGGGGTGGGGGTGGGGTGAGGTTGTGGGGTGGGGGAGGGGGGTTGGGGTGGGGTGGAGGAGGGGTTTGCTGGTTGGGATGGGGGAGGCGGAGGGGGTTTGGGGTAGGGGAGGGGTTGTGTGTGTGGGTGTGTATGAGGGTGGGGGTGGGGGGTGGAGGTTATGGAGGTGGGCAGTGGTTTGCTGGTTGGGGCGGGGGAGGGGGTTAGGGAGTGGGGTGGGGGAGGGATTTGCTGGTTGGGGTGGGGGACCGGGGAGGGGGAGGGTACCCTTCGGCAGCCTTCTCCCTGAAGCCACACCTGCAGGCTAGAAGCAGCCTCTGTCCCCCTTCCAGCACAGACCTGCCCTACTGGCCTGACTTTTGTGTTTCTAGCTCTGTTCAGTTCAGATTATAAAAATTATGGCTGCTCATTATATGTTATTAAGAAAATGTGAAAAGACTTAAAGAACAAAATTGAAGTTACCCATCATCACACCCCAAAGAGATAATCATAGTTGTGTCTTGGGTACATTGCTTTTGGAGGGACACGCACGCACACACACATGTAGATATGCACAAGTGCACACACACACACATGCACACTCATACACGCACATGCAGAGAAACATATGCGCACACAGATACATGCATAAACGCATCTATATAAACACACGTAGATACATACACAGAGAGACATATACACATAGGTATGCACACAAACACACACAGAGATACATACATAAACACAGAGATATATATACACACATGTACGCACACAATACTCAGATACATACATGCACACAGACGCATGTGCATGCAGATACATACATGCACGGATAAATGCATCAAAACATACACAGTAAATCTATACACACAGAGATACATGCGTACACACAGGTATGCACATAATACACATACAAATATATATACACACATGCACACACAGAGAAATACATGCGTACACACAGGTATGCACACACATACACAGACGCAAACACACAGATACACACGCACACAAAGCAGATGAACTGATTTTGCACACATCGTTTCATGCACGTTTCTCATGCATCAATGTGTGGGACGTATGTAATACATTCCTGTGCCTGACTTCCGGACACACCACAGATGCTGGGATCTAGTGTTTACAAACCACCTTGATGCACAGGTCTGTCCTCGTCCGGAGCGGCCTCCAGCCTCCCCACGGCAGATTCCACAGCCGGGGCGGGGGGAGGTGCAGGCTGTGGGCCTGCCCAACTGTCCTCTTCGTGAAATGGTTTGTAGCTTTACCCCTGACACTGCCATTTCCTGTGTCAGGCAGAGCACGCACACTCATGTGAGGTGCGTGCCCTCGTGAGGTGTGTGTGCACTCGTGCGAGATGCGTGCACTCGTGTGAGGCGCGTGCACTCGGGTGAGGCGCGTGCACTCGGGTGAGACGTGCACTCGTGTGAGGCGCGTGCACTCATGTGAGGTGTGTGTGCATGACCATGTGCCTCCTGGGGAGCAGACGCTGACAGGATGGGGGTGCGTCTCCTGGGGAGACGTGAGGCCACAGGGACTCTCAGACTGCACAGTTGCAGCCAGACCAGCCTGGCAACGGTCCCCAGGCCAGTGGGGCAGTGCCCACCCCGGGGCGCCTTCTCTGAGGCCGACGGCTTCCTCGCCGATCCCCTCGTTGTCAGGACACTGCTGCCTGAGGTGGCACCATTAGCCCGCTCAGCTTCTCTGAAAGGTCAGCAGGGGGACAGGGCAGCAACGCAGGGTGCGGGCTGCGTGGGCAGCCTCTGAGTGGGCTGGGGGCCGGGCAGCCAGGGCACCTGACCATTTTGGATGCCCAGACCAAGACTCAGCTTTTCTAAATGCTGCCAGTCAGACCCTCTGCACCAAGCCCCGAGACCGTCTGGCAGTGAGACCGTGGGGAACAGACAGAGTTGTTCTGGCAGGTTGAGGACCCCTGTGGGCACAAGCCGGGCACACTGGGGGCCCCCGTCAGGAGCAGAAACCCATCTGCGGCCGGTTGCTCTGGAGCACAGCAAGGCGGACTTTATGAACCTTCAAGTCCCGTGGTTCTGTTTGCAGAAATTTGCAATTTGCTATTTTTATTCTCTTTAAAAATAGCTTTATTGAGATATAACTCACACGCCATACAGTTCGCCCATTTGAAAGACATAGTCGATGGTTCTAGTGTGCCCTAAAACGGACTTCCCCGGTGGTTCAGACGGTAAAGCGTCTGCCTGCAATGCGGGAGGCCCGGGTTCAGTCCCTGGGTTGCGAAGATCCCGTAGAGAAGGAGATGGCACCCCACTCCAGTGTTCTCGCCTGGAGAATCCCATGGATGGAGGAGCCTGGCGGGCTGCAGTCCACGGGGTCGCGAAGAGTCAGACACGACTGAGCGCCTTCACTTCCATGTCACTGTGCCACAGACGGCACGCTCTGCAGCCTCACCGTCCTACGGGTCCATTCTAAGCGAGTTTTGTCACATCGGAGAGAAGCCCCGCATTCTGCAGCTACCCACTGATGGACATGCAGCTTCTTTTCAGCTTTTGGCTCCTGTGACCAACACAGCCTTAACATTTGGGTGCAAGTTTCGGTGCAGACATAGGTTTTCCCCTCTCTTGGGCATAATGAATTCTAGGAAGTGGGAAGTGGTGATTGAAAACACGCATATGAGCAGTTAAGATCTTGAAACTATTGCAAAACCTGGAGGCAGAAACGAGTTCAAAATGAAACTGGAAAAAACCTCTAGTTCTCCTGATCCCGTATTTTTTAAGCTTATTTAAAATTTTTGTTTTCTTTTTTTTACAATATTTAATTTTTAGAGTAAAATGAAGGAATGTATGGGCAGAGCTTAGAACAGCTTCTCTGTGTTGTTATTGGTGCTGCTTTTGTTATTATAATTTTTTTTAAGTGTTACAATTTTCTCTTTGAGGAAAGGAAGTTTGTCTCCATCAATTATAAATGTTCCCAGACATATGGTGGTATTTAGTTGCTAAGTCAAGTCCAGCTCTTTGCGACCCCATGGACTGCAGCACGCCAGGCTTCCCTGTCCTTCACCATCTCCTGGAATTTACTCACATTCACGTGTATCGAGTCAGTGATGCCACCCCACCATCTCATCCTCTGTCATCCCCTTCTCCTCCTGCCTTCAATCTTTCCCAGCATCACGGTCTTTTCCAATGAGTCGGATTTTTGCATCAAGTGGCCAAAGTATTGGAGCTTCAGTTTCAGCATCAGTCCTTCCAGTGAATATTCAGGGTTGACTTCCTTCAGGATGGACTGGTTTGGCCTCCTTGCTGTCCAAGGGACTCTCAAGAGTCTTCTTCAGCACCACAATTTGGAAGCATCAATTCTTCACTGTTCAGCCATCTTTATGGTTCAACTCTCACACCCATGCACGACCACTGGGAACCGTGGCTTTGACTCACACGCCTTTGTCAGCGGCGTGGCGTCTCTGCTTTTTCACATGCTGTCCAGGTTTGTCGTCTCTTTTCTTCCAAGGAGCAAGCGTCTTTTCATTTCATGGCTGCCGTCACCGTGTGCAGTATTTCAGAGTCCAGGAAAAGAAAATCTGGAAATACTGTTTCCATTTTTCATCCTTCTATTTACCATGAAGTGGTGGGACTGGATCTTTGTGTTTTGAATGTTGAGTTTTAAGCCAACTGTTCACTCTCCTCTTTTACCCTCATCCAGAGGCTCTTTAGTTCCTCCTCACTTTCTGCCATTACAGTGGTATCATCTCCATATCTGAGGTTGTTGATATTTTTCCTGACAATCTGGATCCAGTTTGTAATTCAACCAGCCCAGCATTGTGCGTGATGTGCTCTGCATACAAGTCAAATAAGCAGGGTGACAGCCTTGACGTGCTCCTTTCGGAACCAGTCCATTGCTCTGTGCTCAACTCTGTTGCTTCTCGAACTGCATACAGGTTTCTCAGGAGACAGGTCAGGTGGCCTGGTATTCCCATCTCTTGAATTTTCCACACAGTCTATGTGATCCACACAGTCACAGGCTTTAGGATCATCAGTGAAGCAGAAGTAGATGGTTTTCTGGGATGCCCTTGCTTTCTCTATGATCCAACGGATGTTGGCAATTTGATCTCTGGTTCCTCTGCCTTTTCTAAATCCAGCTTTTACGTCTGGAGGTTCTCAGTTCATGTACTGCTGAAGCCTAGCTTGAAGGATTTTGAGCAATCCTAAGCGTACATCATAGTATACCTATCAAACATACATCGTAGCATGTCTCTGTATAAGAATATGATTGAATACATATGAGTGGTATGTGCAAATATGAGTTTACACTGAAGATACATGTGAGTACATGAATACATAAGTTGACTTTAGGTCACTGGCTAGCTTTCTCAAGCCTTGTGTAGTATTTTCAATTCTGGTAGAAACTGCCATCTCTGTTCTGTACACTGCAAATCTATACACTCGGGTGCCACTGACCTATAAGTACTGTCTTCAGCAACAGTTGCTCCTGTGAAAGGATCTGGAAGCCTCTGTGGAGAGGCTGAGCGACTTCATCAAACAGAAAGCTGCTTTTTGCCAGTGGCCTTCAGCCTGTCTTTTATTTTCAGTTGAAATACTGTCCCTCTCTTTTGCCCGTGCCCCCTGGCTCGTCTCTCCCGTGCCCCCTGGCTCGTCTCTCCCGTGCCCCCTGGCTCGTCTCTCCCAGGCCTCCCCCCGCCTGTCTCCGGCCGCCTTCAGTCTCTTTTCTGTGTCTACGAGCTTCTTCCTTGCTTCTGTTTTTAATTCCTCATAGAAGCGAAATCATATAGTATTTGTCTTTTTCTAACTTATTTCACTTCCAACTTTTTTTCCCCTTAGGATCACCTCAGCTATTCGGGGTATTTTGAGGGGCTCCATATACATTCTAGGACTATTGTCCTATTTCTTTGAAAAATGCCTTTAGGATTTTGATAGGGAATGACATCGAATCTGTACCTTGCTTTGGGTAGTATGGACACTTTAACAATATTAATTATTCTAATCCATGAGCATAGAATATCTTTTCACTTATTTAATGTCTTGTAGCTTTCTATATAAATGTCTCTCACCTCTGGCTACATTTACTCTTTCTGATGCAACTGTAAACAAGATTGCTTTCTTCATTTCTCTTTCTGATATTTATTAGTTATAGAAATGCAGCAGATTTTTTTGTATTGACTTTGTATCCTGTAACTTTTCTGAATCCATTCATTAGTTCAAAGAGTTATTTGATGGAGTTTTTGGGTTTCTGATACATCATATAATGTCATCCGCAAACGGTGACAGTTTTACTTCTTCCTTTCTAGTTTATTTCTTTTTCTTGTCTAATTTCTCTAGCTAGGTCTTCCAATACTATATTGAATAAAAGTGGTGTGTGTGGGCATCCTTGTCTTGTTCCATATTTTTTAAACTTATTTTCTTATTGCAAAAACAATCCATACTTCTCAAAGATCACTCACAAAATATTGACCATCAAAAATTATGTTCTAAACCAAGATTTCCAGGAGAAATATCAATAACTTCAGATATGCAGATGACACCACCTTTATGGCAGAAAGCGAAGAGGAACTAAAGAGCCTCTTGATGAAGGTGAAAGAAGAGAGTGAAAAAGCTGGCTTAAAACTCAACATTCAAAAAACTAAGATCATGGCATCTGATCCCATCACTTCACAGCAAATTCATGGGGAAACAATGGAAACAGTGAAAGACTTTATTTCTTGGGCTCCGAAATCACTGCAAATGTTGACTGCAGCCATGAAATTAAAAGATACTTGCTCCTTGGATGAAAAGCTATGACAAATGTAGACAGTTTATCAAAAAGCAGAGACATTAATTTACCGACAAATTTTCGTATAATCAAAGCTTTGATTTTTCTATTAGTCATGTATGGATGTGAGAGTTGGACCATAAAGAAGGCTGAGCACTGAAGAATTGATGCTTTTGGGCTGTGGTGTTGGAGAAGACTCTTGAGTGTCCCTTGGACTGCAAGGACATCCAACCAGTCCATTCTAAAGGAGATCAACCCTGAATATTCACTGGAAGGACTGATGCTGTAGCTGAAGCTCCAAGACTTTGGCCACTTGATGTGAAGAACTGACTCACTGGAAAAGACCCTGATGCTGGAAAGATTGAAGGCAGGAGGAGAAGGGGATGACAGAGGGTGAGATGGTTGGATGGCATCACCGACTCAGTGGAAAAGAGTTTGAGCAAGCTCCGGGAGTTGGTGATGGACAGGGAGGCCTGGTGCGCTGCAGTCCTTGGGGTCGCAAAGAGTCAGACAGGAATGAGTGACTGAACAACAGTTGCTCACACACCTCGAGACAGTCCCTGTTAACCCTGGTCTTGTCTTCTGGGGATGTTGGAAGTGCAGGCACGGCCCATGCGTGTAGGCACGTGTGCGTTTCTATCCTAAGTGAGTTCATGGGCCACCGCTGGATTATAGCCAGATGTTTAACCAGCCCCCAAAGGTTGAACATTTAGGTTCTGTAGAAATGTTCCCCTTCCCAACAACGTCAAGCAGGAGGAGCTCGTGGAAAAGGAGAGGGAAGGAGAGTAAGAAGAAAGAACTCAGGACCCTTTCAAGCGACTGGAGGGTGCGACCTGATGCCAAGAACATGGCAGTGGGGCTTGGACCTAAAGGCCTCCCTCTAGAGTTTGTGTGTGGTTGGACACATCCACAATAAAACATTTTAAAAGTACAGAAGGGGACCTGAAAAATCTGAAAAAATGGGATAAAATGCCTGTGGTTCTTACAGGGTTGCTCTAGAAGATCCCTTTGGCTCTTTTTCACCTCATTCACCCAGGCCGATTGTTCTGACCCTGCTCCTCCCTGAGGTCCGCTTGCTGACCTGGGTCCACAGGGACAGGCAGGAGAGGGGACCCCAGTGCTCAGACCAGGAGCAGGGATGGCACTGTAGTTTTGCGTGAATACAAAAATGATTTGCAAATATCAGCAGTGAGTTAGTTCTTTAATCGACTTTAATTTTCAAATGAATATTTATGAGCTGCTGCCAGAGCTTGGTCAGGGAGTTCCCGAGGCAGAGCTGCGGGGTAGGGGCCTGGCTATGCCCCCAGGGCCTCCAGGCGGGGCTGGCGCCTCCAGAAGGCTGTCCGAGGTGCCTCGTTCCTGGCGCCCCCGCCCCCGACCTGACCCTCTGCTCCTCGTCTCAGCCCGCAGTCACCCCCTACCCCCGGGCCGTCTGAGCGCTCACCCTTCCTCACCCATCAACAGAAGCAAGGCTGGGGCCCAGGGGGTCCGCTCGCAGGATGCCAGGCCCCCTTCTAGGGGCGCCTATGACGTCACAGCCTCTGCCTAGAGTTGCAGGAGGCCTGGCCGGCGGGAAGGAAGCTTTGGCTTGAAAAGGAAGCCTTGTGACCTGTCGTAGGGAGAGCTCTCTGAGTGACCGAGAAGGTGAGACTTGAGGTCTGTTCCCACAGCGTTGTGCCCAAGGCCCCCAGAGTCCTCGGAAACAGGGGGATGGGCTAGGGGGTGGGGGTGGGTGTCTAAGGGGGTGGCCAGGTGCCCAGCAGTGGGGGTGTCATGTTACCCTCTGTGTCGGGGTTTCCCCACTGCGCACCCCCTGCTGAAAGGCTGGCCGTGTCTTCATGTCTGCGATTGGGGCTTCAGTCTGCAGGCAGGGATGTGTCAGCCGTGAGGGCCCCTGGGGAGAGGCCCCAGAAGCTGCCCTGGGGAGGCCCAAGGGAGAGCGCGAGCTGTGAGCTGTTGTGATGGGTGGTCCTCAAGGGGACAAACAGCCAAGGCCCCCAAACAGACAGGGACTCGGGCCCCTTCTACCTCTGTTCCCTTCCCTCCTCCCGCCTCCGCCCCCAGCTGAGGGGCTCAAGGGGAGGGGAGCCCAGGAAGGCCTTTCCCAGGGGGTGGGGGTGGGCGCGGGCCGGGGCCCTGGTCAGCTGGAGTCTGGAGCAGAGTGCGGGTGGGTGGGGGGCTGGCCCCGAGGTCAGCTCTCTGCTACTCCAGCCTGCCCATCCACACACCAGGGAGAAGCCGGGCTGAGTCGGATGGGGTGGGGCCAGTGGCCCCCCTCAGTCAGCTGCTAAGGAAGCCTCAGGTGCAGAGCGTTCTGGAAGCAAAGAGGCCTTGAGAGGGGGTGCTGCTAGACTGACCACCGAGAAACTCTCAGCTCCCTGCTGACTCACAGGGAGAGAGCAGCAGAGGAAGTGCAGCGGGAGGAGCTGGAGAGGGGAGAGGGAGGAGGGGGAGGGAGGGGAGAGGGGGAGGGAGGGAGGGGAGAGGGAGTGAGGGGGGAGGAGAGAAAATGAGGGGCAAAGGGAGAGGGGGGAGGAGGGGGAGAGGGAGGGGCTGGAGAGTGGAGAAGGAGGGGTGAGGGAGGGGGAGGAGGGGGAGGGAAAATGAGGGGGGAGGGGATTGGGGAGAGGGAGGGGGAGGAGAGGGAGGGGGAGGAGAAGGAGGGGGAGGAGAGGGAGGGGGAGGAGGGGGAGGGGGAGGAGGGGGAGGGAAAATGAAGGGGGGAGGGGATGGGGAGAGGGAGGGGGGAGGAGAGGGAGGGGGAGGAGAGGGAGGGGTGAAGAAGGAGGGGAAGGAGGGGGAGGAGTGGAGGGGAGAATGATAGGGGATGGGAGGAGGGGGAGGGGTGGACAGGGAGCAGGAGGAGGGAGGTAAGAGAGGGAGGAGGGGGAGGAGGGGAGAGTTGGGGAAGGGGGAGAGGAGGAAGCAGGGGGAGGAAGAGGAGGAGAGGAAGCGGAAGCGGGAAACGGAGGCCAGAAGGGGGTTGGGCAAAGCTCCAGCCCAGGGCCTCGTGAGCAGGCCCTCCGTGGTGGGGGGACCTGGGTGCTGAAGGTCACACTAGGGGGCAGGGGGCAGCGTCCCCAGGGTCTGCAGCTCGGCCTGGGCCTGAGGACCCGAGGCAGGCGCTCCGTCTGCAGGCCCGGGGGGCCGGAGGGGCCACGTGTGGGGCGGGGGCCCCTCAACCCCGGGCGAAGGCTTGAGTCAGGGAGGCAGCTCCGGATGGGAGCCGCATGTGAGCCACAGCCCAGGGCTCAGCCCGCACCTCCGTCCCAGCGGCCTGTGACCTCACACAGGCCTCAGACGCCATCCTGACCGGAGAACCGCCTCCTCCTCCCTGCAGCTTACAGCTCCAGCACCCCAGGGCCTGGGCGAGGCCAGCCAAGCGGGGCGGCTAGAAGAGCCGGTTCTGTGGGGCCGCCTGACCCTAGAGGCCTGTGCAGACAGGTGGATGGGGGGCCAGGAATGTGGAGAGGGAAGGCCAGGCTGGAGCTAGGAGGCTGGGCTGGGCGGGGCCCCCAGGCAGAGGCGGCCTCCCCGCCCTGGGACCCTGCTCCTCACCAAGGGTGATGATGTCTCTGGGGCCACAAGCCCCTCACAGGATGGGCTCTGAGAGGTCCTGGGCCCTGGAGGGAGCGGGTGCAGGTGTGGGGGAGCCCGGGACCCCAGGAGCCGCCCCCACCCCCGATCTCAGGAGAAGGCAAGCAGCCGCTCCAGCAGAGGCAGGAGACAAATGGCCTGTTAACTTCCTGATTTCAGCACAAGCCACGGGTCCATGCCAGGAGCCGGGAGCCCCAACACAGAGCACCCAGCACCGAGTCCGGGGTCCTGGGAAGGACCTGCTTCCCCCATGGGAAGCAGAAGGAGGCTCTGGCTCCCCCACCACGCTGCTCTGGGGTGTTCCTCCCCTCCAAGGCCTCCCAGGCCCTACCCCAGCTGGGAGGGCCCCTAAGCCACAGGAGCTCAAAGCTCCCGGGAACTTAGGGCTTTGTCCTAGGCGGTCTGTTATTCAAATAAATTATAACGTTTAATGATGTGAAGTATTGTAAAAGTTGCTTGTTACAGAAAGAGTGAGAACACAAGAAAATGTCTGTATCTGGGGTGAGACGGAAAGAGGAGCCCGGGGACGCAGGGAGGGCAGAAGGCGCTGGGCGGCTGTTTGTCCTACAGGAGCCCCGCCTTCCGGGAGGGACCCTCCTGGCTCTGAGCTGGGTGCCACCGCGTGGCTGGGAAGCCCTGTCTCCACGCGGGCAGGGGCAGCTGCTGAGAGGCCCAGTCCTGGGACCTGCAGCCACTGCCAGGAAACCACGAGCCCCCGTGGGGGCCACCGGGAGGAGGCCTGAGGGACCCCGGACCCTCCTGGCTCTGCCGGCAAGCGGCCGCCCGGTCCCCGAACGTGGGAGGAAGCAGTCATCAGAGCCCAGTCAAGTGCCAGCTGGCTCCCGTCCGGAGGAGGTAGCCAGGGTGGGCCTGCGGCCCCCTGCTGCCCGCTGGGCACCCAGCACCCGGTCCTGCACCCGCGGCGGCGCGCAGGCGCCCTCTGCTGGCCAAGCTGCAGAAGGCGCGGCCCTGCCAGCACCCTCACCGCTCCCGTCCAGCCCAGCTCCCTCGCCTCCCCTGCGGACGCGGACCCAGCTCCCGCCCCTCAAGCCTGGCCACTGGGGTGAGGGGCCGGATCTCCCACCCCCTCCTCGTGGGGCCCCAGCGTTTCCAGAACCCCTGGAACGGCCCCCCAAGGCACAGCAGCCCAGAGTTCAGTCCATGTGGGGCTCAGGAGCCAGAGGGGCCCAGGGGAAGGAGGAGAAGGAAGGGGGGCTCTGCTTGGCCTGAGAGGACCAACAGCCTCCTGCCTCGGTTTCCCCTTCGGAGCCCCCGGTGTGCAGAAGACTCTGGAAGCAGGCAGTGCCCACGGGCAGCAGGGCCCTGACCGAGCCCTAGAGCCTGTGAGCCCTGCTCCTTCCCGGGGCCCCTTGGGGGACAGGTCAAGCCGGACAGAGCCTCCAGCCCGCAGGGGGCTCCAGGGAGGAGCCTCAGGCTGGGCACGGGGGACCGGCACCCTCAAGCGTCGCCAGGGGCGGGGCCCCACCACTGAGGCTCCCCAGCATGGGGGCGGGAGGGGCTGGGCCCGGAAGGGCTTACAAACTGAGTAGCCTTCACTTACCAGCACACATTTGCTGAACCCAGATCAGGGAGGAGGCACCCTGGGCTGACTGCAAGGGAAAGGGGTTCCGAGAGTCCAGAGCTGCCTTGGAGGCCCAGCAGGGAGGAGGCCCAGGCAAGGACCACGAGCTGGGGGGACCACGGGCTGGAGGGACCATGGGCTGGGGGGACGATGGGCTGGGGGAAACCACGCGCTGCGGGGACGATGGGCTGGGGGAACCATGTGCTAGGGGGATGATGGGCTGGGGGGACCACGGGCTGGGGGGACCATGGGCTGGGGGGCCGATGGGCTGGGGGAACCACGTGCTAGGGGGACGATGGGCTGGGGGAACCATGGGCTGGGGGACCACGGGCTGGAGGGACGACGGGATGGAGGGACGATGGGCTGGGGGGACCACGGGCTGGGGGGACCACGTGTTGGGGGGACCACGTGCTGGGGGGGCGATGAGCTGGGGGGACCACTGGCTTGGGGTCCAGGACAGCAGGGCTGGGCTGAGCTCTACTGCTCTTCACACCAAGACTCGCCACTCTTGTGACGTCCATACTCTATATCTATTTCTGAGTTTCTAAAAACTCACAATTATTCCAAACGTCCTTGCTTACAAACTTCCAGCGTTTTTACTGCATTTGTTGTTGTTCAGGCGCTCAGTCATGTCTGACTCTTTGTGACCCCATGAACACACAGCATGCCAGGCCTCACTGTCCATCACCAACTCCTGGAGTTTACTCAAACTCACGTTCATTGGGAGAAGGCAATGGTACCCCACTCCAGTACTCTTGCCTGGAAAATCCCATGGACAGAGGAGCCTGGTAGGCTGCAGTCCGTGGGGTCTCGAAGAGTCGGACATGACTAAGCGATTTCACTTTCACGTTTCACTTTCACGCATTGGAGAAGGAAATGGCAACCCACTCCATTGTTTTTGCCTGGAGAATCCCACGGACGGGGAAGCCTGGTGAGCTGCCGTCTATGGGGTCACACAGAGTTGGACACGACTGCAGTGACTTAGCAGCAGCAGCAGCAGCATGTCCATTGAGTCGGTGATGCCATCCAACCGTCTCATCTTCTGTCATCCTGTTTCCTCCTGTCCTCAGTCTTTCCCAGCTTCAAGGTCTTTTCTAATGAGTCGGCTGTTTCTATCAGGTGGCGAAAGTGTTGGAGCTTCAGTTTCAGTCCTTCCAATGAATACTTAGGGTTGATTTCCGTTAGGATAGACTGGTTGATCTCCTTGTAGTCCAAGGGACTCTCAAGGGTCTTCTCCAGCCCCACAGCTTGAAAGCACCAGTTCTTCGGCGCTCAACCTTCCCTGGTTCCTTAACTATCTGTGTGTGAATCAACAGACACACCTTTGGAAAGTGATATACAACGTCTAGAAACCTAACACTTGTTCAGTTGCTAAGTCGTGTCCAACTCTTTGCGACCCGATGGACTGTAACTGCCAGGCTCCTCTGTCGTGGGATTTCCCAGGCAAGAATACTGGAGTGGGTTGCCACGCCCTCCTCCAGGGAATCTTCCCGACCCAGGGATCGAACTCACGTCTCGTGCACTGGCAGGTGGATTCTCTGCTGCTGAGCCACCTGAGAAGTCCAGTAATCTAATACGTTTGTTGAAAGATAATTTTCAGTGAAAGATAAAATCCTGACTCACAGATATAAAAATTAGCTCATGTTAAAGGTGCTATTTACTCATTAATAAAAGGGGAACCCGGCCGATGGTCTAAGAAACTCTGGGCAGACACATGGAAAGGTCACTGAGACTGAGGCCAAAGTGGGAAAGCCTGGTTTCCCCGGGGGTGGGAGAGGGGAGACAGGTTTTCCCCATCTACCTGCTTGGTGGAGCCCAGCTGACGGTGACAGTCAGATAGGGTGCCCTCTACACAACGCAGTTTTCCACTGAAACATGTTTCTAGTCTAAATCACAAGCTGGAACCCTGACCTTGAAACTCACTTAGCATTCTCGCGGCCTGGTCAGTGTCTTCCTGGAAGGGTGAGACTGTCACACAGTTTCAGACGTGAGGAAGCTGGTGCTCCGGTCACATCCTCTGACGCGTCACAGAAAGGACCGCTTGTGCACAGACGTATCGCAGTGGCCGCCGGCGCCCGAGACGGCCTGGCTTCCTGCCCGTCTCCCCACTAATTCCGGGGAACCTGGGCAGGACGGGCGCCTCCCGCTGGGGCGTCCTTGGGACACGGTGGCCACGACCTTGGCTGCACAAACCTGCCTCTCCCCTCAGGCAGCGGTGGGGAGCCCTGCACCCGCCCTGGCTGCTCCACGGGCCGGACGCACCTCCCGGCCGCTGGACTCTGGGCCGCAGCGCAGGGGACACCCCGGCCACGTCTGGCTGTGGGTCGTGGGCGGTGTGGCTTTAACGGAGGGCGGGAGTTCAGGATTTACCCAGGGACCCGCAGCCCAGACGTGACCGATTGGGCTCTCAGGGGTGCTCCGAAGCCCTGCACGCACGCCGCCCAGCCACACACACGTGCCCCGGCCAGTGAGTACAGCCTCTGTTAGAGGACTTAGAAGGTCATCTTGGAGGCGCCCAGCCCCGTGCAGCCGGGCTGACCCGGGCCCCTCACCTGCCTCCCCTGACCAAGGCCCAGCCCTGCCTTCCGCACAGACGGCCTCGAGTGGGCGAGAGAGGCAAGGGCGGGCACCCAGGACACATCCCCGGGTGTGTCTGAGGTTCTCCAGGACACAGGGCTCAGCTCAGGGGACCCAGCGATGCAGGGCAGGAACGCGCGGACAGGGAGGACCAGAGCCCCCTTCCCAGCCCTACACCCCTTACCCAGAGCAGCCCTGCTCTGCGGCCTTATGCCTCGGGATCTCCAAGGTTCTGCTCGAGAGTTTCCACTGCCAAGAAGTTCCACACAGCTGTCTTTGAAACCTGAGGGCCGCGTTTCTATAACCAAGAATTGCAAGAGGGATGGCAAAGCCGGATGCCCCTGGGCCCTAGGCTCCCAGGGTCTTGGGTTTCCTCGAAGCTCCAGGTCTTCACGCGTGACACGAGTCCTACGGCTGCGAAGGTCGGAGGGGAGGCCTCCTCTCCTGGAACGATGCTGCTCCCACGGGGGACCAGAGCGGGCTCCGCACTGACCCGAGCTGGCTGGCCACAGCGGCCACCGCAGAAGCACCTTAATGCTGAAACCCAGCAGAGGAGCGGCAGGCGACCCTGTGCCAGCAGGAGCGTGTTCGAGGACAGGGTCTTGGCTGCCACGCAGAGGCCACCAGGGAGCAGGCGGCCAGCACTCAGCCTCCCAGGTGGCTGCGCCATCGAGGAGCCTCCATTGAGGAGGGTGGGCTCGGGGTGTTCCCTGCCCTACAGGCCCACACCTCTGACTCACTGGGCGTCCACAGCTGGCCTCCAGAGCCAGGGAGGGAGCCTGACCTAGGGAGCCCCCAGGGCCAAGTGCTTGCTTCCCGGACATCCTGACCACACGTCGGGGGGGATGTCGAGGGCCTGACAGGGAGCAGCGGGGCCCTTGGGGCAGAGGGGCGCGAGGCAGACCTGACAGAGGTCTGGAAGCCTGGGGAAGGGGGTCTTCGTGCAGGGGGCGGTGCATGAATGGGACTGGGGAGGATCTGCCGCCAGTGGGACAAGGAGACTTGCACTGGGAGACTCAGAGACTGAGGCGCCACGCCGATGCTTCCCGCAGCGGTGCCCAGGTTTTGGGAGCCCCTGGCTGGGCAGAGGCCCCATGCAACGGAGTCCTGCTAATGAAGACAGCGGCCCCCCCAGGAGTATCTGGAGTGGGGAGGGCTCCAGGGTGCCCTGGGCTCCAGCTGCACCTCCCGGAGTCTGGGGCACACCCTGCAGGTCCCTCCCGGGCCCTAACCCTCCTTCCGCTTGGAGAGCTTCCTCCCCGGGGAAGGGTGTCCAGGCCCCCGGGTGTGGACAAGGAGACCGTGGCACTGGACGAGCCCCGCCCCCGAGGACCAGCTTAGGAGGAGAGAGCTCCCATCCCTGCCTCCCTCCTCCTCCACGGGGTCCAACCGGAGGCCTAGATGTGGACACAAATGGCCAACGGGCTGACGGTGGTCATTTTCAACCCTGGCCTGGAGCCCGGTGAGCCGCTGATGACAGGGTCCTCGGAGTGAGTCATACTCAGACGTCAAGCGTGAACCAAAAATACTCGGCCTGCAATTAGGGCTCCCAGCTCGGGGAGAGAGGCCCTCCAGCCCCAGGCGGGCCCCCGGTGCCCTGTCTGTTATTAGTAAAGCTAAAACCTCCTCCTCCCACACAGCACAGAGACTGGCTCTGGCCGCCTTGACCTCAGCCCGGGCCGCCCACTGCCCACTGCACAGAGCTGGCATGGCAGGTCCAATCCTGCCCGTTTCCTGGGAACGGCCGATGTGGGCTGGGGTGCGGCTGGGGAAGAAGGAGCCGCCCAAGCGTGTTCCCAGGAGAGCGGATGCAGGTGACCCTGTCAGAGACGCCCTGGAGGGGAAGGCCCAGGTGGCCCCACCCTCCCGTGACTCGAGAGCAAGTTCCCCCGGGGCTGGGAGCACTCTGATGGCCGGAGAAGGAGCCGAGGAGGGGCAGCGAGATCCTGCCCACAGACTTCTGCGGTGGGTCAGAGGGTCAGCCCACCAGGAGCGGGATCGGGCCGGAAACCCATCACCACCAGCAGAGGGCGCCAAACACTGCGCCCGGAGCCCTGCTGTGCCCCGCCCCGAACCCCATCATGACCCTGGAACCCTGTCATGACCCCCGAACCCACCATGACCTGGAACCCTATCATGACCCCCAAACCCCGTCATGACCCCCGAACCCCATCATGACCCCTGAAACCCCATCATGACCCCCGAAGCCCATTAGGACCCTGGAACCCCGTCATGACCCTCCAACCCCATCATGACCTCTGAGCTCCATCATGACCCCCCAACCACATCATGATCCCCAACCCCATCATGATCTCCGAACCCCATCATCACCCCTGGGCTCCATCATGACCCCCGAACCCCATCATGACTCCCAGACCCCATCATGACCCCCAAGCTCCATCATGACACCCCAACCCCATCATGACCCTGAACCCAAACTCCATCATGACCTCAAACCCCATCATGACCCCAGAACCCATCATGACCCCTGGACGCCATCATGACCCTAAACTCCATCATGACCCTGAACTCCATCATGACCCCCAAACCCCATCTGCTGCTGGTGCTGCTGCTAAGTCACTTCAGTCGTGTCCGACTCTGTGCGACCCCATAGACGGCAGCCCACCAGGCTCTGCCATCCCTGGGATTCTCCAGGCAAGAACACTCAGTGGGTTGCCATTGCCTTCTCCATTGTATGAAAGTGAAAAGTGAAAGTGAAGTCGCTCAGTCGCGACCGACTTGTAGCGACCCCATGGACTGCAGCCTACCAGGCTTCTCCATCCATGGGATTTTCTAGGCAAGAGTACTGGAGTGGCTTGCCATTGCCTTCTCTGCAAACCCCATCATGAACCCCCAAACCCCATCATGACCCCCAACCCCATCATGACCTCCGAGCTCCATCATGACCCTCCAACCCCATCATGACCTCCGAGCTCCATCATGACCCCCCAACCCCATCATGATCCCCAACCCCATCATGAGCTCTGAACCCCATCATGACCCCTGAGCTCCATCATGACCCCCCAACCCCATCATGACTCCCAGACCCCATCATGACCCCTGAACTTCATCATGAACCACAAACCCCATCATGACCCCCAAACCCCATCATGACCCCCAAAACTCCATCATGACCCCCCCAACCCCATCATGACTCTAAACCCCATCATGACCCTGAACCCGAACTCCATCATGACCCCCGAACCCCATCATAAACCCCGAGCCGCATCATGACCTCCTGAACCCCATCAAGACCCCCCAACCCCATCATGACCCTGAACCACATCTTGACACCAAACCCCATCATGACCCCTGAACACCATCATGACCTCGAACCCCATCATGATCCCAGAACCCATCATGACCCCTGGACCCCATCATGACCCTGAACTCCATCATGACCCCTGAGCCCCATCATGACCCCCAAACCCCATCATGAACCCCCGAACCCCATCATGACCCCCACACCCCATCATGACCCCTAAGCCCCACTGACCCTTTTGTGATCCCGCCGTCCTCTCGAGGTGATGCTCACAGCTCTCTCCAAAGACCCTCCGGCTACAGTTCCGTGCGGGCTGTTGTGGGGGACCCGGCAGCTTGGAGCAGAAAGGGGGTCTGCTGCCCTCGGGGTGCGCTCCTCGGAGGCCGTTCTCCTTCCTGTTTCGCTCGCCCCGCCAGCCCTCTCCATCACGACAAGGATGCTCCTGCAACCACATCTCCACCTCTGCAAGCTGTCCCCTCCGCCATTGCCATGCCCCCAGCGCTCCCCCCAGCGCCATCCCCCACGTGGAGGCTGCGCCCTCGGCTGTGGTCTGAGAGCTGCAGTTGGAGTCAGTGCAAGGACCGGTTCTCTCTGACTTCAGGTGACTGGATTCCCAGCTCTGACCCCCAGGGGTTCGACATCAGGGCGGGCGGCACAAGAGGGGCTGTGGAGATGGTCACTCGGCTTCTCTGTCCCCAGCAGGGTCCCCACGCCTCTGTGACCCCAGACGGGCCCCTCCTGTGAGGCCACATGGTCTCTGAGGGTCTCCCAGGCTGACCATCTGCTGTTCATGACCAGCATGAAGGCCAGGGAAGCAGGGAGCAGGGGCCAGAACCCCAGGGGCAGCGAGGGCGGTTAGCTGCATCTGTGGGCTGGACATCCCAGACCTTGGTCCTCGCTCGGTGGAGCTGGAACCACAACCGGAGGCTGACCAGAGGCCTGTGGTGACCGTGGGCAGTGTCGGGACTGGTGTGTACGTGTGCGTCTGTCTGTCCGTCTGTCTGTCCGTCTGTCTGCGTCTGTCCGTCTGTGTCTCCGTGTGTGTGTGTGCGCGTACAAGCCGCACTCTGTTCTTGGTCAGGTCTCTCAGCTCCAGGAGGGTGTGTGACTTCCGGTGGCCGCTGTAACAAATGACCACAGCTGAGTGGCTTACAAATTGCAGACTCACTGTCCGAGGGTCTTGGAGGCAGAGCCTGAAGTGAGGCTCCCTGAGCTCCATGCAGAGGCTCCGGGGAGAATCGTTTCCCCCTCTTCCAGCTTCTAGAGGTGCCCGCACCCCGGCCCGCGGCCCTTTCTCCTTCTTCAGGCGGCAGGGCCGACAGCCGCCTCTCTGACCCCCCTGCGTCCCCGCCGTGAGGCCCCTTGAGGCTGTGCTGGGCCCACCTGGCGGCGCAGGACGGTCTCCCCGCCCCAGACCGGCAGCCTTCCTTCCACCCCACTTCTGCCAGGTGGCGACACCGGCCCCGGCTCCAGGCCCCTCGTTTTCTCACCATGCGGGGTCTTCTCAGGGTGCCAGGCCCTGGGCCTGGAGTCGCGGCTTGGAGTGGACACTTGTGTGGCACTCAGGCCGTCACTGGGGTGATCAGCACCCCAGGGAAGCCGGCTGGGGGGGCAGGACCTGGAGCACAGCTGCTGGTGCTGTTCATTTGCTCAGTCGTGTCCGACTCTTTGTGACGCCACGGTCTGCAGCACACCAGGCTTCCTTGCCCACACCATCTCCCAGAGTTCACTCAGACTCACGTCCATCGCATCGGTGACGCCATCCAGCCATCTCATCCTCTGTCGTCCCCTTCTCCTCCTGCCCTCAATCTTGCCTAGCATCAGGGTCTTTTCCAATGAGTCAGTTCTTCGCATCAGGTGGCCAAAGTATTGGAGCTTCAGCTTCAGCATCAGTTCTTCCAAAGAACACCCAGGGCTGATCGCCTTTAGGATGGACTGGTTGGATCTCCTTGCAGTCCAAGGGACTCTCAAGAGTCTTCTCCAACACGACAGTTTGAAAGCATCAATTCTTTGGCGCTCAGCCTTCTTTATAGTCCAACTCTCACATCCACACTTGACCACTGGGAAAACGATAGCTTTGACTGGACGGGCCTTTGGGAGCAACGTGCTGTCTCTTTTTAAGCCTGGGTGCACAGGCTTTGGGCAAACTCTGCTTGTCTTCCCCGGGGCTGCCTCACTGGGACCCACTCAGCTGCCTCTGTGGCTTCTCCCTCCCACAGGGTGAGTATGGGGGGCTGCCGGCCTGGGGGTTCAGGCATCCCTGGGCCTCCCTCCTCCCAGGGGCCCGGACCCTCCCCACACAAGGCAGGCCCTCTCTGGGGAGGGAGGGCTGCCCAGGACAGAGGGGCACGGTGCCTAGTCTCAGAGGTTGGCCCCAGGGTGGGTTTGGCACCTGGGTACAGGCATCGGCAGATGCCTCTTGAAGGACAGGGAGGGACTCCTGTCTGCTCTGTGATCCAAAAGCCATCACCTTTCAGGTTTGCCCAAGCGTGGGGCTGCTCCAGGAAGCTGCCCACAGCTACTCCAGGCCCTCAGAGGTGGCTGGGGTTGGGGGCGGAGTGACGGCGGGCCGGGGAGGCCTACAGCCCGACCCAGACACACCAGTGGGTGAGCGTGAACAGAGTGAGCACAGAGGTGCCCGGGGTGCCCTGAGCCCCCAGACCCGGGGGCAGCTATGGGCCGGGTGACGACTGTACCTGGGTACTGTCTGGGCAGGCTCTTCCCCCAGCCCGGTGAGGACCCTCCTGCCCCCTCTGCAGCCAGCATGCAGGTCGGATTGCTCCTGGAGAGCTGGGCCGCTCCATCTCCTTGGAAGCTCGGGGTCCCCAGGACTGGACTCTGGGCCTGAGTCGCCAGCACCAAGTCCTGCCCCTTCTTCTCCTGCTCAGAGACCCCGTGTCTCCTTGCAGCCCCTTCCCACCCACAGTGCACCCAGCTCAGGCCTCAACTCCTCGATGGAGTCCTCCCTTCCATCGGGGGCCGCACTCGAGAGCCCCTCTCCTCCTGAGGCTCCAGGCCCCCAGCACTACCCTGGATTCTGAGGAGGTCGGGCAGGTGGTGCTGGAGACACTAGACAGATGAACGCGGGCCTGGGCACTGCCCGCCTGGGGAGGGTCTGCAGCCCAGGGAGGGTGTCGCTCTGGGGGGCTGGGTCAGGAGCGGGGCTGCGGCTGCTAGATCTCCAGGCAGGGGTGGCTCTTTCAGCTCAGACCGCAGGCTCACTGTCTCCTGTGGTGGAAGGCAGCCTGTGGGGGCCCTGGGAGCAGAGCTTCAGGGTCCACCCAGGAGCGGCTGCCTTCATGACGTGAGTCTGCACCTTTCAGACCTGGGGTGTAAGCTCATGCCGTCCCTGCGTTCCCCGGGGTCAGGGTCTGCCGCGGGGGCCTCGGCGGGCACCCTGGAGCTCCCTGCCCGGCTTCTGCGGGCTCCACAAGCTCCAGGCCCCACCGAAGCCTCCTCCTCCTTCCAGGCTAAATCAGATTGCTGCAGCTTTTCCTTGGGGGATGAAGAGGCAGCCTCTGAAACCAGGACACACAGCAGCCGGTCTCCATGGGGAACTGGCTCATTAATTGCTCCTAAATTGGACAGAAGGGTGGTGGGACTTCAGGGGAGCCCCTTCTGAGAACCGAGGCCTCGCATTGCAGCCCTAGATGGCCGGCCACCTGGCCTCGGCTTCCACCCACCCCCACTGCCTGCTCCCCACAGACCTGGCTGCTTCCAAAAAAGTCTGGGGGAGAAGAGCGCGCTGCAGGGGGTTCTGTGAAAGGCGGGGGCAGGGGCATCAGGCTGGCCCAGGGCTGGCCCGGTGGGAATAGCGAAGCGTCCTCTCTGAGGGCGGGGTGGGTGGGCAGGCACCGCTGCAGGGCACAAGCCAGGCAGGGGGCCAGCTGGGACCAGGGCAGGGCTGGCAGGCAGGTGGGCTTGTGGCCAGGGCTGGCCGGGCGCCCCAGAGCTGACTGAGGTGCTCAGAGCCCAGCTCAGCTGGGGGCTCCGGAGTCTGGGGCGGGGGCGGGGGCGAAGGCGGGGCTGGGGGTGGGCCGTCTGACCCCTCTAGTGAGGGCTGGCGCTGATGGTGGCCACTCCCTCCACTCCCGGCCTAGCCAGCGTCCGGGAACCTCCGAAGGCCTGCTGGAGACGGAGCCGGGACCCCTGCCAGCTGGGCTCCAGGCCTGGGTAGAACCGGCCCTGCTGGCCTCTGTCCCCTCGTCAGCCTGAGCTTGCCGGGGTCTGCAAGAGCAGCTCACGAGCTGACTTGTGCTCAGGGACCCCAATCCCTGAGCCTGCCTCCCCCGCCCATCTCCCCGTCCCCAGCAGGGCCAGGACCGGAAGTGGTGCCTCTCCCCGCCTGGAGACACCTGATCAGGAGGAGGGGACGCTGTCCCAATGGAGGACCACAGCCCGGCCGGCCCCGGCGAGGGGCAGGATCCCCTCTGCCGAGCTTCCGGCCAGCTCACCCTCCTTGCGCGTCTGCGCCCAGATCACCGCCAGCCCGTGGGGCGGAGGGCGGGCTCTCCCTCCCAGGCCCCCCAGCCCCAGCCAGCAGCTCTGGATTCAAACTGAGCTTGCCTGAATGCCGCCCCCACCCCCGCCCGAGGCCCGGAGCCGGAGCCCCCCAACACCCCCCCCAACACCCACCCCCGCCTTTCCCCCATCGCAGGCCCCACAAGCTGGTGGTGGAGGTCAGGCCAGCGGACACCCTAGCTGAGCGCCCACATGGCCCCCCAGGCCAGCACCCAGACTGGACAGGCCTGGCCGCCCCAGCAATGGAGGCCGCCCTGCCCCGCCCACAGGCCCTGGACGAACTGCCAGCACGCTGGGCCAGCGCCTCATGTTTTCTGGCCTCGATGAAAACCAGCTTGTTCTGTCCAAGCCTGGACCCGGCCCCGGCTTCCGGAAAGCTCGAGCCAGCCAGAGTCTCAAGCTTGGCTCTGGGACGGCCTGACCGCTCCAGCATTCCAGAGTCTCTGTGCTGCCCGCCTGCCTGGCCTGCAGGGTGGGGTGGGGCACCTCTGAGTGCCAGCTGACCCCCAGGCTGCTGTGGGTCTGGGCTGGGTGAAGGGAAATTGAAGCCCTGGGGTCGTCACTTCCCCTGGCAGTCAGGCCGGCCCCGAGCCATCGGGTCTGTGGGCTCACGGCTTCAGACAGGCCCACGGGGTGTCCAGAGTCCTGGGTTTCCTGGGGCCACTTCCCCCGGATGGCAGGAGGACTGGGATGGGACAGGGCTGGGGGTGGCTCGGGTGGGGAGGAGCCCTCCCCGCAGGGCGCCAGACCTCCCGGGGCAGCTGGCTCTTCTCTGGGAGCGGCACTCACTGCTGGCCCCGGGCTGGGGAGGGCAGGGCCAGGCCTGGCTCCCAGCATGCCAGCTGGTTTTCTTCTCTGGCTGGAGTCCACGGAGGGCCTGTGCCCGCCACGACCTGGAGGGAAGCCTCCAGATCGCCCTGCAGGCCGAGCCACCCGCCCACGGCCAGGCGGGAGGAGGGAGCTGAGACCCATGCAGGGACCCAGCGGCTTGCTGCGGGGCGCGGGCTCCATGCTGACCTCGCAGAGCCCCCGTCCTTCCGCTGTGAGACGGAGACCACAGCCAGGCACCTCCGGAGTAGTCACAAGGCTGGGGGCGCTGGCAGTGGCCTGAGGACCACGCGGCCAGGGCCGAGCTGGGCCCCCCTCCCGGCCCAGAGTGGCCACACTCTTTGCTCCTGAGCCGGACTGGATCCCGGGCTGGCCCCGCTGGGGCCTCCTCTCCAAGCCCCTCCTGGTGTCGCACAGGATCCAGCCAAGATCTTCAGGACACAGCTCTCCAGGGCCAGGGGGCCCCACTGGAGCCCCACGTGGAAGTGGCACTGAGGCACGGGCCACGCGGAAAGCCCTGCTCACCCACAGGCTGAGTGGGCGCCTCCTGGAAAGAAACCCCGAGTGCTTCCAGAAATGGCCACTCACGGCCTGCCGCGTGGGTGACCGAGGCTGTCTGTCTCCTGCCTTGGAGACAACCCCTAGTGGCCACCTTAGCTGGGGGTGAAGGCTGGGGTGGGGGCCTGGGGGTGAAGGCTGGGGCGGGGACCCGGGGGTGAGGCCAGGACGGGGACCCGGAGGTGAAGGCGGGGGCGGGGACCCAGGGGAGAGGCCAGGACGCGGACCTGGGCTACAGAGACTCCACTTCCAGAAGCCACTCCTGTTCCAGGCCCCCGGGCTTCCCTGGACTCAGCCCCGCTCCAGAGCAGGGTGTGCCCCCGGCTGTCTCATTTCCCAGAAGGACACAGCTGTCCAAGCTCCCCCCGCCCCAAGCCAGGCCTGGCCACTCCATTACGGAGGAAGCTGAGGGGGTCACGGCTTCGTGGAGTGGTCCCCCGAGGAGAGAGGGAGAGGGCCACTCTGGCCATGCTGAGGGAAGCACCCCGGCACGCAGGCGCGACACTCGATCCCCAGTTGAGAGGTCACTTTGGGGTCAAGGCCCCGTGTCCCCCATGCCACGGGGTCCTGCAGACGGAATGCAGGCTATGCCACGGGCCCAGGTGGCTGGCCAGCCCCCCATCCTCTGAGCACCGGACAGGCGGGGGCACAGCCCTGGGCAGCCTCTGGTCTTGTCTGATCAGACCCTTCAGGGGCATTCACGCTAGGCCAGGAGGGTCCGCCTGGCCTGGGGTCACAGGGCTGCTGTGATGGCCGGGGTGTGGGTGGAAAGAAAGACCCTCCCCATCCAGCCACTGTTGGCTGAGGTGACGTGGCGTCAATCGCCCAGCTGGAGGCTTGCTGAGGCCAGGACAAGGCCGTGCCCAGGGCGAGGCCGTGCCCAGGGCAGGGGACACGCGGGGGACACTCGGGACAACTCGGTGGGGATGCCTGGAGAGACATTCACTTGGTGACGGAATGGTCTGGAAGGGGGGTCTGTGGCTCAGACCTCCTGGGTTTGGGCTCAGGGAATGCTCTGGGGGGAGGGGGTTGATGACGGGGGTGTCACCTGTCAGGCCGCATACCCATGCCATCATCCAGCCCCACGAGTGCCCGGCCCGGGCTGGCCTCTGCTTCGGTGGCTCTTGCCCGCCTGCAGAGCCTGCAGATCCGGGGCCCGAGAAGCCTGTTGCCTCAGCCCCTCCCCGCAGCCCAGCGCCCTCCCCCAGGACCCTCCATCCCAGTGCCCCAGATTCTGCTGCTGGAAATACATTCAATTAAATTTGAAGGCCTGAGAGCCACCTGGAGAGCCAAGCCGGTTACACAACCTCATCCCCACGGCTGGCAAGACACACGTGCCGCCTTCATGGAACATCCTCCTGGGGGGGACGAGGAGGGGCTCCCGGATGTGGGGGTCCGTCCCAGGCCCCCTCCCGGCTGGAAGGCCGGTGGCGTGGCTTTGATGGGAAGCTCGGCTTTCTGCAGGGACACAGCCCCCTACCCCGGCCATGCTCGGCACAAGGTGACCTGACAGGCAGGCGCAGTTTCCAGGCTGAGCCCCGAGGGAGCCGTGGTGCTGAGCAGAGGGGTGCTGACTGTGGGGGGAGGGGGCTCCTGGAGCCCCAGGATCAGGGAGAGGGGTCACAGCCCCCTGTGAAGCTCCCCAGGAGGGGAGCCCTGGAGGCTGGCGGAGGCACAGAGGGGGGCCAGTGGGGCAGCCCCAGGCATCCGAGCCCCCTCCCGAGGAGGCCACAAGCTGGTCAGCCTGCAGGGCGCTCGGAACCGCACTCTGCCCCACGCAGACAAGCGGAGGCTCTAAGACTCTCTGTGGTCAGCAGTGAAGCAATCCGCACCTCACAGGGCCCGCATGAGAGTGGGGGAACGCGGGCAGGGGCGCGGGGGCCGGGAGGGCTGCCCGGGGACGGGGCCACAGCAGCAGCTCTGATCTGTCCGGGGCGGGCTCTCTGGGCCGGCGCCCCTCCACCACTGCAGCCCAGGCCTCCTCCCCTCCCCTGGCAGCGGCTGGGAGTAGCCAGGGCAGAGGGAGGCTCCCAGGCCCCGTCACAGCCAGGAGGCCCAGGCTGAGCAGGTACCCACCGCAGGCACCTGGATGCTTCTGAGCGGGCCGCAGTCCAGGGGAGCCCAGCCGGACCCTGCCCCGTGGCCCTGCCTGCCCCTTCCAGCCCTTCTGGGGCAGTATGCACTCAAGGGGAGCCCCACCGGACCCTGCTCCGTGGCCCGGCCTACCCCCTCCAGCCCTTCCTTTGCTGAGGAGCCACAAGATGAGAAGTCAGTGGTTCTGGCATCTGCTCTCCGGCAAAACCACCTGGGCGACCTCTTCCAGGGGTGGAGCTGATTCATCTACCATGAAAGGCAGGTGGATGGCCTGTGGCGACCGTGTGAGCTGCGCCCTCCAAGCCTGTCCCCAGGACTCCTCCCTGCCAGGTCGGGGCCTGCCCGAGCGGTGGGCAGGGTCCCTGTCGCCACCCAGCACTTGCCCTGCCAGGGACACTGATGTGTGAAACAGGCATGGTCAGGCCCAGCAGGGGTGTGAGCGGTGTGGCCAGGCGTGCAGGGGCCACGGTGCAGCAGGGCTGGCTGCAGGTGGGGCCCAGCTGAGGGGGAGACATGCAAAAGAAGACCAAGACCCGACACAGGACAGGCAGCGGGGCCGTCAGGGGAGAGGACAGGGCAGAGCACAGGCCTGGGGCAGGCTCGTGACGGAGCGGACAGGGCCCGTGAGTCAGGCCGCTGGAGGGGGCGAGCCTGGGGAGGCAGGGGCCCCTGCAGGTGCCCCCTCGAAGGCCCAGCTGGGCAAGGGCTTGGTGCAGGCAGGTTGGGGAGGTGGGGGTCCCTGCAGGCACCCCCCCACCAATGCAGGCCCAGCTGGGCAGGTGTTTGGTGCAGGGAAGTGGGGGAGGTAGGGGTCCCTGCAGGCACCACCCGCCACAGGCCCAGCTGGGCAGGTGTTTGGTGCAGGGAGGTGGAGGGCAGGAGGCAAACCTGGCTTCTGGGAGTTGACTTTCAGCGCCCTTCCTGCGCTGGTGGGATTGCCAAGGTTGTCTCCAGGGGAAACTGCTTATTTGTTTAGGAAAATATGTTAATGGACCTTTCATTTCTGAAAGGAAAATTCCAGGGCTCAGTCTGGACCCAGAATCAAAACAGAGTCAAAGTGCCCCCCCAAGAAGGAGGGAGGTGCTCTGGAGTGAAGCTGTTGGGTGACCTCCCCGCCTGTGGAGGGGGGAGGGGGGAGGGGGCAGGGAGGGGCGGGGAGAGGCAACAGCCGAGGTAAGGACGGAAGGACGAGTTTCCATTGAATTTCTCCGATGGCCCAGGAGCTTAAGAACTTTCACTTCAGACACTTGAATTATTTTATGTAAATTGTTTTATCCTAGTCTTTCCCCATTTTCCATCGGGATATTTGTCTTTTTTATTACTTTTGGCATTCGTCTGTTACAAATATTTTTTTATTTGTCACTCGATTTTTAGTTTATTAAAGATATGTGTACATAGAAAAATGTTAAAATTCTCTGCAATCAAATTTATCTGTATTTTCCTTTCATGATTCTTCTTTGGGTTAATACTTGGAAAGTTCTTATAAAATTTAAAATTAGTGCAACACCTCCACATGCTTTTTAAATTTATAGCATGATTTTTTTAATTGCTTCTGTAATCCTTCTGGAATTTAATTTACGTGGGTACTTGGTTAGAGATACAACCTGACTTTTATCTCTGGAGACTTAACCAATTATCCTGACAAGGTTTGTTGAACATTCACTGTGTAACAGTCAGAGCTTTTGTGGTTGGTCTGGTACTTTGACTAAGGCTTAATCAAGATGGCCACTCAGAGGCGCGGGAGGGTTTAAGGAAACAAAGAGGACTGAGGCCTGTCCAGGAGCCTGTAGCCCGGCATCCTAGGCCCAAAGCTGCATGGAGGGGGGCCCCCCACCGGTCAGGGAGAGACACAGCTTCCTGAGCAAGCTGGCCCAGCTGGTCCGGAAAGAATGTCCTGGCCTCCCTGCCCTCTCCCACTCCCCCAAAGCTGGGTAGTGAAGTTCTCCAAGGAGGAGGGAAATTCTTGCAGTCCCAACGCTGGGTGAGGGCTGGGGGTGCAGAAAGGGAAGCCCCTCAGCTCCTCCCCGAGGCAGTCTCCAGAGCCCACCTCTCCTCTTGCAGCCCTAGGGGCAGACCTAGGGCAGGCAGGCAGGGAGCAGCCCTGGTCTAACTCCAGCCGCTGTCAGCCTCGCCCAGCTCAGTCTCCACTGGGCACACCAGTCCAGCCCTGGCTCCTGTCTAGCAGGCTTCTCTGGTGCTCAGAGGGTAGAGAATCCGCCTGCAATGCTGGAGACCTGGGTTCGATCTCTGGGTGGGAAAGGTGCCCTGGGGGAGGGCGTGACAACCCACTCCCATGCCCTGAGAATCCCATGGACTGAGGAACCTGGGGGGCTAGACTCTCAGAGTCACAGTCAGACAGGACGGACCTGACTGAGCACACGTGCAACGGGAGGAGAGTGGCTGGGGCGGAAGCGAAATGCAAACAGATGAAGACCTAGAACTTTCAGAACTCCTGAAGCACATCAGCCCATGAACGTAAGAGGCTCTGCAAACCTCCAGCAGAGAAATCAAAGTAATGAAAAACAAGGGAATTATCAACTCCGGGAAAATAAAAAGTTGTATAACAAAGGGAACACAATCAAATCACATTTCCAGCTTGAGTCTAAATGCCATTGACCTAATCTAATAACATAGCCGTCAGTTTTAATTTAATAAAAAATTATGATATATCCCATAAAAATAGGGGAAGAGAAAGAAATTGATGGGTCTGTGTAGTGGGGTGGAGAAGGCAATGGCACCCCACTCCAGTACTCTTGCCTGGAAAATCCCATGGGCTGAGGAGCCTGGTAGGCTGCAGTCCATGGGGTCGCTAAGAGTTGGACACAACTGAGCGACTTCACTTTCACTTTTCACCTTCATGCATTGGAGAAGGAAATGGCAACCCACTCCAGTGTTCTTGCCTGGAGAATCCAGGGACGGGGGAGCCTGGTTGGCTGCCGTCTATGGGGTCGCACAGAGTCAGACACGACTGAAGCGACTTAGCAGCAGCAGCAGTGGGGTGGAGGCAATGGAAGAGAGTCTACCTTCATCGTCCAAACCAGGAAGATGGTGTGTGTGTGTGTGTGTGTGTGTGTGTGTGAGTCGCTCAGTCATGTCTGACTATTTGTGACCCCATGAACCATAGCCCGCCAGGTTCTTCTGTCCATGGAATTCTCCAGGCAAGAATACTGGAGTGGGTTGCCATGCCCTTCTCCAGGGGATCTTCCCGACCGGACCCCATGGATCAATCCCAGGTCTCCCGCACTGCAGGCAGATTCTTTACCACCTGAGCCACTGGGGAAGCTTAAAACACCTAAAACTGAGACATCAAGCCATGGTGGGATAAGTGTGCTGTTTAGAAATGGATTGGTTAAGTACCAGGAGGAATTTCTAAAGAAAGCTGAAAGTGGTGACCTCACAAGAGCAGGAAGAGAAGTAAGAGCAGTTGGCATTATGCTGTAACGCCCAGGCAGCTGTGAGTCTTAAAGTCAAAATGTATATTACTTTGATTAAAATTAAGGTTAATGATGAATGTTCCTTGACAGATCAGTGGATAAAGATGTGGTACATATACACAATGGAATACTACTCAGCCATAGAAAGAATGAAATAGGGCCATCTGTAGCAGCAGGGATTGACCTAGAGATTGTCATACGGAATGAAGTCAGCCAGAGAAAGGCAAATGCCACCTGACCTCACTTACGTGTGGAATCTAAACTAGGACACAAATGAAATTATCTGTGAAAGAGAAAAGGACTCACAGACACAGGGGTCAGACTTGGGGTTACCGAGGGGGAGGGGCTTGGGGGAGGGAAGGGTTGGGGCTTTAGGATGAGGAGATGCAGACTGTTTTACAGAGAATGGGTAGACAGCAAGATCCTACTGCATAACACAGGGACCTATATTCAGTGTTCTTTGATAAACCATAATGGAAAAGAATGCATAAATATGTAAGCAAAAATCAACACATCATAACTCAATTATACTTCAATAAAATAAATTTTAAAAATTTAACTTAATGAATATTAAGTATTATCAATGTCTTTTGTAGTGTCTATTGATAATCAAATTATCATGTTTCTAATGATTGAATTATCGATACAATTTAGATTGTATAATTTTAACTCATTCTTGCCTAAAAGGATAAAATTAATGCACTCAATGTGTGGTTGATTTAAGATGGTGACAACTTAATTTGCTAAGAATTTATTTGGAACTCTTATATTTGCATTCATAATTGAGATTGTATCAAAAGGGTTTTCTTATAATGCTAGCTATGCTAAGTTAACATTTAAGGTTGGATCATTGCTGTTGTTCAGTTGCCAGGTCATGTCCAGCTCTTCGAGACTCCATGGGCTGCAGCATGCCAGGCTTCCCTGTCCCTCACCATCTCCTGGAGCTTGCCCAAGTTCACGTCCACTGAATTGGTGATGCCATCCGACCATCTCATCCTCTGTCGTCCCCTTCTCCTCTTGCCCTCAATCTTTCCCAGCATCAGGGTCTTTTCAAATGAGTCAGTTCTTTGCATCAGGTGGCCAAAGTATTGGAGCTTCAGCTCCAGCATCAGTCCTTCCAATGAGTATTCAGGGTTGATTTCCTTTAAGATTGACTCTTTTGATCTAGTGGGATAAAATTAATTGGGAAGTTTTCTAGGTTTTTCATTAATCAGTTGACATATATAGATATATAATATATATATATGTATACACATACACACACACACACACACACACACACACACACATGGCCCTGGAGAAGGAAATGGCAACCCACTTCAGTATTCTTACCTGGGAAATCTCATGGACAGAGGGGCCTGGTGGGCTACAATCCATGGTGTCGCATGAGTCAGACACGACTGAGCAACTAAACCACCATATGGCATTGAAAATATCTGCTGCTTAAAATTTTGAAAGGTTGTTGTTCAGTCACTCAGTCATGTCTAACTCTTTGCGACCCCGTGGACTGCAGCATCCCATCTTCCCTGTCCTTCACTATCCCCTGGAGTTTGCTCACACTCATGTCCATCGAGTTGGTGATGCCATCCAGTCATCTCATCCTGTCGTCCCCTTCTCCTCTTGTCCTCAGTCTTTCCCAGCAGCAGGGTCTTTTCCAATGAGTCAGCTCTTCGCATCTGGTGAACAAAGTATTAGAGCTTCAGCTTCAGCATCAGTCCTTCCTATGAATATTCAGGGTTGATTTCCTTTAGGATGGACTGGCCTGACCTCCTTGCTATTCAAGGGACTCTCGAGAGTCTTCTCCAACACCACAGTTCTAAGGCACCAGTTCTTCAGTGCTCAGTCTTTTTTATTGCCTAGGTCTCACATCTGTACATGACTTCTGGAAAAACCAGAGCTTTGACTAGATGGACCTTTGTCAGCAAAATAACGTCTCTGGTTTTTAAAACACTGTCTAGGTTTGTCACTGCTTTCTTCCAAGGAGCAGCATCTTTTAAGTTCATGGTTTTGGTCACTGTCCACAGTCACTTTGGAGCCCAAGAAAATAAAGTCTGCCACTGTCTCCATTGTTCCCACCTATGTGCCCTGAAGTGGTGGGACCAGATGATTCACCCATAAAATTGTACTGGTCTGGCACCTCTGTGAGTAATCCTTTGGCAGTCCTTTCAGTTTGGCCCATGGCTACTTACTCATTTATTACAGTGTTCAAGTTTCCTCATGAGACAATTCTGGAAAAGCACATTTTCCTAGAAAATCAGCCCCTTCTTTGAGATGTGCTAACACTGTAATAGTGTTATGCGTGACTTCACTTATTATTTGTATGCTGCTGTGTTATTTTTTAAGAATTGTTTTTGACATTTAATTTTGCTTTGTAACCAAACACAAATACTTAGACTAATTCCATGTGTAATTGATTTAAAAGCTCACTACAAATTTTCGCAATTTCAGGACTCCTCTTCTCTGTACCCTTGGTCCAGGGTCCCGTCTTGGGGCAGGAAGGGGGCGCCGCCGTCTGTCTGATTCCCTCCCCTCCCGGTGGCTCTCAGGCCTCTGCTCACGTGCTGGCCGGCGACCCTGTCGTTCTCCCTGAACTTAGGGCAGCTGCTCTCCTTTTAAATCACACCTGGTTTGTCTCTGGTGCCCTCAGCATGTTTATTCTTGATCTTTAATGAAAGCACAAAGCACACAGGCAGATACATACTCTACTGGAAAATATTTTGCAACCTGCATTTTCCACTTTCACCTTGGTTGCAACGTTCTCCATCTCTCAGGATGGAGGACTTTTTTACAGGCCCAAGTGGGTTTTTTGGGTGTGGGCACATGGGTGCATGTGGATACATATGTGCACACGCGTGTGGGCCGTACCTATGTGTGCATGTGTGCACAAGTGTGAACCCACGTGTGTGTGTGTAGATGTGAAGGCACTTGTGCGGTGTGTACATGTGCATGATCGTGTGTCCACGTGTTTGGTGTGTTTGTGTATCCTTGCATATGTGAGTGTGTATGCGTGTGTGGGTGTGTATGTTCGTGTGCCAGTGTGTTTATATTTGTGTGTGTGTGTGTGCGTGCGTGTGTACTACACGAGCGTGCTTCATGTTTGTCACGCTGGAGTGGCTAGAGGCACCTGATGAGGGTAGACGCCGGTGGGCGGAAGCTGCGGTGCGTGGTGCCCCTGGCCACCTGCCACCTGCCGACCCTACACCTCACGTGGAGGTTGCTGGCCGTCGTCCCCCTTGAGAACTGGATCCTGAGGGCCCCTGCAGCCAGGGCTTGAGCACCGTGGCCCCGGGATTAGCCGCGTCCGTCACAGACCGCAGATCCAAGGCGAAGCAGCCGGGGCCTGCCTCCAGCAGGGCCGCGTCTGGGACGCCCCAGGCCCAGAAAGGACGTGGGCAGGAGGCCCAGGACCCCAGCTGCTGCCCGCCATCCAGAGGGAGCACGCGTCCAGCGGCCCCCCGTGGTCTCCAGGGTGTGTGAGTCCGCCGCTCCTCCCTGCGGCATTTCCGCAGAGCAACATCCGTCAGCGTGGCCCTTTGCTTCTGTCGGCCACCCGCCCGCCGCCCACGTGTTCCCAGGCCCTGTGGCCACGCAGGGTGGCTGCCCCCACAGCGAGCTGTGGAGACGGCTCTCCTTCCCCAGGGCCCTGGGGACAGGCGGGCCTCCTGGACGCCCACCCTTACGCTGGTGGCCGACCTCCGTCCCCTCTGCCCCTGGGCGGGCCCCACCCCTTTCTCCAATAGGCACCCTACCCGTCCTCACCCCTGACCTCCCTCCTGACGACACCAGGCTCCCCGCAACCTTAGGGAAAACCAGGTCACTCGGATCCCCTGGCCCTGGGCCTCCAGTTCCTGCCCCCGCCCCACCCCCACCTAGAGACCCCTCCTCTTGGCCCCGGGGTCTCTGGCCTCCTCTCCTCAGCCTGACACACAGCAGGGCCTGTCCATGGCGCTGCGGTAGCCAGACCGCCGCCCGCCTGGCTCCTGTGTCCCTCACCGTCCTGCATGTGGGGTGACCTGCTCCCCCAGAGATGACCTGGGAGACCCCGGCCCCATCCAGAGCCCAAGGCCTCTGAGGAGTCAAGAGAAGCCCGTGGGATCCGAAAAGAGTAAAGACCACATGTTTCCTGGAAGACTTCCGGGGGAGCCCCCTCAGTGGGCACCAAGGATGCTGGGGAGCCGTGTGGCAGGGCCACGTCCAAGACGTCTGCTTCACTAACGAGCGGGCCGGTGGCCCTAATCCACCAGCCTCTTGCTCAGAGGCGGCCTGGGGCCGAGGGTCCTGATGGCCAGCCTGGTAATTCCCGCAAAGCCACCAGCGGCCCCCTCCCCGGCCACCACACGCTGTCCAGATGGACAGGTCTATTTTTAGGCCTGGAGCGCGTGCCAGGGCGGGAAGATGCCTCCCGCTGGAGCGGGCGCCAGGGCCTGGGGCTGTCCCTGCTTCCGCAGCAGGTGGAGACGCACCTGTCGGGCTTCCCGCGGCCTCCGCGGTCTGGAGAGTGGGTCTCAGGACCGCAGCCGCAGAGCTGGGGACCAGCTGTGGCCAGACGGGGAGGGGCCCAGCCAGGGAGTCTGCACAGAAAGCAGGGCCCCCCATCATGTGCCCACGTCCCCATGTCCCCAAGGCCAGCAGAAGAGGCTCCTGGGAGCCTCTGCCAGGCTGGCTCAGGGTGCAGATGGACAGGGGTAGTGGGGGCCTGGGCTTCTGCCCGCAGGGAGGACCAGGGAAGCTGAGCCCTGTAACCTGCCTCTGTGTGGAGAGGCCTCCCGGTCCACGGTGCCTGTCCAGCCCTGGGCAGGGGGGCTAAGGAAGGAGGGGACAGGTCAGCTCCGGGCCTCCTCCTGCCGAGCAAGGCCACTGCGTGGCTCTGAGCCTGGTGAGGCCTCCTGGTCCCGGGTCACTGGGCGATTTCTCAGTCCTCTGCATCTCTTCAGCGGCGAGGAGGCAGGGCGTGCCCGGTGGTGGCAGGAGTCTGGAGGCCAGCAGCAAGCTCAGAGGCTCTGGAAACCCACCCTCCAGATGCGGGGTCTCCTCGCAGGTCAGGGCCAGAGGCTGGCTGGCCTGGGGCCTTAGGGGCACCGGACAGGGCTGCAGACCACCTGACCCCCGACTGTAGGAGACACAGGAGGCTCCCACCCACCCGACTCCACCGGCCCACGGGGGCCTCCAGGCGCCCCACCCCAGGGCCCCAGACCCCATTTGTTGGCTGTGGTCTCCTCCTACCCACCCTCAACCCGCCCAAGTCCGGGCTGGGTCCCCGCCCTAGATCAGCCAAGACGGAGCACAGCGCCCGCCCCCCAGGGACCAGGCGGAGCGAAGCAGCGTCACAAAGCAGAGCGGCCTGGAGCCCCGAGCTCACCCTCACTCCGGAACACAGGGTGTGGGGGGCCCCCCCGCCCTGCAGCCCCGGGAGGGGCGCGAGGGGCGGAGCAGGAGGAACACCGGGGCGGGGGCGGGGGCGGGGCAGGAGGCCCCTCGGCACAAACCAGCAGTGACTCCTCCAACTGGAAGCCGAGCACCCGCTGACGGTGCCGGCGGGAAAGACTCGGACCCGCCCGGGCATCCCTGCCTCGCCCCCGGGCGAGCCGGGCCGGGCCGGGGGGTTGGGGCCTCCCGGGCTGAGGACGGGGTTGCAGAGCCCGGGGGTGAGGGTGGGGCTCGAGTCTCGGGCAATCGCCACCCCCTCCCCACCCCCCGGGAGGAAGAGGCCCCGCCCCTGAGCAGGTGGGGGCGGGGGCGGAGAACAGGAGACCTTCGCCTCGGAGACGCCCGCCCTGGGGTCGTACGGGGGTCTAGAGCCGGGCAGGGCTGGGAGGGGCTGGGCCCGGCCCCAGCGGCGGTGGGGAGGCGGGGTCCGTCCCGGCCCCGCCCGCAGGCTTCGCTGCGCAGTGAGAGTGGACACCCCTCCCACCCCCGCCGTCGGGCACCCGGACCCCAGAGCGACCCTCCCGGTCCCAGTGCACACGGAACGGGCAGAAAGGAACTGCTCATCACGACACGGAGCGCTCCGATTTCCATGAAATGATGCTTTACGAACCACGTTTTCGGATCATAACACAATTAACCAGAAGTGAAAACAATATTTATTTAGAAGGTACTCTTAATGATTTCAAATTATAAAAATAATCTTTTAGAATCTCCGTTCATTTGAAAAATAAAACACTTCCGAACGATGCCTGAGTCAAAGTCCGGAAACTGGAACCAGAACTGGACTGTGATGGAGATCCTCCGTGTGACGCTTTTGTGTGAGACACACGTGTGTGTGACACACGCGTATGGGACAGTGCCGAGTGGGGTTCAGGGGAAGCTGTGTCGCCTTAGAAGAAGAAAAAAGAAAATAAGCAAGTGTCCAAGTTAAATCAGAAAAACAATAAGGGCTAAATTAATAAAAGGAGGAGGAAAAGGCAGAAATTAATACAACCAAATGATAGGCGCAGAAATTTTTGCCATAGGAAATGAGAGCAGGAGAATCGAAGACAAAAGCTGGTTGGTGACCAGGAAGAGGAAAGTGGGGGTTGGAGGGGGTGGAGGGGTGCGGAATGAGCCATAAGGACAAATTAACATTAGGAATGTAAAGGGGAAACCCTCTCACACAGAGGCTTTAAAAGATAAAAATATCATGAACCACTCAATTTGAAATCTTATTCCAATTGAACAAATTCCCAGGAAATTACGACTTAAAAAAATTGATTCAAGAAGAAAGAGAAGACCAAAAGTTTCTATGACATTTAAGGACATTTGACCATTAGCTGAAAATTGTCCTGCAAGACAACTCATTTCTGGGATTATTCAGACATATTCTACCAAATTTCCAAGGAATGAATTTTTCAGTCTTATACAAAGCAGGAAACCTCCCCAAATTATTCTGGATCCAGCACAACTTTTAAAAACAAAGCCAGACAAGACTAGTACAAGAAGCGCATTTTAGTCCAGTCTCTTAAGAAAGGACATAAAAGTCCTAAACAAATTATTAGCAAATTTCATCCTGTAAACCGTATATTTTTAAAAAGGGGTGACACTCATGAAGTTAGGTTCATCCCAGGAATGTGAGGGTGTGAAATAATACGAAATGTTATCTTAGATGAAAATACCTGATAATTTTTCTGACCTTGTCATAATGAAGAAGGAATTCATAGGGCCTGGACTCCATCGTAGGCCTGTTCATGCTGACCATGCTCAGCCACCTTTCCAAGGGACTCTGAACTCTGTGTTTAGTGCCTTTGAAAACAACAACAGAAGGATAAGACCCCCTCCAGACAGGGGAGCCTTGAAGATCCTATCTAGGTTACTCATCGCCTAAGAGAAAACATACACTATCACCCCTTCCTCCAGACAGGCCATAATTTTTCGGTATCAATCGGAGTGTAACCTCGGGCTTATTGATTATTGGCTGATTGTTTGACTGTTTGAGCACGTGAGCACATAGCACGTGAATGAGGGGGTCATTGGGATCGTATTTTCCTTGGTTTATGTAAGTCTAAAGGAGTTTGGAGTGGTGGGTTCAGACACGTACACACGGGGTATAAAAGGTTTTCACAAATGCTGGTCGGGGTCCTTGGCTAAGAGGAGACTCTGCCCTGAGCCCGCCGGTGTAATAAACTGCACTCCACTATCTGCATTGTCTTTCTGAGTGAGTTTGTTTCCCGGAACGCGTGGCTACAACAATAAGGCAGACATAAAAAGGCCAGATTTAGGCCAGACATAAAAAGATTAACCATAGTAGAAAATATTTCATAAAGTGATTGTATCAGAATTCAAAACTTCCATTCATTAGAAAGCACCATGTGGAAATGCAAGCCAGTCACCAGAGGCAGATGTTTGCTGTTTCCAGTTTTATTGAAATATAATTGATATATGACATTGTTCAAACCTAAGATATATAACAGTGATTTAATATATGGACATATTGTGAAATCATGGCCACAAGTTTAATTCCATCACCTCACATGTGTGTGTTAGTCGCTCAGTCATGTCTGACTCTTTGCGACCCCGTGGACTGCAGCCTGCCAGGCTCCTCTGTCCATGGGATTCTCCAGGCAAGAATACTGGAGTGGGTTGCCCTTTCCTCCTCCAGGAGATCTTCCCGACCCAGAGATCCAATCTGTATCTCCTGTCTCCTGCACTGCAGGTGGATGCTTTACCTGCTGAGCCACTGGGGAAGCCTCAAGAAGACGCTTGCGGCGTGCAAGTGTTCATTGCAAATGGTGATTACGCGGCACTTTCAAGGTCACACTGTATGTGTATACACTTACGTATCAATGTGTCAGGAGAAGCAAATGCCCCAATATAAAAATGGGCAAAAGGCCTGAGTAGCTAAGAAGGAGCAGAGAGGGAAACAGTGACCCCAGACCACGAGGAGGAAGGGGCTTTATCGCCGTCCTGCGGGAAATGCAAACTAGCAAAAATTGGGAGGTCTGACCAGATGGAGTTGAAAGGCCCTGTTCCAAAAAGAGCTCCCCCAGAGCAGGGCTGGGTGTGCGTGCAGGCCTTGTCTGCTCAGGATGCATGTCAGTCTTCTCTTGTCCGGTTGAATATTCACGCAGCTTTGACTCTGCAAATGGACTCCTGGACAGACAGCTTCTCGGGCGCCAGGGCCGCCTGCCTCAGGCCTTTCTCTGCCAGGCTCCTTCTCAGCAGGGCTCCCTGGCACCTCCTGTGCCAGCCGTCTTCATGCTTTCACCAGCCAGCACTCCTGGGCCTCCTGTGTTTCCTCTGTCTGCCGCCTCCTCCAGGATGGCGGCTCTGTGGGGCTGAGTGTTCTGCCATGCTCTGCAGTGCTCTGAGCCCAGGGCAGTGCCCAGCACGTTCTAGACACCGGTACGTATCAGGAGAATAAAGGAATGAAGGTGTGCCTAGAGGGATGAACCGCCTGTGGCAGGCACGCCCGCAGTATTTCAGGGCCTGGTGCTGTGTGTGCTAAGTCACCTCGATCATGTCCGACTCTGTGCCCCATGGACTGAGCCCACCAGGCTCCTCTGTCCATGGGATTTCCCAGGCAAGGGTGCTGGAGTGGGTTGCCGTGCCCTCCTCCAGGGGATCTCCCCCATGCAGGGATCGAACCTGTGCCTCTTACGTCTCCTGCCTTGGCAGGTGGGTTCTTTACCCTTAGTGCCACCTGGGAAGCCCTTCAGGGCCTGGGCAAAGGGGTGACTGAGGCCCCCCTCACACACGTGTTGAAGCCTTCGGCACTGTGCCTCATCCTCGGTGAGGAGGCTTCCACGTCTCCTGCAGGCAGCAGCGCACCCCTGCAAACAGCCCTGGGGCAGGGGTTCCCACAGGCCCTGGGGGTGGGCTCAGGCTGTGGGGTGGGCATTTGGGGTCCTGGGCTCCCTGCATGTGTTCCAGAGGAGGGCCGTGGCTGTGCGTGGATGACTCCTCCGCGGGCTGGGGCAAAGTCTGAGGAGGGCAGAGTGGTCCTTCTAAAAGGGTGCCTTGGGCCTGCGAGGGACACTGGGTCCTGTGGGCTCTTGTTGGCAGGCGAGGCTTACGTGGAGCCCTGAGGGCCTGAGGCTCTGCATTCTAACAGGCTCCCAGGTGACGCTGGCCCTCCTTGGAGGTCAGAGACCGCGGGCGCAGGGCTGGGGGCAGGTGGGGTGGGGGAGCGTGCGTGAGGGGGCTCGTGTTCTCTCTCTAAGGAGAAGTGACAGCCCCTGGAGACAGAGCTGCCAGCCTCCGAAAAGCTGCAGTTGGTCAACAAATGGCTAAACACGTTAGTGGGGCCTGGGAGGGGCCCCGGGGCCTGGACAGGCCAGCAGAGGATCCAGAATCAAATTAAGGAGCCCATTTAGTGTGGCAGGGCCAGTTTTGCCGCAGAGAGAATTGCATCAGAGGCCTGGGGCCTGAGCCAACGAGATTACCGCTCAGAGTAGGCTAGTGGGGGCACCTGGGCACCCCAGCTCATCCAGAGGGCACGAGCTCCTGCTGGTGAGAACATGCTGCTTCCTAAATGGGAGACACTGAGCCTGGTCCCGTGATGCCCAGTCTTCCTCACACTGTCCTCCCCAGGCTCCTCGGGCACCCCTGGCTGCCAGCCTGGAGGAGGGAGCACAGCCCGCCTGGAGGAGGGAGCACAGCCCGCCTGGAGGAGGGAGCACAGCCCAGATAGTCTCCTCATGTTTTGAAGTGAGGGTCACCCCGTGGGCCTTCTGGAGGGGGGCTGGACAGCTGAGGGCAGCAGGAGCCCAGGCCCACGTGGCCTCGTCACCTACACGTTTACACGTTGGCGCTTGCGGTCCACCTCTACACGGATTAAACCGTGAGCCACTGTGGCCTCTGACTTTCAACAGTGCCCAAAGGAGCCCAGGCGGTGAGCAGGATTGAGGGCCTGGGCGCGGGCGGAGGCAGTGGGGAACCGGCAGAACAGGCCTTCGGATGGTGAGGTTATGTTCAGGAGCCAACTTTATGAGCCCGATTCTTCTATCTCCTCAGATCTGGAAAAGCACTAAAATCCTTCACGGTGACGACTGCTCCTCGTGACTCACAGAAGCATCACAAGACCGGCTGAAACCTGCAAAAATGTGAGCTTGGTTGCACGCACCCCCTTCAAGGGAGTCGCGTTTGCACCGACCTTTCCCCGCCTCTCTGCTGCGGGCTCTCAGTCTGAGGCGCTGTCTCTGGACTGCAGTCTTCATTTTGCCCCAGATAAAGCGTGAGTCCCAGCTCTCACATTGGGCGTTGTTTTTCAGTCAGGAGCCTCCGCCCCCTCAGTGGGGAGCAGACCCTTCTCTGCCCCCTCGCCACACCCGTGCTGGCTCTGGGGGCAGCAGGGGCCGGGGGAGCTGGGCTGGGGTCCCTCCACCCCCAGGGCGCCCGGGGTGGGCAGAAGCCACAGTCCTGGGTTCGCCCCAGGACCCAGGCCTTGCGTTGCGTGTGTCCCTGGCCATGTGTCTGTTCCCGCCCCAGCTCAGTGCCCCCCACCTCCAGTGGGGGTCCCCCGCCGCTTCATGACGGCAACAGCGGCTGCTGGTCCGTCTTGTCCCTTCCGTGGGTCCCTGCACAGGGCCCAGCAGAGGTGGGCACAGTGGGAGCAGGACAGCGGCTCCCTGAGGGTCCCTGGGCTCCGTGGTCAGCTCCTTTTGATCCCCAGGGCCTGCTGCAGTTTCTCGAGCCCACCCAGTAATGCCAACCCCTAACTAAGCAGGATACCCCCACCTCCACCCCAGGGCTGGGTCTTGGTGGTGTTAAGCCCATGGGGCATCCCCAGGTTCCAACATGTGACCCAGCAGGTCCCACTGGACGAGTCTCACTGGGAACAGAGGCAGAAGCCGGCTCTCCTGTCCTGTTAGATCCTGGTGGCTTGTGGCCTCCAGGCCCCCAGCCTCCCCTGGAGCCAGAGGCGGGGCTGGGGGGCTGGGGCCTGCTGCTCGGGAAGCAGCTCCAGCAGCTCACGGCCCTCCCACCCTCTGCTGCAGAAGGCCCTCCTCTGGCCAACGGCCGTGTTTTCATGCCCACCTCAGGGCTGGACTGTGTCCTGTCTATGAACGACTGAAACCCCTTCCCCTGCTGGTCATCAGGCCACTGCTTCCTTAAACGGGGTCATCTCTCACTTGCCTTTATCTGTTTTTAGTTTTTTAATTGAAATGACTGGCTTTCAAAGAAATACCACTTTATGATAAAAATCTGGTCAGTATGTTGTAGCCACACGTTCCGGGAAACAAACTCACTCAGCAGGACAATGCAGGTAGTGGAGTGCAGTTTATTACACCGGCGGGCCCAAGGCAGTCTCCTCTTAGCCAAGGGCCCGACCAGCATTTGTGAAAATCTTTAATACCCCATGCATCCGTGTCCAAACCCACCACCCCAAATTCCTTGGGACTTACATAAACCAAGGAAAATACAATCCCAATAACCCCCTCATTCACGTGCTCGTGCTCACGTGCTCAGTCAAACAATCAGCCAGTAATCAATCAGCCCGAGGTTGCACTCCGATAGATACAGGAAAGTGTATGGTGTGTCTGGAGGAAGGGGTGATTAGTGTATGCTTTCTTGTAGGCGATGAGTAGCCTGGATACGATTTTCAAGGCTCCCCTGTCTGGAGGGGGTCTGAGCCTCCTGTTGTAGTTTTCGCAGAGTTCAGAGTCCATTGGAAAGGTGGCTGAGCATGGTCAGCATGAACAGGCCTAAGATGGAGTCCAGGCCCTATGAATTCCTTCTTCAAATACATAAACCAGAAGGAAGAAAACACGCGCCCACGGCCCGTGACAAACACGTGTTGTTACCTGAGGGGACAGAGTGCGCAGACGGCGCTGAACACACCGCCTGACAGCATCTCTGGTCACGAAGGGGACACACGCACGTTCCAGAAGGCGGGATGCCGCAGGAACGAGCCAAGCGGGAACCCGGCTGCCCTGGAGCGCCGGCTCAGCCCTGCGTCCAGACGCGCTTCTCTGGGGTCGTCTCGGGGGCTCTGCTCCAGGTCAGCCCCTCGGCCAGATGAGCGTGAACGTATCCACCATCCAGGAGGGGGAAAACGAGGAGGAGCTGGGAGTCAGGAGCCCCCGGTCATGGCCTTCCATTCTCTGTGAGTGGAAATAAACGCACGCTTCAGCGAGAGGATTCATGGGGCAGGGCTGGTCCTTCCCAGCTCACAGCCTTTGCAGGAGGTGGGCCCTGGGCACAGCCCTGCCTTGGAGGGGGCTGTGGGCTTGTGCGGTGCTTCTGCCGCCAGGGTCTCAACCACAGGAGAGGTCCTGCCGGAGCTGGGACAGACAAAGGCTGGCCCTGAGCCCTGGGTCCAAAGGCAGAGGGTGGGGGTGAGGTTCAGAAACGCACCCACAGAACCGGGCCAGGCCAGGGGCGGGAGAGGGCGCTGAGCAGCCTGGCTCCGGCTGCAGTCTAGGGGCGTGGGGAACATGCTGTTTCATTTCTCATTTGGCTAAAGCCTGTCTTCAGGGCTGCTTGGACGGCGTTATGAACGTTATCACAATCCTTATCACTGTCCTTCCTATACCGATAAGTAAAATACATGTGGTTTTATCAATAATAAAAGCTATCATTGTTTTCTGCCTTAGTGATAGTGTAATAGCTATGTTTGCATATTGATGGGTGTGCTTGCATGCGTGCTCACTTCGGTCATGTGTGAGTCTCTGCGAGCCCATAGGCTGCAGCCCGCCAGGCTCCTCTGTCCATGGGATTGTCCAGACAAGAACACTGGAGTGGGGTGCCATGTCCTCCTCCAGGGCATCTTCCTGACCCGGGGATCAAACTATATCTCCTATGCCTCCTGCACTGGCCTGCGGGCTCTCTACCACTAGCACCCCCTGTTGGATGGGCAGCGGCTTGGTATTTGCAGCAAGTTGAGGCAAACTGGATTGGGAGTTGTGTTACCGCTGCGCTGCACAGCGTCCTCTCCAGGGGACGTGGCAGATGTCCTCCACCAGCAGAGTGCCTGGACACCGCCTCCCGCTTTGCTGCGGACAGTGGGTTTGGCGCCTCAGATGCCGGGCGCTTGGTCCCAGTCCTGCCCCTGGACTGACCGCCAGGCCTGGAAGGGTCCCTGGGTCTGTTCTTCACACGCAGGCTCGTCCTGGCCGAGCGTGCATGTCCCCCGCCCCGCTGGCCCGCCCTCCGCACTGAGGCTTTCCGCTGACGCCTCCTGACTGGCTTCAGCTGCCTGCCTTTGAGCACGGCTGTCTGGAAGGCGTCTCCCACCCTGGGCGGGGTTGGGCCTCCCACATCTGCTGTGAATGTCAGCTTTCTTCTTGTCTTCTCATCTTCAGAATGACGCTCCATCTCCTTTTTACACTCTTCCCCTAAGACCCTCACTCTGCTAGGGGCTGGCCAGACTGCCGATGGCCCACCCCGAGGTGAGGGGACCACAGAGCCTCCTCCTCCTTGGTATGGGCCCCCCGCCACGCCTCCTTCCCGCCGCATGGCGCTGGGCTGTGACCGTCGCTTCCCCCGTCACCTGCACCCCTGGTCCCCAGCTCCTGCCCAGCCTGTGGCTCCATCAGATCCAGGCCCATCAGCTGACCCTTCCCTGGGGCCCAGGCGTGCTTGGCACTGCCTCTGCAGGGTGCCCTGAAGCTCTTGACTGTACTGAGCCCTGATCTCTTCCTGGCAGCCGTCAAGAGCCTCCCACATGAGCGTGTCAGTCTCAGAGCAGGCGGGTGCTGGGCACCTCTGCAGAGACCGAGGCTCACCCACCTCAGGATCCTGCCTTGGTCAGGGGGCCGGGCCAGCACCAGAAGAAGGCTGGGCACAGAGCGGGGATGCCCACTGCTCGACATCTACTCTGCCCACCTCTTTATGTTAAAATAAAACTCAGATACAGAAAACCACACCAGGAAGACACGCAGCTGAGTGAGCGTCAGCTGGGCATTCTTAGAACAATCACCCCAGTCAAAGTAGGACTCAGCCAGCCACCCCCCAGGCCCAAGAAATGCCCTGCACCTCCAGGACCCCCGCCCCCCAGGACACACAGAGGGAAGCATTCCAAGCACCGACCCTGGAACCTCGTGACGGGCTTGTGGTGTTTCCAGGACTTTGGGAATAGGGTGGTGGTTGGATTCAAGGGAGGTGCTAAGGAAACCCACTCCTGAGGATTCGTGGACCTGGAGACCCAGGGATGGGACACTTTTTGGGTCACCCCTCAATTGCTGCTTCTTCAGAAAGGCCATGCAGACCCCTAGCCAGGTCACATCCCCCTGCCCCTTGGAGAGTCCCCTGCAGTGGGATACGCCCTGCAGTGGGACACGCCCTGCGGTGGGACACGCCCTGCCACGTGGGGACAGGTCTAGAGATGGTCCCATCTGGCTGGTCTGGTTTCTTAGGGTCTCTGGGAACACCTTCGCCCAGAGAAGCTGAGAGGGTCAGGCTGGGAGGAAGGTGCTGGGTCCTCCTACCCTCCGCAAGGCCACTCGCCATCTGGGGCCCATTTCCTCCAGGACAGACACCCGGGCTGGAGCAGGCACCCTCGGAGTGAGCCCTGTGGTGGGTTCAGGCCCTGGGTCAGCCCTGCTTCCCCACAGTCGCCCTTAGGAGCCAGGCAGGCCTGGTGAGCAGGTGGCTGCAGGGAGCCTTGGTCCCTCCGTGTGGGTGGGGAACCTGCCTGGATGCCCCCAGCAGGCCTGGCTGCCGCCTCCCAGCCCAGTGCCCCCTTGGGAACATGGGCTCCACCCTGGCCACGTCTGGCCCCACACACACCAGGGCCAGAGGGGGACCGCCGCTGGAACCCGGGAGCTCCTGGAGCTTGAGTTCTTGGAACTCAAACAAGGATGTACCGAGTGCACACATGTCCCGGGTGCAGGGTTGGGGGCCTGTTCAGAGGTGAAGTCAGAGGAAGTCTGCCATCCTAGCAACGTGCGGAGCCAGGGCTGCAGAGACAGTCGGTCAGGGGCTGTTTAGGGCAGCTGGTCCCCAGAGGGTAGGCGTTCCTTTTCTGGGTAACGAAATGTTCTGAAAAGGACCGTGGTGATGGTTCTACACACCTGTGAACACAGCGAAAGCATCGGACTGTAGGCTTCAGATAGGTGAAGTGTGTGCGCTGTGGGTTACAGCCCAGCAAGGCTGTTTTATTCATTTCTTTATTTTGAAGACAGCGTTCCAACAGAATTTTCTCAGCAGATGTTTCTAAGGGCTGGCAGTGTGAGGACAGGATCCCAGGCCAAGACCCAGCCTTGGCGCCCAGGTGCGGGGTGGCTGGCCTGCCCCCCGGGGCCTCACGGGCCTGGCCTTCCACTGAGGAGCCCACCGCGGACTGGTGGCCGCAGGGCGCCGGGGCCGCCCGGAGCAGGCAAGCCCCTGCTCCGCGCGTGCGGGAGTCTGTGGACTCCGGGTGTGGACGACACGAGCGGTCATGGAAATTTCCCACGATATGTAGGCCAAGATGACTCAAAGGCAAAGGAAACCTTTTTTAGCCTCATCCCTCCTAAGGATGACTTGAAAGGGCCATGGTTAAGGACACGTGCAGATAAGGTTTTATGGCTCTCTCACTCAGAGCGAGCTTGCTCTCAGCCTCCACGTGAGGACTGAGGGGGAGTGTGTGTGTGCTGGGGGTGGCGCTTATCTTTCATTGTTACAAAGAGTCTTCAGTAATAATTCTGAGGCTTTTGATTTTCCTGCCAGGAAGGCCTGGCAGGTTCCAGAAAGCAGCCTCTCCCACAGCAGCACTTTGGATACAGAGGGTGGGGGCTCTCTGTCTGTGTGCACTTCCACGGGAGGGGGTAGCTCCTGGCTGGACCTCCGGTGACGGGGGCTCCACGACCTCGGGCCCTCCAAGTGGCTCCAGCGGGAGCCTGCCAGCACCCCCTGGGGGGTCCTCTTTGTGACCTTGGAGACCAGCCCTTCATTTCTCGCCTCCCTTTCCGGGGACACCCCATGGTCTGGGGGGCTTGGCTGGCCCTGTGCACACTCCCGCTGGGAAGGGCCCAGCCCAGCTCAGGTCTGCGGACAGAGGGTACATCCCATGTGCTGGCCAAACCAGCTCCGGGAACTGCTCAGGTCAAAGGGTGCTACTGACCTGGGTTCGGAAGACACAGCAGCTGACCTCCCCCTCCCCCCAGACCCCCATCCCCCGGTTCTGATTGCAGCCCCGGACTGAGAACAGCCACCGCCAAGTGGACATTTCCGGGGAAGCGTGCCACCCACGTCCAGGGCCCCGTCAGTGCAGGCTCAGAGGCTCGGGCCTGCCCGAGACGTGGCGACACCCACAGGCCCTGGTGGCCCCGGGCTTCCCCAGAGCTGGCCAAGCCTGGTCGCCCACGGAATCCTCTGCCCAGGCCGCCCGTCTCTCAGAGCGGGGGTCCCGGGAGCCGCCCTGTGGGCTGGAAGCGAGCTGCACGGCTCACGGTGGGTGGGGCCCTTTTTACTAAGGACGGTGAGTGGGTTCAGGGGCTGTGCCCGCCCTGGGAGTAATGTCTGCTTTTGGAGACAGTGGGAGCTTGTTCTCGGTGGACATTCTCTGAATCACCAAACTCAAGGTGAGCCGTTGCGTTCGGGCTGGTGAGCGTGGCAGGCGGAGCCGGGGGCCTAGAGGGCGTCCCAGGCTCACGGCAGCCCATCCCCAGCAGCCCTGCTGTCTCCTTCCAAACCGGGCTGGGCCCGTGCAGCCGTGCAGTGAGAGCTCTGGAAAGGGCCACCTCTTTGCCCAGGTGAGCCTGGCCCCTGTGCTGGGCATCCCTGAGCCGGAGGGGCCGTCCTCACCTGTGAGCTCACACACACACCCGACCCCGGAGGGGCTTGTGTCCGTGAGGGGGGGCCGGGGCTGTGAGGGCTCAGGCCGGGACAGGGCCCTTGCATTGAGCTGAGCCCCGGGGTGTCTTGCTGAAGCCCCTGGCCCTTGGCTCTCCCATGCCCTCCAGGCCCAGTCTCCCCGCATGCCAGGCCAGGCCAGGCCAGGACCGGACCCCTGCCCCCGCCCCCACGATAACCTGGGGCTTGGTGCCCTGGGTCCCTGTGGGTCACACCCAGAGTGGACCAGTCACAGCAGAGAGTTGGCCTGGCCCCAGCATGAACTGCTGCCCAAGGCCAGCACCCCTGGCATGACCACCAAGCCCCTCCTGATGTGGAGGCGGCTGTGCTGTCCGGGGAGCAGTCCTTCCACCGAGCAGGTGGTGTGTCCTGGGCAAGACTGTCCTGATTGTAAGTAGGTGGCTCACATTTCAATTTGGCAAAAATATTGCAAGACATCCCAGAGGAGGCCGCCGGAGGCTGCGCAGGGGAGCTGAGGCTCCAAGGAAACCCCGAGAAAGGGGGCTGTGGGGTCTCCTCTGGTCGGGCAGGAGGCTCTGGGGGTGCAGGGCCATGCTCTGCACACCCAGGAAGGCCGTTCAGGGCCCTCACAGGCTGCAGCAAGGCAGCAAGAGGGGCATGAAGCCTGCAGCCCTGCTGGGATCTCCCCCGCCGAGAATAGGTGTGAGAGCGGCCTCTCCACGCCCCTCCTCAGAGCGGCCTGGGGCCCTCGCCTCCCGGACGGTGCAGCCCCATGTCCCTGGAGACCCACCTGGACCTCGACCTTCCAGCCGGCGCCTTGCGCCAGGCCGCCCGGCACCTCAAAATGGAGGTGCTGGGGTGCCCTGGGGAGCAGCCAGCGGACCTCCTGTCCTCTCCTGACGACCCTGCGCCATCTGAGTTGACTGAACTGGGGTGTGAAGTGACTCCAGGAAGGTTAGGGGGACGCAAGGGGCCGCAGCGAGGGGGCAGTGGTAGGGGGGGCCCTGACGTCAGCCAGGGGCTGGGCTCCTGGGGCCCCGCGTCTGGGGCTGGACGAGAAGGTGTGCGGGCCCACCGTGGGCGTGTGTGAACCTCCTCTCAGCCGTCATCACGGGTCCCGGGCTTTGTCGGAGACGGGGGCTCTCCCAGGAGATTGAGAAGTCCCAAGTCTAGGCCTTGCCGCTCCGGGGGGACCCTGGCATTAGCACCTCTATGAAGCGGCCCTCGTCCTTGAGAAGCCGGACACCTCGCAAACCGACACAGGTGCCCACGCCCCGACCACGCCAGAGCTCCGGGCCCTGTGAGCTGCCAGCAGCCTCTCGGGTGCCCAGGCCGAGTCCAGCAGGGCTGACGTGAGCTCGAGGCTCCAGGCGTCATGCAGGCTGTCTGGCAGGGCCCCACGGCTCAGGCCTCGTCAGCCACTGGATTCTCAGTGGCCAGTTCTAGGCCCAGCGCCCCGAGAACCCATCTCATGTACCCGCCTGGAGCCGACACTGCAGAGCCCAGTCCACCTCCATCCAGCAGCCCCAGGCGGTCCTGGGGAGGCCTGCCCCAGGCCCAGAGGTCACAGCGAGCTGGCCCAGCTCGCCGCCTGCCAGTCCCGGCCGACGTGAGTTTATAGCTTACTGTGCAAACCAGGAAGAAACCCTCGGAAGCGCTCAGAACACTCAGCAGCGTCCCGAGTCGGCATGCGAGGGGACCGTGGCCACCTGGACAGACGGACCTCCTGGTGGACTGGAAGAGGTCAAGCTCTAGACAGTGACCGACCACACCCAGGTCAGCAGGGGGCAGAAACCAAAGCGCTTTCCACGTTCACTTCCTCAAGCCTAAGGGCTGAGATGGGGCATGCCCTTGGAGTGTCCTTGGGGATGTGAGGGGACAGCCCAGCCCTCTCCACAGGAAGTGAGCTAAGTCCCTGGCAAGACCCTCACAGGGCCCAGCAGAGCCTGGACCTGCTGCCCTGGCTGTGGAGGCTTGTGGGTCAAACGGGGAAGGGGCATTCCCCACCCGACAACCAGGGTCTGGGGGCACACCCTTCCCCTGAGCCACGTCTGCAGTCCCGCCTGACCCTGAAGGTGGTCAGCCTGCACACCCCTGGGCCCTTCGGGGCTCCAGACTCTTGTCAGCAAACAGGGACCCAGTCGACAGCTTTCCTCCACGTGGAACTGACCTCCCTTCTGGAGCCTCTGGGACAGTCCTGGGCCCCGCGCTTCACCGCGGGGGCAGGACGCCGGGGTCGCACATGGGGCAGACCCAGTCCTGCTGGGACCGGCCGCTCCCAGACACGGGGTCCTTGCCCTGCTCTCGGGGCCCCAGGGAGCCGGGAGGACTATGGTTGATTTTTTTTCTAATTTCACAGTCTTTTCTTCTGGAGTGATCTGTTCTCCCCCAAGTTTATTTTTAAGTTTATTTCACTGATTCCAGATCTTCAGTCTTACTCAGAACGGCAACATTTAGGTCCATCAGTTTATGCCTGCGGATGGCTGTTGGCGCCTCCCAGAACTGTGGCAAGCAGTGCTTCCCACCTCACTGTGCTTTACACACCCTGGGCTTGTGGTTTTGCTGGTCTCTGACCCAAGAGCTATCGTAGAGGATTTTCTTTAATTTTTAGCTGCTGGGGGTCTCCATGTAAGCTGTCAGGGTGGCCCAGTCCAACAGGGAGGAGGGCTCCAAGCCCAGCTCCCCCTTATCCTTGGGTGGCTCTGGTCTGGAGCCAGGCCCCTCTGTCCCTTCTCCTGGGGGTAGGGGGCACCGGGGATCCCTTCTCAGAAGTGACGGGTCAACATACCTGCAGCCTGGCCCCAGTGCATAAGCTTAAACTACTTCACGGCTGTAATCAAGTTGTCATCCACGTCTAGTTCATTTCATTGCAGTGAAAATACATGATCTCTGTAAAAAAATTATTTTTGGAATTACTGAGGTCTAGCAGGTGGCACCAGTGGTAAAGAACCCACTTGCCAATGCAGGAGACACGAGATGCGGGTTCGATCTCTAGGTCGAAAAGATGCCCCGGAGGAGGGCATGGCAGCCCACTCCGGTATTCCTGCCTGAAGAAGCCCATGGCCCGAGGAGCCCGATGGGCTACTGTCTGTAGTGGTCACACAGAGTCGGACATGACTGAGCGACTGAGCACACACACACAGTATACAAACGCAGTTTAGAAAGCTCTAAGTATGCTTGCAAACAAATCCGTTCTTTATATGACACATGGCATTTGGTGGGACAAGTAGTTCTACTTTGTTATTTAAATCTTAATCTCCCTCAGTGTCATTATCTCCCAGAACGAATGGACCCTGTAAGTGGACCTCGGCATCCCGAGTGTCTGCTGTCTTACTTGATATGCTGTTCAAACCCAAAGCTCCGTGCCTTCATGCTCCACCACGTTCTGTTACATCCTGTCTCCTCTCACCTTGCCGGCTCCTCCTCCTTCATGGAAACCAGGGCCCCCCCTAGAGCTTACGGCCTCCCCGACTACCTGCAAGTCTTTTGACTCCAGAGATTTGTTCTTCTGAGTCATGAGAATGATGGCGTTGTGTCTCCTTACACAGGGCTGTGATGTGAGCTCCATGACCTGTGTCTGTGTGTCGTCAGTGGTGTGTGATGGTGTGTGTGTGTGTTGTGTTGTGGGGGGGATCCACCAGGTGCCGTGCGGTTTTGTGTTCCTCCCTGTCTTTGGGGGGTCTCTTACTGGGAAGTTTAAGAGGACACCTGGCGTAGCAAGTGGCAGCCACATATTTTTAATGGGAGACTTTTTTCCAAGTGATTTTGAAGTTAATGAAAAACAACACAATGTTTTTATTCCAGAAAATGGCTTTCATAAATCTTTTTATTTTCCGTTGCTTCATGAAAGACACACTTAGGAATAAAAAAAAAAGATGCAGAATCAACAAGGTATAATTTCCTGTCATTATCCATCTTTAGGAAGCAATTTCCTCCCTAAATATAACAGCATCCTAACACTTGAAGCAGAGAAAAGAACCCACAGACAAGGCGAGGGCTGTGAGTCCAAGGTCGGAAACAGCAGGACCGTCTCTTGCTGACCTCATTCTGGGAAACACAGGACCGCGCGCCTGCAGCTGGACAGCCCTGGGTGGGGGAGACCAGCAGGCCGACCAGGAGGGGGCAGGGCCTCCGCCTCCTGGCGTCTGCTGCTCGTGTTTGCTGAGGCAAAGGCAGCCAAAACCACAAGGAACTGCTGGGAAGTTTCAGAGTCAGGGCTTGTGAGAACTGCCCTTTCCGGCCAGAGGGCTCTGGGGTCTTGGTCCGGCTCTCCACGTCCACTCTCACTCACCCCCAGCTCCAAGCGGCCGGCGGTTCAGGCCCCACCCACCACAGAGTCGCCTCGCACCCCGCCCCCCCAACCCTGTGCTCCCACAGAACTGCTGTTCCCACCCCACACAGGCCCTGCCTTCAAGTGGTCCTCCTCCTCCCCTCTCAGCCCAGGGGCGCTGGGAGGCCTGGCCGCCAGAGTACTGGCTGTGCAAACCTGCTGTGCGGAAAGCGCCAGTGAGGCGATGTCCCTCAGGCTCTTTCCCCTGGACCAGAAGATGCTGAAGAAACGGCAGTTCACTCCAAAGGACCAAGGCACCCACACACACGAGTGAGCACGTACACATGTGCACAGGAGCACATACACGTGTGCACAGGGCACATACACACGAGTGGGCATGTACACGTGTACACAGTGTGTACACGTGTACACAGTGTGTACACACACGAGTGAGCACATACACGTGCACACAGTGCACATACACACAAGTGAGCATGTACACGTGTGCACAGCGCACATACACACGAGTGGGCATGTACACGTGTACACAGTGTGTACACACACGAGTGAGCACATACACGTGCACAGGAGCACATACACGTGTGCACAGTGCACATACACACGAGTGAGAATGTACACATGTGCACAGTGTGTGCACACACGAGTGAGCACATACACGTGTGCACAGTGCATATACACACAAGTGAGCTCATGTGTACACAGTGTATATACACACGATTGGGCATGTACACGTGTGTGCACAGTGTATACCCATACGAGTGAGCATGTACACACATGCACAGTGTGTACACATATGAGTGAGCACATACACATGCACAGGAGCACATACACATGCGCACAGTGCACATACACATGAGTGAGCTCACGTGTACACAATGTATATACACATAAGTGAGCATGTACACACGTGCACAGTGTGTACACACACAAGTGAGCACATACACGTGCACAGGAGCACATACACGTGTACACAGTACACATACACACGAGTGAGCATGTACACGTGTGCACAGTGCACATACACATGAGTGAGCTCATGTGTACACAATGTATATACACATGAGTGAGCATGTACACATGTGCACAGTGTGTGCACACATGAGTGAGCACATACACGTGCACAGGAGCACATACACGTGTGCACAGTGCACATACACACGAGTGAGCATGTACACGTGTGCACAGTGTGTGCACACACGAGTGAGCACATACACGTGCACAGGAGCACATACACATGTGCACAGTGCACATACACACAAGTGAGCTCATGTGTGCACAGTGTATATACACACGAGTGAGCATGTACACGTGTGCACAGCATATACACATGGGTGAGCTCACAGTGTATACACACATGACTGAGCATGTACACATGAGCACATGAGCACACACATGTGTGCATAGGAGCACATGTGCCTACACACATGTACGCACCCAGCACCCTCCCCCCATTCCACACATGCATCCCCCAGGAGGGGAGGGGGAGGCGCTTCCACACCAGCCAGGCGGTCCAGTGACACAGGGCGGGGACAGGTAGGCGGCTTCCCCGCTCCCCTCTGGCGAGGTGACCTGCTCTAGAAACCCTTCCAGTAACAAACCGCCCGGCCTGCCAGTTGCACACAGGAACTGGGCTGCTGGGGGCAGGACCAGCCTGGGACATTCGGGAGGCACCTCGGGTGCTCGGTGCCAGGGAGAGATTACCAGAGGCCGTGGGGCCAGGGCTGCCCTGGGGGCCGGGGAGGGGGAGGGGTGGGTGGCCCCCAGGCCTGCAGGGAGCGGGGACTCAGGCCTGGCCCCCGTGGGGCTCCACGCAGCTCCGCAGGAGGTGAAGGTCAGGTCATGTTCTTTGCTGAGGCTGGAATTCTGACATCAGATTTTCCATGCTCTGCTTGGAGGAGGAGCTGGCAGTGCAGGGCGGGAATAGCGGGCGGGGCGGGGCGGGCAGGGGCCTGGAGGCTGCCAGGCACCCACAGCTCAAGGCCCGAGGGCTCCACTGGCCCTGGCCTGACTGTGCCCAGGTCTGGGCTGCCCACGCTCAGCTGCCTGGCGCATCCCGGCCATCGGCCAGCGTGCGACTTTCTCATCCCAGCAGGGGCCTTGCTGAGTCACACGGGGCTGCGTTAGGGACTCTAAAAATAGCCTGATGGCCGGGCCAGTGCAGGAGTTATTAATAGGCTGGGACAGAGCCCCTCCCCACAGGGGGCCTCCCTTCTAAGGGCTGGAAGAGCTTCGGCCTTGGCCAGGGAGGCCGAGCTGCTGGCCATCCCACCCTGCACGCTCTGGCCCGTCCACCCTTCAGGGCCAGGGCTTGCTGCTCCTTCATCTGAACCCCCCCGACACCCTCTTCTGCCCCTAACCCCACAGTGTGCCCTGAGGGTGCTCTCCAAGCTCAGAGTGCCCCCAAGAGCCTGCAGACGGGGGAGCCCCTCGTCCAGATGATCGGGGATCTCGAAGAGAGCCCAGAGCCGAGGAACTGCCCCAGCCGCGGCCACTCTGGGACGGGAGGGGTCTGGAAGCCCCAGGCCCCAGCCCATTACCACACTGGGGGTGCGGGGGGGTGTCCCTAACGGCCAGGCTGTGTTTGTTTCCACAGGAAAACCAGCTGCCAGGCAGCACCTCTTGGGCCCCCCTGTTCCTGTGAGCCCTTGGACCTCGGAGTGGCTGTGTCCTCCAGTGCAGGAGCAGGGACCCCTGACACGGTCTGCGGGTGGACCCCAGAGTAGAAGGCTGTGCTCCAGGCCCCCCCCTGAAGCTCGTGGATGAGCCTCCAGACAGGGGGCTGACCCGAGGGCAGGCACTGCTGGGCCAGAGGACCCCCCGCCAGGCTCCGGCCACTTCTCCCTCTCCCTGTCACCCACCATCTGACCTGGCACTTTTGTAACCGGAGGCTTTGCGACTGAGAAAACCCCAGTGCACACTCAGCCACTGCACCACCGACCCTGGGACCCCTGGAGGGGCGCCCGCCCCAGGGCTGGACTCTGGGGCCCCAGGAGGGGCGCCTACACCAGGGCTGGACTCTGGGACCCCGGGAGGGGCGCCCACCCCCAGGGCTGGACTCTGGGGCCCCAGGAGGGGCGCCTACCCCAGGGCTGGACTCTGGGGCCCCAGGAGGGGCGCCTACCCCAGGGCTGGACTCTGGGACCCCGGGAGGGGCGCCCACCCTCAGGGCTGGATTCTAGGGCCCCGGGAGGGGCGCTCACCCCCAGGGCTGGATTCTAGGGCCCCGGGAGGGGCGCTCACCCCCAGGGCTGGATTCTAGGGCCCCGGGAGGGGCGCTCACCCCCAGGGCTGGACTCTGGGACCCTGGGAGGGGTGCCCACCCCCAGGGCTGGACTCTGGGGCCCCAGAAGGGACGCCCACCCCCAGGGCTGGACTCTGGGACCCCGGGAGGGGCGCCCGCCCCCAGGGCTGGATTCTAGGGCCCCGGGAGGGGTGCTCACCCCCAGGGCTGGACTCTGGGACCCCGGGAGGGGCGCCCGCCCCCAGGGCTGGATTCTAGGGCCCCGGGAGGGGCGCCCTCCCCCAGGGCTGGACCCTGGCCTGGCCCCCAGCGGGCCTGCCCTGTCCCGCCTACACGGTCATCATGGGGCTCATGCTGCCTCCAGGCAGTGGTGCAGAAAAGCACTCGTATGCACAGCGGACCCCTGGACGCGGCAGGGCAGAGCCGACAGCCGGGGGCACAGCCCCTTGCTCCGTTTCCAGAGAGAAAAGGAATGAGGTCTATGGGGCTGGTGGGTGACCCAGGAATCTTGGGGCTGGGTGGGGCCTGCTGTGACTTACAGACGCTGACAAGGGGAGCCCCTCAGTCAGGCTGCTGGAGAGGGGCTCAGCCACCCTCAGGGAGGCAGCCTCCAGGGAGCCTGGGACAGCACCTGTCACGCCTGCAGAGTCATCCCCAAGTGCCCACGGCCACCCCAGGGTGAGACACGGGAGGCTAAGGGCGAGGCGGGCCCCCGTGCCAGGACTGTCCTCTCCCCATTCCCATGCTCACCCCTGACCCACAGCGGGGCCTCCCATCGAGCCTGTGGGTCATTCGACCTTTTAGAAGAAGTGAGCGTTTCCACGCTTGCCTCCCAGACCTTCTGGCAAACGCGAGGCTTTTCCTCCTGAAAAAGTAATTTATGGCCTGAAAGTGGGTGTGAGCCGCCCCTGCCAACCAATCACCGGGCCGTGAGCAGTGCACATGCGGGGTGGCTGTCCAGCCCCCACCTCAGCTAGCCCCCCGTCCTTGGCCGCTGCTCTGCCGACAAAGGTCACTGTTCTCCCGCCCGGGCTGTGAGGTGGCAGATCAGAGAGGCTGGGACAAGAACAGGTCCGTCCAGGAGCCCAGGGCCGCCCAGGGCGTGGGGCACCCACCTGCGAACGGCTGATGTCAGCGCCCCACCCCCAGCATCTCAGTGTATCACCAATCACAGCGCATCTTCCCAGAGGCGGAGGGGACACGGGGGCCCTGCCCTTGGCTTCCAGCCAGTGCCCACACGGGGCCCCCTTCCCTAGCGTCCGACTCCACCAGCCCCCGGTGTCCCCCCGGCTCTCAGCCTGGGCGGAGACCTGCAGCAACAGAGACCCGCAGCAACAGAGACCCTACAGGAGGGGGACCCTGCCACAGACACCGCCCTGCGTGAGCGGTGCAGCGTCAGGACCCGCAAAGCCAGCACCCCAGGCTGCAGTGCCTGCGGTGCAGGAGCTGGTATCAGGATGTGGACCTGCCCACACCCACCCTTCCGGGATCGTGGGCGGCTCCCCAGTAGGAGCCGGGTAGGTTCTGAGCCCAGGGTGGAGGAGGGGTGGGTGGCCGGGTAAGTGGGAGTCTTGCCCACCTGCCTACAAGCCTTGACGAAAGATTGAACATCCACATCCACCTTTTTGCTCAGAGTGAGCGCTGCCCTTGGACGGGAGACTTCAGGGGAAGAGAGGCCTGATAAGGGGGCAGGTGGGACACTCCCCGCCAAGGTCAAGGTCTTGGCCCGGCAAAGGGAGGCCACAGAGAGGAAAGAGAACAGGGCAGGGACGGGGCCATCTGCCCGTGGGAGCTGGGAGCCCCGGGGGGCTGAGGGCCTCCCCGGCGGCCCTGACACCCACCGCAGGGCAGCGGCAGCATCGTCCATGCACGCGCCCTGCTGCTCGGCCACCACCTGCTGCCACACGTCCAGCCCTGGGGTCCACCGGCCCTGCCTCGCCGGCCAGCCGTGGAGAGAGGAGAGCGGAGCGTAAGGGCTGGGCCTCCCCCCAGAGGACGCGGAGGGCAGGTTGGGGGTGGGGGTGGGCTTCTCCTCAAGCTGCGGGGGTCTTCATCCCGCTGATCTGGAGAGCAGGGGCCGCATGAGCCCGGGCGTTACCCCTCCAGCGCTGGATTCTGTTTTAGAAATCCTGCTTGCAGCCGGACTCCGGGAGGGCCGCTTGCTCTCTGCTTCCATCCGGGCCCTCCTCCTCCTCCTCCTGCCTCTCACCACCTCCCTCGTCTCTCCTCCCCCTTCCAGAGTGTGGGAACTCCCCCCACTCTAGGCCTCGAGGAGGCCAGACAGAGCCCAGAGGCCTTGGGGGTGGGGGGTGGGCATGAGAGGCTGAGACCCGGGAGACCCTGGGGCCATGGGGGGGCTTGGGAAAGCCTGGGAGGACACGGAGCAGGACAGGAGGCTGTCCACTGAGCGGTGCGCCCTGCGTCCCCCCCAGGAGGGGGCCTGGTCCTCGGAGCAGGGGGTGGCGGGGCCCTGGGGCTCGAGCTGGGTGGGGCGGGGGGCCACTCAGCAAAGAGCTGCTGCCCCTGGGGAGGTGAGAGGCCGGCAGTCAGGCCCCATGGGGGTGGGGGTGGGGGAATCCAGTGCCTGGGGCTGGAAACCCCTGGCCCTGGAGAGAGTGACCACCTGGGGTGGGGGTCCCACCAGCCCTGAGCCCCTCGGTGAGCACAGCTGAGTAGGACCCAGAGATGGGACCCTAGGCACCAACCTAGCCCTGGACGCGGGAGAAGGGTGGTCTTGGGACCTGCAGGCCCCACGGTCTGCAGCGAGGTGTCCAGCCCCAAACACGCTGGACGAGACGTGGCCAGTGGGGACCCTGAAGGGTGGGGGGACACACAGAGGGAGCAGGCGGCCGAGGATGCAGGCACCTGGCGGGGGAAGAAGGCAGAAAGGGTTCACAGACCCCGCTGGGGAGCGCGGCTGCAGCCTGAGGCATGATCCAGGGGACGATGGAGCCACAGGGGCCCAGCCAGGCCGGCCCCCAGAGGGTCGGGGCAGGGCTGTGCTCTCTTTCCTGAGTCCCGGGAGGTGGGGGGCCCGTTGGCCATGCCCGGCCTGGCCTCTGTCCAGCGCCCACGCCGATGAGCTGCTGCCCTTCGGCGCTGACCGGACTGCCAAGCCGGGCTGCCTGCCGGCGTCGGGCTGTGCCACACACGGAGCGGGGCTGTCGCAGAGCCTGGACGCCGGGCCGCTCGGCCGCTGGACGGCCCTCGGCTCCGCCGCCCCAGGACATGGACGAGTTCCTAAAACCGCTCACACTGCAGCTGCCTTTACTTCTAGGCCTGTGCTTAAAATAGCCTGGATCGGGCCCCTCTTTGCTGTGAGAAGCCGTCCGCTGTGCAGGCAGAGGGCAGCCCGCGGGGAGGCCTTCTCCTCCTGTGGCTCGCAGCCATAACGCTTCCGAAAGTGGGTCTGGTTGGTGGGTTGCTTTCTCTGACATGGACAGAGGGCTGCGCAGGGCCGGGCGGGGGCGGAGGCTGCTCCTCCCACACACTCTTCCAGCTCAGACCGGGGATGGACCCACACTTGGCCTGGCGCCCATGCCAGGGCCTGGCTGGGCCCTCACCTGCCATCGCGTCCTTGCGGTGGTTGGGGCTTCTCTGCTCTTTGCCAAGGTCCCTCGGGGGCTGAGGAAGACACCGCGAGGCCCGTACCTCCTGGCCCGACCAGGACCATGTCTCTGTGGGGATGTCCCAGGGGGCCACCAAGCTACGCCTCCTCTTTCGGGGAGGGCGTGGGTCTTCCCATCGACCCTGGAGAAGCAGGCTGCCCACAGGGCACCCACAGGGCGCCCCCGGGCTCCCCCCATCCCGGGGCTCACCTTCCTGCACCCTGGTGCCCCTCAGGCTACACCCAACCTGCCATCCCAGAAGGCTCTGCAGGGGCAGTGGCCGGTGAGCTGGCCCCCTTGGGACAATGTGATACCAGCTCCAGCTCTGCTGGGTGCCGAGGAGACTCCCCAGGCCTGGAGCTGAGGGGCACCTGAAGCCCAGTTTAAATTAAGCAAGTGGGCCCCCCTGCAGGGCGCCGCGAGGCTCCTGTGAGGGTGGATCAGGCCCAGCCAGCGGCTCTGTGCCACCAACCACACAGGCTGAGAATCCCCGCAGGGTGCCTGGGTGTCCACACAGGGCCCCCCGCAACCCCGGCTGGAGGCAGGCTGCTCTGCGGCCCCTCCCCACCCATCCACTTCCCTTTCCTTCCTGCCCTCCCCGTGGCCCTGGGCTGACCGCACCCAGGTCTTTCCAGGCCAACTCTGGGCCTCACCCCCCGATCCCCGCGGCTCAGCTGGTAGTGCTGGCAGCTCAGACCCCCCAGGACCCGCCCACTGTCTCCCCTCCCTCTGCCCTCCGGGCCAGCCCCCTGCCCTGGCTAACCCTGCTGCCTAGGGCCCCCTCTGGCGGGCAGAGAGCCCGGTGTGGCGGGAAAGAGGAGACGTGGTGTAGATGCCGTGTGGACTGGGGCCCGGAGGGTCCTTCCTGCCTGTCTTGAGGGGCCAGGCGCCACTGAGCAGAACCCCAAGAGCCGTGATGTCAGAGGATCGCTGGGAGCCCACGGAGAGGGCGGCATCCCCAGAACCTGGGTCACAGTGACGGAGGACCTCGAGAGTCCCTGTGGAAGGGGCCTGGCCTCAGACACACTGCTGCCGGGTGAGCGGGGACCTTGAGGGCAGGTCCCAGGGTCCGGGCCTGGGCGCGCCCCATGGCAGCTGCGGCTGGCCTCCTGGTCGAGGGGTCTGTCGGGAAGTGAAGCGTGGAAAGTGGTTCTGGGATCTTGACCTGTTGTCACAGGCAAGGGAACGTGAGCTGCCCCAGGGAGGAAGCCAGCCCAGTGGGAGAGCCTGTCCCCCAGAGCCGTTCAGCGGGGGCCCCTGGGGACTGGAGGGCCCCCGGGAGTGAGGCCTGGCTGCTGAGCCGGAGGATGCAGGTGCAAACCTGGGCTGTGGGCGTCCCCCCTGCTCAAACTTGGGGGCTAGAAACCTTATGAACGGCCTTGGGGCTGGAGGGGACGCTCAGTCCCCATCTTCCCTCTCTGCTGCGGCTCAGAGGCTGAGAGGCTGAACTGAGGCCTGCCTGCAGACCTCTGCCTGGGCCCAGCCTGCGGGCTGCCCTGGAAGACGACAACAGGGCCCTTCTCTCTGCCCACCCTTCTTGACCCGGGCTGCGGGGCCGCCCCCTCCTCTCTCCCTGCAGGACCGGTCACCTTCTGTGCCCAGGCCTGAGGACTTCCTGGGGGACCTGAGCTGAGACCCCAGCTACACGTCCTGTGCATTGGCACAAACGTGGCTCATCCTGTGAGCAGGTCTCCTTCATGACTCCGATTCCATTCTCATGAAGGTTTCATCTCTGCTCGCATGAATTTTTCATTCCGAGCTCAGTTAACATTGCCCTTTGTCTCCGGACAGAATGGATCGAGGGGCTCCTTGATGGGCACCACTGTCCAGCCCTTCTGCCCCTGCTTTTGGTCACCAGGAGGAGCCTCACAGTCACACTGTCACTCAGGCCAGCAGTTGCGGGCCTCGTCCCTGCTCCCCGGACGTGCATGAAGGGCCCCGATGTGTTGAGGGTCACCCCTGAGACACTGCCCGGGGTGGGGTCCTCCGAGGGGGTTGGAACGAGGCTGACCATGGCCGGCACCTCGCTGGACGGTGCCTTCTGGTTTGGCTGCTGACGTCCGGAGCTGCTGGTGGGTGGCCAGGGCTCCAGCCCACCCGGTGACGTCTGTCTCTGCATCTGAGGCTGTCGGCCTGTCTGTTTGTGGGCTCCTGCCTTCCTCCCTGCCACAGGGAAGTTTGCAGAAGCGGCTCCGGTCCCTCTCATCCTCCCATCTGGGGACGTGGAGCCCCTGGACCCTGCACCCCCATGAGAAGACAAGCCCAGTGGTTGGCACCAGCAGAACAGGAGAGGGGTCCCCCAGGGGAGGGAGCCGGCAGAGCCTGCATCCTGCTCACCTCGAGGGGATGCGTGAAGGGAGCGGGACTCTGTCCTGCAGACCAAGAGCAGGCTGGGCACCCGGGAGACCGTGGAGGGGGTCCCGCCCCAACTCGTGCCCCTTGGAAGCCAGGCTGTTCAGAAATCAGCCAGGAAGGGTAGGGGGGCTTTCCAGGCCCGCTGGGAGGAGCTGGGAGGAGCCAGTGGACTCTGAAGGATGACAGACAGAGGGGTCCAGAGGCTGTTTCCCTGTCCCTCCCTCCCGAGGCCGGGCCCGGTGGGTGCCCACGAGGCCAGGGTGACCTGTCTCTCAGCGCCCTCAGAGGCTGGGAATGGGCTGCGCTCTGAGCCTTAAAGGAGGAACCAGGTCTGAAAGTCCTGCCAGAGGCACACGGTGGTGCCCGGTACCAGGACTGGGTTCTCTAAACCGTGTGCATGTTAGCAGAGCGGGCCTCACTCTCCGCAGGCTCAGACTCAGCCCTGGGAAGACCCCCTGCCACCCCCACGAAGCAGCCCGAATGATCAGAAGCCCGCCTCCCCGCGGTCTGGGTCCTCTGGGGCAGCCCGCCGTCCCACCAGCCCTGGGTGTGACCCGCTCCCCTAGGCCTCCCGGCAGCACCCCTGGCCCCAGTGCCCAGAGGCGGGGGGGAGCAGGGGCTGCTGGGCCTCCCTCCGCACAGGGTGGGGGACCGCTGCCCCAGAGCCACAAGGGGTCAGGGTGGGCGTCCTCTGTTTCCCCAGAGTCTCAGGGGCGCCTGCGTTTCCTGGACCTTGGTTGGAAAAGGCGGAGTAAGCCGCATTTAAGTAGGCTTTCAGTTTTGAATGAATCTTGTAACTAGCGTGACTGCTCCCCGAGCTGGCCCTGGACTCACTGTCAAGGCTGGAGGGTGAGGGTGCCTGGATAATCATACCCTCTGCACTCGGCCAGGTTTGGGGCAGTTTCCCCTGCCGGCTCAGAGGTCACCCCTGGAAGGTGGCTACTGAGCTGAGCACAGGCGAGCCAGGCCTCAGGCCAGACCCCGCCCCACCCCGCGCCCCCTCCCCTCCAGCCTTGCTGGGCCAGCAGGACGCACCAGCAAGGTCTTTCTTCTCAAAGACTTGCTCGGAATGGTTTATTACTCAAGGAAGGACATTTAACACGTTATGGTAGGACACGTCGTAAAGTAAATATTTCACTGGGCTCATTTCAAAAAATAAACAGTTTAATTGAATCTATTTATGGTTTGAAAAGCTATCTGTCACGTCTTTTCCATCCTTGGGGGATATCGTAATTTAGCTTTAAATAGCATTAACGCCAAATCTGTCCATGTGACTGCCTGCCTGAAAAATCCAAGAGAATGGCTAATAAATAACTAAAGAGAGAAAAACAGAAGCAATACTTTCAAAATTTTAGTATATATTTAGACTAGTTAACGTTTCTGTTCAGAAACCACACCAGTCTGACTATGTGATTGAGGCTGTCACATTGCTAATGACAATGCAGAAGATTAAAATGCCCAGGAATAAATTTAAGAAGTATGCATGACATGAAAATTTATAAAAGGAAGTTATACAAAGGATATATACGAATCCTTGAATTAATAGAAAAGCTTGTTTTTTATATTGACATATTTTAACTTTATAATTAAGACGATAATAAAAATGTCTTACCAAATAAAGCAATACATTGTATAATATCAGAATACTCTTAATATTACTAATGATATATTTGTTTAATAGAGGAACCAAGAAAACATAAATACATATAACAGGAAAATGAAATATTTGATCTTTACTAATTTTTTTCTTAGACTTGAGTTTCCCTAAGATATGAACAAATGGTCATGCAATGATCTAGGAGGTGTGCCTGCCTTAATTATATTAATATCCAGAAAACCCTGTTATTAGGCATGAAGCTGTTTCAATATTACCAGCTATAAATAAGTAAATACTTTAAATGAAAGAAGACTTGAAGACACACGGCCTTTGTAACAGAGGTGAGGCCCGTGGCTGGGGTCGCCCTAGAAGGACCTCTTGTCCTGGGAGGGCAGTGGAGTGACCTCCAGCCTTGAGGAGGCAGAGTCTGAGGTGGCCGGACTGTCCTGAGCTGGTGGGAAACTCTTTCAGGGGTCGTGGTGACCAAATCTTTTTCATTTTCTTCCTTCTTTCCTCCCTTCCTTTTTTTAACTCAGAAAAACTAGCTGTAGCGTGCAGCCCCGTGACGCTGGCCTGCGTAGGAGAACTCTCTCCCCTGACCGGAGCGCTGGTGGAGGGGCTGCCCTGCGCTTCCCACCATTTTCCTTAAAAACACAGGAAATAGCACAGGAAGTGATTAAGGAGGATCCGCCAAGAAGGATGTAGTGGGTTGGCAAAAACAAATCACGGAGAAGCTCATTTTAATAGGAACATGTGACCTACGTAAGTAGTGAGGTTTGACGATGACCAGGCCGCTACTCAAAATGATGGCAACATTTAATAGGATGGTACCTTCTCACCAACCCATCCCACCTAGTGGGGCCTTTATTCCCACGTTTGCCTGCTTATTCACCATCTGTTCACTTCCACGGGCTTCCCTGGTGGTTCAGCTGGTAGAGAACCCACCTGCCAATGCAGGAGACGTGAATTCAGTCCCTTGGTTGGGAAGATGTCCTGGAGGAGGAAACGGCCCCCAACTCCAGTATTCCTGCCGGGGAGAGTCCACAGACAGGGCGCCTGGCGGGGTGTGGGCTATGAGCTTGCACAGAGCCAGACACGGCTGAGCGACTAAGGGCAGCTTTCACTTCCACACAGGGCCCCGTTTCCACGTTGACAAATAAAACCAACAGGACCCTCTTTATACAAAGCTCAGAAAAAAAGGGAGAAGAAAAAAAAGAAAAGAAGAGGTGTTTTAAACAACAGACTGCTGTTGATTAAGGGCTTAGCTACTTGTGGAGGATTTTTTTCTTATGAAATAAAGTTAGGGTATTTTTGAAGGGAAAATGGAGATGAGTCTTCATAAAGCTGATTTCGTAAATACAAAGTTGCAAAACAGAAATTACAGTTGGGCTGAGAATCCTTAAAAAGCCGCGGCTGTGAATGGCCCTTTTGAGCAGTGCTGATTATCAGAGGAGGAGTCTGCGAGTCTTCAATGCCTGGTCAGCGGGAGAAAGAACAGCCTCTCTCTTTACCCTCAAAAGGAGCCGATGCGCAGGGAGCTCTGACAACTTTAAAAGAGCGTTGCCCACGCTGACACAGATTTTCCTCGTACAATGCTCTGCACTTTGTCTCAGTTATCATTCAGGATTCAGCGATTCTGGAACCTACTTGTCCTTTGACTACAGAGGGTTAATTAACCCTGGCTGGCGGTCCCTTGGCCTGGGCAGCCATACCTGGGGAGCCCACCTGATGGATGTGTGAGCACTTGCCTGCCAGAATCACAGAGAGGCCAGCATTTCTGTCTACATAATTTTATGTAAATAACTTGGCCCTGTCAGCGATATGTTTATGCCAAGGGGGCGGGGTTTAGGCACCCTCCCCAGACAGCAGGGCTCGCTGAGACTCTGCCCCGAGGAACCGCAGTTCACTCTATTCCCCCTAAAGTCAAGCGCCAGGCTCACCCCTAGGCCAGGCTGCGAGGGGAAGGTCAGGATGGTCAGCGTTTGGGGGTGAGTGGCCAAAGGGTCCAGACTGCGAGGCCCAGGCCGGCAGGTTGCCCCAAACCTTAGAAGTTTGGGAACAGTGATGACGCTCTTAATTTTACGGAGCAGCGAGCACAGACCTAGAGGAGGAGCTGTGAAGGGCCCCTGAAGTCAGGACAGGCGTCCGGAGCCTCCTCCCAGCCCTGCAGGGGACCTAGAGGAGGAGCTGTGAAGGGCCTCTGAAGTCAGGACAGGCGTCCCGAGCCTCCTCCCAGCCCTGCAGAGCTGCGTAAGGTGCTGCTGGAGCTCGGGATAGTGAGCCCCTCGCTTGGAGGCTCCGTTTCTTCAGCGGAGCTGTGTTGTTGACACCGCTCTGGGCCCCAGGCCAGTCTCACAGCCAGGCGCCCCTCCGCCCCCACCCCCCACCAGGTGCCTGCAGCTCCTTGGGCTCTGGTCTGATCAGACCCCCGGGAGGCTGGGGGGATGGGGTGGGTGATGGAGAACAGCCCCTTGCTGTCCCTTTTCCAGAGGCTGGAGGGCATTTTCTCAGAATGAAAGTGCAGGTCTGAACCGGTCTGTCTTCTCAGGCGCTGTCACAATTCAAGCTCCATATCTCTCACCCGAAACCCTTGGGACCAGATGGAATTTAGGTGCAGATTTTAGAAAGATTTAGATTTCTGCATACCGCACATACCGCGCAACCCGAAGAGCAGGGGTCGGGGAACCACGTCTGCACGGGAGACACACAGGGATTCTCGGGCTGGGAAGACTCCAGCTTGCCGTACTTTCCAGGTTATGCCAATAAACAAACTAAAGAAGAACGTCCCAGTTTTAGAGGATTTGAGTTTATGTTATCATGTGTAAGAAATTGCAGATGGGACTTGCCTAGAGGTAAGGAATCTGCCTGCTGATGCAGGGGAAAGGGTTTGACCCCTGCCTGGTTTGGGAAGATCCCACGTGCGGAGGGGCAACTGAGCCTGTTTGCCCTAGAGCCCACGCTCTGCGGTAAGACAAGCCCCTGCTCGCCACAGCTAGAGGAAGCCTGCCTGCGGCAGCGAAGACTCAGAGAAGCCAAAAATCAGTAAATTAATAAAATAAAAAATAAAGTAGTGAAAATCTTTAAAAAAGAAATTGTAGATGTGCACAATCATAATGGTTAGTCTATTTTCCTTTCCAAATGGTTCAGATCCACCTTCTTGAGGTTTTCTTACAGTGAAATGCACGCGTGCTCAGTGGACAGTTCTGCGAGTTTCAACAAACGTATACAGCGCCGATCGCCACCACTGCAACCAACATCACGGATGTTTCCTTCTCCCAACAAGCTCCCTCATCTGCCCCTGGCATGCAACCCTCTCCCACCCTGGGACCCGCAGCCACGGGGGACAGAGGTGCCCTCTTCAGAAGTCACAGAAAGAGTGATGTGTTTGTGTCTGGAGCACCCGAGCCTGGCCTGTGTCGTTTCTGTCACTGAGCATTATTCCGTTGTGTGTGGGCTCCAGGATTCTCACTCCGCCCATTCTCCTGATGGACGCGGGAGCATTAAAAGGGTGCCTCTTTCTATTTTATTAACATTGTTTCTCAAAGAACACAGTTTTAAAATTTCAATAAAATGCATTTTTTTCTTTTTCTCTTTCGTTTATAAGCAGCGAGTTTGGTGTCCTCGCTAAGAAAGCCTGCGCAGCCCCAAGTCCCAGAAATACCCTCAAGTGTCCCTAGAAGCTTGAGCTGCTGTGCTGGGTCTATGATCCGTTTCTAGGTCCCTTTGATATCATGTGCATCAAGCTTTACTTGGCTTCACATGGATGTCCAGTGGATCCCAGAACCGTCAGTGGAAAAGACAAGCCTTTCCCCATAGATTTGGCTCCTTTGTCTAAACTGATGACCACACAGACACAGGTTCCCTGTTCTGCCCTCGGATCCACGTGTCTGCCCTGCCGACGGAACCGTCCTTGTTTCTGTAGCTTCATGGTCAGGCTCCATCCAGGCAATGTGAGGACACTAGCTTTGCTCTTTTCACAACTCTCTTATCTCGTCTACGTATTTTACCTCTCCATATATCTTTTAGAATCGACCTGTTAATTTCTGAAGAAAATCAAACAAAACAAGCTTTCTGAGGTTAGAGTGGGATTGCATGAAATCTGGGCATCAGTTGAAGAAAACTGACATTTTCACATCTCAGAATTTTTCAACCCACAAATACGTTGTATCTCCCCATTTACTTAGATGTTCTTTAAATTTTTTTGATGTGGATCATTTTTAGAGCCTTTGTTGAATTTATTACAGTGTTGCTTCTGTTTCATGTTTTGATGTTTTGGTTGTGAGGTGTGTGGAATCTTAACTCCGCAACTAGGGATTGACGCTCACCCCCTGCGTTTATTGGAAAGCAGAGTTTTAACCACTGGACCTCCAGGGCAGTCCTCAGATCTTCTTTACCTTTAATTCTCCATGTTTTGCAGGTTTCTTGTATACCTTTTGTTACATTTATTCCTACACATTTTCACTTTCTCACGATTATAAATGGAAATGATTTAAAATTTTATTCTTCCAATGTTCATTCTGATATATAGCTGTACAACTGATTTCTGAATACTGACTTGAATTCCATGAACTTGTTAAATTCACTTTTTCAGTGGCATGTTTTGTAGATTGTTGAGGATTTTCTATGTAGATGATCAAAGGCAGAAAGCCAAGGCAGGCGGGCCAGTTCTCTCCTGAAACTTTGCAGAACTTCTTTCTCCTCCTCCTTTTCCTTACTATTATTGCAAAGGTAACAAACACAGAACAATGTTCAAAAGGCAAAGAAGGGCATCGAGCAAAAACGATTTCGTGAACGTGGCTTCTAACACAGGTGGTCAACATTCAGTTTCACTCTGAAGGTTGGGCAGCCCTGGCCCTGGGCATGGAGATGACTCCTGCATGTCATCGATTCACGCAATACATGTTTCTGGATGTTTCTCTGTGACAGGCTGTGCCACGTGGTGCGGGACGGGAGGCAGTTGACAGGCCGAGGGGACCGGAGAGTCTGGTTTCCATGGTGAGGTGAGTGATGTGACATGGATGTGTGGGGTGAGGTGGCAGGGGTCAGTGGGGTGCGGCGGCAGGGGTCAGAGGGGTCTGATGCAACCAGGGACACTGAGAAGCCTGACAAGCCGGAAGAAGCTGGTTGAGTCACCCCCAGGGCATGTGGCCTGGACCCTGCCATGGTCGCGGGTCCGAGACAGCAGCAATCAGGAATCTGTGGCCATGAGCTGGGTCTGAGATGGCCCTGTCCAGGGAGGCACCCGGGCGCACGGCTGAATTAGGAGACCGTGATCACAGTGAGGGTCCCCATTGTGCTCTGAGGGCCTGGGAGGGAGCAGCCCACTGGCCCTGGGGAGAGACGGCCCGACTCTAAGGACCAGGTCTGCAGCAAAGGGAGCGGACAGAGGGAAGGAAACGGTGCCTGCAGAGCAGCTGGAGCCACACGGACGGGGTGGCCAGAGGGAGGAGGAATAGGTGTGGAGGCCTGCCGACCCAGCGGGAACACCTCTGACTACAAATCCTCCCCTGCTGAGGGGTCAGGGCATCCCTGGGTGGGAGGACCTGTTGACGACTTGGAGCGGGAGAGGAAGGGGTGCCATCTTGGAGTGATGGAGGCTTGAGCGGCCAGAAGGCCTGGTATTCAGCGTGGACATCCCTGAGGTCGGCGCGATGTTGGCTGGGGGCAAGGGGTTAGAGTCTCTCTAGTTTCCCCTAACCTAGGCACAGTCTCAGAGTGAATGTGTGTGTGGGTGTGCACGTGTGCAGTGGGGTTTGCTCCTGACCGCAGTGAACTGGGGCAGGAGGGAGAAAACAGCCGAGGTAGGGGGCGATGCCACTGCCCAGGACAGGCTCTGGGCGGCAGCGAGGGCTCCGGACCAGCTTCTGTGAGGGTGCCCTCGGCCCGGGCTGCTCCTGTCAAAAAGCAAGAGAGACGCGGTGTCAGTCAGCTCACACTGCCGAGCCCGAACACCACAGCCTGCACCTAAGCGACAGTGATTTTTTTCTTCCAGTTCTGTTTCTGGTTTGTGGACGGCCACCGGCAGACTGTGTTCCCATGACCTCTTCTTGTTTTCTGTCCAAACTGGGAGCTGGTGGGGGGAAGCGAGTGCCCTGGGTCTTTTCTTATAGAAGCAAGGCTGTTGAGAAACAGTCCCACCCTCATCACCGCCTGTAACCTTAATTAACCTCCAGAGGCAGGTCACACAGGCGGCCACACTGGGAGTGGGCCTCATCTGGGGACTCTGGGGACACGTTTGGTCCACAGCCAGCCGCCGCGGGGACCGGACAGGCTTTATGCGGGCAGGAGGGGACGGCTTCCCCGCAGGGCTATGCCCTGCCCTGTGTCCCCTGGACACTGTCCCCCCTGAACACTCCCCCTGGACACTGTCCCCCCTGGACACTGTTCCCCCTGAACACTCCCCCTGGACACGCCCCCTGGACACTGTCCCCCTGGATACTCCCCCTGGACACTGTCCCCCTGGACACGCCCCCTGGACCCTGTCCCCTTGGACATGCCCTCTGGACACTGTCCCCCCTGGACATTGTCTCCCTGGACACGCCCCCTGGACACTGTCCCCCCGGACACTCTCCCCCCTCCCCGACACTGTCCCCCCGGACACTCTCCCCCCGCCACCCCGACACTGTCCCCCTGGACACGCCCTCTGGACACGCCCCCGGAGCCCAGCGCCGCTGGGAGGAGGCCGTCGGCCAGGCGCCTTCAGAGCCCCCGGAACCACGCGCGACCCGCATCGGCCGCGCGGACGGCGCCCATCGCCAGCTTCAGCGCGGCTCCCTGTCGCCTATTCCCGCGTCCAGTCTCCTCCGCGGACCGCCGGGCGCGCGGCGTGCGCTGGGTGACACCACCGGCCCGGCACGCCGGCGGCCCTCAGCCCGCGGCCCGGTGGCCTGGCCTCGCCGCCCTCCTCTGTGCGGGTCCTGCGCAGTTCACACGGGGCCATGCGCTCCCGCCGCAAGCCTCGCCTGAGGGCCAGGGGGTCGCGCTAGGCAGCAGCCACGAGCAGCGCGCGGCCCCTTTAAGACGTGCCCTGTGGGAGCAGGGCCGTGACGTCATGGGCTGCGGGAGGAGTCAGTGCGCAGCCGCGGCGCGGGGGAAGGCGGGGCGGCCGCTGACTGACAGGAACGCGGCGGAGGCTAACTCCCGAGCGCCCCGCGCAGACCCCGCCCTTCGGGCCCCGCCCTGTTCCCAAGCCCCGCCCCTCCAATGCCCCCCCCCCCCCCCGCCCTCCGCGCACTCCCCGCCCCGCCCCGCCCTCATGCCCGTCCCCTCCCCAGTGCCCGCCCCGCCCCCCGCAGGCCCCGCCCCGCCCCTCGTACCCCGGTTCCACCTTCCGCAGGCCCCGCCCCGCCGTCGCCCCGCCCCCGGCCCGGGCGGGCCTCGCCTCTGCTCTCGGCGGCGGTGGCGCTGCGGGAGCTCCGGCGGCCGCGAATCTAATGGCTGCGCCCGGGCCGCGGTGATCGCGGGCGGAGAGCGACGGGCGCGGGGCCGCGGAGATCGAGAGCGAGCGCGGCCGGACCCCGGCCCGGCCCGGCCCGACCGGCCGAGCCCGCGATGCGCCCCTGGGCCGGCCCTCGGCGCAGCTGACGCCGCGGCGCGCGGAGACCCCGGCCGGCCGGCTCCGGAGAGCGGCTGCCCCGGCCCAGGCCGCGATGGCGGGCAAGGCGGCTTCTCCGGGCACCGCGGTGCTGCTGGTCACGGCCAACGTGGGCTCGCTCTTCGACGACGTAAGTGTGGCGCCGGACCCGGGATCCCGGACCCCCGGACCGCGGACCCTGAGCCCCGGGACCAGGATCTCGGTCCCGAAGCCCGAAGTCCCAGGACCCAGACCCCGAGTCCTGAGCCCTGGGACCCCGGGACCCGGGCCGGATCCCTGGCACCCAGGCAGAGACTTGAGCGCTGGACCCGGGAGCCTAGCCCCGTCCCTGGAATCCTGGTCTCCAGGTCCAGCCTTCAAACTCCATGGGTTGAACCCGGAGACCAGTCCCTGAGCCCAGGTCCCTAAATCCTAGTCCTGATCCCTGTCCACGGTCCCCAGTCCTGACTCCAAACCCCAGTTCGAGGGCCCCACACCCTGTACCCAGTGTTGACCCAGGAAGCTTGACCCTGAACCCTGGGTTCCCAGACCCAGCCCGTGTCTCCCGGGCCCCAGTGCCTGACTTCTGGCCGCTGACTCCCAACTCTCTAGTCCATGGCCCTGGCCTCTGCCGGTCTGCCTGTCTCCCTGCCTAGCCTGTGGCTGCCCCCAGGTGTGGGCGCCCTCATTTTACCTTGTAACTTAGTATCTCTCTAGTTCTCAAACAAGGGGCTTCTGTTGAAAGCCTGGAGGACTTTATGTTTCTTGCCTGTTAAAGAGAAAGATGCGAGAAGCTTTTCAAGGCCAGAAAAAGGATGCCGACTGTCCGAGGCCTTTACCTTCTGGGGCCTCCCACCCGGCACCGGAGGCCACTGGGAGAAGAGTCAGCCAAGGCCTGGTGCTCCCCCGGCTCCGGAGGCAGGCCCAGGCTGACCTAGTTCACGTTGTAGCCGCGGTGCCACCCCGCTGTTGGTACTTACACTGCCAACCCAAATAAAGCAGAATGCGGCTCCAAGTGGCGTGCTTGTTTAAGAAAAGAGGGTGATGGCCCAGATGGAGCTCCAGGCAGCCCCGCACTACACCCCCCCACCCCCACGGAGATGAGCGGTGGGGCGGCCCCTTGACCAAGCAGACCATGGGGCAAACATGCCTTCCACCTCTGCCTTCCTTTGCTGGCTGGCAGGGAGCTTCGGTGAGGTGTTTCTTGGGCTAAGTTCATGCACAGGCGAGGAGTGATTTTATTAATCAAAGGTGGGCGCTACTTTTGTGTTTTTCTGTTTTTAGCTTCCAGGCCGGCGTTCTGTACTTCCCTGCTGGGGGTGACCTGCTTGCCTCTGGCACGGACAGGACAGCTTTATCTAGTTTCACGTTTGATCATTTTCTACAAAAGTGCCCGGTCTGGGTGTGTGTCTGTATATTTAGCATTCTATTCTTGGCTTTCCAGTAACATCCACTCTAACATGGTTTTACTCAGATGATTCAGATCCGTTAGCTGTGGCTTCAGAGCCTCAGAAATGTCAGGAAAATTAAGCACGGTGGGGTATTTCAGTCTCAAAGGGAAGAGAATTTTGCTGTGCAGACGTTCTTCCCAACAATTTTCTGACCCCGAGCTCTAGTGTTTCTGTTGTGTTTCAGCTGTGTACACACGCTTCCCTCCATGGATGTTAAAGTGGCTCACTTGGTTTACTTTTGGTTAGCACCAGCCTCTCTCCGACTTCCCATTCTTCTGAAAGGCGGCGTGGAGCGCTGCATCTTGTTTGTATCGTGAAGGAACCTTTGTTTTGGTAAGCCGTGCACAGGTTAATTCTGCTCGGTGGCTTTCGACTCAAGGGCCAGGAGAGACGTGTCTGTCCTCACCCACATCTTTCTTAACGTGCGCAGCTTGGCTGAGGACCGTCCCTCCTCAGCGGCGTGGAGAAGCAGGGGTGGGTGTGGACCAGTCCCCCGGAGCCTGGCCGGGGAAAGCAGCCGTTGCCTGAGTAAAGGACGCTCTGACTCTTCGCTTCGTGGGAGGCCTCAAGAGGGCTGCTCCATGACTCTGTCTTGTGTGGCGTGCGCCCTGCGCACTGACGCTGCTCAGACGGCCCAGTTTCATCATCTGGAAACCAAGCTCCGCCGTGTGGCCGGGCCGTGTGGTGGGCGACACCGGCCCCCTCCTGGGGGACGCGGGTGGGTGGGGATGGCCCTGCTGGGGTGGGGGACGCGGGTGGGTGGGGATGGCCCTGCTGGGGTGGGGGACGCGGGTGGGTGGGGATGGCCCTGCTGGGGTGGGGGACGCGGGTGGGTGGGGATGGCCGTGCTGGGTGGGGGACGCGGGTGGGTGGGGATGGCCCTGCTGGGTGGGGGACGCGGGTGGGTGGGGATGGCCCTGCCGGGTGGGGGACGCGGGTGGGTGGGGATGGCCGTGCTGGGTGGGCACGGTCTCCTTTCGTGCTCAAGCGACAGGTGGCTGTGTTTGCTGGTGCAGCCCCGTGGGCTCCCCTGGCTGCCCCTCCTCGTCCAGCAGTGACCCCGTGGAGCACTGGATGTGGACTTCCACGTGGCTTGGCCCTAACCCCCTGCGAGCTGCAGAGCGTCCTGTCTGTGGTCGGCTGTGTCCTCGCATGCCCCCCCGGGCTCCGTCGGGTCTCGGGTGGCTGAGCATCTTGTCCCCTACGGGCCCTTGTGTTGCTCCCCACTGTGCAGTGCTACACACCTGGGGGTGGGCAGAGTCCATAGTACAGTGGTTCTCAAACTTTTCCCGCTTAATTATGGAGTGCCCGAAGAGTCCTCGGTCAGCCCCCGCCGGTCAGTCCAGAGAGACCGAGGATGGCGGAAACTGAGACCGCTGTAGGTTCTCTTAGAAGGAAGATGTCCTCGCATGTCACAGCCCTGGCAGGCCCTGCCGGTCGCGCGGGAGGTGGTGGGATAGAGCGTGAGCCCTCAGGTTGTCCTGCTGTGGACAAAGCTGGGACCTGCCTCACCCCCGGACCCAGGGCCTCCATCCTGGCTGGGGGCGAGCATGCAGCAGGGGGCTGCCCCCCGCGCCCCAGGGAGCCCAAGGCTGTCCGCAGTCGCCTGTTGGGCTCCTGCTGCCCCGAGCCGCTTGCTGGCAAGACCCCTCACCTGACTGCTTTGCTGACTTTAGACGAGCGAGGCTGCTAGCTGTTGGTTCTTTACGTGGTGGGCTTTTTTTTTTTGCTAGAAGTTAGCTGGGAAGGTGGATTCCTGCAGCTGTGGCTTCAGAGCGCGGTCCCACCCTTACATGGTAAGGCTGCTTCTTGGGAAGGAGATGAAGCCAACAGCGGGGTTCTGAGAGCGCGGCTCGCTCTTGGGTGTCTGCCTGGAGCACCGGTCCTGCTGTGCCTTCCCGGCCGCATCAGCCTTGAGCCGTCTCCCACCTCCCCCTGTCTGCTTGGGAGCAGCCCTCTCTGTGCCCGGACCTGGGGCTGCCGCCGGCTGTGTGTTGGGGTCTGGGAGCCCCTGCGCCGGGCTGGGCGCCTCATTCACCTGTGCGTCTCCCTCCAGCATCGTCTGTTTGCCCTGTAGCCCCATTCCCATTCCGTCCTGAAAGCCCCTTGCCCTGGGTCCCCCTCCAGCTCTGTCTCCGCCTCCCCAGCCCTGTGTGCAGGGGGCCCATGGGGGCCTCATGCAGGGCCGGCCTTGGTCCCAGCCCTCTCACTTGCTCTGATGGGGGGAGTCCCCCCACTTCTTGGAGGAGCTGCATTTGGTGATGGCTTCACCAAGGCGTCATTCACGTACATGGACTTCATTCCTGGGAGGTGTACAGCCCAGCGGTTTCTGGAGTCACACAGCTGTGTGACTGTCCCCACAGTCAGCGTAAACTTGTTTTCTGGAAAGGACACTCCGTACGCCTTAGCTGCCCCCTCCCCCTAATTGCCGCCGTCTCCCCAGAAGCCCCCAGCCCTTGGTCAGCACCTGTCTGCTTCCTGTCTCTGTGTGTCTGCCTGTCCTGGGTGTCTCGTGAGTTTGTAAGAGCAGCTGGCTGGCATTTTCAGAGCTCAGCAGCTGGATGTCAGCGTGTCCGTCACTCTGGTGGCCAAGGACCGCTCTGCCGTCCGGCCGTTTGTCCCCTGCCGGCGCTGGGTGTCTGGGCGGCCTTCCATGCACGTTCTGCTTCTCCTGGGCCCGTTCTTGGGACAGGGGTCGGCCGGGCCTGTGTGACTCGCGCTGAGCCTTTTGAGGAACTGCCGGCCATTGTGCAGCATCGTGCGCTTTTCGTCCTCGCCAGCCCAGCTCGAGGGTTCCGATTTCTGCTCATCCTCCAGCGCCCAGCGTCCCCCGTCTTTTCTCCAAGTCTTGTTCTGGGCCTCTGCCCCGCCTCCCAGGATGGCATGCCCGCTTCACGGGAGCTCGTCTCTCGGGACTCTGGTCTTTCACTAGCTCTGTACACGGACGCCCAGGAGGTAGGAGGAGCCCCCAGCCCCAGGGAAGGGCCAGAGCATTTGGCCAGAGCTGAGGACCGGTGGCCAGATCTCCTCGAGGACGGTGGCGTGTCTCAGTTTCAGAGGCGGTGCTTCCTGCACTGTCCCTTCAGCCCCAAGGCCCTCGAGGGCTGTGGCGCTGGCCAGGGTGAGGCTGAGCCCCGGGCCTCTCTGCAGACCTCTCCGAGCCCCCGGCAGCGTGGGGACGGCTGTGGGGGAGAGACGGCAGCGGGAGGTGTCTCTGCGTCCTGGCTTTGCTGCCTCTGACCTGGGACCTCCGCGTCCTTCCCCTGTGGGAATTTTGTTTGTGTGCCCGAGTTTGGGTCTCTCTGTAGATGGGGTCCCACCCGGCTCCAGTGTGGTGGGGTTCAGCCTGGTGGGGTTTCGGGGTTGCTCCCCCAGGTCAAGAGGCCGTGCCTGCACTACACACCTCCTCGTGGCCTCAGTGAGCCACGGTCCCACCGCCGCGGTGCGCCTGGGGTCTGCAGCCCGTCGTCTGTCCACAGGCGTCCCTGCCCCCTCCGTCTGCCGCCATCCCTGGCTGGCCGCCGGCGCGCATGGTCACCTGCGGCCTTTCCTCATTCATCGGCACTGCAGACGCTGGGGGAGGCCGGAGGCTACTGTGGCAGAGATGCGGCTCAGCTTTAACGTCTCGGATGTTTTGTGTTTTGAACCCGGTGGCGTGAGCCCTGCGGGGCAGCTGGGGGAACAGCCCTGAAGGATGGGGTCCCGGGGCGTGTTCACACCCGCTGCCTCTCAGGCTGTGTCCCTCCGTGCGGTCAGGCTCTGGGCCCGCCTCGTGTGCTCCGTTGGCACGTGGACCGAGCCTTCCGGGGGAGGAGGGGCTGCTGCTGCTGACCAGGGTCATCTCAGGTGGACGTTTGCTTCTGGGAAGGGAGCTCCTGCTGGGGGTGATTCCACGACGTGTCAGGTCTGATTCGGAAGTTACAGAACTCAGACCAGGCCTGCCCCCAGGAGACATCCCTCGTTTAGGGAACCCGCCGTCTGACCCAGGAGTAGGGATGAGGAAGCAGGGAGGCTGCCTAGGGGAGGGGGCGAGCCTTGCTGAGGAGCCAGGGCAGAACAGCTCCTTCAATGTGGACCCCCCAGTGCCTGCCCCGGTGGGCAGGGGCGGGAAGCAGGGTGGCAGCATCTGCTGGGGGGTGGGCCCCGTCCAGGAATGGGGTCCTATGCAGGGGGGTCAGCATGGGGCTGGGAGGCTGGTCTGAAAGGCAGTGGCGAGTCTGAGGGGCGTCTCAGCCCCACGCTCTGTGTCTCCTGGGCCATGGCCCTGCTCGCTCTGTGTCTGCGGGGCTGGGGCCCCTTCCCACCTGAGTGAGTTTCAGGGGGGTGGTCGTGGGCCCGGGGATGGGGAGGGGGAGGGGCGAGACTGTGGCGCGTTCCCCAGTGGACACGGACGTGGCTGCCTCAGTTAATCGGGGCCCGGGGCGCTCTGCTGATGAGCCTGAGGGTGACTAGACATGAGCTCTTGTGCTGGCTGGGGTGGGCGGTGCGCCCCGAGAAAGGCTCTGAGCTGCGGGACGGCCCACCCCGGAGGACACAGGCTCTGAGCTCGTGGGACACGGGCTCTGAGTTGCGGGACAGCCCACCCTGGGGGACACGGGCTCTGAGCTGCAGGACACGGGCTCTGAGCTGCGGGACAGCCCACTCCCGGGGACACTGGGGGCCTCGCCCTCGGCGATGCGTGTGGGTGAAGGGCCGCTCCCCAGTGTGGCTGAGACGCGGGCCGGCGCAGGGCTGCAGGCTGTCGCAGTGACGAGAGGCGTCACCCACGCTGTTGCTGTGTGAGGGTTTCTGTGACTCCGGAGTTGGAGGGTAGGGGTCGCCCGCGTGTTCCTGAGCCTGTGGGGACCTTTGCCCGTCTGGGTGAGGCTGGGCACATGTGGGCCTCTGTCTGGGGAGCATCCCGGACTTCCTGGGGTCTTCCCAACCCTTCTTCAGTCATGGTCTCTGCATCCACTTAGTTCTGGTGATGAGACCTGTTTTCTAAAACAAACCAGGTGCAGCAGGTTTCTTTGGGAGATGGACATGGCGCTGGGGCAGGGGTCCCCTCGGGTCACTGTGTGTGCAGGGATGGGGACGGTGTGGGGCTCAGGCTGCACTGCGGGAGGATGTGAGAGGGCTGAGCAGCGAGGGCCGCGGGGTGTGGGGGCGCCCTGCACCTGACCCAGGACGCCGCCTGCTCAGCGCCAGACCCCGAGCTCCTGGAACGGGTCGGGGTGGGCGGCTGTGCACACGGCGAGGGGTCCTAACCGTCAGGGACGCACACGGCGAGGGGTCTTGACCGTCCCGTGCAGGGCGAGGGGTCCTGACCATCAGGGACGCACATGGCGCTGCCCAGGCTCACGGAGCTTTGCTTTGCCTTGAGTAAGAAGCCCAACCGTCTTGGGAGTGCGGCCATGGGTCAGCGTGGGTCCTCGAGACCCTGGGCCGTTTGTGCCTCAGGCAGGGAGGAGGGACGGTGGCGCGGTGGCCGCCAGGGGTCATGGGGCGACGGGGTGCCCGGCGGGTGTGGGGCCCTGGCGCTGCCCGGCCTGTCCCGGCCGTCCCCACGAGGCCTCGGTGGGCGGCAGCCTTGTTCTCGCCCGTGTCCCAGGCTGGGTGTGCTCAGGCTTCCTGGCGGGCCCCTCACCACGGGTGTGGCCAGCAGGACGTCCCAGCATGCTCACGCGCTCCTTCCCAGGGGCCCCTACGCGTGACCCTGGCTTGCGCCCACACGAGCGCCTTCAGCTGCACCTCCCCTCCCCCAGCGGAACGCGTTCTCCCATCTCTGTGCTTTGGCATCAGTCCAGGAGTCCCGGCCCCTGGGGTGGCAGACATGCACCCTCGGCACAGGTCACTGCCCAGCTCTCTGCTGCCTTCTCTGCCCCCCATTAATTACAAGCTCCTGGGCTTTTGTCATGTTTTAGGGTGATCGGGCCTGCTGGCCTCTGACCAGTGGTGCGGGGCTGGGTTTGGGGTCCCGCCCCAATGGCCGTGTAACCAGACTTGCAGCCAGCCCGCTGGCCGGCTGGACCCTGTCAGAGCTGGTCGGGGGCTGAGCTGGGGAAGGCAAGTGCCCCCTGCCTGGCACCTTGTGGGCATCAGGGCCCAGTGTCAGAGCTGTCCTCGGCGGTCGGTGCACAGGTGTGGCTGTCAGGGCAGACGGACTCACATTTCCGGCAGCTTGCCCTGCGAGAGTGGAGCCCTCGGTCTGAGAACAAACGTTTGCCGCCGTGCAGCGGTCCCCACCGTCCAGCCTGAAGCCCAGCCCTCCTGGCCGCCTGCGGGGCTGAGCCCCCAGCTGCTCACCCCCCAGCTGTCGTCACTGAGGGTCCCACGGCTCGGGCTGTCTGGGGCCCTCCTGCCGAGCGCTGCTCTGCTGGCTGGACAGACCAGCCGGCGTCCGACAGGTGCACAGTTTGCCACGTTTCACGGGTGGTTTTTGGCAAACTGTTGACTGTGTGGACAGCAGCGGCTCCTTGGGGGTCACCCTTCTCACTCCCTGGGTTGGGGGGGTAGAGGGAGCCAGAATCCCCCACGAGAGGCCTGCTTCGCCTGGACAGCAGTGGGTTACGACGGGGGCGCCCCTCTGAGCAGTGTCTTGTGGGGGCACGGGGCCACCGTCCGGGGCTCTGCTGTGGCCAGGGGTGACGGACAGCACCCCTCCCTGAGGGGCTGGCATGCCGGCCGAGTCCCGTGCTCTGCCAGGGGGTGGGCTGCTCAGTCTGTGCGAGGGGAGGGCTCAGGCGCGCCCCCTCCTGCTGACCCCGATGCGGGACGCACTTCCCCAGGTTAGGGGCTGACCCCCACGCCCACCCCGCTGCCTTCTCTCCTGGCAGAGGGGCCATGAGCCCAGCGTGGCCTCGGGTCAGCTCCCACTGGCCTGCGGGTGCCTCGCCTGCCCCCGGGCACAGGGTCCCTATGTCCGTGCCCGTCTGGGCTCGAGGGCGGGGAGGGCAGTGTTGCACAGGGCCACAGCGTGCGGTCAGGTGCCCGTGTTTCCGGCCACTTGGTGCTGGAAGAGCAAGAGGCGGCCCTGTGGCCTGTGCCGTCCCCTTTAGGAACAGCGTCTGCCTCTGGTCCCCGGGTGGGGGCAGGTGTTCAGCTCCGAGAGGCCTGCCCCCAGCCCAGCCCGGCCTCTTGCCGTCTGTGTCTGACCCAGTGGTCATTTCTGCACGTTGGGCCTCTGCAGAGGTCTGTGGGGTACGACAGTCACTGCTTGGGCCTGCGTCCCTGGGGAGGGGGCTCAGGACCCTGTGGTCCTCCCAGAGGGGCTGCTCTGGGGACCACCTGGGCTGGGCCAGAGGCTTGAGACCCCCGCTCTGAGCACCTGTCCTGCCTTCAGGGGCTTCGGGGCAGCTTCCGCATGGGTGGTGGAGAGCTGGGCAGGGGCGCTCTGGCCCCGCGGTGAGCCCGGGCATGGGGGGCAGCCCCGGCTCTAGCCATCAGCACTGCCAGCACCCTCGTGGGCTCCTCCCGCAGCGTTGCTGGGGCCCCTGCCCTGGGAGACCGCCAGGAAGGGCCGGGGAGGCCCACCGTCCCGGTTTGCCTGCTGGCGTCCCGGGTGCTCTCCCCTGCAGCGTCTCTTTGCCCAGGGCTTAGCTGGGGCGCCTCGGGGGCACGCGCCCGGTCCAGCGCAGGCCGTCCACCCCTCTCCACAGGGCGGAGTGCGACTTGCGGTGGCTGTGCTGGAACTCGAGGTGACGCGGGCTTGTCTTTCTGTTGGGCTCACTCTGTTAAGAATGACATCTGTCCAAGTAACCAGCAAGCTTGTGGGGACAGCTGTTTTGCTTTTGTTTTCTCCTCCATCCCTGTCGCAGTTTGCAGATCTGTTGTAACTTCCTGTTTTTGCCGAGGCGTTGCTTCCCTCCCGGCCGCCTGCAGGGTGAGCGGCCCAGGCGGGGGTGGGGGCGCAGGCCAGCCGGGACGCTGTCGTGGTTATCAAGGCAGCTGGCAGGACACGGGGCATGTGGCGGGAGCTGGCCGGCGGGGCGGACACAGGGCTGTCTCAGGAGAGCAGGTGGCGGCTCACCTTGGTGGCCGAGCAGCGGCCCCCAGGACCTCGGCCTTGTGTGCGTGGCCCTGGGGACACGGGGGCTGCAGGGGGCACGGGGCAGGGGGTGCGGGCGGCCCAGGGCTCCCGGGCCTCGGGGCCAGCCTCCGCCGAGCGTAGGTATGCGGTGACACCAGCCCCTCAGAGGCTCGTCTTTGAGGACGTTTAGCGCAGCTGCCCACCCAGGGGAGCTCACTGGGCACCCTGCAGGTGTGCCCCTCCCCCAGCCGCACTCCCACCAGCCCGGCCCCAAAGCCCGTCCGGGCGTCTCTGAACTGGTGGCCTCTCGTGAGCTGCCCCCGGCCCGACACCCCTCATGCCTGCCCCTCCCGTCCTTGGCTGACGGAGCAGGGGTCTGTGGCCCAGGGAGAGGCCGGACAGGTGGGGCCTGGGGGGGCAGGGTCTGGGAGGGGCGTTCTGAGAGTGGGAGGAGTATTTGGAGGAGGTTGCTGGGGGTCCCGAGGCTCAGGGTCCGGGAGGCTCTAGGAGCCCACAGGTCCGCCTGCATATGGCCTGCGGGGCCGGCGCATCCCCCGGTCGTCGCCCTCTGGGGCCAGGCTCCCGACGCCCTTTGCTTACAGGGCAGAGGGCGCGCTGACTCGGACCCCCTGGCTCATAGCTCGTGCTCGGTCCCAGGCCGCCCTGGCTGCTGAGTGCAAGCCGGAGACCATCAGGGACCTCGGCAGTAACTCGCTCAGGCGACGCCCTAAACACAGAGACCACAGAGCGTCTCCTGGGCTGGGATGCAGGGCTGGGTCCTAAAGGCTCTGGGACATGGGAGTCAGCCGGCGAGCTCAGGCAGGGTGGCCGCTGGGGCCGTTGTGGGCTGGAGCAGTGCAGGAAGCGGGGAGCCGGCGTGTGAGGCCACGTGGCTGGCGTGGGCTGGCCTGGCCCACGTGGGCGGTGAGCTGGAAGCCGGCGCTGCAGGACCGTAATGGTCTGTGCATCTGATCACGCCAGGCCCAGGGCCCTGTAGGGGACGCGCGGGGCCAGGCCTCAGTGTGGACAGTCGGCTCCCTCCTCCAGGGAGCTGCCTGTGACCCGTCTGCGTGTTTAACAACTGATACGAGTCGGTGTGGAAGGGGAGGATGCGGGGACTCAGACCCGGGAGGGCGCGCGCTCTGACCGCTGAGGGGTGCTGCTGGAGACTGCCAGCCCCTGGAGGTGCGCCAGGTTCAGGGGATCCCTCCGGAGGGCTGCCCAAGGAGCCCAGGGTGGCAAAGCGGAAGCACCAGTGTGTGGCCTCTCCACTCAGAAAGCTGGGAATTTGTCCTAGCTTCCGGGGAAATTGACGTCTGTGCGCCGTGATGACCCTGAGAGTTTGTTTTTCATAAGGGCAGTCACGTGGCAAGCCCCGGAGTACCCCAAAGCGCCTCCTCTGCTTTCTGCAGGGTGCTGCCTTCTAGCCACCAGCCCAGACGGACCCCGGGGAGATCTCAGTGTTTTGGGCAGCTGCTGCGCCACAGACCTGTGCTGTGGACACAAAACAAGGTTCTGATGATTAGTAAGAGAATGGAGTCCTCACTGCCCAGCGGAGCCCGCCAGGTGGGGCCGCAGAACTGCGCCCCTGTGCTGGGTCTGCTTCTCTGGAACGGGGCAGGCGGTCGCGGTGCCCCGTCCAGAGCCTGGCTGCGTGTCCGTCCGTGTGTCCTGGCGAGCGGAGCTTGGGCGAAGGCACCTCCAGGCCAGTCCTGCCTTGTTGGGGACGGGCTGCTGAGTCCCTGGGCCTGGACTCGAGCTTCTGGACTGTTTGAGGTGGAGCGGGGCCCGGATGGCGCGTCCCCGCAGCCCAGCGCCCTCTGTCGGCTGAGTTCTGTGCGCTCGCGGGCTCCCTCCAAGATCCACTCCGCCAGGGCCCCGGCCGAGGCTCTTCCTGTCCTCGTGGGGTCCCCATTCCCGGGAGGTGCCAGGGCCCACGGCTGCGTGACCTCGCAGGGAACAGGCACTCAGCATCCCCAACGCGGAGCCTCTCCTTGCTGCCCCTTCAGCCCCAGCCTGGCACCCTCAGGCCCCCGAGTGGCCTCTCCTCCTCTCGGGGTCCCTTAAGGACCTGGTGAGCTGCTGCTGAGCCAGAGCAGGTGGTGGGGTCCCTCCTGGCTCTGGAGGAAACCCGCTCAGCACGCCTGGGGTGCTGTGCCCTGGCCTTTGTGCTTGCTGTCAGGCAGGCGCCGCGGTGGCTCCCTCCCGCGTGGCCCCTTAGGCCTGGACCCCCATCCGGTCTCGCCCCCCAGCTGCGGCCCACGTGTTGTGAAGGTTTCCCGCCGTGGAGGGCCCGTCATTCTGCCGGGAGGTCTGCACTGGCTGCGTTCACTCGTTGTTACCATCATCTATGGAGGACAGGGCCGCCCACTCCAGCATTCCTACCTGGAGAATCCTGTGGACAAAGGGCCGGACGGGCTACAGTCCATGGGGGTTGCAGAGTCGGACATGACTGAGTGACTCACACACACACGCATTATCATCCAAACATCGAGACAAGCTTCAGACCCTGCGTCCCGCTCTTCCTGAGCCTGCCACTCAGCCTGTTGACGTGTTCTCCAGGCTGAGCAGCCGCCACACGGCCCCGCCCTCGGGACACTGTCGGCGGTCACTGCCCGCCCCCCACCCCAGACCCTCGTCTCCACTGGTCCACCCCTTGTCTGTGGATCAGGCTATTCTGGACGCTTCCTGCACACGGCTTCGGACACCTGATCTGACTGCTCTTTCGTATCCGTGGTCAGGGCTCATCCACGTCGTGCGTGTAGCAGAATCTGCCCCGTTCACGACTGAGCGCCACCTCGCAGAAGCGCAGACCACACTCTGTCCGTCCAGCAGCTGATGGACGTGTGGGTTTTATGCATCGTGTGGCTGCGAACATTCGTGTTTAAGGTTTTGTGTGAACATGTTTTAGATTCCCTTGGGTATGTATCCAGGCGTGGAGTTGCTGAGTCACAGGATAGCCGTGTATAGCTTCTCGAGGAACTGCCAGACTGCTTCCCGGAGTGTCTGCACCGTTTTGAATTCCCACCAGCAACACGCAAGCGTTCCGGTTTTTCCACATCCAGAAACACTTGTTTTTATTCGCCTGTTTGAGTCCAGCCGCCCTGCTGGGCGTGCAGCGCATCGATCTGCGTTGCCCTGACAACCGATGATCCTGAACGTCCCGCCTCCCCCTGCCATGTGCCTCTTGGGTGTTTGTTTGTTTGTTCACCTACTTTGGAAAAGCATTTATTTACATCTTTTGCCCGTTTACAATTTTCCTTAATTGTTGAACTTTTCTGTGCACATTCTGGTTGTAGATTCTTCTCACACACACGATTTGCAAATGTTTCTCTCGTTCTTCGTGCTTTCTTTTCACACGCTTGGTAGGGTCTTTTTGAAGCCCTAGCGTTCCAAACATTGACGAAGTCCAGCTTGTTTGTTTTTCCTTTGGTTGTGCTTCGGATGTCACATGTAAGAAGCTGTTGCCAGGGGGAATGTGAACTGGTCCAGCCACTGTGGGGAAGTGTGGAGGTTCCTTATGAATTAGAAGCAGAGCCACCTCGGATCTTGCAGGCCCACTCCTGGGCACGCACCTGGAAAAGACAAGAGCTGATCAAGCAGAGGCCTGCGCCCTGCTGTCAGTCACAGCGGCAGTGTTCACAACAGCCAAGACACAGAGGCAGCCTGCGTGTCCACAGGCAGATGCGCGGATAAGGAGGGCGTGGTGAACACGCACATGGAATACTGCTCAGTGTGAAGAGAACGAGCGAACCCCCTTTGCAGCAGCAGGGACGGACCTAGAGAGAAACACACTGAGTGAGTAAGTCAGAGAAACACACGTGTCGCTCACATGTGGGCCTACAGTGCGGTGCAAGTGAGCCTATTCATGAGACAGAAACAGACCCACAAACACAGAAAACAGAGCTACGGGCTACGCAGGGCGGAGGCGGGCAGGCGACTCGGGAATTTGGGATTAACAGGTGCACACTGCCGAACACAAGGCTTCCCGGTGGCTCAGCGGTGAAGAACCCGCCTGCAGTGCAGGAGACTCAGGAGATGCGGGTTGGATCCCTGGGTCGGGAAGGCACCCTGCAGGAGGGCACGGCAACCCACTCCAGTGTTCTTGCCTGGAGAATCCCGTGGACAGAGGAGCCTGGTGGGCTGCAGTCCATGGGGTCGCACAGAGTCAGACACGACCAAAGTGACTGAGTATGCACTGCTGCTGCTGCTGCTGCTAAGTTGCTTCAGTCGTGTCCACTCTGTGCGACCCCAGAGACGGCAGCCCACCAGGCTCCCCCATCCCTGGGATTCTCCAGGCAAGAACACTGGAGTGGGTTGCCATTTCCTTCTCCAGTCAATCAGCTATACTTCAGTTTAAAAAATACAGGGAAGACAAGAGGGAGAGAGAGCAGAGAGAACAGAGCCCATTGCCAGTCCAAAGTCGTGAAGATTTATTCCTGTCTTTCCTCTAAAGCTAACAGTTTTAGCTCTTCCATGCAGATTCTAGATTCACCTTGACTTAGGTGGTTCAGACAGTAAAGAATCCGCCTGCCGCGCAGGACACCTGGGTTGGATCCCTGGGTCAGGAAAACCCCCTGCAGGAGGGCATGGCAGCCCACTCCAGTCTTCTTGCCTGGAGGATCCCGTGGACAGAGGAGCCCAGCGGCTGCAGCCCCTGGGGTCGCACGGAGTGGGGCCTGAGTAAGCGCACCGGCACGCAGCTCCTAGACTCATCCCGACGGTGCTTCTGTGCCTCGTGTGAGCTGGGCGGCGCCCTGGTTCCTGGGTGTGTGCGTGTCTTGCTGCCCAGCACTGTTTGTTGGAAAGACTGATCCCCCCATTGAACCGCCTTGCAGGTTCAGCGTAGTCACCCACCCTACCTGACTGTAGACATATAGACTTTCTCCTGGCCTCTCATTTCTGTTTTCTTCATCTCTCGTCTGTCCATGTGCCAGGACCAGAGGGTCTTGGTAACTGCAGTTCACAGCGAGTTTTGAAATAGGAGGTATGCGTCCGCCAGCTTCTGGTTTTTCACGTTTCTTATGTCTGTCCTGGGTCTCTGCGTTTCCACGTGAATTCTGGGCTTCGCCCGTCACCCCCAGCTGGCATCCTGCTGGTGGCTGCCGGCTCTGACTCCGGGTCCCCTTCCTGCATGAGGAGCTTCGGACAGTTTTCCTCCGCGCCCAGCCCCGGGCAGGTGGGCCTCCCTGCAGTTTGCTGGCTGTGCCTGCTGCTTGAATGAATGCAGAGCAGGGCCTCCTGCACACTTTGGCTTCCTGGGCCCTGTGCTGGCAGGTCCGAGCCCCTGAGGGTCATCGTGGGCTCCCTTCATGGTGGGCTCCCTCTCTGACACAGGCAGGCACAGTGGTCTAGGGTTGTCCAAGTCGACCCCAGGGCAGTCTGTCCAGCCTCCTGGTGGCCCGAGGACACCTCCGACCCGGAGGAGCCCATGCGGCTGGCTCTGGGGGCTGCCCCTGCGTCCAGCCCTGGTCCCCCATGAGTGTGGACACTCTCCGCCTTGGGCGGTTTCCTGGGGCCCTTGAGGACCAGATGCGGCCTCGAGCCCTGCTGCCATTGCTCCGCGTCCCAGGAGAGAAGCGCTTCTCGCAGCCAGGCGGGCCTGGCGCCACCAGTGTGAGCAGCGGGTTGACTCGAGTCCTTGGGAAACAGCTTCCCGTGGGACACACCGACCCCGCGTGCCCTGCCCCACCCCTACCCGCCCCGCTCTCCCTGAGGCTGCTGGCGGCCGGCCCCCTGCTGCCACTCAGACACCTCACGGCGGAAGGTCAAGGTCACCGCTCCCAGCACGAAGTTGCTTTGGGGGGACCCGAGAGAGTCTCAGCTCTGGGGCTGGCTGGAGTGCTGAGCTGGCTCTCACCAACCACACTCCGGACCCTGCCTGGGTAGGAGGAGGCCCGCCTTGGCCCGAGTGGTCGGCCTGGCGTCCACGCCCAGCACTCGGGGTCCTCAGGGGCCCACGGAGAGTCTTCCATCCCCACAGAGACTGAGCTCTGTCCTGGGCTCGGTCTGAAGCGAGTACCAGGCCCTCCCGGGGGTGGAGGCCCCTCTACAAGTGGCGTGGCCGCACCGACCCAGGTCTGAGCCCCGCCGTCGGTTGCAGGGGGACCACGGCCGGGTTGCCCGCTCTCAGCCGCGGGCGCAGGTGCCGGAGGCGGAGCTGCTGTCTGAGCGGAAAGGGAAGCTTAAGGAGCAGGCGGCTCCGCTGGGCCGAGTCCACCCTCGCGCTGCCGTGGGGCAGGAGGCGGGGCGCCGGGCCTGCCCGGGGCCTGGGGCAGCGGGTCCTGCAGCCTTGCCGAGGTGGGCGTGGGCAGGCCTCCTCTGCTCCGCGCTGGGGTGGGGCCCAGGAGCCGCGGGGGCCCTGTCTGGCCGGGGTGCTGTCACCCTGAGGCTGCGTGACCCCCGCTGGGCATGCCGGCTGGTAGGTCTTCACACGCCCCGTGTGAAATTCTGGTCACTATGAACAGCAATACTTTGGCCTAAAATATTCTTTTCCAGCAGCTTGTCATTAGAGCCTAAAAACAGACATTTTAGTCTAAAACAGAAAAGGAAGAGCTATTAATAGAGTGAAAGGCAGGAAAGCCTGGCGCGCTGCAGCCCGTGGGGTCGCGGAGTCGGGCGCGGCTTAGTGACGGGACAAGAGCGTCAGCAGAGGGAAGGCTGTTCGTGGCTCCTTGCTCACGGCCGCGCCTGAGCCGGCGACCCTGGGCGAGTGCAGGGCTGGGTGCTGGGGGCCGGGGCCGTCAGGGCCTGCAGGGCCCAAGCGCGGAGCTGCCCGCCTGTGTCCTCCGTCTCCTCCGCTTGACATCAGTCTGCGGCGGGACACGGCGCGTTTGTGTCTGCTTTCCTGGAGGTTTTATAAAAACGGCCCTTGATGGGTGTTGATGGCTCTGAGATGGAGACCACGTGAGTGTGCGTGTAGAGTTGACAGCCTGTATGTAGACAGGCGTCGTCCTAACAAATTACCTTCCGTTTATTGCTCCTTCGCAAACACTGGTTTTCAGAAACACAGGAGCAGTGATGGTCTCTGTTGACTTTAAGGAGGGCGTTGGGCACGCAGGACCCCCCTTCCTGAGTCTGAACTGCGGGGAGGAGCCACTGGCCAGGGCCTCGCGGACACTGTCCTGGGTTCAGACACAGTCCGGGGACCATTGCTGAGCAGCGGGGTCTTGGACTTTTGCCCAGGCCGCTGACCCGGAAGGAAGAGGGAGGCCCCCGTGCGGGTCAGGATCTCTAGGCGCAGCAAGGCCTCGCAGGACTGGCCCTGTGCCCGGGCCCTCCCGGGACTGCCGCAGATGCGGCCCCCAGCCCCGCGCCCCACGCCTCTGGGCCCTCCGGTCCTCGAGCCCGAGACGCCTCCTTGCGTGTCCGGGTGTCGAGCAGCTGTCGCCGGCTTAGACGCCATGGGAGGGACTCGGGCTCATCCCACGGCATGTGCTGGCCAGCCTGGGTGGTCTGCCGCCCACCGCTGAGGCAGAGGGCAGAGACACCCTGGTCAGAAGGGGATGAGGTGGTGTCCCCGAGGAAAGGGGGTGCCCCGCGGGGCTGTCCCGGCCGCAGTGCATGGCTCCTCTGAGGCCCGCCGAGGCTGACCCGCTGCCGGCCGCCCTGGGCCTTTCTCAGCTACGAGGGCACCCACCTGCGGGCTGGCCCCGTGGGGCTGGCACCGTGCTGCCTGTGCGAGTGCTGGGCAGGCCCTCGGTGGCTCACCCGTCTGCCGGGTGGTTTCCAAGCTCTTCACACCTGGCAATGCTGTTGTCGGCCGGGGGGCCCAAGCCACCAGGGCCACCCGAGGCGGTCAGTGTCCCCCTGCCCCTGGTACCCACGGAGACGGAGCTCTGGGGCGGAGGCTCCCTGGCCCTGCCTGGGCGGGACTGAAGCAGGGCTGGGGATGCGGGGGCTCTCAGACCCCCGGCCACGATGATGGGGGGCCTGTGTCCTTACAGCCTCTGCGTGTTTTCTCTCTGGGCCTCCTTTGGCCTTTGGAGCAGGGGTGACGGGCCGTACGTTCAGGGGTGACGGGGGTCGTAGGTTCAGGGGTGAAGGGCCGTAGGTTCAGGGGTGACAGGTCCGTAGGTTCAGGGGTGACGGGGGCCGTCGGAGCAGGGTGACGGGGCTGTGGTCTGAATTGGGAGTCTAGGCAGGAGCAGGCAGGAGCTCGGTCAGAGTCTGGGCCGTGAAGCCCCGGGCCCAGAGCTGGTCTCGGGCTTGGACCTGGTACCAGGGTCTCCTCACTGCCTCCCGCACAGCCCCTGACCCCCGGCCCTGGACCAGGCTTCTGGTTCTGGGGTTTCCACTGGGGGAGTGGCCCGGGACTCCCTGTGAGGCTTGAAGTCAGGCCGTCCCTGCAGGGGTGGCTCTGTCTTTTCCTGGCGGATGAGGGCTCTCTGGTGCGGATGCTGGCTTTACATTTAAGACAGAAATTAAACAGGCGTGTGTTCGTGCTGGCGAGTTTTGCAGGAAGGCTCGGGTGTCGTGTGTTAGTGAGTGAGTGTAAAGCGTGCACAGGTGGGGAAGCGATGGAAGACACCCCCGGCGGAGAGGGTTGTCATCACACACTGTGTGGCGAGTAACCTTAAGATCAAAGGCCTTCTTTTCTCAGCGCTGCTCCTGAAAAGCAAAGTGTGAGGGGGTGTCCCTCGAAAGAGGCCACAGAGAAAGGAGCGGCAAGAGGGAGATGAGCCCAGACCCCCAGCACGCGGGCTGGCTGTGTGGCATCGCCATGACTGCTGCTCGGGCCTGACCCACGGGGTTCAAGTGCCCAGTCCTCATCACTCCATGTTTCGAGAGGCAAGGATGTCCGTCCTCTCGAAGCTCGCCAGCCAGGGCCTCCAGCACAGGCTCGCAGACCCCGTCTCTAGAGCCGGCAGGCTGGCCGGGCACAGCGGCAGGGCCCCCGCTGCCCCTGCGGGCTCCTCTGCCGTGCACCGCGCCCCTTCAGCCGGTGCCCTGGAGCCCGTGAGCCGCAGCAGGAGAGTAGCCCCGCCCGCTGCAGCCAGGGAAAGCCCCCCCAGCAACGGAGACCCAGCGCGGCCAAAACAATGAATAAATGAATAAATAAGATAAATATGGGGCAGTTAACAAAGTCAGCGGTGGATGGGCAGCATGATGAGGGTACAGCGTGGCTTCTGGGTGCCCAGCACAGCGGGCGATGGGGTGACGCTCCTCGGGACCCGCGCGTTCCAGCCTGCGCGGGGCTCCCTTGGGGTTGACTCCCGTGGCGTGTGTGTACCGCGTGCCCACCGTGTGCCTGGCCCTGCATGGCCCGGGGGACGGTGCCAGTGGGCGAGCCGTGCTCGGAGGCCCAGCTGGCCCTGCTCTGTGGGAGGGCGTGGACACCCCCACCCATGGCGCGCCCTGCAGCCCGGCCGAGTGTGACACGTCCCCACACGTCTGTGTCACGTGGTGCCTGTTTGAAGACTTACTTTCATTCCAAATCTAAACACTTAAGAAAGTGAGCTAGACTTTTCTTTAGGAACTTTTCACCTCTCTGTCTTTGGCATCCAGCCCGCTGGTGTGGACGACACGCATGGTGTTCGAGGTCTGCCGAGATCTGAGCGCCCCCCTCGCAGGTGCCCCTGGACTCGAGAGTTGGACGGGGGCGCGGTCAGGGCTGGAGGTCCGTGTTTGTCCGACTCTCCACAGACCCGTGTACCAGGAGCTCTCCCTCCTAGTTGCGAGGCTCTGAGTTTGGGCTGTGTCATGGAGGCGACTTCAGCAGGATGTTGGGAAAGAGACGAGGCGGTCACCGGCCTCCCGGGCAGTGAGGCCCCATCGTCCCGGCCGGCCGCCAGGAGCAGTCTCGGCATGCCTGTCATCTGCCCACCTGCAGTGACTCCCTGGGTTCCCTGAGGGCCCTATCAAAAGGAAAACATCTTTAAGGTGTTAATTTATTCAAATGTGCCCAAATAACTTTGAAAATTTTTTTTTCAACAAAAAATTTGTTTTTTAACAAAACATATGTGACCACGCTGACCCTAGAGAAGAGAGAAAAGCGGAACCAGCCAGTCATTTGAACCGAGAGATCAGCGGGCTTGTGAGGGCCCAGCCCCAGGAGGCTCGGGGTGTAGGTGTCCTGGAGTGGGTCCCACTGGACGCTCCGGGAGCTCCCCCTGCGGTTCCACCTGAGCCGCCCACGAGGCCCCAGGGCCGCGGATGCAGCGCCAGCCCGCTGCAGGTGGCCCTTCTGCCTGGCCGCGGGATGGCCCTGGGGGGGCAGTGGTCAGCAGCGGATCAGGAAGGTCAGACCCAGAAAGGCGGGGCTGGGCAGTCGAGCTTATTAGAGTTAATGGTTTTATTAAATTACTGTATTTGTTTTAATTGGAGAGTAATTACAGTATTGTGGTGGTTTTTGCCATACATCAACATGATTGGCCACAGGTGCATCCTGAACCCCGCTCCCACCTTCCTCCCCATCCCGTCCCTCTGGGTCGTCCCAGAGCACTGGCCTTGGGTGCCCAACTTCATGCATCAAACTTGCACTGGTCGTATATTTCACATATGGTAATAATATACATGTTTCAGTGCTGTTCTCTCAAATCATCCTGCCCTCGCCCTCTCCCAGAGTCCAAAGGTCTGTTTACATCTGTGTCTCTCTTGCTGTCTCGTATACAGGGTTATTGTTACCATCTTTCTAAATTCCATGTATATGCGTTAGTATACTGTATTGGTGTTTCTCTTTCTGACTTACTTCACTCTGTATAGTAGGCTCCAGTTTCATCCACCTCATTAGAACTGATTCAAATGTATTCTTTTTAATGGCTGAGTAATACTCCATCAAGTATATGTACTACAGCTTTCTTATCCATTCGTCTGCCGATATATGTCTAGGTTGCTTCCATGTCCTGGCTATTATAAACAGTGCTGCGATGAACACTGGGGTACAAGTGTCTCTTTCAATTCTGGTTTCCTTGGTGTGTATGCCCAGCAGTGGGATTGTGGGGTCGTATGGCAGTTCTGGTTCCAGTTTTTTAAGGAATCTCCACACTGTTCTCCATAGTGGCTGTACTAGTTTGCATTCCCACCAACAGTGTAAGAGGGTTCCCTTTTCTGCACATGGAGTTAATTTATCAGTAGGAAATCCCTTCCTGGGTCATCTCCATAGATGCTAAAGTTATATATATTTGATAAAGTTCAGCATCTCTTGATAAAATTGAAACCAGTAGCTGTATCCTTCATTTGATTTTAAAACATGGAAATCAAACATCTCCATTAGATTCAGGGGGTAAGGCAAAGATATTTGATGCAAACAGGATTATCTGGGGCTTCCCAGGCGGCCCTGGTGGTAGAGTCTCCCTGCAGTACAGCAGACACGAGCTGTGGGTTTGACACCTGGGTCAGGAAGATCCCCTGGAGAAGTGAAGGGCAACCCACTTCAGCGTTCTTGCCTGGAGAATCCTGTGGACAGAGGAGCCTGGTGGGCTACCGTCCATGGGGGTCTAAAGAGATGGGCATGAGTGAGCACACACGCACACACACACACACACACACACGATCATTTAACATGTTTGAGAAGCGCTGGCTCGTGCCATCAGCAGGCGACTGAGAGGAGCACAGCTGTTGCGGTGTTAGAGTGGACACGGTGACACACGGCTGGAAACACTGGAGAAGCTCCTGAAAGCCCACAGTGCACAGTACAAGCGCTTAGAAATGAGTTTAGTGCGTTCTTAGACACCCAGACAGGAAACAGGGGGTCCTGTGTGTGACAAGGAAACACACAGACATGAAGGGCCACGTGGGGGCTGGCCCCGCAGGACTTGGTGCTGTGAGGCTGACCCCATCCCCAGGTAAGCTGGTGCCGGCGTCACCCCGCCGTCCCATCCTGCCCTGCTGGTCACCAGATGCCCCCACTCCCGGGAGCACCCACGTGTTGTGTCTGAGTTTCTGTTAGTCTTCCTGTTTGTTCCTTGGTTCAGCTGTCCTTCAGCGTGGACTCACGGACTTTCGTCCTGTTCCTGAGTCGCAGCCATGACTGTTGTACACAGGGACGCAGGTGAGCGGCGCTGGCCATGGGGAGTCTTACAGCCGGCTCCGCGTTCATGCCCGTCCTGCTGTTTTCTGAGCGCTTCCTGACTTTGGGCCCAACATGGTGCTCCCAGCAGCTCATCTTGGACTTTCCCTACCCAGCCCTGGAGTTGGCCCATTCTCCAGAGTCGGGCTCTTTCCTTGGACACAGGGTCTGGGTGCTTATTCCTGGGCGTGTCACAGGAGACTTCCTGTCACAGACAGAGCCTGCTGGAAGGCCCCCCAGGGCCCCCGGTCTTGTCCAGACCCTCTGGCAGCCGGTCAGGCCAGCCGGCCTGCTTACAGGGGCCCGGGGCCAGCCCTGGGTGGGCACGTTTGCCCCTAGACCACCAGCATTGCTGGCAGGTCTCCAGGTAGGGCACACGCAGTGGCATCCGGGACTGCTCTGAGTGCGGTGGGTGGCGGGGTGGCGGGGCACTCAGCCGCTGGTGCAGGGGCCGCACGCCGGCGACGCAGGCCTGTGGGGCTTCAGGGGCCGCGCGCCGGGGACGCAGGCCTGTGGGGCTGCTGTTGGGAGGCGTCAGGTGGCCACAGCGCACACGGCTGTGCTGCAGACGTGCACGCTGCCGGGAGAGTCGAGGGGCAGAGGCTAGCCTTCCTTGTCTCATGGGGAGGACCGTGACCCTGTGAGGCGCTGCAGGCGCCCCTGCTGCCGGGGCTGTTCTGCTCCATAAACAGGTATCCAGCCCTCACTTGTACACCTGGAAACGCATGCGATGTGCAGTGTCAGTTATGTCTCTAAGAAGCTGGAGACGAGGTCGGGGGGCACGAAGAACCAGAAAGACCCAGAAGTGCACGCGAACTTGCCCTCCGAGCCGGCGGGACTCTGTGGTGTCCGCAGCAGCCCGGTGGCCCGTGAAGAGCAGACCTGAGTCAGACCAACTGCCGTCCCCACACCCGAGAGCACCGCTGGGGTGGGGCACCTTCGCCTTCTGCAGCGAGTTCTCAGGAAGGGCCCAGGAAACCACCGTGGAGGGTCCCCACCATGCGCTCGCCGGGCAGGGCGCTGAATCCGCATGCTGAGCAGATGAGACACAGGAAGGTACCAAGGAAGTGAAAGGAAGCGGAAGTCGCTCAGTCGTGTCTGACTCTGCGACCCCAGGGATTACACAGTCCATGGGATTCTCCAGGCCAGAACACTGGAGTGGGTAGCCTTTCCCTTCTCCAGGGGAGCTTCCCAACCCGGGGATCAAACCAGGGTCTCCTGCATTGCAGGTGGATTCTTAACCAACTGAGCCATCAGGGAAAGTACCAAAGTGATTTTTTCTTTAAAAAATCCAGGCATAGAGAAGACCTTTCTGACTAGCACGTGAACACGTGTACATGCCGGCACACACGCACTCGTGCACACACGTACTCGTGCACACACACACTTGTGCACACATGCACTCATGTGCACACACACTCGTGTACACACACACACAGAATCCACAGCCGTCTTCACAAAGGTCAGTCCATCCGTCCTGCCCGTGTTGGCCTGTCCGTCCTGCTCCAGCCTCGCTCTAGGCTCTGGGGAGAAGCTGGTGAACAGGACACAGCAGACAGCCTGCCTGTCCGAGTGGCTTGCCTTCCAGCCAGCGTCTGACTGACGTTCATGCTCAGAGTGTTTGTTTCCACATAAGGCGGCCTCTGTGGGGTCGCATAGAGTCGGACACGACTGAAGCAACTTAGCAGCAGCAGCAGCAAGGCGGCCTTGCGAGGTGACTGCATGGCTTGGTGTGCATCTCACAGCTGTGCCTGCTCCCCGGGCCCCGCCATCTGCCCCGAGGCCCGCTGACCGTCCCCCACCATTATTTCAGTGCCTGGTTATTGATGGTACGTTGTTAATTTTCTCTGAATGCAAAGCTTGCTGTGACGCGAATTACACTCCCAGCTAGTTTGGCATTACACGATAGCCTCATGCTCAGTGGCAGCATCTGCAAAACGCTCCTGTAACTCGGTGAGAGCCCAGCCATTCTTCCTCGTCTTTGCTCTCCCCGTGCGAGGCCCAGATGAGGTTTCGCACGCAGACCCTTGCGAAGACCGCTTTCGTCAGCGCTGATAGGGAGGTCTGTCCTGGAAGTTCAGAAGTGTGTCTGGCAGCCCCGTGAGAGCAACAGGCTTTTCAAACGATTTTAATTAACCCTCGATCTTTCCATTTCAAGCAAGTCTTTATGAGTTTTGTGAGACAATGGAAGCTTAGTTAATAAAGATTGAAATTTTATTGCCAAAAACAGTAAATGTGAATTCATGACATATATTTGCAAAAATAAACGTAGATCGCAAGTGATATATGTATGTTTTGAACATTCTTTTCAACACTGGACATCCAGAAATGTCTGATGAATTCTGGTCACACAATAAACAGCATTAAATTCAGACACTGCATCTTTTTCTTTCAGATTGTCATTGAGTCTCTGAAGTTAAAAACAATTTGAATTTTACTTAGTTCAGTTCGGTTCAGTTGCTCAGTCATGTCTGACTCTTTGTGACCCCGTGGACTTCATCTGGCCAAGCTTCCCTGTCCATCACCAACTCCTGGAGTTTACCCAAGCTCATGTCCATTGAGTCGGTGATGCCATCCAACCACCTCATCCTCTGTCGTCCCCTTCTCCTCCAGCCTTCAATCTTTCCCAGCATCAGGGTCTTTTCCAATGAGTCAGTTCTTCGCATCAGGTGGTCAAAGGACTAGAGTTTCAGCTTCAGCATCAGTCCTTCCAATGAATATTCAGGACTGATCTCCTTTAGGATGGACTGGTTGGATCTCCTTGCAGTCCAAGGGACTCTCAAGAGTCTTCTTCACATCACAGTTCAAAAGCATCAGTTCTTCGGTGCTCAGCTTTCTTTATGGTCCAACTCTCAAATCCATACATGACTACTGGAAAAACCATAGCTTTGACTAGATGGACCTTTGTTGGCAAAGTAATGTCTCTGCTTTTTAATATGCTATCTAGGTTAGTCATTAGCTTTTCTTCCAAGGAGCAAGCGTCTTTTAATTTCATGGCTACGGTCACCATCTACAGTGATTTTGGAGCCCAAGAACATAAAGTCTATCACTGTTTCCATTGTTTCCTCATCTATTTGCCACGAAGTGATGAGACTAGATGCCATGATCTTAGTTTTTTGAATGTTGAGCTTTAAGCCAGCTTTTTCACTCTTCAGTTTCATCAAGAGGCTCTTTAGTTCCTCTTTACTTTCTGCCATAAGGGTGGTGTCATCTGTATATCTGAGGTTATTGATATTTCTCCCGGCAATCTTGATTGCAGCTTGTGCTTCATCCAGCCCAGCGTTTCTCATGATGTACTCTGCATATCAGTTAAATAAGCAGGGTGACAATATACAGCCTTGATGTACTCCAAATTGAGAAATTTGGAACCAGTCCATTGTTCCGTGTTCGGTTCTGACTTGCTTCTTGACCTGTATACAGTTTCTCAGGAGGCAGGTCAGGTGGTCTGGTATTCCCATCTCTTAAAGAATTTTCCACAGTTTGTTACGATCCACACAGTCAAAGGCTTTGGCATGGTCAATGAAGCAGAAGTAGATGTTTTTCTGGAATTCTCTTGCTTTTTTGATGATCCAGCGGCAATTTGATCTCTGGTTCCTCTGCCTTTTCTAAATCCAGCTTGAACATCTGGAAGTTCTCAGCTGATGTAATGTTGAAGCCTGGCCTGGAGAATTTTGAGCATTACTTTACTCGTGTGTGAGATGAGTGCAATTGTGTGGTAGTTTGAACATTCTTTGGCATTGCCTTTCTTTGGGATTGGAATGAAAACTGACCTTTTCCAGTCCTGTGGCCACTGCTGAGTTTTCCAAATTTGCTGGCATATTGAGTGCAGCACTTTCACAGCATCATCTTTTAGGGTTTGAAATAGCTCAGCTGAGTTTTACTTAAATGTCTTATTTTAAGAGGCTGACTTAGGATAGTCTTGTAAAGGCTCCTTGTTGGTGAGCCCCATTTGCACCACTGCGGTGAGCCGTGGCAGCCTGGACCCCCAAGACCCAGGGTGGCAGGACGCCCCCTGTGCCCCTGGCCGTCGGCACAAGCTTGGGGGGTGGTGTCACTTGGCGGGGGTCCGTCCAGATTCTGTTCATAGACTCTGACAGGTGCCCCGCGCTTCTGGGCAGTGCCGCTGGCTGCAGGGCGAGACTGGGGCCACCCCTGACTGGTGCCCCGCGCTTCTGGGCAGTGGCGCTGGCTGCGGGGCGAGGCTGGGGGAGAGGGAGGGCCCCTGGGCGCCTCAGACCCCGCCGCGTGCATCCTGGATGTCTGCACCTCACGCTCTTACACGCCCTTGTCTTTCCGAGTGCCGACATCCTTGCGTTTCCCCCTCTCCAGAGCACTAACAGTGAACCCAAGGCTCTAGCCAGACCACCCGGAAGGGCAATAACAGGAGTGGAGCATGGACTCGGGACTGAGGGAGGCTGGCTGACACAGCTCTCAGGACAGCGGGGGTCTCGCGTGGCGGTGCCCGCGACCTCAGCGGCACACGGGCCCCCTCTCCCTCTCAGCCAGGCGGGGTCAAGGGGCTCCCTGCTCTGCTGAGGGCGGCCGCGTGGGGACCTGGGTCATTTCCTGGGTCAGTGGAGGCGTGTGTCAGCCCAGCTGAGTCTGTCTGAGCGCTGCTGTCCGCAGACGGCGCTGGTGGACGTTGGGCTCGTGGTGGGCGTGGCGCACGTGGGCCGTGAGGATGGGCTGGCTCCCGCTGAGGTTGCTCTTGGGTCTGGCCGGGTCCTGGTGGACGTGGACTGAGGGGGGCTGTGCTCGCCTCTGATTTAGAGGGGTCTGTGAAGGTGGCTTCCGTCCAGTGCACCCGAAGCTGTGGGTTCGGGGGCAGGGCAGGCGGGCTGCCATGCTTTCCTGGTGGGGAGCCTCCTGTCTAGAAGCCTCGCAGCCAAGCGACGATGACCAGTGCAGAGCACGGCGCGGGGCTCACGCCCGTGAACCGGCGCCGACCCCGCCGCCCTGTGACCCGGGCCTCTTCTCTGCAGCGCGTCTGCCGCAGAAGGGTCTGCTCCCGTGGGGCGGTTTTTGCATTAACTTGCGAGGGGGGTCTCGGGCTCACTGCAGCCATCTGGGCTCTTCCGTGAGAAGGCCCATGGTCTCCGTGCCGCCCGGGGCCTGCACATGTCTTTAGGACTGCCCGGTGCCTGTCTGCCTGGCCGTGGCCTGTGGATGGCGCCTGCTCTCCGCCTGGATGTTGGTGCTTCTGCCTGACCCCTGGTCCCCCTGCAGACGCCTTCCCCGTGAGCTCCCTGGGCTCAGAGCAGGTGGGCTGCACAGGCAGGAGTGAGCCGGCGCCCTCCGCAGACCCACCGTCGGCGCGTCCGGGGGCTGGATGCTCAGGCAAGTAACCACATCCAGTCATGTGGAACCAGCGAGAAAGGGAAAGACCGCGCCGTCCACTTCCTCAGGAGACCACAGCGGGCATGTATTTACTTCTAGGCTTTTTCCTGCAGAAATCCGTTTATTTGAAATTCTGAAAGCTGTGTTTATACTGGCGAGGCGCGATCAAGAGTGAACTCGAGCCCATGGCTTGAGGGGGCCTCCACCGTCAGCCATCAGAGCAGCCCTCCCCACAGCCCCGCCCGTGCCGGCACCCAGGTCCTGTTGGGGGGGCCTCTTCTTTTTGTTCTTGTGCTGGCGTCCAGGCAGCCGTCCGAGGGAGTGGACACCGTGGCTCCTGCCCGCTCCTGGACGGGGGACTTCAGGAAAACAACTCTCCCTGCCCTGCTGCCACTGCCTCCCCCACAAGGCCCCACACCGGCCGATGTCTGTCCCCCGCTCGCCCTTGGCCATGTGCACGGCCCTGATGCAGCAGCGGGGTGCCGGCTGGGGAGGGGGCCTGGGGCACAGTCCCTCCCCCTGAGGACCTGCCCTGCTGTGCTGGTCATGGTGGACGGAGCTCTGGGTTTGTAGGGTTTGCATTCTGTTTGCAGGGTGAAGGGTGGGCTCAGGGTTGGGGGACAGATGTTTCTAGCACCTAGTCCTGGGGGATGGGGGATCCCCCGGGGCGGCCTCCTCCTCCTGCCCCTCCATTACCCCCCGCCCATAGCCAAGCCCCGAGCCTGCACTGCATGACGTGGACACCTGCCTTCCACTCTGCTGGCCAGCAGTGCGCATGTTGGGACGTTAGCTCGGAGCTTCCGCATTGCTTCCTAGAGCTGTGTTAGCTGTTGAGATCACGGGGCCACCCTCAATGGGCCCAAGCCCCGCCCTTGCTGCCCAGAGTGCACACTGTCAGCTCTCTCAGCCCAGGGCCTGGGAGAGGCCCGGCCAGAAGGTGGACTGCACTCCCCAGTCGATCTCAGAGGTCCCGTCTCCGTGGGCAGGGTGGCGTTCCTGGCATGTGTCCCGGACGCTGAGCGGCTCTCCGTCCCCCTCCATCCCCCTCTTGCTGTCCTCTCTCTCTGGTTCCTGGGTAGCCGTCGAGCTCCTGACTTGGGAGACAAGCGTGGGCTTTCAGGCCTTTAGGGGCTCCGGGGCTGCTCCCCAGGCGAGCTCCGCAGGGCGGGCAGTGAGCGGCTGAGATGTCAAGGTTTCTGGGTTATTTTAGTTGTGGGGACGTTTGCTGAAAGTCAGCTGAAAGTCTGGCCTCAGCATCTGTTTTGAGATCAGACTTAATATTGAACTTGCATCAAAAGCAGAAACTAGAGCCCTCAAACTAAAAGGAGGGGAGAGCTTCGTACCCCTTGGGGGCTGGTCACGCCCGCAGCAGAACAGGCCCATGCTCACACCCGGTCGCGGTGGGCAGGCAGGGCCTCCCAACCTTGTGTCTGTCTTTGGCTCCGTGGCATGGGACCCCTCCAGCCCCAAACTCTGCTGCTGCACATTGTTAGGGTGGGCTTCCCAGCACAAACACAGCCTCGTGAAGGTGCATGTGTGGGGTACGCAAGGGGTACGCAGGGAGCACAGGGGCACGCTGGTCCCCCGCTGGCCTCTGGACGCCACAGGGTGTGAGACCCGGCGGAGGGGCCCTGCTGGGGCAGGGTGCAGCCTGTCGCCCGCCGCCCAGGGAGGTGTGCAGAGGGCTGGACGGCAGGCCCTGCAAGGGTGGGTGGCAGCGGGGGTCAGGGGGCCGGGTGGGCAGGTGGTGGGGGACTGGCCCAGCGTGGGGACGCAGCTGTGGGGAGTGTCTCCCAAGGCCGCGGAGGAGCTGGAGAGCCACAGGGCCTGTGGGGGTCTCTGGTGAGAGTGTGACGGTGGGGTATGGAAGGGTTGCTCTGGAGTGAGCTGGTAGGAAGAGAGTCTCCGGGGTGGGCACCCGGGGGTCAGGTGGCCTCCAGGTGACCTCGGGGAGGACGGAGGCTTGCTAAGGTGAGGGACCCTGCGGGGCTGGGGCCAGGTCACTGGAGGTCATGCCTTCTCCTGGAGGGGAGGCAGTCAGCAGTCCTAGAGGGGCAGGTCCTCTGCGGGCGCGTGGAAAATAGTGGGAGAGGCCGCTGTCTGCAAGCAGAGTTGTCCGGGAGGCCGGGTGTCAGGAAGCAGAGGGCGTGCTTGATTGTTGGGGGTCGTGAGGGGCCCTGTCGGGTTCTGACTGATTTCTTTGGGAACGACACTGTGATTTGGGGAAAGCACAGATTGTTTTCCAGGCCTGCATTCAGAGCCCGACAGGGGGAAGCCAGGCGCTCGGGGCTGCTCACTGCCGCTGTTTCCCCGCACGCTGGAGGCCGGGCCGCCGTCCTCTGCGAGGATGATACAGGGAGAGACGGCCTCCTGCGCTTGGGAGCCCTGCAGGCCGGGCCGCTGGAGACGAGGAAGCCCGGCCTGAACACCGGGGACACGGCCTCGTCCTCGCCAGGCCTCAGGCTCCTGGCTGGCGCCCCCCGGTCAGCAGCAGGCATGTGTGTGTGTGGGGGGGCAGTGGGGTTCTATCTCAGCCGCGGGCAGCCTCGTGTGGGCCCAGAGGTCTGTCCGCCAAGTGCTGAGGGCCCCCGGGCACCATGGCTCCGGCTGCGGGCAGGGCAGGGGACGGGGCCCACGAGGCACTTGGGGCTCAGGCTCCCTCGCAGAGGGGCCTGGGACGGGGGAGGGCGGGGCCCTTGGCCTCCGGGGCTGGCCGCCCTCCAGGCTCTGTCTTCCCTGGGCATACTGCTGGTGCCCACCCTGCCAGCTGGGCTTGGGGGGGGCTGGTACTGGTGGTGTTGGGGGGGGGCGTCTCCACACCCCTCAGCCTGGCCCCTCCTCCCTCACCCTGATCCCTGCCTGCTGCCCCCGCGCGCGTGTGTGTGTGTGTGAGCCAGCCCTGCCTCTGTGAGTGTGTGTGTGTGTGTGTGTGTGTGTGTGAGAGAGCCAGCCCTGCCCACGCTGGGGGTCTGGGGGGACCCTCTCCAGGGCCAGGGCCCCGCGGAGCTTGGGGGGCGCTGTGACACCCGGCACCACTCAGGGGCTGGCTCCCTTATGTTCGCCGGTGAGAAGGAGAGGAGAAGCTGGAAAGATTTTGAGTGTGTTTATTTTGCAGGGGCCCTATTTTTAGACTTCAGTTATTCTGGACTTGAGTTTTACATTTTTCAGAAGTCTCCCGAGACGCAGAATTAGCATGTCTGATGGAGGCAGGATGCTCTGCTTCGCTGCTCCGTGACCCTGGCGGTCCTTCCATGGCTCCTGCCTCCTGTCTCCTGCTCAGTCCCCGCTGTTGAGGCTCGAGGGGCCACTTGCTGTGTCCCCCAGCCTGGACTGTGGGCGGCCCCCTGGCTGGAAAGGCCTCCCTGCACCGTGGTGTTCTCCTCCCGCAGGGACTCCGTGGCTCCGGGGTTCGGGCTGGGTCAGCTTAATGCCGTGGCCTGCCCAGAGGTTCTGGGGACAGCAGGTCTGCCTGCCTGCTTCGAGCAGAGAGGAATTCTGCTTGAAAAAAAGAAAAGCAAACTCTGCTGCACGGCGGAAGTCAGAGAAAGGACCTCAGAGACTGTCAGCGTCAACCCTTTGTTTTTTCTTTTAAGCTCTTTCCCGGCATTTTATGATAAAAGTTCCAAGAAGAGAGTCAAGTTGAGAGAGTTTATCGTTAGCGCTTGCGTGTCACCGATCTAGACGCCGCCACGACCGAGTCCCGAGGCTGCTCTCGCGCTCGTCCGCCGGCTCACCCGCTGGTCGGCCTCATCTTCCACACGTCGCACAGCCAGTCGCAGCTGTCAGGTGGCGGCGGCGGCTTAGTCGCTCAGTCGTGTCCGACTCTTTGCGGCCCCGTGGACGGTAGCCCGCCAGGCTCCTCCGCCCATGGGATTCTCCAGGCAAGAGTACTGGAGTGTGTAGCCAGTTCCTCCTCCAGGGGATCTGCCCGACCCAGGGATCAAACCCGGGTCTCCTGCATTGCGGGCAGATTCTTTACCAACTGAGCCAGGAGGGAAGCTGCCCTCTCAGTACTTCAGTGGGAATGTCACTGGCTAGAGTTCATTATTGGTTTAGTTGTTTCTCTGAGACAAAATTTATGTACAGTGAAATGTACACATTTAGGCATACATTTACTGAGTTTTCACGAATGCTTATGTTTAACCCAAACTGTTATCATAATATAGAACCCGACCATCACCCCGGAAGGCTCCCTTTCCCTTTCCCTGGCTGCCCCCCGCCAGGCCCCGGGCTCCGATTGGCCGCTTGCAGAGAGTTCTGCCTATCCTAGGACGTCCTGTCGGGGGTCCCGCCTGTGTCCCTGCTCTCTGTCGGCCTCAGCCCGTCGGGGAGGGTTTTGACGTTGGCTGAAGGTCCTTCCCCGTCTTGGCAGGCAGGTGCCCTGCCCAGCGCCCTGAGTGCCACAGTGGCTTTGGCACGTCGGACCTTATGGGAATGGCCATCGAACCGTCGTCCCCTGCGTTGGCAGGCAGAGTCTTAACCACTGGCCCACCAGCCAAGCGCTGCTCGAGCCCCAGGAGTTCTCACCCGGGGCCCCTGCACCACCCTCAGTCTCTGTGCCCTGAGAAGTCTTTGCCCACTACCTAGTCATGAAGACAGACTTCTCGCCTCTTTTAGGGACTCTTTGGTTTTCCCGTCTACGTTCCAGGGCTCCGTCCTTTGCAGGTGAGTTTCGTGTGTGCGGTGAGCTGGGGCCGCAGCGCGAGGTCCACCACCTCCTCTTGTGACTTTGTTTCCCTGGGCGTCGCTGCGGCACCTTCGTTGAGAATCACTGTCCGTGTGGCTCTTTCTGGACACTGTCCTGCCCCACTGGTCTGCCCAGTGAGCTTTGCTCCAGGACCACCTGTCTTGGCTGCTGTGGCCTGATTGTCGCCATGGTGTCGGGGAGGGCCTCCCACTGTGGCTGTCACTGTGGCATTCTGGCCCCGCTGCACCTCAGGCGCGTCTTGGAGTCAGTTAGTCCGTTTCTACAGATCGTCTGATGAGATAATGGCCAATGTTGCACTGGACCCACAGGCCAGGGTGCGGAGAGCTGACGTTTCAGCGATTTCAAGGCTTTGCTTTCGGACGAGGCATCACTTCCTTTATTTAGGTCTTTAATTTTTCCCATAGCATTTTGTGGTTTCCAGTGTAGAGGCTTGCGTGGCTTTTGTTAAATGTATTCCTATGTAATTTGCTTTCTTTGGACGCTGCAGTAAGTGGTATTTTTAAACGTTTCATTTTCCAGTTGTTTGCTGTTGTTAAATAGAAATGCAAATGCGGTTTGTGTATTGATCTGTCGTCCGTGACTTTGCTAAACTGCAGCTGTTCAGGGAGCCAGTCCTCTGTCAGCGTCTGCATGCGGGCGTACCGTCCGCCCCGCTCTCTGCCTCCTGCTGCTCAGGACCGGCCGCGCCCGGCAGTCAGATGGTGAGTGTGGGCCGCCGCGCCTCTCTTTGAGGCAAAGTATTGACCTGCATCAGTAACAGCGGTGGCAGCTGGAGGGCTATTTTTCTTCTTTTTTTCAGTTGTCGTTTATCAAACTGAAGAAGTTTCTATTTCTTACTTTGCCAAGAGGTTGTTTTGTTTGTTTAGCCATGAAAGAGTGTTGGATGCTGTTAAATACAGTTTCTGCATCTACTGACATGATCCTGTACTTTTTCTTTTTTGTCTGTAAATTTGGTGAATCAGTTTTTCAAATGTTAAACCAGACGACTGCATTCCTGGGCTACTTACTTGGTCAAGTCATATTCTTTTTTATGTATTTCTGCATTTGGTTTCTGTGTGCATTCGTAAGAGACGCCGGCCTGTAATTCTCTTCCTCTGCTGAGCGTTGACGGCTTTGGGTGTGGGCATAGTGTTGGCTTCTTAGAAGAAACTGGAACGTGTTCTCTGTGCTTTCAAAGGACTGAGTAAGATGGGAGTGTTTCTTCCTTAAGTGATCAATGGGACTCACTAGTGCAGCCATCTGTGTTTTTGTACGAAGGTTTTTGGTACACATCCAGTCTCTTTAATAGATAAAAGCTATTGTTTTCTCCTGAGTTGCCTTATTTTTCAGGCGTTTGTGGGTGCAGTGTTCACACTCCCCTGCCGTCTCGCTCGCGTACTAACAGCCCCTTCCTGATTCCGGCTTTGATCCTTTGCGTCCCTCTCCTCCTGCTCCTCTGCCCAGGACTTTTCAGCGTCGGCAGTCTGCTCCCTGCCGCCCTGGCACAGCGGGCCGGGGGCAGCTTGTTTCCGCCCAGGGCTCCCCGGCCCTGTGGGGTTGCTGCTCCTCAGTAGGTTGAAGCGGAGGGTCCCAGCCCCATGCTAGTGTTTCCAGTGTGAGGCGGGCTTGTTCACAAGCCTGAGTGAACCCAGTGCTGGCCCTGTGTGCTTGGCCTCCCTGCCAGCCCACCTGGGGTCGCTCCCAGGGGCTGTCCTGCGTCCTTGCGAGCGTCTGTCTGCACTGTGGCCTGAGCCGTCCTGGGTGCTGGTGGGTGGGTGCTGGCTGGGCCTCTGCCCAGGCGCGGCGAGCTTTCTCCTCGCACTTCCCGTGGACCTGGGCTGCCCTCCCTGGAGCTCAGCGTCTCTGCAGTTCTCCTGGGACCGTGCTCCTCCTGCTGTGCCCGTCTGTACCCGCAGGCCCGCCGGGGTCTGGCCCTGCCCTGCAGACGGTGGTGTGTGGATGCGGGGCGGTGTTACGGGCAGTCGGGCCTGTCCTGGGCAGTGGAGTCTGCCCCTTGGACTCTCCTGCAGAGGTGGGCTGCCGTGCGGGTCCCTGAAGGTGGGGGGCTCCGTGGGGTACAGGGCTCCTCCTTCCTGTGTGTCTCCCGCCCTCCCAGACTGTCTCCGCCTCTTGCTGTCCTGGGTCCACCCAGCAGGGGCGAGGGGCACTCCAGCCACTGAAGGCCGCTGTGGAGTCCTGCCCTCGCAACTGTCACCCAGACGGTCACCTCTAGGAGAGGCACCTGTCCACCCTGCAGGGAGAGGCACCTGTCCGCCCTGCCCCCACCTGCTCGTGGCCCTGCGCCCCCCGACCGAACTCCACGGGGGGGCCCCTCCTAGTCCTGTCTGGCAGGGTGCCCGCCAGTCACCTGTCCCCTGGGGTTGGGAGGCCGCCTGACAGCAGCTGCAGTGGACGGCCAGCTGGGAGGGTGGGGGCCCCAGAGGGCGGCAGCTTGACTGTATTTCTGGGCCCCCTCTTGCTAAACTTTCCCCAATTTTTGAAACAACTATGATTCTCTTTTGCAAAGAAACCTCTTTTTAATTTTTCTTTGAAGTTGCCAGTTTTATTTAAGACTTTACATATCTGAATAATTGGTTAAAAAAGAAATGTTCATCATTTTTAGAGTTGCACAAATAAGGAAAGTAATAGCTGGCTGGCCAGATTCGTGTGATGTGAGGCCAATGTCCTTAAATTAAAAAAAAAAAAATCTGAGTTTTAGAACCCGGGGCTCTAAAAATAGCACTTGGAATTAATACTGTTCTTGGATTCATGGTTTAAGGGAGTCACTACATTTTATTTCTTGATGCTCTAGATTTAACAGCATGTGGGTAGAAACATGTAACTTCTCACGTGGGTTAGACATGGAAACCAGTTTGTGTATATAAACTTAAACACTGAAAATGCATACATTCAGCTATTATGGAACTTGTAACAAATATAAAGTTTTTAACTTTCTTTTTTTTTTTTTTTTTTTATCCAAAAAAGATTTATTCTATTACATGGAGACCCTCAAACATGTTTGAACATAGAGTTTGGGTCTTTTTTTTTTTAAATCTGCATTTAAAGAAAGTTTAAATTCCAGCTTTCTGTGCCTTTACAGTGTATATAGCACTGGCAGATTTTCCCTCTTTTTTTCCAGTCCATAAAAAGAGCTTCTTAATGCTCAGATCCCAGGAGCTGGGAAAGCAGGTCATGGTCAGTGACAGGAAGTACAAGTGCTCGAAACTCCGAACTCGCTGGAAAGTGTTAGGTGAAAATTCATGTTGACTGCAAGCAGCGGGTGCTTCATGAATCAGGCATGAGCCAGGCCGACGCTGTTTGCTTACACAGACTTGATTCATTAAGTCAGAGCCCGGCAGCTTTCCCCGGATCTCTGCCCCGGAGCGCCCTGCATTAGGCCGCTGTAATTGCCCCTGTTGGAGCCTCTGGGAGGCCTCTGATCCCAGCACCTGTGCAGAGGACTCAGAAACCACACTTCCCTCCTGCAGGGCTCCCCCCATACACCTCAAGTTTTTAACTTTCCAGAAGGAAATAAAAAGCAGTATTAATAAAGAGTGGTCTTTTGCATCATTTTCAAAAATTCTTCCTCCTTTATTTCTCCATCCCCATCATGATCAGCCTCATCAAGCATTTCCTGAAATTCTTCCTCTGTTAAATCTTCCCCTAGTTCCTTAGCAACCCTCTTGATGTTGTTCAGTGATATACTTCCTGTATCATCATCATCAAATAATGTGAAAGCCTTCCATAGTTCTTTTTCACACTTTTCACTCATTTTTACAGTCATTGTCCCCTGGAGGAGGGCATGGGAACCCACTCCAGTATTCTTGGACAGAGGAGCCTGGCGGGCTACAGTCCATGGGGTTGCAAGAGTCGGACACGACTTAGCGACTAAACCACCACCGTGGCAAAACAATCTTCAAAACCGATGGTGCCGCTTCCTTCCTTGTCAGTCTCAGCTTTCATCTTTCTAACATCTTCCTTCTTTGGCTCAAATCCGAAGGCCCACATTGCAATCATGTCCCCAGCCGGTGCCCTGGCCGGGACCTCCCAACTTTACCTGCCTGCCACACCGCCCAACGGTAGTTCACCGCCCGCGAGCCATTGCTCAAGAAGCGTCTTTGTAAGTCGGACAGAAAGGCGTCGGTGCGGCTCACGCTTCTCCCCAGGCGCCCCCTCGGGGCTTTTCCCGTTGTCCTCCTGCGTTTCTGGGGCCTGGGGCTCCCCTGAACTGCAGTCCTGGGGACCCACACGCACTGTGTCCTGGGCCCAGACGCGTGCCCTGCTCTCCTTGTTTCTCTGCCTTTTTCTTAGAAAAGAAGGAGGATCAGCATGAGGAAGAGAGTGTGTGCGCTGTGTTGGCGGGGTCTGGAGGACGGGGCGGGGACGCTGGGCGGTGGCTCGCGTGGGTCCCCCCACAGATGCCTGCGATGGGGCAGGATAGAGGCAGGCCTGTGGGGGCGGGGTGGCGTGGGGCCCAAGGTGGAGCCCACCCCTCTGCTGCCACCCCAGGGCTGTGCGGGGTTCCTGGCGCACCGCGTTTGCTGTTCAATCCCGAAGCGAGGTCCTGGCAGGACCTGGGGTGCCAGAGGGAAACGTGGGTCCTGGGAGGAGTGCCCGCACTGCAGTCCCAGTGCTGACACACCAGGGTCTGGAGACCCCACGGGTTTCCATGCCGACATACACCTGCCTCTGACGGTGGCTGCCTGCCACACCTGTTTCCTTCTGCACCTGGTGCCAGCGATCCAGCTGGACAGGCCTCTGCTGAGAAACAGGCTCGCACCCGGTCTTAGCCCTGGTGGCTGCCCCAAAGATGGATCATTTCCGTTTTCATAGGCTGTCATTTCTAAGTTAAGCTTGTTTTGTTTCCTAGAATTTGACCCTGTTGGATGACCCTGTCCTTGTGTGTGCTCAGTTGTGTCTGACTCTCTGCGACCCCATGGACTGTAGCCCACCAGGCTCCTCTGTCCATGAGATCCTGCAGGCGAGAAGACTGGAGTGGCTTGCCACGCCCTCCTCCAGGGGCTCTTCCCCACCCAGGGATCGGGCCTGTGTAACCCATGTCTCCTGCGTTGACAGATGAATTCTTTACCGACCGCACCACCTGGGATAGATTGGCATTTAAACACACGATGCCCAGGGCACTCTTCAGGGCAAATGTCTATTGTGTCATAGCTTTGCCAGGCCCTCCATCCCGGTGAGTCGGGTTCTCAAGTCCCAGGCCTCTGTGGGGGGCCTTGGCAGCGTTTGTAGATGTGAGCTAAAGAGGAGGATGCTGCTGGGTTATCTGTCGTGGGAAAGCCTCCCTCGCTCTTCTTATTTTCATCTTTTTCCTTATTGTCATTTTTTCTTTATTTTCATTGTTTTCTTTTCATTCTTTCATTTTTAAGCTCTGCAGGGTTTATCTAAAGGCCTAACATGCAGAGAGGACAGGTGGACTTCAGGGCACGCTCCCCGCCCACCGCGTGGCGTGTCCGCCGACTGGTGGCCGGCCCACCGGCATTTCCTCTGCAGAGCTATTCTTAGCCTCCGTGTTTGTGCCTCCAGAGACAAGATTTCCTTTCTCGGGAAAGGAAATGGTTTTCCACAGGGATAAGCGTGCAGCGTGGGGCAGGATTTCCTGAGAAGCCGGGGCAGCTCAGTGCCCGGAGGCCTCGCCGCAGGCGCAGAGCGGGGAGCCGGGCGCCGTTCCTTCCTAGTGACTTGCCCTTGGACGTTTCTAGGGCGTATTTGAGAAAGACGATTGTACGTCCTGGTGCTCCCGGTCCTGCGCTGTCTCTGTTGGCCTGGAAGGCGGGTGCAGCCACCTCCCTGCGGGCTGGGTTTCTGCCTTCAGGACCCTGGGGCTTTGAAGACCCTGACTCCGCGTTGCCCCAAGCCCAGGCTCCAGGCCACGAGGCCGCTGGGCGCCCGGCCATGCATCCCAGGGCAGCTCCCTCAGTCCCAGTGCCGCCTCCCTCAGATGCTAAAAGCACATTTCCATGTTTTAGCCTCTGAATTAGACCAGGCTTCACAGTTTGAACCTTAAGGGGCGACAGTGCCCTCTTGGATGTGTGAAAGGGGTGGTCTCACTGGCGGGAGTGCGACGTGCCGAGGGGCCTCCCAGCGCTGGTGGCCGTCTTGTGGGGCCTGAGTCTGACCTTCAGGAAGAGGTGCCTCACTCTTTTCCCGGTGGGGACCCTGGCTGGGCGGCCGTGCCTTCCTGGGGCCCTGTAGAGAGAGCTGCCGTTGGCCCCTGGCTCCCCGGGCACCTTGTCTCAAGTACCCTCTGCTGCTCACAGTCTGGTTTCCCTCCGAGAAACGGGGCCCTGGCCCACAGAGAACCGAAGTTTGGCCTGGGCCGGTGGGAAGCAGGCACGTTTGACCTTGGAGTACAAAATGAAGCAGAGCAAAGGCTAACAGAGTTTTGCCAAGAGAAAGTGAAGTGAAAGTGAAAGTCGCTCAGTTGTATCCAACTCTGTGACCCCATGGAGTTTGTCCATGGACTTCTCCAGGCCAGAATACTGGCATCGGTAGCCTTTCTCTACTCCAGGGGATCTTCCCAACCCAGGGATTGAACCCAGGTCTCCCACATTGCAGGCGGATTCTTTACCAGCTGAGCCACAAGGAAACCTAAGAATACAGTAGTGGGTAGACTATCCCTTCTCCAGGGGATCTTCCCAACCTAGGAATCGAACTGGGGTCTCCTGCATCTCAGGCAGAAACTATAAAACTCCTAGAGGAGAACATAGGCAAAACTCTCTCCGACATACATCACAGCAGGATCCTCTATGACCCACCTCCCAGAATATTGGAAATAAAAGCAAAAATAAACAAATGGGACCTAATTAAACTTAAAAACTTCTGCACAACAAAGGAAACTCTAAGCAAGGTGAAAAGACAGCCTTCAAAATGGGAGAAAATAATAGCAAATGAAGCAACTGACAAACAACTAATCTCAAAAATATACAAGCAACTCCTACAGCTCAATTCCAGAAAAATAAATGACCCAATCAAAAAATGGGCCAAAGAACTAAATAGACATTTCTCCAAAGAAGACATACAGATGGCTAACAAACACATGAAAAGATGCTCAATATCACTCATTATCAGAGAAATGCAAATCAAAACCACTATGAGGTACCATTTCACACCAGTCAGAATGGCTGTGATCCAAAAGTCTACAAGCAATAAACGCTGGAGAGGGTGTGGAGAAAAGGGAACCCTCTTACACTGTTGGTGGGAATGCAAACTAGTATAGCCACTATCGAGAACAGTGTGGAGATTCCTTAAAAAACTGGAAATAGAACTGCCTTATGACCCAGCAATCCCACTGCCGGGCATACACACCGAGGAAACCAGAATTGTAAGAGACATGTGTATCCCAGTGTTCATCACAGCACTGTTTACAATAGCCAGGACATGGAAGCAACCTAGATGTCCATCAGCAGATGAATGGATAAGAAAGCTGTGGTACATATACACAATGGAGTATTACTCAGCCATTAAAAAGAATACATTTGAATCAGTTCTAATGAGGTGGATGAAACTGGAGCCTATTATACAGAATGAAGTAAGCCAGAAAGAAAAACACCAATACAGTATGCTGCTGCTAAGTCATTTCAGTCGTGTCGGACTCTGTGTGACTCCAGAGACGGCAGCCACCAGGCTCCCCCATCCCTGGGATTCTCCAGGCAAGAATACTGGAGTGGGTTGCCATTTCCTTCTCCAATGCATGAAAGTGAAAGTGAAGTCGCTCAGTCATGTCCGACTCTTAGCAACCCCATGGACTGCAGCCTACCAGGCTCCTCCATCCATGGGATTTTCCAGGCAAAGTACTGGAGTGGGGTGCCGTCGCCTTCTCCGATACTAACGCACATACATGGAATCTAGAAAGATGGTGATGATGAACCTGTATGCGAGGCAGCAAGAGAGACACTGATTATAGAACTGCCTTTTGGACTCTGTGGGAGAGGGAGAGGGTAGGATGAGTTGGGAGAATGGCATTGAAACATGTATAACATCATGTATGAAACGAGTCGCCAGTCCAGGTTCGATGCACGATACTGGATGCTTGGGGCTGGTGCACTGGGACGACCCAGGGGGATGGTACGGGGAGGGAGGAGGGAGGAGGGTTCAGGATGGGGAACGTATGTATACCTGTGGCAGATTCATGTTGATATACGGCAAAACCAATACAATATTGTAAAGTTAAAAAATAAAATAAAAAAGAAACTCAGCATTCAAAAAATGAAGATCATCACATCCAGTCCCGTCGCATCGTAGCAAATAGATGGGAAAAGTGGAGCGGTGACAGGTTTTACTTTCTGGGGCTTCAGAGTCACTGTGGACAGTGACTGAGCCACGAAATTAAGACACTGCTTTACTCCTTGGAAGAAAAGATATGACGAATGTAGACAGTGAGTTAAAAAGCAGAGACATCACTTTATGGACAAAAGTTGGCATAGTCAAAGCTATGGTTTTTCCAGTAGTCATGTACAATTGTGAGAGTTGTACTGTAAAGAAGTCTGAGTGCCAAAGAATTAATACTTTTGAACTGTGGTGCTGGAGAAGACTCTTGAGAGTCCCTTGGACTGCAGAGAGCTCAAACCAGTCCATCCTAAAGGAAATCAACCCTGAATATTCATTGGAAGGACGGATGCCGAAGCTGAAGCTCCAATACTTTGGCCACCTGATGCGAAGAGCTGACTCATTTGAAAAGACCCTGACGCTGGGAAGGATTGAAGGCAGGAGGAGAAGGGGACAATAGAGGATGAGATGGTTGGATGGCATCACCGACTCGATGGCCAAGAGTTTGATTAAATTCTGGGACCAAAGTAATGGTGAAGGACAGGGAAGCCTGGCGTGCTGCAGCTCACGGATCACAAAGATTTGGACACGACCAAGGGTCTGGACAACAAGCTAGATGCAGAGGTCCCTCCTCGGGTGCTGTGGGGAAGCTCCTGGGACCGTTGAGTGCTGTGGGTAGGATGAGTCTTAGAGATAAGCGTGTCCCCCAGGCCAGGCGGGGAGACCTCGGTGGGCACTGAGAGTCGGGGGGATGTGGGCTCTGGTGGCCCGCTGACAGCTCTGCCGTCCGGGCCCACGCGCCCCGCTCCTGCCCGCCTGTGCCTTCCTGGTCCGGCGGCTGGACACTGACCGCTGTCCATAGCCAAGCCCCTCCTGGGTGCAGAGGGGCTGTGAGCTGGGGTGGAACCTGCCTAGAGAGGAGGTGGCAAACAGCCTGCCTGCAAGGACAGTGCCCGTCCGACCACTGCGGGCTTTGCTGCCACAAAGCTCCCGGTCGGAATGAGTCCCGTGGCCCAGTCTCTTCCGCACGTTGCTTTCCCTGGTTTTCCCGTGGCGTGGGGTCTCCGTGGGCCTGGGGCACGGTTGTCTCTTCCAGTCTGGCCCCCATCCCTGATCCTTCTGCCGCTGACCGTCCTGCAGGGTGACTGCAGCGTGGATGCCTACGTGTCCCCCCTTCGGTTTCCGGTTGGACTTTGGGGTCCAGGTGCCCCCCTGCCCCACCTTGGAGCCCGGCCCCTCCGGTCTAGGAAGCAGGCGACGTCTCTCCCACGAGAAGTTAGTCAGGTGTCTTTTCTGTGATGCTGTTTGAGTTTTTTCATATTTTGCCTTTTTCCCCTCGACTTTAAAGAATTCTTCAAATATTAGGAAGATAAGCTCTTCGCCCCTGATATATATTACAAATATTTTCAATCAGCTTCACAGTTTTTGATTTTACTAATTTTTTCGCTATGCAATTTAAAAAAAATTTAGTTGAACACATGATTGTCTTTAAAACTGATATTCGAACTTTGAGTCATGACTCCTTTCTCTGTGTGAACTTTAGAACTGCTTATCCGGTGGAGCTGGGTGGGGTGGGAGGCTCACCGGGGATCAGCCCTGACGCTCCCCCGGAGTCAGGCTCTGAGGACCGCAAGGCGCTCCGGTGACTCACATCTGACTCTCGTCTCTGCCAGGAATGTCTTAATACTTTTCTCTTGTAAACTTGTCACATTTTAAAGTTTACTCCTCACTGGTACCTTTTCTTATGTTGCTGTTGTAAGCGGGGCTTTCCTTCCCCATGCGCCTTCTCACCGGCTGCTGTCTGTATTTGTGGCCGCTGCTGATTTTTGTATGTTAATCTTTTGTCCTGCCATTTTCCCCGAGTTCTTTTGCTGTTTGTTTCAGATTTACCACCTGCTCCGCGGGATCACGCTCTGTGGGGCGGGCAGCCTGGCTCCCGTCCTGCCGTGACGCCTCTGGCTGCTCCTCACGCGATGCCACCCCTGTGGCTTGGGTGTCAGGTGGCATGAATGTGGGAATGGTGTGCGCCCTTGCCAGGCGCCTGACCTTTCCAGGAGTGCCTGGCGTGGCTGGCCTGCCCACAGGAGGCAGGGACTGGCCTTAGGATGAGGGGCAGAGGTGTGCATGTGGTGGCGTTTTTCTAATAAATATACTCTGTGATAAGTTGTGATAGTATTAAAAATAAAGAAAGCACTTTAGTCAAAATGAAATAGAGAAGTACGCCATAAACTGAAGGAGCGTGGGAAGGGTAAACATAAATCCAAACATTGCTGAATAAGAAACAGGAAAAGCCCAGGAAAGCAGTAACCTAAGGGAGCGTTGAGTTGTTTGTTTGAATATGTGAGTGAAATAAATATTTGATAAGGCCGATTATTGGAGGGAGCGAGGGAGGCACAGACAGGCCGGCCGTGCAGTAGCAGCTGGGGAGAAGGGTTACTCGTACAGTTTAACCATTTGGGTGACGTTGTGAATTAGATCCTTGCCATAGGCCTTACCCCGCAGTGAAACCAGAGCGGGGAAAGTTTAAAGTAGCAGGCCTTCCGTCTTCCTGCACTCACACGTGCGTTTGCAGCATCAGGGTTGTGATGGGCTCCCCTGCTGTGCAACAGGCCGTCGCGGACTTCGGGTTAGCCCAGCGCCTCCCCGTGTCCCTCTTCTGCAGGGTCGGGGGTGGGACACAGAGCTGGGTCCCCTTCTCAGGGGCCGCCTGCTCATCTGGAGCCCCCAGGAGGGACAGGCTGCGGGTCAGCTCCCCAGGCTGTACAACCCTTGGCGTCTTGCTTCTTCGGGACGGCAAAGGAGAGCGAGATCCTTTGCTTCCAGACTCTGACCTTTAGACCCTTTTAAATGACTCACCTGATACCAGATAAGGTTGGACCTACCTGAGATAATCCCCCTTTTGATTAACTTAAGATCCACTAACTTTGGAATTTCATTACCTCTGCAGAGTCCCTTTCATCTTGGCCGTGTGTTAGCCAGTTGGGGGAGTGGCATCTTACAGAGTCACCCCCGCCCCGTGTGGGAGTGAACACCCACGTGGGGCCCCTGGAGGCTTGTTGGAATTCTGCCCGCTCAGGAAGCACTTACCAAATCCTGGTTGATTATCATTTTATCATAAATGTTGCTTCTATTGAGGAACTTTTCAGTTAATATTTTTAGCCTTCGTTTATTTCTTCCCCTTATTTAAACCCCCTTATTCTATATCCCCTCTATAATTTTCTCTCTCCCTGAAAAACGTTTGAAGCCATTACTTTTCATGTTCGCGTGTACTGGTTATGAATCTCCTCAGTTTTGTTTGTCCAAGTTTAAGTCTCTCCCCTTTACTTTTGGAAGATAATTTTGCTGGATACGTAATTCTGGGTTGGTGTTTTGGTTTTCTTCCGCCCACAGGAAACATCTCGATTCACTGTCTCCTTGCCCGTGGGGTTTTTGTCAAGTTCACTGTGGTTCTTGTCCTTGTTCCTCTATAGATTAGGTGTGTTTGTTTCCCTCCTTATTTCAAGGTTTCTCCTCATCTTCTGCTTTCAGCAACTGTGCCTAAATGTCTAAGATGAGGTTTAGATGTTTTAGTGTTTATCCTACTTGGGGTTCTCTAAGCCTTGGAGATCTGCGGTTTGGTCATAACTTTGCAGAGTTCTTGGCCATTATCTCTTCAAACTTTTCATCTGCTCTCTTCTCTCTCTCTTCTGGTGTTGCTCTTTTGTGTCCTACAATTCTTGGATGTTCGGTAAATTTTTTTCGTTTTTATAATCTCTGCATTTCAGTTTTGGAAGCTTCTATTGCCGTATCTTCAAGCTTACTATTTCTTTGGCTATGTCTAATCTGTGCATGAGCCACTGAAGACAGTCTTCATTTTTGTTAGTGTTTCTGATTTCTAGTGTTTCCTTTTGGTTCTCAGAGTTTCCATCACTCTGCTGCTGTTACCCATCTGTTCCTGAAAATTGTCCACTTTTCCTGTCACAGTTATTTTAAATTCTCTTTCTGATAATTCCAAAATCTGTGTCATAACTGAGTCAGATTCTGATGCATTTTTTAAAATGTCTTTAAGGAATTCCTCGTAGGTCCGGTGATTAGGGGGCTTCCCCCCAACTCCAGTACTCTTGCCTGGAAAATCCCATGGACGGAGGAGCCTGGTGGGCTGCAGTCCATGGGGTCGCGAAGAGTCGGACACGACTGAGCGACTTCACTTTTACTTTTCACTTTCATGCATTGGAGAAGGAAATGGCAACCCACTCCAGTGTTCTTGCCTGGAGAATCCCAGGGACGGTGGAGCCTGATGGGCTGCCGTCTATGGGGTCGCACAGAGTCGGACACGACTGAAGCGATTTAGCAGCAGCAGCAGCTGATGGCTCAGCGGTAAAGAATCTGCCTGTGATGCAGGAGTCTCTGGTTCGATCTCTGGGTCGGGAAGATCCCCTGGAGGAGAGCATGACAACCCACTCCAGTATTCTTGCCTGGAGAATCCCATGGAGAGAGGAGCCTATCGGACTACAGTACCTGGGGTCGCAAAGAGTCAGACACGACTGAAGCGACTGAGCATGCACGCATGATAGTGACTAGGACTTCGAGCTTCCAACTGCCGGTGGCCCAGGTTCTACGCCTGGTCAGGGAACTAAGATCCAAAAGCTGTCCATAAATATCAATCAATCAATCAATCAATCACGTTTAGACTGATTTTCTCTTGCCGTGTAATTTTTGTTGAAATCTGCACGTGATGAGTTGGGTCATAGGGACTGAGGCCTGCAGTGCGGGCCGGGGGTGAGCCGTGTTTACTGTCAGCTGTGGCTGTGATGTCAGAGGTTTGCCCCCTGCCCCCTGCTGTCCTGGTTTGGGGGCCCCCTGTGTCTCCCCCCATGTCCTGGTTTGGGGGGCCCTATGTCTCGGGTTTGCCCTCCACCCCGCCGTGTCCTGGTTTGGGGGCCCCTGTGTCTCGCCCTCTCCCGTCTGGAGCCCACGACTGTTGCCCTGGAGCCTCCTCGTGTGGGGTAATGGGGGGGCAAGGTGACCTGTAGCCTGTGGTGATGCCTCTCTCTGCTAGGGGGCCTCTGCCACTGGGCTGAGACCCTCACGTGTCTCGTCTCCCCCACCCCCATCCCTGGGACGAGACGGGAAGGCTCACAGGGGACGCGCCCGTCCACGGGTGGTGGAGCTCCAGCCAAGCCCTTCTGCTGCCAAATGTCTAGTTGACTTCTCGGTCACTGTAGATATAATCATGCGCTTTTCTTCATTTTGTTGGTCAGTTGCGTTAGAGGCTTTCCTCATGTTGAACTGTCCATTGCTTCACGGTTGATTGCACTTGGTCCTGATGGTGAGTTTTCTGTCTGCCGCTGCGTTCTGTAACGGGGCGTCTGCACTGCTCTGTGAGGCTGACCTGAAGGCGCCCTCTTTTGTATGCGGCCTTCCTCTCCTTTCTGTGTCAGTCGATAGCATATGTGTTTTTCATGGTAGACCTCAGAGTTTTTCTTCCTTTTCTGTTATCCAGAGCTATACTGTCTAGTAATGGCTAATTATGTGTGACTCATATTGATTTAATCAAAATTAAGTAAAAATTTAAATTCAGTTATTTAGTCACAGTACCCATTTCAAGTGGAAATTCAGCTGGTGCAAATAGAGAACGTTCTTATCATCACACAAAGCGAGTGGACAACACTGGTCTTGAGTCAGAGACGTTTCCTGTGTTGATGGAAACACTCTGAAATCTGCTCCATCCAGGCCAGTGGTCACTGGCCACAGGTGGCTTTGAGCAGCTTTGTATCTGTGGGGTGTGTGTGTGTTTGTGGTGTGATGTGTGTGTGTGGTGTGTGTGTGTGGTGTGTGTGTGTGTGTGTGTGGCATGTGTATGTGGAGTGTGTGTATGTGTTTGTGCTGTGGTGTGTGGGTTGTTGGTTTTCTGACTTATTTTTGTGCAGGAATAAGCAGATCAGCCCAATACCTTTCATATAAGCTGCGAATCCTTTTCCCTGTTTGTCCTTTGCCTTTTTTTTAAAATTGTTTATAGGGATTAGCGGTTGTTTCAAATGTTGCCAGAGTATTCTGAGAGCTTTCATTGTTTTTCTCTTCCTCAGGCTTTTAAAATTAGGAGTTAAAGATATGAAAGTAATGTAATTATAAACATGAAAATGAAGAAAATAAAAGAAAAATACAGCTACTCAGGATTTTGGTGTTATTTTCATTGTTTTTCTCTTCCTCAAGCTTTTAAAATCAAGAGTTAAAGATATGAAAGTGATGTAATTATAAACACATTAAGAAGAAGACAACAAAAGAAGGAGAAATCCTTCACATGCAGCTGCTCAGGGTTTTGGTGCTCTTCTCTCAGTCTTCTTGTCGCCCTGCTGGAGCGTTTAAAGCGGCAGCTGGCCAGACCGCGCCTTCGTGCACCTTCCACACAGCCCCTCGTTCCTTGCGGGCCACGTGGGCCGTCCAGCTTTCACGTGGGCCTGGGGAGGATGTGGTGGGCACGGCGGCCAGGCCTGCAGGGGCTTCTCAGCAGGGGGGCGTGTGTGTGCCGGCCTGGTCCTCGCTGTGGGGCTTGTGATCCTTGCATCTCCGTTAAGGTGGAAACCGCTTCCGTGTCAGCGTGTGCTCATCAGATGTTGTGGGTTTTTTGGTAAAATACACCTTATCCTTTTGGCCTTTTGTAAATGGCATTACGTCCCGTTTGCGGTGTTGTGTGAGCAGCGCCACGTTTATCTGTTCAGTTCAGTCGCTCAGTCGTATCTGACTCTCTGCGACCCCATGGACTGCAGCATGCCAGGCTTTCCTGTCCATCACCAACTCCTGGAGCTTACTCAAACTCTTGTCCATCTTGTTGGTGATGCCATCCAGCCATCTCATCCTCTGTCGTCCCCTTCTCCTCCTGCCTTCAGTCTCTCCCAGCATGTTTATACTCAGGACTTATTTACTGTTTCAGGAATTTCTTTCTGTTGCCGCCTCCTTCCTTTCCGCAGACGGCCCACGTGACTTTCTTTATCAGTGAACTCTGTGGTATTCTTAACTGTAACTCTTATAAATAATGCCATCGTGAACTTCTTTGTGTGCAGAGCATTTTTGTTGTTTACGATTACTTTTTTCTAGGATCGAAAATTCCGGAAATAGAATTTCACATTTGGAAAGAATGAGTATCCTTAACACCTCCCAGCGTGCTTTGACAGTCTCTGCTCTGCAGACAGGGTGCTTGAGAGCTCAGGGCGGTGTGTGCTTCCTGTGAGTGCACAGAGCCGGCCTGGCCCATGGTTTGGGCTGAAATGAGAGTATTTCTTTAAGAACTATTATGTGTGTTTATCTTTTATTCTTACTTTAGTGGTTTTAAAAATAACTCTGCATTAGCCAAATATGGGCTGCAACTATGAGGCCTCCAGGCCTGGCTGAGAGCAGCTCCTGGGGCAGAAGTGAAGGACAGACAGATGGAGGAGCTGGGGAGGGGCAGGGGGGCGCAGGCACGTGTGAGGGCAAGCATGCGTGTGTCCGCGTGTGTGAATGTGTATAGGTGTGAGATGTGTGTCTGCATGTGCACGTTTCTGAGCTTGTGAGTGTGTATCTGTGTGTGTCTGCGTGTGTGTCCACATGTACACATGTGAGTGTGAGCAGTGTGTCCACATGTGTCTGCATGTCCGTGTGTATGTGAGCATGTGTGTATCTGCATGTGCACATGTGTGTGAGCATGTGAGTGTGTATCTTTGTGTGTGTGAGTGTGTATCTTTGTGTGTGTGTCTGCCCACATGTGCACGCATGTGAGCATCTGTGTGCCCACATGTACACATGTGTATGACTGTGAGCATGTATGTGTGTGTGCATGTGCACGTGTGAGCATGTGAGTGTGTATCTTTGTGTGTGTGCATGTGTGTGAGAGGTGTGTGAGTGTGTGAACATGTGTGTGCCCACATGTGCACGTGTGTATGAGTGTGTGAGCATGTGTGTATCTCTGTGTGTCTACATGTGTGTGTCCCCACATGTGCACGTGTGAGTTTATGAGCCGTGTGTCCTCATGTGAACAAGTGTGTAAGCATGTGTGTATCTGTGTGTCCGCATGTGTGAGTGTGTGAGCATGTGTGAGTGTCTGTGTGAGTGTCTGCATGAGTGTGTTTGTGTGAGCATGAGTGTGTGAGAGCATGTGTGTCTGAGAGTGTGTCTGCATGAGTGTGTGTGTGTTGAGTGTGAGAGCATTGTGAAAGTGTGAGTGTGAGAGCATGTGTGAGTGTCTGTGTGAGAGTGTGTCTGCATGAGTGTATGTGAGAGCATGTGTATCTGTGTGAGTGTTTGCATGAGTGTGTGTGTGAGCATGTGTGTGTCTGTGTGAGAGTGTGTGTGTCTGTGAGTGTGTGAGCATTCGTGTGTGAGAGCATGTGTGAGAGTGTGAGAGCATGTGTGAATGTCTGTGTGAGAGTGTGTCTGTGTGAGTGTGTGAGCATGTGTATGAGTGTGAGAGCGGGGAGGGCAGAGGAGCCCGAGGTCCGGTGGCTTGGGGTCATGGTGCTGCCCCTCAGCACTCAGGGTCTAGGCTGGGGGCTCCAGAGTTGGGCTAGGCCGTGAGGAGCCCTTGTGAAGGGAGAGGGACATCCCCTTGTGGAGGTCAGGGGTGAGCGGACAACCTTCAGGGACGCGGAGGGGCTGAGGGGCCAGCAGTCAGCTTGGGTGGGTGAGATGCTGGCCAGGAAGTGCCCGGGTCGGGTCAGCGAGTGGGTCAGCGTGGCCCTGATGTGCAGGTGGGCTGGGTTCTCCAGCTGCTCTTGTCCCCTGTTGTCTGTTTAGAGCTGCCCTTTAATTATCCCACAGCCTCTGGAGGCCTCTCTAAACATAAACATGGGTGTATCTTTGTTGAAAGCACTTTTATTAGGACTGTTGGGTTAATGGTTTTGAGGAACCCATAGCCTCCTGGGCTGAGAGTCATACTGGTGATCTAAGCGAGCTGGTGACCCACAGTCCGACTAGAGGAGCCTCAGGTCCTGCTGCCCCTTCCCGACGTGGCTGCCCTGCGGAGCATCCCTGCGCTGCTCTTAGGCCGTTGACCTGGCAGGACCGCCCCCAGGCCGTGGGCCCGACCACGCACGGAAGGTTCTGGTCCATTTCATAGGCTGCAGCAGGGCGCCCAGATGACTTACAAGCTGCTTGGGGCCGAAGGCGCCTGGAGTAGGTGGGCTTCTGTGTGAGCCACTGTGGAGCACACTCTGGTCAGTATGGCCAGGACCTCCTGGGCGGTGGCAGAGTGGACGCCCACTTACAGGAGGCCGTGCGCCCACTTACAGGAGGCCGTGCGCCACTTACAGGAGGCCGTGCGCCACTTACAGGAGGCTGTGCAGGTCTGTGACCGGGGAGGGTGGGCCATGCTCCGTGCTGTCCGTCCCCCACAGGGCCAAGTCCAGATGGTGGTTATGTGTACACACGCATGTGTGTGTGTGCACTCATGTGTCTGCGTGTGTGGGTGTGTGCACACGTGTGTGCCCGTGTGGGTGTGCATGCGTGGGCATGCATGTGCATGTGTGTGTGTGTGTGCGCGCGCGCGTGCGGGGTGTGTGCACATGTGGGAGTGTGTGTGCTCTCAGTGTGCCTGTGTGGTGTGTGCACACGTGTGTGTGCATGGCTGTGGAGTACCTGGCCCAGCTTCTGAGTGCCCGGTAGGGATGGTAGGAGCAGAGGCCTGAGAACCGGTGGCCGCACTGGGGACCGAGCCCAGGCCGCGCGGAGAGATCTGTTGCCTCAGCCCCGGGGCCTGTGCGTGCGGTTTCCATTACAGGGGACACCACAGGCCTCTGTCCCCGCGTTGATTCCTGTCAGCGCCGTCCAGAGTCATGCAGTGCAGCCCGCTTCGTCCACACGGCCATGTTTTCCCGGGGACCTACCGGGCAAGTGCCTTGCCTGCGGCGTGTCCAGCCTGTCTCGGGAGAGGGAGGCCCTCCGGCCCCACAGCTTTGTGCAGCCCTTCCTCGTGCAGGACCCTTGGTTCAAGCATGGGGGCATCGCGCCCCCAGTGCGGCGTGAGCCCGCCTGCTGCCGGGGGCCTGACTCCCCCTGCACTGTGCCCGCCCCAGGCCTCTCCTCCGGCTCCAGGCTCAAGCCCCCGGAGCAGCAGCTCTGGGGCGCCTCCTGGAGGGAGTGAGTCCCGGGCACCCGAGGTGGGAAGCTCAGGCTTAGGAAGGTTGGGTGGTCCTCGCCCTTGGAGACTTCGCCGGCCCACCTGGGCAGTCACGCGGGTTGGGTCCTGGGCCGGGGATAGGACTGAGGGTCCCGGTCACGCCTGTCCTGTGGGTCAATCGGGAATGTGGTGAGGGGTCTTAAACAGCAGCAGCTCAGCGGTCCTAAGGCCTCCTGCCTCCTGCTGTCGCCACTTCCTGCAGGGTTTTGGCGAGGATGTCGTGGACACGTGTGTTGGGCGGGCCGCGGGTGTGAGTGCAGGGCTAGGGGCCTCACGTCCGGCCGTGGCCCTGGACATCAGGACTACGGCCCGAATCTCTCCTTCCTCTGTCTCCAGGCCGAGCCCATGGACGCTGGTGTGGAAACGTTGCTAAAATGCTGGTGGGGCCCTCTGCACCCCCAGACCAGCCCCTTTGCCCTCAGTCAGGGCTGGGGGGAATTGGGGGCCTTGCCCTGAAAGTTCTCTTCCTTTGATCGCCTTGGGGCCCGAGGCCGACTGACCGTGGCCCCCGCCCCTGTGCCGGCCCCGGCGCGGGTGTGCTGGGCCCCTGGCTCGGGGAGGGGTCAGCAGGGTCTGTGGGGGAGGGGCTCGCACTGCAGCGCTGTTCCCGCATCAAAGCGGAGCTGCCCCCCCACCGCCGTGGGCAGCGCATACCAGCCCCGCCCTCGGACGCCGGGGCTGGCAGCGGCCCGCCCTGTCTGTGGGCCTGCCAGTTCTGAGCGCTGTGTAAGCTGGAGTCCGGCCTCTTGCACTAAGCACGGTGTTTCTGAGGCCTGCCCACGTGTGGCCCGGGTCCGTGGCTGAGCGCTGTGCTGCGTGACCACGGATTTTATCACTCTGTCTGTGAACTGATGGCGTGTGTGGCCCGTGTCCGTGGCTGCCGTGCAGTGTGACCACATGCCTTATCTCTCCGTCCCTGAGCTGATGGGTCTCCAGGTAGTTCCTGCCTTTCAGCTCCTGGTCTGCTGCTGCGCGTGCTCGTGGCTCTGTCTCTGTGGATGAGCATTTCTGGGTCTCGTGGGCACATCGCCCGGCCACATGGCAAGTCCACGCTGTTTCCCATGGCTCCTCCACCCCCAGCGTGTCTGAAGGTCCGCTTCTGCACAGACTCCCCATGCTCGCTGCTCTCTGCTGTCAGCCTCCTGAGGACCTAGGGTGGAATCTCTCTGGCTCGGGCGTTGTTTTCCCTGAAGTCCAGAGACTGACGTTCAGCCTTGGCCGTGCTGCCCGTCACGGCTCAGCCTCTGCCGGGGCTTCTCCGGGCTGCCATCTCCCGCTGTCATCTCTTCGCTCGCCCGTGAGGGTGGTAGAGGGGGCAGGGCGTGCCCTCCTCGCTGTTCAGATGTGGGGCTGGGGGCCTGGCTCCCGAACCTGGCCTTGGGGACTGGAAGACCCCACACCTGGCTGGACCCCGGCCGCCGTCTGTGTCCGGCAGGTGCCTGGGACGTTCTCTGCCTCCTGCTCGGTGGTCTGTGAGGCTCTGGGTCTGCAGGCATTTTTTCTCTTTGTTCGTTGATCTGTCCACAGTCCAGTCTTCCTGCTTTTCGGGACACGTGGAAGCCTCTGCTGGCGGCAGCCCCCGCCTATGGCGCTGCTGTGGCCGTGTTGCGCCCGGGTGGTCAGCCAGGCCCTGGCTCCGCCTGCATCCCCGGTGCCCAGAGCCCTGCTTGGATCCGGGGTGTGAGTCTCAAGGGTGCTGGGCTGTGTTTGCTCTGAGTCGTTTCTGCGTGTGGCCCAGTGGCGTTGGACGTCGGGCTTCTCGTCTCCCACTTGTGAAGCTCTGCCACCTCCTGAGGGTCCCCGTGTGTCTCCCGTCCCCGCCTCAGCTCCTTGACCATGCTGGGGGGCTGGGGCTGTGTGCCCTGCTCGGCTGGCTGGTCTGGGGGTCCAGGAGCCTGGTGGGACATGTGGGAAGAGGCGCACCCCCATTTTCCCTGTGCCAGCTCTTCCCTGGGCCCACAGGCCCAAAGCTGACACCTGGGGCCACGCAGCTTTTTGCCCGTTCTTGCCCGTTCTCAGGCCGCAGCTTTTTGCCCATTTTTGCCCGTTCTCAGGCCAGTCCTGGGCCCCACGCTGCTGAGTCCTGCCTGACACCCTGGCCTGGCCTCCAGGAAGCCCTTCCAGGGACGCCCCACTGCTGAGGACGATCAGGGCTGGGGTCAGCTGTGGGTCCAGCTCCGGTGCCCGCCCCTCATCCCCGCTGAGTGGCAGACCAGGCCCCGGTGTGGAAGGGGCCCCACCCCGTTGTGCCCCAGCCCTGCAGTGAGCACGCAGACAGGCCATCATGTTAGCCTCTGCTCGCGGCTGCTGGCCTGTGTCACGGGCCTAACTGTCTTCTTTTTTCTCTTTAATTTACAGCCAGAAAACCTCCAGAAGAACTGGCTTCGGGAGTTTTATCAGGTAAGAGCCGGGCGGCAGCCGGCCCACGCGAGGAAGCACCTCAGGCTGCTGGAGGCCCGGGTTCCCCTGCGGCCTCGCTGTCCTCGGGCGGGGGGAGTTCCCACGGTGGAGGGTCCCCCTGGGAGGGAGGTTTGGGGGAGGGAGAGGGGCTGTGGCCTCGGTGTCCTCGGGGGGGCGGGGGGCACGGCACGGAGGGGAGAGTTCCCACTGCTTCCCACTGCGGGGGTGCAGGGAGGAGTTCCCACCGGAGGGAGGCCCCCTGGGAGGCGGTTCCACGGAGGGGGAGGGGGAGGGCTGCGGCCTCAGTGTCCTGGGGTGGGGGAGAGTTCCCACGGGGGTGGGGCGCAGCGGGGAGAGTTCCCACCAGGGGGGAGGCCCCTGGGAGGGCAGTTCGGGGGAGGGGGAGCGGCTGTGGCCTCGCTGTCCTGGGGGGGATTGGGGTGGGGGTCCCCCTGGGAGGGGTGTCCCCCAGCGGGGGAGGGGTGCCTCCCACTTCCTGGTTCCTCCTCAGAAGCCCCTGCCTTCTTAGATGCCCCTGGATGGGGCTCTGCTCGTCAGCAGGGACCTTCGGGAGGACCTGCGGTGCAGGGTGGGGCAGCAAAGCCCGTGTTCGGCCCCGGGGTCTGGGCAGGATGCATGCTGACGCTGGGCTGGACCGTGGCCAGAGGCTCCAGGCGAGGCCTGACAGGCAAGCCGCTCCTTCCCAGCTCCCCGAGGGCCCCACGTCTGTGCTCAGCTCTCTCCGGGATGTCAGCTCTGCGGTGTCGACAGAGGGCTCTGCTCCTGGAGCCTGTGTTCCCCAGGCGGGTGACGCGTGTGGGACCCCCCGTGGGGCATCTGAGAGGCCACTGGGAACTGCTGGGCAAACGACGTCCTGCTCGGCCAGGGCTGCTGGGGGACTGTGGCACCTGGAGGCTGGCGGGGCCACAGAGCAGGGAGCCGGGCGGGGACAGCATGGCTGACGGCGCGGGGCGCTTCTGCGGTGGGTCTGCGGGGCAGGTGCGGGTGCTTTGATGGCAGGAGGAGGTGCAGGAGTCAGGTGGTCCCAGGCGCTGAGCCTCAGCGGGTCCGCTCCATGTCCTTCTGTGTCTGGGCTGTCCCCTGACTCCTGCCATCCACACTGGCACAGGGGGCAGCTGCTTGTCCAGTCTGCTGGTGTGGGTGGTCCACACCCCCAGATGTACCAGCCACGGTGAAGGCCAGGGAGGGGCAGCAAGTCCTCTCTGGAACCGAGAGGCCCGGGGCCCAGCAGGAAGGGCCTGGGCTGTCGGAGGGGACGATGGTCTTGGCCAAGGGGGACGGGTTCCCACCCGAGGCCCAGGAGGGTGGGGGGCGCGAGGTGCCAGGGGTGCGTCTAGCAGGGCATGGGCCTTGTTCCTGTCACGGGGCATTCCGAGCCCGTCCTTCCCCGCATTTCACCCGCCCAGGTGGGCAGCGGCCTCAGGGTCCCTGGCCGAAGCCTGGCCCGGCTGAGCTGTGGGGTCAGCTTTCGGCAGGCAGCTGGCCCAGTGGGCCGGGCGAGACCCCTTTCCTGGAGAGGTCACCTCGGAGGCGTGCTCAGGCCCCAGCGGCTGCCCGGGCTGACTGTGGAGGGAGAGGCCCGGAGTGCTGGGCCCCGTCTCCACCGTCGGCCTCCGCTCTCCATCACTTTTGTTTGCTTTGCACAGCTGGCCCCGGCAGGTGTGAGACGTGGTGGGAGTATGTTGGGGTGGTGGCGGGTAGTGGCCCTGGGTCCAGGCTCAGAGGGGTCCTGGCGGTGACAGCCCCCTGGGAGCAGGCGGGAGGCGTCCCTTCAGAGCCTCCTGGCCGCACATGCAGCCCGGCGGCTATACCCCGAAGTGGAGCCCAGGGGGCGGGCAGGCATTTCCCTCCAAGTCAGTGTCCGGGCGCCCGCCTCCTCCCCGGAACACACGCCTTGGCCCGGGGACCAGGAGTGTGTGTGCACGGGGTGTGCTCAGCTCTCTGGATGAGAGTGAGGAACTGCGCAGATATGAGGGTAAATAAATGCCCCCCCCCCCCCGGATTCTGCCTCAAGTTTGATGTCAGAGCCTCCCGCCCGACGTCTGTGCGTCCCAAGGAGAAGGTGCCGCCCTCAGCTGGTCACAGGGCTGCGCACGTGTTGACGGCACGTGGGGCGCTGGCTCACACACAGACACGAGAAACGAGCAAGTGGTGACGACTCTTTATTGAGATAATAGATATTTGTTATTTACTGACGAGAGAACCAGTAAGGTGTTAAAACTGGTTCAAAGAAGAGTCCAAAGGGGGAACACCAGCCTCTCCTTTCAGCAATGCCAAAGGGAGGGCTGGCCGGGCACGAGCTGTGCTTCTCTGGACACTGGCGTCCTGCGGTCCTGAATCCTTGCGATGCTGCTGGAGTTCAGAGTTCACGGGACTGTACAACAGCTCGGGGGTCACTAAGGTTGGAAGAACCCAGACGGGGGCAAGGCGCCTCTAGTCTGTTATGCCCATTTGAAAGCCTTTCACAATGTTCCCTGGCAATAATTTAAAAAATAACGTGATGAGTATTGTCTGCTTCCAGCTAACACGGAGCAAGTGAAAAGTGAAAGGCACTCATTTGTGTCCGACTCTTTGCGGCCCCGTGGACTGTAGCCTGCCAGGCTCCTCTGTCCATGGGCTTCTCCAGGCAAGAACACTGGAGTGGGTAGCCATTCCCTTCTCCACGGCATCTTCCCAACCTAGGGATCGAACCTGGGTACACACAGAAACAGGTACCAAATTTCCCGTCCTGTCTTAAACAAATTAAAACCAGAAAATGTGTAAGAAACACTGGTTTTCAGACCTCAGGCAGTGGGCAGGACAGAACAGTGTGGCTGTGGGGATCAGGGGCCAGGCTGTACTGGCCAGTTAAAGCCCGAGAGGATGTCCAGGCTAGTGTCCAGTGAGCTGGAATGCACAATTTGATGTTTACAACCAATAAAAAGAAATGAGCAGGCAGGCGAAGATGCAGGGACATCAGACCCTTCTGCCCATGGGACGGTTAGCGGTTCCCTAGCTGTGCTGACCTCGGGGGCTGCTTCTGATTTTACTGATTCTGTCCGTTGTTTTCTTTTTCACTGTTTTTTTTTTTTTTTTCCTTTTTCTTGATTACTTTCCATTTAATTTGCTCTTCTATATCTAATTTCTGAAAGTAGAAGATAAGAATTAAAGAATGATCAATTTCAGAAATTTGACATTGGGGAATGGTCACTGAAAATCCTGTAGACAATAAAAAGATAGTAAAGGAATGATCACGAACAACTTTTTGCCAATAAATCTGGACACTTACATGAAAGGAAGATGTTTTTGGAAAAGCAAAGGAAGCTAAGTCGAGAAGAAATAAACGAGCTCTTTATTAAAGCTTTCCTCAACACTGATAAGTTCTGTCAAACATTTAAGCAAGACACACTGACGTTTCTGTCGAGCTTTTCAAGAAGCTTGAAACACGTGACGCTGTGATGCGAGCAGTGGCCTGACAGCAAAGGCGGACAGAGTCGTCTCGGTGAGAACACAGGTCTGTCTCCTGCGTGGAGTAAACGCCCGAGTTCAAGGGACTTCAGCAAGTCAAGCATGTAGAGCTGTTTACGTGTGTAACAATGCATGCAACACACACACAGACGCACGCACACACACGCACACAGATGCACACACGCACACACAGATGCACACATGTGCACACATGCGCACACACACGCACGCACACACACATGTGCACGCATGCACACATGCACATGCACACAGGGATGCGCACATGCATGCCCACACATGTGCGCACACACCCACCTACGCATGCACACACATGCACACACATGCACACGTGCACATGCACACATGCACACACAGATGCACACGTGCACACGCACACATGCACACACAGATGCACACAGATGCACACACGCACGTGCGCACATGCATGTGCATGCGCACACACGCATAGAAACAGCGGCGCATCAAAAAGTTATGCGTGAGCACCAAGGGGCTCAAGCCTGTGTAACGTTCAAAAATTAATAGATAAGATCACCCAAGTCAACCAACTGTGAAGAAAAACTACACCATCATCTCAGCACATGCAGGAAAAGCATTTGCTGAAATTCTATAACCATTTCTGATGAAAGCTTCCGGCAAGCTGAGTGGAAGGAGCTTCTGTAACGAGCACTCGTGCCCCGAGCCTGACGGTGCAGCTCCTGGGAGATGAGATGCTTTCCTGCCGGGACCCTGGACAGGGGCGGGGCGCCGGGCCTGCCTGCAGAATGGTGGTGAAGGTCCTCGTCGTAGGGCCACGGAGGAAGCAGAGTCCTACAGACTAAGGGGAGGAAGCCGGCCTGCATCTGGGCAGAAGGCGTGACGGGCTCTTTGGGAAGCTGTGAGGAGCGCACAGAAGTGTGAGTGTTACCTGATGTAAGTGAATGTAGTCAGTGTGCAGCACACAGGGCGCTGTGAGAACACCTTTATATTAAATGTGAACATACACAGCAGCACCAGAATGAAATAGTGGCTGCACATCTGATGAAACACATCAATGTCTGTGCTCGAGCTGGATTTAAAAAAGGCACAGAAACCAGAGATCAGATTGCCAACATCCGCTTTATCATCGAGAAAGCAAGAGAGTTCCAGAAAAACACCTACTTCTGCTTTATTGACTACGCCAAAGCCTTTGACTGTGTGGATCACATTAAACTGTGGAAAATTCTTCAAGAGATAGGAATACCAGGACACCTGACCTACCTCTTGAGAAACCTGTATGCAGGTCAAGAAGCAGCAGTTAGAACTGGACATGGAACACTGGACTGGTTCCGAATCGGGAAAGGAGTAAGTCAAGACTGTATATTGTCACCCTGCTTATTTAACTTCTATGCAGAATACATCATGCGAAATGCCGGGCTGGATGAAGCACAAGCTGGAATCAAGATTGCCGGGAGAAATATCAGTAACCTCAGAAATGCAGGTGACACCACCCTTATGGCAGAGAGTGAAGAGGAACTAAAGAGCCTCTTGATGAAAGTGAGAGGAGAGTGAAAAAGTTGGCTTAAAACTCAACATTCAGAAAACTAAGATCATGGCATCTGGTCCCATCACTTCATGGCAAATAGACAGGGAAACAGTGGGAACAGTGTCAGACTTTATTTTTTGGGGCTCCAAAATCACTGCAGATGGTGACTGCAGCCATGAAATTAAAAGACACTTACTCCTTAGCAGAAAAGCTATGAACAACCTAGACCACATATTAAAAAGCAGAGACATTACTTTGCCAACAAAGGTCCATCTAGTCAAGGCTATGGTTTTTCCAGTGGTCATGAATGGATGTGAGAGTTGGACTGTGAAGAAAGCTGAGCGCCGAAGAATTGATGCTTTTGAACTGTGGTGTTGGAGAAGACTCTTGAGAGTCCCTTGGACTGCAAGGAGATCAAACCAGTCCATCCTAAAGGAAATCAGTCCTGAATATTCATTGGAAGGACTGATGCCAAAGCTGAAACTCCAACACTTTGGCCACCTGATGCAAAGAGCTGACTCATTGGAAAAGACTGATGCTTGGAAAGATGGAAGGTGGGAGGAGAAGGGGGTGACTGAGGATGAGCTGGTTGGATGTCATCACCGACTCAATGGACATGAGTTTGAGTAAACTCCGGGAGTTGCTGATGGATAGGAAGGCCTGGCGTCCTGCAGTCCAGGGGTTCGCAAAGAGTCGGACACGACTGAGTGACTGAACTGAGCTAAATGTCTATGCAGCGACGAGAGCAATCAAGAAAGGCCCGAGGCAGCAGGGAGGTGTTCCTCTCCAGGGAGACCAGAGGCAGGGTCCCCGCTGCTCTCTTCGTCAGCCTCTGAGAAGCCAGGCTCGTGCTCTGGCCTGCTGGTGTGGTGTGTGAGACAGGAGGGAGGCGCCCCTGCGGGATGGGGGCTGGCAGGGAGGCAGGGGCTGGGCAGTGCCCTGTGCCCTCTGCGTGGGCCCCTCCGCACCCGCCGCTCTCTGCTCTGGGCTCGGCCTGAGTCTGCAGCTGCCCCCAGTGCCCAGCCTCCTTCGTGTCGGGGTGCGAGGTCCTCCTGCAGACCCGCCAAGCCCGCAATGGGCTGCTGACGCCGCTAGTCTGTACTGTGGCCGCGGATGGCAGCCCGCCCTCATGGCGTGTGAAGAGGGCACACTTCCCGGGGGCCCACGGGGGCCTGATGACAACCCTCACTGGCCTTGAGGAGCTGCTTGCTTGCCGGGTCAGCGTGGTCACGTGTAACAGTGCAGCCGGGCGGGGATCAGGTGTGCCGTCTGCCCCACACGCCCCGAGGCGCCCGTGAGTGCCCGGCGCACACGAGCATCCTATCCCGGCCCTTGGACCCCCACCCCACCCCAGCTAGAGCTGTGGCTCCCTTTCTGCCTCTGATACGGAGAGAGGTGGGTGCTCCCTGGGAGCCCAGTGACCTGGTGGCACCGGTATGTCCAGGCTTCCCTTCTGATACGGAGAGAGGTGGGCCCCCCGAGGCGGATCCTGGGGGGGCTCACTCACGCCCATGGGCGCCCTCCGCAAGGTGGATCCTGGCGGGGGCTGGCTTACGCCCATGGGCCCCCCCAGAGGTGGATCCTGGGGTGGGGCTCACTCACGCCCATGGGGCTGCTGTGGTCAGAGGCTGTATGGGGTGCTCTCGGCAGCCTTTTGGCCCGTGGTCAGCGTGTGCATCCCCCCAAAACTGGAAACCACCCTGAGGAAGCGGGTGGCTTCAGGGAGGAGGTTCTAGGGCTGAGATCAGGAAGCTGTGGCCGCCAGCTGGCCCCGGGGTCCGCGGGGAGAGCCAGGAGGCAGGGGGCACCCCGTCAGCTCGGGACCTGCTTCCATCCTGCGTGCCCCTCGGCGGGAAAGGTGCTTCTTAAATGAAAATCAAGTCATTCTTAGAGACCTCTGATGTCCCAAGCAACAGGCTGTATTAAGAGCGGACCAAGCTCCGTATTTCTGCCCCTTTGGAAGGAGCAGCCTTGTGTCTGTCTGTCTGGATCTGGGGTAAAGCCACGGTTCGCCTGCTGGACGCTGCTTCAGCTTTGCGGTCGGCGGTCAGGCACACTTGTGGGTGCCCAGGGCCAACGGCCGCACGAGAAATCCTCCAGCCCCAAGGACTCGGAGCGGGCCTCCTGCCCACACGGGGCCCGGGAGCCACCCTCGCTGCTTGGACGGCCAGGCCCCCCGCCTGCTGGCGAGCTCGCGGAGCCTCATGCTGCCCTGGGTGCTGGCCGGCAGCGGCTGTGGGGCCTGGGCTCTGGGAGCGCGTCCGGTCGGGGCTGCCAGGAGCTGAGTCTGGGCCTTCTCGGGGGGCAGGCCCCCGCCTCCCCCACACCGTCCTGGCTCAGCCCTGTGGCAGAGGGCGGGCGGCTGGGCATCCAGAGGACCCCTGCCTCCCAGGCTGAGGGTCACAGATGTCTCTGCAGGGTGTTTTCAGGCGTAGCTGGTAAATAGCAATCTTGCCTCCGGAGAAATTCCTTTGTCCCTTTTCGCTCCTTATCTCGGCTCTCCGGCCTGTGCTGGGTTGTCTGTAGGGTGTAATTCCTTTTTAGGTAACTCAGATACTTCTCTCTGGAGCAGGCCTAACAAGGCCTGGCTGCTGCTATTTTTAGCGGGCCGGGCAGCTCTGCGTGTCCTGGAGACCAGGGCCGCCCTCTCCTCACCACCTGCACAGCGTCAGGACAGGGCCTGGTTTTGTTTGGCTGCGTGGTGTGTTTTTGTTTTTATTTTTAATTCCCTCAGCTTTTCCTTGCCAAAATCTCTAATTCACTCTTTTCCAAAATATTTTCCTGAGCCTTCCTAGGAAAGAACCCGCGTGTTCCTATCAGCTGCCTGTTTCTCCCCTAGAGTTCGCAGGATAGAGTTCGCAGAGGCTCCTTTTTTCGGTAAAGGATGTTGGCCCAGCGCGTGTGCAGATGTGGGCAGGATGGGAGCCCAGTTAGAGCCCAAGCTGCGGAGGCCCCGACCCTGACCTCCGGGGCCAGGAATCCCCTGCCCGTCCAGCTCCTGCTTCTCTGAGCTCCTTCCCACCAGTCGTGGCCTGAACCACCGCCCACGGACTTTCCTGTCCGTCCTCAAGACAGCCGTGCCATCCTCCCCGAAGGGCTCTCCATCTAGGCTCCTTTCCGGAGGCAGAGGAGGCCTGCAGCTCTGACCTCAGCGGCCCAGAGAGCTCCAGGCCGGCCCTCTCACTCCTAGTCCCGGGGTCCCCCAGGTGACAGCTGGTCCTGCCCCCGCGGCATTTGTCATGGTGTTGAACTGGCACACCGTCCGGTGCTTACTCTGCGTCCGCCCTGAGCACAGTGAGTGAGCAAGGCAGGCACGTGAGGAAGGGGGCGCTCAGGGAGCCTGAGGCAGCGGCGCTTGCTGCTGTTCAGTCGCTCAGTCGGGTCCGACTCTTTGCGACCCCATGGACTGCAGCACGCCAGGCCTCCCTGTCCTCCACTATGTCCCAGAGTTTACTCAAACTCATGTCCATTGAGTCGGTGATGCCATCCAACCATCTCATCCTCTATCGTCCCCTTCTCCTCCCACCTTCAATCTTTCCCAGCCATCAGGGTCTTTTCCAATGAGTCAGCTCTTCGCATCAGGTAGCCAAAGTATGGAGTTTCAGCTTTGGCATCAGTCCTTCCAATGAATATTCAGGACTGATCTCCTTAAGGATGGACTGGTTTGATCTCCTTGCAGTCCAAGGGACTCTCAGGAGTCTTCTCCAACACCACAGCTCAAAAGCATCCATTCATCGGCGCTCAGCCTTCTTTATGGTCCAGCTCTCACATCCATACATGACCACTGGGAAAACCATAGCTTTGACTAGATGGTTTGTTGGCAAAATGATGCCTCTGCTTTTTATTACACTGTCTAGGTTTGTCATAGCTTTTCTTCCAAGGAGCAAGCGTCTTTTAATTCATGGCTGCAGTCAGTATCCACAGTGACTTTGGAGCCCAGAAAACAAAATCTGTCACTGCTTCCACTTTCCCCTTCTATTCACCATTAAGTGATGGGATCAGATGCCATGATCTTAGATTTTTGAGTGTTGAGTTTCAAGCCGCTTTTTTAAATCTCCTCTTTCACCTTCATCAAGAGGTTCTTTAGTTCCTCTTCACTCTCTGCCATTAAAGTGGTATCATCTGCACATCTGAAGTTGTTGATATTTCTCCTGACAATTTTGATTCCAGTTTGTGCTTCATCCAGCCCGGCCTTTCACATGATGTACTCTGCACAAGTTAAATAAGCAGGGTGTCAATATACAGCCTTGTTGTATTCCTTTCCCAATTTTAAACTACTCAGTTGTTCTATATCTGGTTCTAATCATTGCTTCTTGACCTGCATACACGTTTCTCAGGAAACAGGTAAGGTGGTCTGGTACTCCATCTCTTTAAGAATTTTCCACAGTTTGTTGTGATACACACAGTCAAAGGCTTTAGCATAGTCAGTGAAGCAGAAGTAGATGTTTTTCTGGAATTGCCTTGCTTTCTCCATGATCCAGTGAATGTTGGCAATTTGACCTCTTGGTCCTCTGCCTCTTCGAAACCCAGCTTGAACACCTGGAAGTTCTCAGTTCACATACTGTTAAAGCCGAGCTTGAAGGAGTGTAACCTTACTAGCATGTGAAATGAGTGCAATTATACAGTGGTTTGAACATTCTTTGGCATTGCCTTTCTTTGGCATTGAAATGAAAATTGACGTTTTCTAGGCCTGTGGCCACAGCTGAGTTTTCCAAATTTGCTAACATATTGAGTGCAGCACTTTCACGGCATCATCTTTTAGGATTTTAAATAGCTGAGCTAGAATTCTATCGCCTCCACTAGCTTTGTTCGTAGTGATGCTTCCTAAGGTCCACTTAACTTCACACTCCAGAATGTCTGGCTCTAGGTGAGTGACCGCACTATTATGGTCATCCAGGTCATTAGACGTTCCTTGTATGGTTCTCCTGAGTATTCTTGCCACCTCTTCTCAACCTCTTCTTCTCCTGTTAGGTCCTGCCTGTTTCTATTCTTCACTGTGCCTGTTCTTACATGAAGTGTTCGCTTGGTATCTCCAATTTTCTTGAAGCGACCTCTGGTGTTTCCCATTCTGTAGTTTTCCTCTGTTTCTTTGCTTTGATCACTGAGGAAGACTTCCTTATCTCTGCTTGCTGTTCTCTGAACTCTGCATTCAAATGGGTGTGAGTGCATCTCCTTTGCCTTTCCTTTCTCTTCTCTCCTCAGCTGTTTGCAGAGCGCCCTCAGACGACCATTTTGTTTTTATGTATTTCTTTTTCTTGGGGATGGTTTCAGTTGCCGCCTCCTGTACAAATTACGAACCCCATCCATAGTTCTCCAGGTACTGTGTCTACCGTATCTAATGCCTTGAATCTATCTGTCTCCTCCAGCGTATAGACATATGGGGTTTGATTTAGATCACACCTGGATGGCCTAGTGGTTTTCCCTACTTTGTTCAGTTGAAGCCTGAATTTTGCAATGCGGAGATGATGATCTGAGCCCTAGTGAGCTCCCGGTCTTGTCTTTGCTGACCGTATGGAGCTTCTCCATCTTCGACTGTGATCCCTGAAAGGCCAGGCAGCAGCCTGTGGTTTGTTCTGTGGCCTGCGACGGCCTTTCCTGCCGAGTGGGCCGCAGGAGAGGGTGCGCCCCACGGCCGTGTCCTGGGCCCTGCCAGGGCACTGTCCACACGCGTGTGTGTGCGTGCACTCGTGTGTGCGTTCCCGTCACTGGCGTGTGCACGTGTGCATCTGCCTCCCGAGCCGTCTGTGGTCGTCCTGTGCCCGTCGTCCTCTGGAGCCCCCGCCGCTCCCTGAGGCGCCTCCCGGCCCCTGGGGCTCAGGCGCCAGCAGGGCCTCGTCTCGCGGGGCCTTCCGTGGCGGGCGCTCTGCTCTGCGCTGTCTGGCGCGGCCGCCACTGTCCACGGTGGCCGGGCAGCCCTGCCGCTCAGCGTGGGCCCAGGCCACCAGCGTTCGGTGTGGCCGTCGGCACGCTGGGCTTGGGGCCTGCCCCGTGTTGTCTGTGTTACGTGTACACCTTCTGGGCTGTCGCTTTATTTCCCCATTTCGGCTTTCTTTTGGATTACTTCTCTTCTTCTTTCGCGTTCCATTTGAAATCGTTTACGTTCCTGTTTTCCTGGCAGCTGTGGGTTTTGAGTCCCCTGCCTCTGGTTGACATCCTGCTCCTTCATGTGCCACATGGACGCGCTGGGACCGTGTAGCTCTCCGAGCAACATGTGCTGTCCCTCCGCCTGCACTGGGGGCTCCAGCCGGCGGCTTATGGTTGCTGTAAACTATGAGTTATAGTTGCTACTTTAAGGGTCAGCACCCCGTCCCTTCCCCCCACCTTAGCCGGTCCAACCTGCCGCCTGGCCTGGGGTCAGGCTCCCGGGGCGGCCTCACCCCCTCGCACGGCCCCCACACCTGCCCAGCGGCGTTGCCTCGAAGCTGCCGGCCGTGGGGCCTGAGTCTGCACTGGTCCCCCGGTCAGCGTCTGCCCAGCCTGCTCTAGTGGAGCTCCACACGGGCTCACGGGGACAGAGCCCACCTGAGTTTACTCGTGAAAACGTTTGAAGGACGGTTGGCTGAGTTGTGTGATTCTTGGCTTATACTTACTCGCATTGAGGATGTGAGCCAGAGCGTCCTTTTTATAAAAGGTGGTTCTGCCACTGCTCCACTTAGACATTAGTTCTGGTGTGGGTGTCGGCGGTTCTGGTGTGGGTCTCTGGTTCTGATGTGAGTGTTGGTGGTTCTGGTGTGGGTCTCTGGCTCTGGTGTGGGTCTCTGGCTCTGGTGTGGGTCTCTGGTTCTGGTGTGGGTCTCTGGCTCTGGTGTGGGTCTCTGGCTCTGGTGTGGGTCTCGGTGGCTGTTTCCTGGAGGCCTGGAGGACTGTGTCTTTCGCTGGGGCGTGTCTGGGAGTCCGTTGCTCTGGGGTGATTCCTTCTGGTGCTCAGGCGCCCCTCAGTGTGGTTCAGCTCCCCTGCCTTGGGAGGCTTCCCTGGGCCCCCAAGTTTAGATGTGAGTTTAGATGTGAGCTCCGGGCCCTGCCTCGCTCTCTCCCCTGGGGACCGGGGTGCAGGGCTCCCCGCCTGCCCTTGCCACACCCGCCCCCGCCCCGCCCCTGCCCTCTTCCTGAGGCTCTTTTCACTTTCTTGGGTTTTAGTGGCCTGTGCGGCCCTTGCTGAACTTTCCTCGAAGTTGATCCTCCCTCGGGCGCTCTGAAACGTGCTCTTCTCTTCTGGGACGATTTTGTCCTTTTCCCCATTTCTGTCCTGTGGTTGATCCCGTCTCTCTTTCGGGTTTCTTCTCCCCTCGGCGCCTGTTTGGATGTTCAGCTCTGTCTGCATGGGGCTCGCAGCTCTGGGTTGCTCTGTGCCTCTGTCGAGGGCGGGCCTCTTCCTGGGGGTGCTCTTGCCTCTCGGGCCGCAGCCCTGCAGGGACGTGCCCTCCCTCTGCCCGCCCCCAGCGGCCTCTGTGCAGGTCGTGTTCCTGGCCTCACAGCACCCTCTTCTGTCCGTCAGGCAAAGCTGTACCGCCTGCTGTGGGCGAGGGGGTGCCTCCTCTGCGTCTCAGAGCGCCCGACTGCCCCCTGCTCCCCGGCTCACATTCCCACTGCAGCTGGCCCGTCCTCCTTGTGGCCCTGCTCTGCAGAAGCGGGGCCTCCTGGCGCCCTGCAGCCAGGCCCGTGGACCCTGCTGGGCTGAGTGTTTCCTGCCATCTGCAGCCGCCTCGGGCCTTCCCTGCCCAGGGTTGGAGTGTGACTGCGCCGTGTGGACTGGTCACCAGGCTGCCGTTAGATCCAGAAGCTGTGAGCCCAGCGACCTACACCCCTCCCCCCGCCCCTCACCTTTTCTGCTCTGTTTCTCCGGGCTGCTTCGATTCCGTTTGGATTGAAAGTTGGTTTGGGTTTTCGCGTGGGGGCCTCTCTGTACCCGCTTCTCAGCCGGAAGCTCTGGGTTCCCATGTGGCCGCGCAGAGTCTAGTCCCGGGGGCTCCCCTCCATTTCTTGGCTTGACGTTTCCCTGAGCGGGGCTTGCCCTCCCGTTTCCCCAGAGACGCAGGAGGGAAGGAGGGCTTCATTCTCTTCATCCACTGGTTTTCAGAGGGGTGTCCTGACTCCACTCTGACTGACATGTGGGGGGAGGTTAGTGTCGTCATGAACTCATGGATCTAAGTGTGTGTGTGAGTGTGTGAGTGTGTGTGTGTGAGTGTGTGTAGCCTGTCCTGGGTGAACCGGGAGTGCTGGTTAAACTCTGATGTGGCATCAGGCTCCTCTCCCACTTCCTGCAGGGCCCCCCAAACCCCCCTGACACCCCCCCACCCCGATGCTCCTTGTGGGGCCAGGCTCCTCTGAACCTGCTCTCTCCCCCGAGCCCCGTTCCTAGCTGTGCGTTCGTCCCCAGCCTGCCCAGGGAGAGCCTCTGTGGACCCCGTGTGGCCTCTGGCGTGGAGGGTGTGTGGTCTGCAATCTGCGGAGACGGGCGTGGCGGCTGCTCTCCCGACGCGTGGGGCCCCTCTCGCAGGCGTCTGTCTCTTCCCTCCCCGAACGCGTGGTGGTGAGGACCTGTCACTTCAGCACCTTCGTTCTCAGGAGAGACGTGCCTCTGTCTCCTCCTGTCCACTCCCGCGTGAGCTCATCCGGCGCCTCATCGTGGGTTTTGAAGCACCCTCTCCCCTCCTCTGTGTGGAGGGGTCTCCCCACTGGACCCTGAGGCGGGTGTGCCGGGCATGCGGGCCACTGGGGGCTCCCCGACGTGTGGAGGGGCGCAGGTGGGCTATTTTTGGATCCTTCATTTTTTCGACTCTGACCTGGGATCAGAGTCAAGTGTTTGAGGAGTTTGATGTCATGTGAATAGTGAATTCTGTGCCTTAAAAGGCCACTTCAGTTCAGACCACGACAGAGTGAGTGGTCTCGTGAGGGAGACGCGTGCGGGCATGAAGGCGGGCAGCAAATCCCCGCCCAGAGGGACGCGCCCGGCCCGAGGCGGCTGCTTGAGGGGTCACGTCCTGGGCTCCCTGAGTCGCCGCGGGGCGTCCTGGAAAGCGTCGCTCGGCCCTCCCTGGGGACTTGGGTGTGGTTGTTGCCAGACTCTGGTGACCCACAGCCTCTGTGCACCTCGTGGCAGTGTGACCTGCAGGAGCCCACGTGAGAGCCCTGCCCGTCTCTGGGGTCCCTTCTGCCCTTCCCGCCCCCGGACTGGAGCTGGGCCTGAGCTGCAGGGCAAGGGGGACTGGGCCCAGAGGACGCAGCCCTGAGTGGGGTCATGAGCGGCCAGCTTCCTCGGGATGACCTGTGCGTGTCCATGCCCTCCCCGTCTGTGCAGCTCCCGGCGACCAGGGGGAGCCGCTCGGGGGGACCCTGGGCCCCTCGTGAAGGTCTGCCTTGTGTGCTGTCCCAGGTGGCAGCCGCGGCGGGGACAGCCGTGCACACCACGCAGCTTTTGGTGGCTTTCACGTGACTCTGCTGTCCCGTCACTCGTTCCTGGGCCTGAGGCCAGGCCGTCTGGTGACCCGACCCAGGCTGCCCCGGGCCCAGAAGCCAGCCCGCAGCCTGCCCTGGTTGTGGAGGTGGTCTGCTGCCCGAGTGCCTGGGTCCCTGCCCGGCTGTGGGGTGTTGGGTGAGGCGCCCACTGGGAGGCGTGCTGCCTGTTTCCTTGAGCCCTGAGGCTGGAGTCCAGGTATGGGGGGATCCAGGCAGGCCTGTGTTGAGGAGGCAGTGAAAGCACCCGGGTGAACATCCTGTACCCTGCTCAGACGGAACGCAGGTGCGAGCCAGGTGTCACCGCGTGCCCTTCCCTGAGGGCACGCCCGGGTCTGGGCACACTCCCTGAAGCTGGACGTGCCACCCACCATCTCAGGTCAGGGGGCAGCTGCTGCCGAGCGAGGCTTCCTTCTGCCCCTGCCTGGCACTCTGCGCTCCGCTCCAGGGCCTGGCCCCACGTCCCTTCCCCCTGGCCGGCTCTCTGGTCAGCTGGTTGAGCCCCAGGTGCGGCCCCTTCCTGTCGGGGACCTACCTCACTGCCCTGTGCCCAGAGGAGCCGTGTCTCAGCCCGTTGACCACAGCCCATCTGCCCACGGCTCGCTGACCTCTGGGCAGGACGTGGTGGCCGAGGCTGGGTGCAGGCGGTGTGGGAAGCAACACTGTGGCCCTGGGGTGGGTCGCCTGCTGTGGGCGGCCTGCCTCTGGGATGGTGGGTGGGGGAAGCCAGGGTGGCTCCGGGGCTCGGTGGGCGCTGCACCAAGGGTAGAGCAGAGCGGAGGACGGGCGGGGCGCGGGCGTGGATGGCTGGGGCCCTGCTCTTCCCCAGCGCCGGCCTCGCTGTCTGTCCCAGCCACCCTGCCCTGGCTGCTGCCTCGTGGACGTCCTGGCACTGCTGCCCACTCCCCAGCTGTGGGCGCCCCAGGGGGTGGGGCCACGACCTCCGGGTCCCCCCGTGAGCCCGTGTGGGTCCACACCTGCCCCGGTGACCTGAGGGTCGCTCCCGACGCCCAGCCCGTTTCAGGTCCCAGGGGAGAGGCGGGTCTGGGCCGTCGCCCGAGTCAGGACTCTGTGCGGGGAGGGCTGCAGGGCGGCCGCGCCGCTGGACGGCTCCCTCTCAGGACAGCTCCCCCTCAGGAAGGCTCTCCCCCTCAGGCTGGCTCCCCGACTCAGGACGGCTGTCCCTCAGGACGGCTCCCCCTCAGAATGGCCCTCCCTCAGGACGGCTCCCCCTCAGGACGGCTCTCCCTCAGGACGGCTCCCCCTCAGGATGGCTCCCCCTCAGGACGGCTCCCCCACTCAGGACGGCTCTCCCCCCCTCAGGACGGCTCCCCCTCAGGACGACTCCGCCTCAGGACAGCTCCCCACCTCAGGACGGCTCCCCCACTCAGGACGGCACTCCCCCCCTCAGGACGGCTCCCCCTCAGGACGACTCCCCCTCAGGACGGCTCCCCTACTCAGGATGGCTCCCCCACTCAGGACAGCTCCCCCTTAAGGACGACTCCCCACCTCAGGACGGCTCCCCACCTCAGGACGGCTCCCCCACTCAGGACAGCTCCCCCTTAAGGACGGCTCCCCCCTCAGGACGGCCCTCTTGTACTCCTGGCAGAGCCCCCAGGCTGCAAGGCTGCAGCTCCGAGGAGAGCTCCGTGGTCGAGGTTGAATGACAGGCGGGAGGCGCGGCTGGGCGCCGCCTCGGGGCCAGTCTGGTTGGCGCCCGGAGTGGACCCTGGTGACCAGGGAGATGCTGCAGGCCCGGCCCCGGGGGCTGGGCTGAGCCAGGCCCGGGGCAGTGGGCCCGCCGGCTCTGCTGCCTGCCACTGCGTGGCTGCTCCCAGTTCCGCTGACCGCTGCAGCGTGTCCACCTCGCCAGGGGGTGGGCTGGGGTTCAAGTGCGAGTGGGCGTGAGGCAGCGCCCGCCCTCGCGGCCACCTCTGCTCCTCCGGTGCTGTGTTAGTCGCTCAGTTGAGTCTGACTGTCTGTGGCCCCGTGGACTGAGGCCCGCCAGGCTCCTGTGTCTGTGGGATGTGGGTCGCCATTCGCTTCTCCAGGGGATCCTCCCGACCCAGGGATTGAACCCAGGTCTCCCGCATTGCAGGCAGGTTCTTCACTCTCTGAGCCACCAGGAAAGCCCTGCTGCCTCCTAGATGGTGGGAAACATGCACACACGTGTGCACAGCCCCGACACACACATACGACATGCGTGCACCCACACCCCCGCGGGGCCACAGCAGTGTCAGGACGGCTGTCCTCTGGGCCCTGCCCGCTGCTCTGTGGCCGACACAGGACCTCCCGCCATGGCGGGGACACCAGCGTTCCTGAGAGACCAGGAGCTCCCTGAGCCTCAGCACGGGGCCCGGGGGTGGGGCCGCCCTGACGCCTGCCTCTCCTCCACAGGTGGTGCACGCTCACAGGCCGCACTTCCTGGCCCTGCACTGCCAGGAGTTCGGAGGGAAGAACTATGAAGCGTCCATGTCGCACGTGGACAAGTTTGTCAAGTAAGTCTGGGGGCAGCTGCCTGGCCTCCGCCTCCTCCTGGGGCGAGGTGGGTGTGGCTGGGGGCGAGGGGCACAGCCCCACCTGAGGGCCAGGCCCGGGGCTGGGGCGCCTTGCCAAAGAGAGGGCATGGCCCGGGGGTGGGGGTGGGGGAGCAGTGGGATGGCTGTGCCCCAGGGTTAAAGGCCACGGCACCTGTGGGCTCAGAAACGTCAGCCCCAGGTCCAGGCCGAGATTCCGTCATGTGGCCTGATGGCTGTGAGCCACCTGCTGCTGCTAAGAGCAAACAGATGGACGGACCGATGGACAGATGGACTGGGTGTCCACTCAGAAGCTCACAGCTTGTTGGCCGCAGTGGGATGGGCACAGAGCGCCATCGTCCATGGGAGGCGCGCCCTGTGGCTCTGTGGGAGTCAGCCCTACCCAGAGCCGCCCGGGGACAGGGACTCGGACCTGGGAGCTGAACGCGGGGGTGGGCAGGAGCGGGCCCGACGGCAGGCGCCTCTCTGCTCTGTGTCCCCCAGGGTGGGCGCCGCCCCCGACCTGGACTCCAGGCACCGTGACAGCTCCCGCTGGTGGAGGGGGCGGTGGTGCTTCTGAGGCAGCTGTGGGGGGTGGGCATTGGGCCAGGGGGCGTCCAGCCTGGGGCCCACCCCGAGGCCGAGTCCCGCAGCTGTCACTGGCCTCAGTTTCCCTGTGGACGCTCATAAGTCACTCATGTTTTCAGCTGTCACATTGTGGGGTCATTTGTTAAAAAACAGATTTTTAAAAACTACCAAGTTTTCCCCAAATAACCTATAACTTAAAGCAATTTCAACCAAAATGTCTTCTTAGCGCTGAAACTAATACTAGAGTCACCGTAGAGGAGCAAGGGTCAGGGCTCGCCACAGTGATTCCGCAGCACAGTGAGGCCCCCCGTGTGTGGGGGCAGGGCGGCCCCCCGTGGGCTGTGCAGGAGCCCGCACGTCGCCCCCGGCTGCGGCCAGTGGCAGGTGGCTCGGGAGCGCACCGCGGGGTCCTGGGCCAGGAAGCCGTGAGCCTGGGTCCCCGCCCTGCCCTGGTCCCCCCACCCCGCCTTGGCCGAGTTCCAGTTGACCCAGAGCGAGGTCGAGAGGCCTCAGGGTGGTCCGATGGTCCGAGGGTGAAATGCAGGAGAGCATCAGGGCAGAGGCTTCTTCAGAAGGTGTGCAGGTCCAGCAGAGGAAAGACAGGCACGCTGGGCCGTGGTGACGTGAAAGTCTTCAGCAAAAGGCGCTGTAAACAAAGTCAGAGTTCAGCCACACTTGGGAAAAGATACCTGCAGTGTACTTGACTGACAAAATTGTCAGTGTTTAACTATCTAAAGAACTCTAACAGGTCCACGAGACGAGAACACTGGGGAAGCCGGGCATTCAGAGACAGGCAGACGCGGCTGCAGGGCCTCGCCTCCATGCTCACGCGCCACATGCTCCCGGTCCCCTGCTATCCTCCTGCTGGCGTCAGAGACGCGTCATTCCTGCCCAAGTTGTGCGTAACACGCGTGTGGCTGTTTTTGCTCTGACCCAGTCAGCTATGTTTTTCAAAGGTTAAAAAGGGCAGGAACGTGTCCCCTGTGTGGCCACCTGTCGCTCCCGGGGCACGGCCTTGTCTGCACGGTCAGCTTTCTCTCCGCACCATCTTCCTTCGACCTGAGAACGTTAACATGTATCTCAGCACAAGTTGCTGCTCATCAGTTATCTCAGCTTTTGTTTGTCTGAAGAAAGCCTTTGTCTTCGTTTTTGAAAGGCGTTTCTGTTGGAAACAGAATTCTGGCCTGTCCGCTTTCCCCTTCAGTGCTGTAAGGGTGCTACCCCCTTGTCCTCTGTGCGGCCTTGTCCCTGAGCAGAATGGGCCGTTGTTCTGGTCTTCATCTTCTGTGGATAGTGCATCTTTTCCCCCAACACCAAGTTTGTCTTTCTAGCTGGTGTGTAGCAACTCGATTGTTTTGCTTTAGTTTGATTTTCTTTGTGTTTCTTTTGCTTGCAGTCCTTTGAGCTTTTCCAACCCGTAGGTTCATAATTTTACTGAAATTTCAGGAAAGCCTGTGGGTTGTTCCTTCCTTTCTCTTTGTTCTCAGACTCCCACTTCTGATGTTAGACTGTCACGCTGTCTCTACAGCTGTTTCAGATTTTTTCAGTTCATATTTTTCTTCTTTGTTTCAGTTTGGATAGTCCTGTCTTATAGTCACTAATCTATGCTCTCTTTTTTTACATCTCCATCTGGTCTTATGTCCATTCAGTGAATTTACTTCTGGTGCTGCAGTTGGGGCTCTAGAAGTACCATTTATGTCCATGTTTTCCTTACCTCTCTGCACGTTTTCCTTTAAATCTTCGGTGATATTTATAGTAGCTCTTTCAAATTTCCTTTCAGTGAATTGCATCACTTTTGTCCTTTCAGGGTCCGTTTCTGTTGACTTTCTTGTGGAGCATGGGTCCCGTTTGCCGCTTCTCGGCATGCTGATCTTGCAGGCTGTCATGCCTGCATCCCGCCTGTGCCCGCAGGCACGCTGGGGCTTGTCTGGCAGGTGGCCGGGGCTCGGGCACTAGTCTGACCCCCTCAAGGCTGGTCCTCTCGGCCCTCCTCCCCACTCCTTCCTGCCTCTTCACTTCTCAGAGCTGGAACCCCCTTCTCCCCACCCCCGGGTGGAGGGCCAGTGGGTCACACGGCAGCCGTGTCACCTTCCCTTGCCGGGCAGTGTTGGGGTGCAGCCCTCGGGGGGTCAGGCACCCCCATCTGTCCAGAGCCATCGCAGACCCCAGGGGTGCGTGGCGGCTGCACTCCAGGCACGTCTTAGAGATGGGCCTCCCCCTCCCGCTTCCTTCCCCATTCCCCGTGGTTTCCAGGCGGCCGTTCCTGCCCCCATAAGCGCTCCTGTGGGACAGGGAGCGCCTGCGTGACGTGTGTGAAGACGTCCCTCTTCCTTCCAGGGAGCTGCTCTCCAGCGACGCGATGAAGGAGTACAACCGGGCACGGGTCTACCTGGATGAGAACTACAAGTCGCAGGAGCACTTCACGGTAAGCGTGCTCCGCCTCGGCACGGGGCGGGCCGTGCGTGGGTTCCACGTGACGGTGGGGGCACCACAGACACCAGCCCCCACTGGCGTGACGGCCAGGGATGTGCTGGGTGCGGAAACAGGTGGGCGTCTCGGGGCAGCAGAGCTGGGCAGCTCTGGGTGGCTGTTTCTGCTTCCGGGGTCTGCATCTGGTGGAGAGGGGTATCAGTCAGCTCGTCAGGGGACGGGGCCTTGTTTCTCGGGCACAGACGCCGTGGCCTCAGCAGGGAGGGAGTGCCCGCTGTCTGTCCACCTGTCTCTCTCACACAGCCCTATGGAAGTTTTCTGTAGCTTTTTGAAATGCTCAGTTGTCGAATTCTCTGTGGTCTGCTTGGAGTCACCTGCCGTGCCGTGCTGATGCAATAACTGCACTCCTGCAGCCAGATGCTTGGTGGGGTGAGGAATGGTTCACGGTGGAGGCGCCTGGGGGCTAAGAGAGCTCCACTGTAGTCTTGCCTCATCCCTGGAGGTTTATCTCAAAAAGGGGTTTCTCAATTTGCAACGGAAAGCAGAAACCTGCATCAGAGCATTCCCATCACTCAGCATCTTCCCTGGAGGAGTGACCGTCGTGCAGACGGTTGTATGTAAGGAAGATCATGAAAAATTATTTGCCAGTGAAAACTGGAAGTAATTTTAAGTACCCAGAATTAGACATTTTCACAATGTGGACGAGCCACCTGGCTGAATAATCTGCAGCCGCTACAGATGACACGCCCAGAAGACCCTGCCTTCCGGTTGGGCGTTGAGGTGTCGAGGCCACGCCCCTCCTGTTCTTCCGGGACCGTCGGAGCCTCGGCCTCCCACGCCCGCCTTTCCCTCTCTTGTCCAGTACACTGATGGCGCGATCATGACAGGGCCATCCTGCTTGGTTTCAGCCCGGGAAGGCACTCGAGGTGGCGCTTCCTTGGGCAAGACTGACCCCACGCCGGACGCCAGCCCGGACATGGGACAGCCCGGGTCTGAGGTCCCCGAGGCTGTGTCCCGGGGTCCCCGGGACCGGACAGGGTCTGGAGACGAGGCCGGAGGCCGGACCTGCCCAAGGCGTGTGGGGGCCCTGCTCCCTGCCTGCTTCACCCCACGGGCTGTGGCCTGCTCCCTCCCAGCGCCGCCATCAGCAGCCGTGGTCCTGCGTGGCTGTGTCTCCCGGGCGGGAATGCCCGCAGGGCTCCACACCCCGGTCCGGACCTCCCTCTGGACGTGCTGCCTCGGGGGAGGCGTGCATTTGGCAGGAACGGTCTGAGATGAAGGCCTGCCGGGCCCTGGCCCTGCGTGCCGTCCACCACCCCCTCACAGTCGTGCGTGGAGCCACCTTTGCCCGGCCCTCTGCCGTCCTGGTGGAGGGGCCTCTGTGCCCCTGCGGTTCTGGGCACGGCTGGGCAGCCATGTGGCCACCCCCTCGCCCCAGCCTGCTGGCCTCTGCCTGTCAGAGGGAGAGAAATTTAATTTTTACAAGATTAATTGCATTGGAGTAATATTTTTAGCTGAGTGTGGTTCAAATAATAGGCCATTAATTGAAAAAGGAAATTGAAATGAATTTATCTTGTACATAAATGCTGTCACAGGTATTAATAGGGATCAGAAAATAGTAGCCTGTTCCCAGAAAGGGGGTGAACCTGCAGCTGCCCCTGGTGATGAGCACGAGGTAGGGGCCCCAGAGCCCGCAGCAACAGTAAGGGGCGGGCTCTGGTTGGGGGGTGCAGCCTCTCAGCAGGGGACTGCAGGTCCTGGTCTTTACCAGGAGGTGGCAGCAGAGCAGCACTTCTCATTCCAGCTGGAGCTGCTGGAAGCGCGGATTTTAGACTTAAAATGATAACGCTAAATTCTGTCTGCTCCCAAAGACCATCCTGAGTGGCCGCTCACTGAAGAAGGTGGCTCATGTGGTCCACTCGGGCCTGAGGAGACAGAGCGTCCCCCACTGGCCGTCCTGGGCGGCTCCGATCCCTCTGACCTGCCCACTGGCCAGGCCCCGCCTGCCTGTTCTCTTTTGGGAGGTCTGCTCCTTCTGAGGTGCCCCAGCCTCCCACCTGCCCGTCCTGCTCCTGAGAACTCGCTGACTGTCCTCACAGGCTGACAGCCCGGCCCCTGGGTGGACGCAGCCATGCGTGAGCTGGACGGGCTGGCTGGAGCTCACAGGCTGGCCCAGCCCCCTGGCCCCTGGACCCCCGCCTCGGGCTGCGGACACCTTGCTGGGCTGTGTTGGCCTTCTGCCCTCTGCGTCTGCCCCTTGGATCTAGAGTCTGGGAGCAGCAGGTCTGTCCCTGAGCGGGCCGGGCCTGGACCTGCTTCAGCACCTACCAGCTGCTCGGCAGACTGTCTGAGAGGGTGGGCGGGGCCCGGATCTCAGTGGGCGGCCTTGCGCGCCTGGAAGACCGCTGGTTGGGTGGGTTTCCCCGGTGCTGGGGGTCTGAGCCTGGGGCCTCCCCTTTGGAGTCGGGGAGATGGAAGGCTCATGCATAGTTCGGGAGGTGGGGGCTGGTATGAGATGGAAGCCATGGGCAATGGAGTAAGACCCCACAAGGAAGGGGCTGCCCCCCAGGTGCCTGCCCTCCCTGGCCCTGATCCCCGCCCCGGTCTCCCTGAGCGGACGTGGGTGTCTCTGTGCCCAGGGGTCTGGAGAGGGCGCTGCTCTGGGCGGGGAGGGGGCTGTGCAACTGACCCCATGCTGGACGGCTTCGCCCCAGTGTTTTCCGTGGTGCAGTGGAAAGCGCCCTGGGTTTCCTGGCCAACTTCCACACCCGACACCCTGGTGGTTTTGTGTTTGTCCAGAAGAGCCAGGATGGCCCAGTTTCATCCCCCATGAGGCTCAGACGCTGGCTCTGTCCCCTCCACACCAGGTACGCCGTCAGGGGACCCCGGGAGCCCCTTGCACTGTGACTGGGGGGCCCTGAGGCCCTGCCCACCAGCTCCCTGCTCCCAGAGCCCCTCCTGGGGCAGCTCCCGGGCCCTGGCACCTCCTGCTGGGGACAAGCCTGGTGGGGGCTGCGAGGCGTGGGGTGAAGCCTGTGGCCACATGCCTGGCGGGTCCTCAGCTGCGCCTGCAGGGCGTTGGCAGATGCAGGAGACGGGGCGGGCAGGGATGACCCTCCTGGCCTGTGGCAGCCCCACCCAGTGCAGGCGCCGAGGCCAGGCTCCCGAGGGCTCTGCGCCCAGCTTTGACGAACACAGCATTGCCCTAGAGCACGGAGGTTCTGACTTCCCCTCAAATCTCTGGAAGTGGGTTCCATGTGGACCGATGGGTCAGCGTGCTGGCCCCTGCCTCCCGAGTCCCTGGGCTGCGCGGCTGCACCTGGAAGATGGAGGCAGTGCTGCCCACAGCCTGGCTGGCCCCCCGCTCCCCCCACCAGCTTCCATCATCCCCACCGGCCTGGACCCTGGAAAGAAGCTCCTGGGCTTCGTGGGTGGGCGAGAGTGTGGCCAGGCCCAGTCCCAGAGACATGGACTCGCAGTCCTGGGGGTCTCCTGGGACTGGGCCCTGTTGGCAGGGGGACATTGGAGAAGGGCTGTCTCAGGTCCCCCCAGGAAGCCCCCTCCCTCCCGGCTGATGCTGTGCTGTGCAACCCGCCTCCCCCGGTCACTGGGCGAGCAGCCCCTGACGGCCTGACTATGTTTCTTCCTCGTGGTCAGACCAGGAGGCCCAGGTCAGGCCCTGGCGTCCGGGGTTGGGGGTCTGTTCACACCGAGGGGTCCCTTCCTGCCCTGGGGGGCCTGCCGTGCTCCCACTGGTGGCTGGTGTCCACTCTGGTGGCTCCTGGGCCCAGGGTGCCTGGGCAGCAGGTCACCAACAAACCGGCTCCTTCCTCTCCCCTCAGCGCCGTGTTGGGGGGCTTCTTCTGCTCCTCACTGGGGGCGCACAGGCCTCAAGGGTCCGCACTAGCCCCGTGGTCTCCTCCAGTAGGGTCTGGGCCTGTCCTCCAGCCCAGGGCACCTGGAGGGCGCCTGCTGGAGGGGGTGGGGTGGCACCGGCTCTTTTCCTCCCTGCCCCCCACCCCCTGGCCTGATGCCCGCTCCTTCCAAGGGTTCACCCTGCTCTGCAGCCTCTTCCTGTCTGCTCTCCTGGATAAGACTTTGGGGGAGATTTACGCAAATTGATGGCATTGGCTGCAGCTCTTTGGTCCGAGGAAGGGCAGAAAGGCACCGGCCTCTCGGATGCAGGACGGCCTGCGTTAGCCCCTTCGGCCCCGCCTCTTGCCCCGCCCGCAGGTCCAGACAGGCCTGATAAAGTGAGGGAAGCAAGATTGGTTTTCCGAGGGCGCGGGGCCCTCGGCGCTCAGCTAAATCACGGCTGCCGGCCTCGGGGGCGGGGGCGGCCGCTCCCCCTGCGGCCAGGCAGCCCCGCGGGACGCGGTGATGTGCCGCCCAGCAGCGGCAGGGCTGAGGGAAGGTGAAACTGTCATATCGATCTTTTTAGCACTAAAATATGAGCCACTTTACTCTGCTCCCCGCTGCTGTGATGTGAAAAATAATAACTTGGGTCCAAATTAAAAATATTGATCTCTGGAAGGTGCTGGAAGTAAATAAACACCTTCCGAAGTTTTCGGGTCAGCCGAGAGACGGCACTCGGCAGTAAATGTGTCCACGTGTCAGAGTCCAGGGTTCTTGATCTGTTTTTTCTTTAAATTGATTTTTCATTATTTACTTCCTAAAAGTGTTGGAATCTGGTCCTCTACTGTTAAATCCCAGTGTTTGGGCAAATCATTTCTTTGGGGCTTATAAGGTGCTCCTAATCCAGTCCTCATTGATTGATTGATTTTTGACTCAATAAGCGTGCGGGCCCGGCCTTATTTAGGGCTTCCATCATAATTTTTTATGCATTTAGGCTCGACTTTTTTATTTGCCTCTGGTGCATGAGCCGCGTTGGGCTAGCCGGCGGGGAGGACAGTTGCCACCGGGTTGGTTTGCCTCCAGGTGGTGTCCCGCGGAACTGGAGCTGCGTGTGTCCTGGCCGCGGGCTTGTGGCGGGGCTGAGCCCTCCCCGGCCTCTGAGTGCCCCTTTGCACACAGGGGGTGACACGGGGGTCGGAGAGCCTCCTGTGACTGCGCGCGCGAGTCTGCGACGCTGTGGTCCCCGGTGGAGCTCCCCTGTGGAGGCCCTGAAGCTTGGGTGCGTCCGGGTCACCATGAGGCCGGAAGGTGGGAGGGTGGGGGCCGCCCGGGACAGACAGGAGGTGTTATGTGGCGCCTTCTGCATGGCCGTTGGGTGAGACCGTGCCTGGGAAGACCTGGGACTTACAACAAGGCACATGGCCGGCGGTGTGTCCAGCTGCCCCGAGAGCCAGCAGCCGTGTCCATCTGGAGCCCGGGACAGGACGCCGCCAGGCAGGGGAGCTCCCTGAGCCAGACCGGGGCGGGGGTAGAGAGAAGGGGGCGGCGCTGGGGGCTCTGGGGGGCTGGTGCAGGCCCACCCTGTGCTCTGTTCTTGAGGCTGTGCCACGGTGTTGGTGATGCTGCTGAGACACGGGAACCATGTGTGTGGGGCTGTGTCTGCCCCTCAGGTCCTCCAGGAACGCCTCCGGGAGCCTCCCGGCTCCCTCACTGACCCACGGGTGCCCTGAGTGGATGGAGGAGGCCAGTGGGGACGTCTCTGCCTCACCTGGACTTGAACCCCGACCAACAGGCCGCTTCAGAGCCTGGCCTGAGTGCTCAGGGTCCTGCCCCGCCCAGGCCAGGGCAAATTGGGAGGATGGGTGGACGTTCCCAGAGTGGCCGGCATGCTGGCCAGAGGGCAGGAGGGCCAGTGGCTGGGGCACCGGGCTGTCAGTGGCCCCTCGACAGAGGCCAGAGCCTGCGGGGGTCTCATGGGCTTGTTGGGAGGGAGGGGCTGCTTTTCTCCTTCCTGGTTTGGAAACTGTGGAGTGAGGGGGATGCAGCAGTGGTCGCTGCACCCACATGGGAGGGGCAGGGCCCTGGTGAGACGGTGGCCTGCCGGGGTTTGGGTGGGAGGCAGGCTGAGCCCAGCCACCCGGGACATGAGGCCAGCTCCCCGGGGGCTGCGACGACCCCTCCTCAGCAGGGTGCTCGTCTTGAGTTCCACCCACCCCTGAGTGTCCAGTCCAGGATCATGTTTTCCAGCTGATGCCCTTTCCTGGATCACCAGTACCTGCCCCTCGCCTTGGGCACCACCTCCCTTGAGAAGCCAGGTTTCAGATGAGAATGCATGTCTCAGAGGCTGGTGTGCCCATAAGGTGCGCCCAGGAGGCTTGCTGGCTGCAGGAAGAAGCTCTGGGTTGCTGCTCTCCATTTCCCACCAAAGATCAGAGGACTTCCCCACGCAGCTACAGAAGGGCCCACACTGGCTGCCGCAGCCCAGGCCCCACTCGCACCTGGCAGGTACGGAGCCCAGGCCACAAGTACCGCCTCCCGAGAACAGGGCCGGCTATTACCAGCGGGGGTGTGGTCCAGCGTCCCAGGCACCAAGGTGCCGTGAAGCCATCCGTGTGGCCACAGGACGTGCATGTTGTGCTCCGTGTGCTGGGCCTGCTGCGGGTGCCACGGATGTAGAGACACAGGCCAGAGGCCACAGGCCACCCGTAACGCTCACACTCTGCCCTCTGGAGCTTGCACACTCCAGTGAGCACAGGTGCACGCACACGACACTCAGCCTGCACGGGACGCAGACACGCTGCACGTGACCCCTGCACGCGACGCACGCTGCACGTGACCCCTGCACGTGACGCACGCTGCACGTGACCCCTGCACGTGACCCATGCTGCACGTGACCCCTGCACGTGACGCACGCTGCACGTGACCCCTGCACGTGACGCACGCTGCACGTGACCCCTGCACGTGACCCACGCTGCACGTGACCCCTGCACGTGACCCACGCTGCACGTGACCCCTGCACGTGACCCCTGCACGTGACCCACACTGCACGTGACCCCTGCCTACGCGTGACCTGACACCCTCTCTCTGTGCCTGGTGGAGCTTGCAGAGCCCAGGAACAGGCACACTCTGTGTGGCTACAAGATTGAAAGAGTGGGTGTGAATGCGTCCAGTGCCCAGTGCCACCCGCAGGCCTCTTGGAGATGGGAGTGGAGACCAGACTGCTCTGAGGAGGCCACGTTTAGTGGGGCCAGGAGGGCGTGCAGGAGTGGGCAGGGAAGGGGGAAGGTGGTCGTGTTTGCACGAGGCCACGGCAGATGTGGAGATGGGCCACGGGCTCCGCTGGGGATAGCATGCTGCTGGCCATGGGTGCATGGTCCTGGATGATGTGCTGGCCCTGAGGCCATGTCCTGCCCGGGGAGCCCACCCCGGTGACTGAGGAGGGCTGAGGGTATGAAAGACCCAGCACAGAGGCCTCACGGGGGGTGACCCTGAGCGAGGAGAGGAATGGGCCAGGGGCGGGGCCCTGGCAGTGCCCACTTCCCAAGGCCATACCGAGAGGCAGAAGACAGACCTCAAGCTCTGGCATGCCAGAATTCCCATCCAGAATCCCACCCGGCAGCCTCTGAACACACAGGTAGGAAAAAAGGAGAATTGTGTTTCAGAAGCATCAGGCTTTCACGGTGTGTCCCTGGTGCCTTGGTCAGGAAGCTGTGGTGCTCTACCCAAGGTCCAGAAAGCCCGGAACGCAGGGTTTTGAGCAGCCAGCTCCCTGGAAGTGGGAGCAGGGCCCAGACATGGAGTGGGTGCCTGCAGCTGGACCAGGTGTCTGCCAGGCCCTTAGCAGAGGCCGTACCCGGCTCCCTGGGCATGAAGAATGGGTGCCCTTGCCTTCAGCTCTGCAGATGCTGATGTGTGCCCCCCTGTGCCAGGCCCGCCTCTCTGCTCTCAAAGGAGCCCCCAGGTCAGTGGTGAAGGAGCTCCCGGGGGAGAACCATGTACCCTGCGGGAGTAGTCAGCTGGCTGAGTTTCTGAGAGTCTCCAGGAAGGTGAGACTGATGTGCAGAAACACGGAGATGAGGTTTAGACAGTGTGTGAATGAAGCGTGATAAATGTGTCTTAAAGATCTCAATTAACAAAAAAGGAGGCAGTAATGAAGTCCAAGGAAAACAAAGAGCTGTTCAAGACAGGAAAAGGAGTTGTAGTGTAGTGAGCTGTTCTATTGTGAAGAGCATTCTGAAGTTATATGATGTGAAGACTGATTAGTAGTTTAAATAAAAATGTGTTTTTATCCCGAGGATGGGGCTCAGGGATTGTGTGTGTGTGTGTGTGTGTGTGTGTGTGAGTCCGTGTGTCAGGCATGTGAGTGAAGGAAGGTGCTAAAAAGGGATTAAATCCTCGTTTTCCACAGCAGAGAAATCAATAGTTAATATTGAAGACTAGGAAATCAAGAAGTAGCATTGTAAGCTTTAGCAGTATGGAGGTAAATACCAAAAGAAAACAATTAAAAGAAAATAATGGCCTCTGGGGAGTAGAACATTGAAATTATCAGTTCAGTTCAGTTCAGTCGCTCAGTCGTGTCCAACTCTTTGTGACCCCATGAATCACAGCACGCCAGGCCTCCCTGTCTATCACCAAGTCCCGGAGTCCACCCAAACCCATATCCATCGAGTCGGTGATGCCATCCAACCATCTCATCCTCTGCCGTCCCCTTCTCCTCCTGCCCTCAGTCTTTGCCAGCATCAGAGTCTTTTCCAATGAGTCAACCCTTCGCATGAGGTGGCCAAAGTATTGGAGTTTCAGCTTCAACATCAGTCCTTCCAATGAACACCCAGGACTGATCTCCTTTAGAATGGACTGATTGGACCTCCTTGTAGTCCAAGGGGCTCTCAAGAGTCTTCTCCAACACCACAGTGCAAAAGCATCAATTCTTCTGGCGCTCAGCTCTTTATAGTCCAACTCTCACATCCATACATGACCACTGGAAAAATCACAGCCTTGACTAGACGGACCTTTGTTGGCAAAGTGATGTCTCTGGTTTTTAATATGCTATCTTGATTGGTCATAACTTTCCTTCCAAGGAGTAAGCGTCTTTTAATTTCATGGCTGCAGTCACCATCTGCAGTGATTTTGGAGCCCAGAAAAATAAAGTCAGCCACTGTTTGCACTGTTTCCCCCTCTATTTGCCGTGAAGTGGTGGCACCGGATGCCCTCGTCTCCGTTTTCTGAATTATCAGGGCACTGCTGTTTTTCCATAATAAGCCGTGCAGAACTGTAACTTTTCAGACAAACTTAAAAAAAAAGCAGGAAGAGACTCCCTCCCTTGATGGTGACCTCAGAGAAGACGTGCAGTGGTGGCAGGGAGGTGGCGCACGGGTCTGGGGTGTGGAGGCAGCGGTGAGACGTGGTGGCAGGTGGGGCTGTGTGTTGGCTCGGGAAGGCAGCGGTGGGCAGTGGAGGTGGCACGTGGGTCTCTGTGCCCTGGTGCAGGGAGAAGGCCTGCGGCGGCAGCCGGCAGGTCGTCCCGGCTCTCTGAGCACAGGCTGATTGTAAGAGACTGCAGGGAGGGAGGAGGCTGGGGTCCTGGAGATTCCTCAGCATCAGGAATGGGATTTGCTTGTGAATGTGAATTTGAACAGTTTTGGGGAAGAGGTGAGGCTGCCAGAAGGGCAGAGAAGGGACAGATGGGTTGTGTGGAATGCGAAAGGCATATCACAAGGCTTTGAAGTTCTGGTTGAAGTCAGTGCACAGAGTGGGCCAGAAGTAGGGGCCCACTGTGATTTTATTTTCTCTCTCTGTGCTGTCTTCTCTCTGAGCCCGTGCCACCCAGGGCATGTCCCCTAGCCAACACTATGGAGAAATGGGCTGAACCCAGGAGGTGAAGACAGTGCAGGCTGAGCCTCCTGGGATGAGGCGGCCAGCGTGTGGCCAGTCCTGGAGTACAGCTCACGACCACTGCTACCTACCCCCGCCGCACGCACTTTACTCCAGCTGTCACGCAGCTCCTCCATGTATGCATCAGCCTCTCTGTGCTGTACTTCTGAAGACACAGTCCAGAGCCAAGGGCAAATTGTTTGAGGTTTGAGATCAACTTTACTGAACTGACTGCATTGAATGTAATGGGAACAATGTCTTCTTCAGGGAAAAACAATACAAAATGAAGTGCTTTCGTGAATAGTCACTTTGGATTTGCTAAGAAAGTAAAATCAAAGCGAGTCACTACTTCTGATTTGTTAATGTAAAGTATTTAAAATCTAGTCCTGTAGTTACAGCTTGTAAGCTGTCAATTTGCAAATGACTTAGGTGGAAAATGAATTTAAATGATCTTGCCATTTATAGTAGCATCAAAACATGAAACATTTAACTTAGGCCAAAGAGAGAGCCACTACAACATACTGCTCAGAGAAGCTAAAGAAGATGCGGAGAAGCATACCATGTTCATGGATGGAAAGGCTCAATGTTGTTAAGATTTCGTTTCCCCCTAGATCTATGTAAAGATTCAGTGCAGCACCAGTTAAAATCAGGGCAGCCTCTTTTTCTTATGGAAATTAACAAACTGGTTCCAAAATTTATATGGAAATGTTCAGAACCTAGGATAGCCAAAACAACTTTGAAAATGAACAGAGATTGAGGAGTTACACTGCCTGATTGAGATTTATTATAAATCTGCAGAACTCAGGACAGTGCAGTCTTGCTGTGAAGCCAGAGGAATAGATCATGGACCAGAGAATTTAGAAACAGATCCCCCACTGATTTTTGATGCAGGTATTGGGATAGCTCAGTGGGGAAGACAACCTTTCCCTAAATGATGCTGTAAGCAATGGCTGTGTACAAGGGAGCCTCGACCCTCACTTCGAAACTTGTGAGAATTTAACTCTGAAACTGTAAAACGTCTGTAGGGACATGTAGGAGGAAATCTTAGTGACTTTGGCTTTGGCAAGGGAAAGTCACTCAGTCGTGTCCAGCTCTTTGTGACCCCATGGACTATATAGTCCATGGAATTCTCCAAGCCTTTGGCTTTTGCAAAGATTCCTTAAATATGACACAAAAAGCAAAAAGTATTACTAAAGAAAAAGTTAGCTATTGCGCTTCATCAAAATGAAACATTTGTTCTTCAAAAGATACGAAAATAGTTTACAGCCAAGAGAAAATATTTGCAGAAATCTGTGATTAAGGAATTTATCTCCAGTGCTACATGTAAAGATCCATTACAAACTAGTACTAACCAGACAACTGAATTTCTGGAAGGTCTGAACAAACTCTTCACCAGAGGAAGTACAGGAATGGCACGTGAGCATATGCTCAGCACGTTCCTCAGTGGAGCCAAAGCGAATGGAGAGCACGCTGCTCACTAAGGATCGCAAGTGTCCAGTCTCGGCTACGGTGAAAAGACCGACCATATCCAGTGCTGGGGGGCGCGGGGAAGAGCCGGACCTGTCAGATGTCGCTGGGGAGGGCACGGGGGGCGCGCTGGGAAGCGCCTGAACAGTTAAAAGCTCAGCGACCGTGAGACCTCACCGTCCCACCTCCAGGCGCCCACCTTGGAGAGATGCAGGCGCATGTCCACATGGGGCTGGACACAGGTGTTTGTGGCAGCTTCACCCCCAGGCTGCGGACCACGCAAGCGTCTGCCAGCAAGTCTGCACCAGCTGCGGGACCAGCTAAGCGCCGCCGGCAGAGGCAGGGGAAGAACAGCTGAGACGCGGGAGCGCGGCGGCGTCAGCGTGAGGCCGCCCTCGGAGGCCGCCGTCGCGCTCCGGTCCGTGTCACCCTCTACACGCCGCGCCCACAGTTCGGAGAATGGCAGTTGTCCGTCCATAGCGCTGTGAGCAGTCACGTGGCTAATGGCTGAGAGGCAGTCAAATTTTAAATTACTTAACTGAACAAGAATATTTCCGTTACCAGCTGACTCCACGTAAAAGCCACCAAACGGCTGTGTGTGTCTCATGGTCAAGGAAACCGAACGCTGCACAGGAAGTAATAGCAGAGTGCGCGTAACTCTGTGCGCTGTGCGCTGTGCAGCTCTCGCGAGGATAAAAGTCACCCTTTAGGTTAAGTAAGGCTGTCTGGGTCTTGGGTGTAGCTCTGCTCCAACTCAGTCAAATAGTGTTCACTTTGCTGCGCGTTTTCTCCCGACCTCAGGCGGGCGGACGCGGTCTTCTGGCGTGGAGTCCGCCCTTTTGGTCATCATTTGCAGTGGAGCCATGGTCTGTAGTGGGAGACTTGGCAGCTCCGTGGTGCCAGGAGGGGTCCCCATGGCAATGGGCAGCTGCCGCCATCCCCACGAGCAGATCTCGCCCCACCCCCGCCAGCCGTGCATCGCCCCCCCACCCCCCACCGCGCATTCACCCCTACTCCTGCCCCCGCCGCTCTCCACCCCGACCCCTGCTGCTCGTCCCCCCCAACCCCCACCGTGTATCCCCAGGCGCCCCTGCTCCGTGGCGCTCATGGTGTGCAGGGGGCTCGGTGAGGAGCCCTCTGCCTTCACCTGGATCCCTGGCGGGGGCGGGGGACTATCTCTGCCCCCCACCCCGCAGGCCCCTCCTGCGCCCTCGGCCCGTTCGGCGGGTGAGAGCCGGGCCTGGCCGGGCTGCCGGGCAGTGCGGGGCCGAGCGGTGATCAGTCAGACGCAGACAGGTGTGATGGAGCGTGTGTCAGCCGCGCCTGGAAACAAATGCAGCCCGGGAACGTCCGGTGAACAACTGAAAGATTGTAAAGCTCTTAAGGACTTTGGTGCTTGTTAGTGTTTTCTGACAGGAACTCAGAGAAGCAGGGGCGCAGAGCGGCCCTGCCGACTGGCGTTTACCTCGCCGTCCTCTCAGTCGGCCTGAGTGGGGTGTTCCCCCCACCCCCCCCAGCCCTGAGCTCACCAGCTCCCCCAAACGCTCCCGGGGACCTCTAGGAGCCCCCAACCCGAGTGGACACCTCCTCCGACACTGGCCGCTAGCCGGGAGATGCCAGGAGTTGCAGGGACCTTGGGCTTCAGAGCCCGCTCCCATAGGAAGGCAGGTGCTGGGTGCCATGAAGGCCGTGCCCTGTGGTGCCCGTGGGTTTTAACTCAGTGGGCAGGGGACGTGGCCTTCGCGCTCTGCGTGTCACATCCGTTCTGGATTTGTGTCTGTGGAGCTCGCCTGTCCACATTATGCCACGTCCTGTGTGTGCCAGCGCCATCGGCCAGAGGGCAGGGAACCCTGTGGGATCGCCCGGTGCAGGGGTCCTGACGGGCCCTCCTCTGCAGCGGGCGTGAGGCTCCGACGACCCTCAAACCGGGGTCAGAGCCCACGGCCCTGCCCCCGGGTGGCCGGGTCTCTCCTGCTCCCCTGGGCCGCATTCTGGACAGAACCTCGGAAGACCGGCTGCATGGCTTACCCGGCTTTCAGACAGAAATGGCTACACTTGGCTCTTCATCTTGATATTAATGCTTGGTTGTCAATTTTTACTGCTGATCTGATGGACGGGGCCCAGGGCCGGCCGTCGTCCCCTTGGAGCAGGCCCCCCCCGGGCCTGGGGCCACCGCCCCCCATGTGCACCTCCCCGCCCCCCGTAAGTGGCTCAAGCGGAAAAGTCCCTGCACAGGAGACTCGGTCAGACGGGCTGGCTGTGCTGTGTGCCCAGCTCTCTGGGTCACGGGCGGGTAAAGGTGAGCTGCTTTCTGTTTGTCTAATTTTCTTTCTGTTAATCCCCTCACTCCCACCCACCACTCAGGAAAACAAAGGCTGGACACAGCTGTCCGAACTGGGCCCAGACCAGCCGGGATCGGGCAAGGCCAAGGTTTCTGTGTCGGCCCCCGGGACCTGGGAACGCGTGATCTGATTGTGCTGTGTAAGTGCGGCGGCCAGAGCACGCGGCAGACGCCCCACTGTGACCTGGCCCGGCGGGGCTGCGGCCCCACTGGGCCCAGAGCCCCACTATTCAATAAACGCAGGCCCTTCTTCCAACCATCAAAATTACCGAAAGCATTTTCCGAAGAGAGAGAACAAATCCAATCACATCGTAACTGTTGAACCTCGCTCCGGAGTTAAGTGTATTTGCTAACATGTGGGCCTGGTACAGAACCTCCTCCCAAGTTTCATCTATTATCACAATAATTGAGTTTGTCGCTGGAATTAGATTTATCAAATTGCGTTATCCTCTTCAGAAATTGGGTAGGTAGCCTGGCAGGGCGCGGTGGAGTTAATCCGCTTTGCTGAAGCCCCGGTGGCTCTGCGTGGCGGCCGGCCACGGCTCAGACATCTTCCTGTCACCCTGGACACCGTGTAATTTCTCCTCGATCCCTTGTGCAAATAATGACATTTGAAGCGAGCATTAACAGGCTTAATTACTTTAAAATTGTCATTTTAATTTACACTGATATAGTATTGATCATACAAGCAGAGATTAAGCTGTTCAGTGGAGCGGATGATGGGGAATTAAGCAGTAAAGGGCCCTCCAGGGGCCGCGCACTGCCCAGCGAGTGCGGAAGAGGGATGATGCTGGTCGGTAATGAACTGGCAGCATGCGGGGACATGAATCTCGGGCTCCGGGAGAAGCGGAAATAATGGGGTTTGGGCGGCATTTGCAGGTTATTCATTCGCTGCCATGCACCAATTCTCCGGTGATTCATCCGCCTCACCAACATTTATTTATCCAGCAAATTCCGTGCTCTGACCTTTTGGCTGAGCGCATCGACCAGAAGTTGGAGCGGAGATCTTTCAGGGGTAACTTTTGTGTCTGTTATGCTCGCGTGTGTCTCGGTCCCAGCCCACAGAAGCCTCAGGGTTTGGGGACGCTCTTGTGTCCAGGCCGTGCGGTGATTGACAGCGGGAGGGTGGGCCGGGTAGGTGTCGCTGGCGCCTTTTAGATGAGAGGACCTGGGGGTCTTGCACGTTTCGTGGGAAGTCACAACCCTTTGCCTCCTTCGGGTTCATCTCCCAAGTTCTCCTGCAGTCAGAACGGTCCCCACCACCCATCCAGGCGCTGTAGGGGGAGACAACGTGTAAACGGAGCTGAGACCGCTCCTTCCAGGGGGAGCACGTGGACAGACTCCTCCCGCCCATGTCAGAGCACTTCAAATAGTTTCACCTCAGACCGTTTCCCTCTGAGGAGGTTACGTAATAAAAACTCAGCCTGATTGATTTTATGGCTCAACAGGGAAAAATGGAATTCCCGGCCTCTGTCCTAATGGCTTATTGTAAGCAGCGAGGGCAGGGTTAATCAGAGAGTGATGGGGGCAGGGATACAGACACGGCTCCCACGGCAGGTGGGCTCCGATTCCACGGGGCGTCTCTCCTCAGGGTGACCTCAAAGCTCGCTTTCCAGTTCACTTGTTCCTGCCGGGCTCGCGTGTCCTAACCCCTGGACGGCAGCACTTGCTGGGCTGAGCTGTGTGCTTTCGGCAGAAACGGCCGTGCTGAGGCGTCACCAGCTCTGCTGCCTTCATTGGGCACCTGCTGTTTGCCAGGGTTGTTTTGAAAGTCCTCCCACGATCCCACTCTTCAAGGCTGGGGGCCTGGGGACAGAAAGGCCCAGAGACACTAGTGACCAGACGTGGTGGGCAGTCTGGAGGGTCACAGGCATGGCCCCCAGGGCCCCAGCCTGCGGCCCTCTGTAGCCACGCAGGTGGCCCCCAGGGCCCCAGCCTGAGGCCCTCTGTAGCCACGCAGGTGGATGTTGAGAGGGAACACACACTCGCGTTGTTCTTTCTGAAAAGTGTTTAGTTCATTTGGCTGCACCGGGTCCTGGTTGCACCACGCAGGATCTTCAGCCTGTGCTGCGGCGTGGGGGATCCAGACTCCTGACCGGGGATGGAACCAGGCCCCTGCACTGGGAGCACAGAGTCTTAGTCACTCAACCACCAGGAAAATCACACGTGTCCTGAACCCCGCACTTTCAGACCCGCCAGTGCATCCTTCCAGAGTAGGACAGGCTAGCGACCCAGGCTCATTCTCCACAGGACGCCACCCAAGGACACTCCTTGAACGGGTGGCCGTGCTCCGGCCGCCTGCTGGCCTCTGGCGGGGGTGGGGCGGCCTCTGGCAGGAGTCGGGTGGCCTCTGGCAGGAGTCAGGCATCATGCTCATGGCTGGGACTTGGCGTCCCCCCAGCTTCCCAGCAGGGACCATCAGAGACCCCCACCAGCGCCACTGGCCTTCCCCATTGGCAAACACCGGCTGCTGTTTCCTCTTTCCTGGAAAGATGCTCCTGACCTCGTCTCCTCCGGGTCCTAGGAAAACACGGCTTCTGTTACTGCCCTCCCAAAGGGCACGGAGCTGAGTGTGGCCAGGGCCGCGGCGCCTCCCTGAGCCTCGGTCCCACCCGTGTAGGGGTCGGGGGCCCTTGTGGTCTGGCCCGAGAAGGGGGCAGGGAGGAGGGGCGTGTCTGTCATGTTGTGGCCCCCACCCCATGACGTGGACGCCCCCCGCGTCCGCCTCTGTCTTGGGGTGGGGGCCGGCGGAGGAGCTCCTGCAAGCACCGTGCACACAGGTGGGGCGGGCTCCTGTCCTGGCCGAGCGCCTCCCGGCCAGCGGCACCACGTTGTACCTTGTGAGGCTTGTTCCCCACCCTGGCGGGGCCCCGGGCAGCAATGGGGAGAGCTCTCACCTCTCATCAGGCTAGAGGTCCACTGATCCAGCTCCGCCCGGGGCCAGGGGAGGCAGACCCCGTGACCACCTCCCCAAACAGGAAGAGCCGTCGCAGGAGGTGAGCTCAGGCTTCTGAGCCCACTGTGCCCCTTGGCCCAGAAGACGGCTGAGGAGGAAGCCGGGCCTGAGCCCAGTGTGGCGGGGGACGGTTGGTTCAGGTCGGCCCTGGGCGCGGAAGGCGGAGCAGGCGTTGGCAGCTGGAGGCGCCCTGACCCCCGGAGGTGCGTGGAGGGCCCCGTGTGCCTTCCTGACGCATGCGCAGCCCCTCACAGACCTCCGAGGGCCGGTTGGACCAAGCACCCCTACCAGGGAGGGCCTCTGTGTGCGCGCCCAGTCTCGAGGCTGGAGCCCTCAGAGCAGAAGACACAGAGCGTGGACTGCAGGCGGTGTGTGGGCTGCAGGCGGCCCCAGAAAGCATGAGAGCATCTGGAAGAACGCGGGCGTGGGGCAGAGGTGAGCGCCCGCCGTGTGGTCCCGCTGACGTGGCCGAGGGGACGCCACTTTGAAGAGAAAACAGTGACAGTTTCCCAACAGACGAGGGACAAATATACAAATTCAGGGAGATAAAATCAGCGCCCAGAGAGGTCACAGCAAAACTGAACAGAACCCTGGACCAAGGGGCCCCTTTGAAAGCAGCCGTGGGGAAGACGGGTCCCCGAGAGGGGAAGTGGTGACCGCGATGCTGAGGGCCATACCCCCAGCCACTGCCATGTCTCGAGGGAGAGGCCAGCGGAGAGTCCCGCATGCAGGATGGCGGGTGAAAGCGCCCTGAAAGGAGTCGGCCGCAGCGGGCCAGTCCAAGGGGATGCATGCTGAAGGACGCTCTCCTTGCGGGAGGGAGTGGCCACCAGAAGGAGTCGGCCGCAGCGGGCCAGTCCAAGGGGACGCATGCTGAAGGACGCTCTCCTCTCGGGAAGGAGTGGCCGCCAGAAGGAGTCGGCCGCAGCGGGCCAGTCCAAGGGGCGCATGCTGAAGGACGCTTTCCTTGCGGGAGGGAGTGGCCGCCAGAAGCAAGCGGACACTGCGGGTGGGAAGGCTGGGCAGGGAGCGCAGGCTGGGGAGGGCAGGCGTGGTGGTGCCCCGCAGCGGGGAGACGGCCTGTGGTGCAGACGGAGGCACGAGACCCTCCAGCAGTAGGGGATGGTGGTGCCCCCTGACTGCGGGGGTGAGGAGGGCTGAGGGGCTGGGGCCATAAGCTGTGCCCTCTGCAGGTGTTGCTGTGTTAGCATCTCTGTGGAGTGGGGGTGGCGTTAGGTTATTTGAAGCAAAAGTAGATGGCAGTTTCCCAGTGGGGTTGAAGTTTGAAAATCGGTTAAACCTTCCTCCTCACGTTTACTGCGCAGGCGTCTCGACAGCGCACGCATCCTGTAGACAGCATCGCCCAGTGTTGGTGGCGCTTGAGGCGCGTTTTCCCTTAACCGTCCTCTGTCTGGGATGCGCTTTCTCCAGAACACTCGTTAAGGATGAAATTGTAATTGAAAAGCTAATGATTTTCAGAAGATGAAAGATGAAGTCAGAGCTGCTTTAGCTGCGATGCAAACTCTCTGAGTGATTTAATTGGCATAAAAGTTTATCGATTTGCTTTGCTGATCATTTAGACATGGGGAATACAACAAATCTTATAAAGAAGACTAGTCATTTTAAGTCTGATGTTTTTCTTTGCTTATTATCAAAGCTTTCCGTTTGCAAAGTAATACTGAAAAGAGTATTCGTCCTGCAAAGGACTCTCATCATCTCAAGAGGATGAGATCGTGATGCAGAGTTGAAGGTGGCCTGGGGGTGCTCGCCGAGGGGCCCCGGGTCTGCAGTGTTCCGTCGCCCTGGAGGGAACTCTTGTCTCGTGGACAGGTTTCCTTTCCCACCCGCGGCCGGGCGGGCTGGAACCTGCTAAGTCAGGTGGAGTCAGGAGCCTTTCGCTTCTGAAAGGGAAGGTCCGAGATACTGTGCCGAGCAAAACGCGTGATTCTGCGGGGGGCGGACTGGGCCCTGGACGCGACAGCTGAGGTGTTCCCCGGGTGCCGCGTGGGTCTGGGGAGTCCCGAGTCCCCGGCCTGGGCCACAGGCCGCGAGGAGCCCCTCAAGCCGGAACTTCCTGTATGTCGCCCCTGCCCTCTCAGCTGGGCCCAAGGTCAGCACCCCTTCCCAAGCCCTCAGTGTCCCTGCGCCCTGGAGACTCGGCTCCAGGACACCTCCTGCCCCTCCCTGCCTCTTCCCCACTGTGCCTGACCCCCACTGACCCGTGCGTGTCCCTGAGGGCCACCTGTCACCCCTGCTCCCTGGGCCCTCACCGACCCCTGCCCTTCACCCTGGCTCTGGTTCTCCTGGGAGCGCAGCACCTTGCTGAGGACTCTGCACACGGCGACCACTGCATTTACATCGGGGCCAGACCTCTGTCCTGGACTCCAGGCCTGCCACCCCTGTGAGGCGTCTTGGGGCCATTTCAGCCTCGGCTCGTTTGAAGCTGGACACCTGTGCTCTGAGCTGTCCCCACCTCAGACCATGGTGCCGTCCACTTCCAGCTGCTGGCAGGAGCCCTGGACTCGTTGCCCAGGCCCTGACTGCTCTCAGGACGTCCCAGGGACGGTGCCCCTGCTCAGAAGCTGGCCTCCTGTCCAGAGTCCTGGTCACCGTCCCAGGCCTCACCCCGCCCGCAGGATCTCAGACCGGACTCCTCTCTGCCCGAGGTCACCCCAGTGGTTTCCAGGGCGGATGCCCTGGCAGGGCCATCCTGGCCTGAGGGGGCCTTGCCCAGGTGGACTGAGACCAGTGTCCCTGCAGTTTAGGAACCTGGTGACGTGCTCTCTCCGTGGCCCATGTCTGCAGGGCCTGGTGACATGTCGGCCGCCTTGCCGTGGTGATCAGACATGTCAGCAGCATGTCAGCCTCGCGGGGCCTGAGGGGACAGCGGGGCCGGGCTGTGACAGGGTCAGTGCGCAGTGCATGCTTTATAAAACGCTCTTTAATTCAGCAGCGGAATATCATTAGCTCTGTACGTAGATGAACACAATGGACAGCCAATTTGATTACCTTCTGATGCTGGCCGTCGGGCGGGAGACAAGATGAAATTACACGCAGCCCTGGTGCGGGCGGGCCGCGGGGAGCGGGGCGCGGGGGTCAGCAGGGCCTGGCCGTCACTCCAGGTGCAGCCCAGGGGCTGACCTGGAAAGTCGGTACTTTGTGAACAAGTCAGTTCTCATTTGCGAGAGTCACAGAGCAGCTCTGCGGGGCCGGGAGCCTGTGACGGTGACACCCGTGGGCAGCCTCTCCTGCAGGCCGCCCTCCAGTGACGCAGGCCAGCGTGGGCAGTCAGGCTGCCCCATCCAATTAGGCTGGCCATCGCGAGTTTATTATGCCGGAGAAGATCAATGAAGCTCTGCATTGATTGAAGCAGAAGCCTTGTTTCATTTATTATTGTTTATAATCTAATGAATGTTGCAGTAACTTTGCTTTGATTTATTACTCAATCTGTTAAATTGTTTTAAAACCAGGAGTCTGGGGGCTTCCCCTTGTGCAAGGGAGGGCCGCTCCCCTTGCTGGTGAAGGCGTGTGACCCGTGCGTCGGGCTTGGCTTCTTGGCGCTGCTGTGAGGCCGGGCTTGGCTTGTCCTCTGAGGCCTGCAGCGCGTTGGCTCCGAGCCGTGGACCGGTCTCCTGGGGAGGTGGGGGACACGCCTCTGTGTCTCACTGTCCAGTGATTCTTGCCGCGTGCCAGGCCTTGTGCTGGGGACTCAGAGGTGACCAGGCCCCTCAGGGAGCTCCCTCCCCTCCTGGTAGAGAAGGAAATAAGCACACAGCCAGAGCGGGCAGCACCACAGGAGGGCGGGGCTGTGCGGGGGCTGAAGTCCGGGAGGGCTGCTCAGAGGAGGCAGCGTTTCCACGGGAATGTGCAGCATCAGGGCTCACGTGAGAGGAAGGTGGCAAAACAGGAATGCCCATGGTGGCAGAGCTTGGCCAACCTCAGGCCGGAGGCCAGTGTAGCCAGAGCTTTGTGAGCCGGGGGGCTGTGGTGATGGGGGTGACCGGAGAGTGGGGGACAGGGCCAGGCTTCTGGTGGCCCCACAGCAGACGGGGGAAATGGAGAGGCAGGAGTGCAGGGACTGCAGTGGTGCAGGAGGCAGGGCTCCCCGGGGCCGAGAACGGAGGGTCAGCAGTGCCCAGAGTGGTGGTCACTCGGGGAGGGGCCGTTTAGGGAGGGCGGGGTGGTGGGCACGCCACATCCAGGGAGGACCAGGGTTCCAGCGGGAGAGGGAGAGCGATGCCACCGGGCCCCGAATCCGGGAGGCCGGCCCCTTGGGACGTGCGCACGGGAACTGCGTGTCCCACACCCAAGGCTGACCCCCGGGGGCACCACGCTGGAGCTGGCAGCTGGGAGACGGAGCCTGTGCAGCTGCTCGTGGAGTCAGAGCGGGGCCCCCAGTGAGGGCTGAGAGTGGCGTCCTGCGGGGTCAGGCATCCACGCTGCGGGGAAGCGGAGGGTCCAGGGAAGTCTTGCTCTAACTCCCGGGTGGGCTGTCACAGACCCGGCTCAGCAAAGTCACTGGGTGGCAAGGGTGAGGACCAGTCCAGGAACAGGTGAAGGCCCTGGATGCAGTCCAGCCGCCAGAACCCACGAGTGTGAGCACGTGTGTTGTGATCAAGCCAGCCTGGGGCCAGCAGTGCACGGCTGGCCTGACGTTTTCAACCCTCTTAGAGCAGTGCTCCGCTTTAACCCCCTATAAACCAGACTTGAGTGTGGCTCAAGGCGTGTCGCAGTTACGGGAAGGAAGACTGAGCGCCGTGAAGACGCCATTGCCCCCCGGGCAGGCTGTGTGTGATCTGCACCCCAGCAGGATGTCTGGGTGTAATTTGGCAGCTGTTGGGGAGTTTCACTTGGAAGTACAGAGGGCCAGAAATAATAAAAGCAGTTGTGAAGAAAAGCAAAACGGGGCATTTATCTCTACTACTGAATATGAAGACTTATAAAGCTAAGCTAGGAAAAACTGCTGTTAGACCGACGAGAGGAGTCAAAGCCCAGAGAACAGACCCCTGGAGAGATGGGAGTGTGGCCTTCACGTGAACGACGGGGAACCACATGGATGGAGTAGTGGAATCCACTGGGTGCCTGTGCCCTGCCCACAGATACATCCCTGGCGTGGGAAAAAGCAGCCTTACGCCTCTTCCCTCTCAGCCCGGCCCTGGCCCCCGCTCTCCTGTCGCCCCTCTCGTCACAGGCTCTCTGACCATGCTGGGCTGCAGCCCGAGGATGGCCATGCTCTGCCATTGTGGGCGTTACCTGCTTCGCCAGCCTCTCCTCATGTGAACCTGGATGCTGCTGGTTTCCATGGAAACGCTGCCTCCTCTGAGCAGCCCGGGTATCAGAGGGTGGTGAGACTCGTCGTGGAGTGAGAGAGAACTCTTGGCAAACCAGGAATGGAAGCCTAAAGCCATGAAGGAGGTGTCGGCTTGTTTGACTACCTTAAAGATAAAAGTTTTCATTCGGTGAAAGATACCACAGAAAACCGACAAGGTGAGCCAAGGCACAGGAGATGTTCCTCATCGTGCAGGTAACAGACATGGGGAACGGAAAGTGGACTCAGTGTGAGAGCAAGGCCTTCAAGAGAAACCCACGCGCCCGGTGTGCTAGAAGGAGGCGCTCAGCTGCTCCAGAGTGAGGGCAGCACAGGTGAGACGCCTGCTGGGTCGCCCGCGGGCCTGCAGCCGCAGAGGGCTGCCGGCTGGTCTGCCGGTACCAGGACCGGGCAAGGGGGTGGGCAGCGGGCACCGCTGGCGGTGCCGTGTAGAATCCTGCGTGGAAGGTGCCTACCCACCGTGACCCAGAAACTCCAGCCGCGTGTCACGCACACGCGCCCACTTAATACAGGCGTGCAGGGGTGTGCGTGTCTCTCACGTGTGCTCAGGGACGCCACGCAGTGTTCCCTATAGCATCAGCGCCTGTAGTGAACACCTCGGACACATGTCAGTGTGTGAGAAGACGTGTGTGTCCCTCTTCCCTGTGTCTGGAGGGCAGATTTGCCCCTGTGGCCCTTCCTTGGTCGGTTTGACTCGAGCCTTAGGGGCCGTCTCTTCCCCGGGAAAGCCAGCAATCTGACACGGAGGCGCGGGCGTCACACCGAGATGGTGCGTCCTGGAGCATCCGCTTCGTTTGCCAGCAGAGGCAGTGGGTGCACATCCGAGGGCTGGCCTCTGGGGCTACGTGGCCTCCCACCGCGGGGGGGCGGTGGCTCGCCTGCAGGACCCTTGGCAAACCCGCGCTTCGCGTCTGCTGGACGTCTGCGGACGCATGGCTCCAGTGTGGGGAGCAGCCTCCCCGCCCCCTCTCCCCTACCCTGGGTCAGCGTGTCTGGAGATCAGCTCTTGGTCCTCAGTCTTCAGCCCCCCAAAGGCAGACGAGCGCCCAGATGCGGCCCTGGGTCCCATCAGCAGCCTACTCAGTCGCTGCGGGAGACTGTCTTCGCAGCGTTTGCAGCATCTGCAGACCCTTGAGGGACCTTGAGCTGCCGGGTGGGTGGAACCAGGGGCCCTGGACCACGTCTCCTGCCGCGTTCATCCCTGGTGCTCGCGTGGGAGTCGCACGGACCCGGATCCAGGCTCACGCTGCATCCCTTCAGAGCCCGGCCGCTGGATCCCCGTAGCCTCGGGACGAGTCTGCCCCCGAGGCCGTGCTGCTGCTGTCTGTCAGGGCTCCTGCCCCGTGTCTGAGCCCCGGTGGACACAGCAGCAACTGCTGCATTTCACTAATGGAGAAAATAGGCACTCCTGACAGGTTTATAAATATGTAAAAAGTATTTGCATTGTTTCTAGCAAAGCAGGCAAGGAGTCAATACTCTCCGACAAGACGAGCACTCTGCTGACAGTTGTGGGGTCAGAGGACCCGCGGGCCAGCGCCCGGCCTTGCTCGCTTCCCTTCAGATGGCCTCCCAGCCGCTGACAAACGGGCCCTGAACTGCATGGATGGGGTCGGTCAGGTGTCGGAAAAGTTGGATAGCACTTTGACTTGAAATACTCATTAGAGCTAATTATGGATTTTCTGACTCTATGAGTTACAGTTTCTGTTCCTACATTGGCAATTTATTTTCCATTTATCATGAACTTCTTAATATTATATTAGCTTTATTGCATTCAATGAGGCAATAGTTCAAATATTTGCAATCACATTTATTTACTTAGGCTTTTTCTGAGTGCTTACTTTGCTCACAGAGATGAAAGAATGCCCATTTACAGGCCCGCGTGAGCAGAGCAGCTGTTAGGATTCTCTTCCTGGGGTCCCCGTGCTGCCCGAGTCCGCTTCTTGGAGGGGCCTCGGCTGTCCGAGGTCGGAGCAGAAAGCAGAGGCTGGGCCTCGGGTGTGTGCGTGCAGGGGCCGCAGCTCCCCTCGGGGAGGGTTCAGGGCAGCTGATGACGGCTGGGGTCGGGCGAGCGGCATGTGGGCTGTTTATTCTGTGCCTGCAGAGCCCCAGCCACTGACCACACGCCTGAGTCCCCATCACACACACAGACACACATGTTCACGTGCACTCGCACACCCCAAGTGAAGTTTGCCCCATCACACACACAGACACACACGTTCACGTGCACTCGCACACCCCAAGTGAAGTTTGAATCCCAGGTAAACAAGTGATTTCCGGCTTCGGGTGCCCTGACCCGCCCCGCCCGCCCCGCCCGGGCCTGCACTTGGCCTCCTGAGAGGGGCGCTGGGCCGAGCTGGTCGCCCAGAGCCGCTCCTGGCGCCGGCGGGCGGTTGGTGGTGCTGCTCGTGGCCGGGGGCTCGGGGGCAGGGTGGGCCCCGCAGTGGATGTGGGCAGCGGGGCGGGCGCGGGGGCCTGGCTCGAGGCCGGACCGCAGGTGTCCGGGTCGGGAGGCTCAGCCCGGAGCCATGACTGGCCGCCACGAGCTGGACTCGCCTTCTTGCGCAAAAACTGCTGTAAAATCTTCTCAGGCCGCTCACTTGGTTTCTTTTTTTGCTCTGCAGGCGCTAGGAAGCTTTTACTTTCTTCACGAATCCTTAAAAAACATCTACCAATTTGACTTTAAAGGTAAGACGCCATGCTGTCCTTCATGTCCTCTGGGATTTTCTGTCCTGCTGGACCCTGCCCACTGCCCCGTGGTCTGGCTTCTCCCAGCCCCTTCCGCCCAGTGTCCCTGCGAGAGGACCGCAGGTCCGGTTTGATCAAGGCTTTGCCGCGGTCACTCGGCAGGGACTTGGGAGGACGCCTGCTTTATGTCTTTGAAACCTCGATGGTCAGACCGCCCCGGACAGCTTCCCCTCTGGCCCCGGCCAGCCCACCCCCGGGCCACACCCCTGCCAGCCCTCATGGCTCAGGCTGGGGGCTCTGGTTTTCCTGTAATAAAGAGGAGAAGGGAACGGTTTGTATCTCTGTGCCTGTCAAATGTGAGAAAGTGGGAAAAAAATGAAAAACACAGCCAGACAGCATGTTTCAGGAAAGAGCAGGCGAGAGTGTGTTTGTGGCGGAGCGGACAACGCCGCCCTGTTCACTGGGCAAACTCTGTGCGTCTCCTGAGGGCCCCCGAGTGCTCACGCGCGGAGGCTGTGCGTCTGCCCCGGTCTGAGGGCCGGCCGCCCGCAGGGTGCGTGTGGGTTGACCGCTCAGGCAGGCTCGACTCCACACACTGAGCGTCAAGCTCTCTGAGCTGCACCAGGGCCGTGGAGCCAGATCACAGGCCTCTGCGATGCTTCCCAGGTGTGAGGACTGTGGGGGCAGCCTGCCTCGCAGTCTGTTCAGAGTCATCCTCTCTGCTTACTCCGGAGACAGAGCGCGCCCACGGGCCGAGAAGCAGTGATTCCATCAGCCTGAGAACAGGGTCCCAGCAGCAGGCGTTCACCAGCCCATCGCCTGTGGATTCTCTGCCCCGCCGCGGGGCTGAGAGCGGCCCAGCAGACCTGGTGGGAGCGGGCTGCTCTCCCCACGCTCTTGCAGACTCTGGACGTCGTATCATGTCTGCGGGGCCGTGAGCGGGGTGGCGGGAGGGTGCAGGCACAGTGGCTCCCGGCGTGGCTGCAGCAGAAGGGCTTTGCTTCTAACGAACCTGCGCCTCTGGCCCTACAGGTGCCACCTCTGTTAAGGTTCTCCTCTTTTCAAGTAAGCCTTTGCAGAAATGCTGTATTACTACATCAAAGTCATCATGAAGTGCCTGGCTAGCCCACAGTCTGTTTACAGTTGTACCTTAGATGTACGTTCCACTCCAGCAAGACCTCCACATTATCAGCGACAAGAACTGTGATAACACGGGTGGTGGTCATGCCCTGAGCAGACAAGCCTGGCTCAGCCTGGCGGGTGTTCCTGCTGACCCACAGCGGTGGGCGTGGCCGGAGTCTCAGGCAGGCGTGGCCACTGGCCCCCGCTCCCCCACTCCTTGCTCTTCAAGACTTGCATTTCTGCCTGAAATTGAGCTTCAGCAAAAGCAATCCAGATCTGTGCAGTTTGAACACACTTTAAAGAACAAACAGCCTGGATTTTAACAGATACTTTCCTACTTAGAAAGTTGAGATAAGACAGATAAAAGGGGCTCTGGTTTCTGGTCTGACATGTGACGAGCGAGGAAGCAGTCACTTCAGCCTCGCAGAAGATGATCCAAACCAGCTGAAAATAGGTGACTCTCCGTGGACCCCTCAGAGGAGCAAGGCCACAGGACAAACTGCTGCCCCTCAGGCTCGGGGGGAGGCTGGCAGGCCAGAGAGGCAGAGCCATTGAGCAGTCAGGTCACGGCAGGGCAGCCCCACACAGCCATCCTTGGCCCCCCTTCGTGGGTTGGCCTCCAGGAGCCCCACCAGGTTCCCGGGATGAAGATCAAGGGAAATCCCTGCGTGCCTCTGGCAGGGGAGGGGAGAGTAGCAATTCTGAAATGCCCAGAGCATTCTGTCAGGTCTCCCAGAGGCCTGACCAGAAGGAAAGCCCTTGACTAGAGTCCAGCCGGCTGGGGTCTGATCAAGGCGCAGCCAACAGGGCAGGAGACAGACAGCCCCAGCCTCTCCTCAGTCTCCTGTCACACCTGGGCGAGAGGAGCAAGTAAGACCCAGAGTAGGTAGAAGAGAAGAAACAGCGAGCCTCAGAACACACAGCAGTGAGACCAAGAGCAGACGCTCAGTGCAGAGTCAGCGCGGCCGGGAGCCGACTCTGAAACAAGGAGCAAAATCGGCAAACCTTCAGCCAGGCTGACAAAGAAAGACACACGTTAATATCAGAAACGAGAGAGGGGCCGTCACTGCTGATCCAGTGGATGTTAAAAGGATAATATGGAAATATTGTGAACAAGTCTGCGCCTGTAGATTTGATGACTCAGATGGCCCGCTTCCTTGAAAGATACAGTCTATCAAAACTCATTCAAGGAGGAGTAGATAATAAGAATTATCTGTTAAAGGAAATTCAGTCAGCACTTAATAACCTTCTAAGCAAGAAAGCATCAGATCCAAATGCTGTCACTGGTGAATTCTACTAAACATTTAAGGAAGAAATTATACCGATTCTTTAGAATCTTTTCCAGAAAAAGTAAAAGCAGAGAGAAAACTTTCTAATTCATTCTACATGGCTAGCATTACCCTGATACCAAAACTAGATAAAGATATTACAAAAAAGGAAAACTACAGGCCAGCATCTCTCATGAACATACAAAGCAAAATTCTCAACATATTGATAATATTAGCAACTCAAAACTAGCAACATATAAGAAAAATAATGCACTGTGACCAATTCAGATTTATTCCAGGTATGTAAACCTGATTTACCATTCGAAAGTCAGTCAGTGTACTCCATCACATCAATAGGCTAAAAAAGAAAATCACACGATTACATCAATTGATGTAGAAAAAAATTTTTCATAAAATACAATGCCCATTTATCATAAAAACTCAGGAAACTGCGACTAGAGGAGAACTTCCTCAACTTGATGAAGAACAGCTGCAGAGATTCTGCACTAAGTCATACTCAACAGCGGAGAACTAGATCCACACGCTGCTCCCCTAAGGCCAGAATCTAGGTGGGGTGTCCACTCTCCCCGTTTCTCTTCCACATCAGACTAGAAATCTTGGCTACTGTAATATGACAAGAAAAGGAATAAAAGTCTTATTGGTAGGAAGACGCTGTCTTACGTCTTAGGTGACTAGTTTATACAGAAAATCCTGAGGAACCAACATCAGCAGCGGTAGCAGCGGAAGCTGGTACCAGTGAGCACGGTCAGGATGTGAGGTTAATAAGCACAAGGCAAGGGCTTCACCAATAGCATTTAACAAGTAGAATTCGAAATTAAGAACATAGCTCACATACCAGAAAGAAGTACTTGGGATAAATCCAACGAAACACGTGCAGCATTGGGGTTTCCTGGCGGCTCGGTGGTAAAGGCTCCTCCTGCCCGCGCAGGACGCACACATTCAACCCCCGAGCTGGGGAGACCCCACACGCCACGCTAGGGGCCCCACCCGCTGAGCCCGGGCTCCAGAGCCCGGGGGCGCAGCTGCTGAGCCCCTGTGCTGCTGCTGCTGCTGGAAGCCGCAGGCCCTAGAGCCCGCACTCCACGGCCAGAGACGCCACGCCGTGAGAAGCCCGTGCCCCTCAACCAGAGCAGCCCCCGTGCAGCAATGGAGACCCAGCACGGCCACACATAAACCGATTAGGTTATTTTTAAAAGATATGGGCAATATCTGCATGTGAAAAACTATAAAATCTGATTAAAGGAATCAAAGAAGACCCAAGTAAGTGGAGAGAGAGTCCATGTTCATTTATAGGAAGATTCAGCATTGTCAAGTTCTTCCCAGCTTGATCTATAGATTCAACACAAGCTTGTTCTAAGTCCCATAAAGTTGTTTTGTGGGTACTGACCAATGTATCCTAAAGTTCACATGGAGAGGAGGCAAAGACCCAGAAGAGCCAACCCAGTATTGAAGGAGGAGAACGAGATTGGAGCACTGACACTACTCAGCTTCAAGACTTTCTATAAAGTTGCAGCAATCAGAACAGCGAGATGTTGCTGGAAGAACAAACAGACCAAACGGCGTAGCAAGAGCAGAAGCGGATCCTCACGCACAGTCACCTGATTCTTGACAGAGGAGCAAGACAAATAAAACAGAGCAAAGACAGTCGTCTCCCCAGGCGGCGCTGGGGTCTGTCCATAAGCACGGAAGGTGAATCTACTCACAGACCTTGTACCTTCCCAGTGTTAACTCAGAAGGAGCAGAGACCCAGCTGCGAAGTGTGAAACCATGAAACTCCTGGGCGATTCGTAGGAGAAAACGGAGGTGACCACCTTCCCAGTGTTAACTCAGAAGGAGCAGAGACCCAGCTGCAAAGTGTGAAACCATGAAACTCCTGGGCGATTCGTAGGAGAAAACGGAGGTGACCACCTTCCCAGTGTTAACTCAGAAGGAGCAGAGACCCAGCTGCGAAGTGTGAAACCATGAAACTCCTGGGCGATTCGTAGGAGAAAACGGAGGTGACCACCTTCCCAGTGTTAACTCAGAAGGAGCAGAGACCCAGCTGCGAAGTGTGAAACCATGAAACTCCTGGGCGATTCGTAGGAGAAAACGGAGGTGACCACCTTCCCAATATTAACTCAGAAGGAGCCAGAGACCCAGCTGCAAAGCATGAAACCATGAAACTCCTGGGCGATACGTAGGAGAAAATGGAGGTGACCTTGGCTTTAGTGATGACTCTAGATACAACACTAAACATGATCCATGAAAGGAGTAATCGTAAGCTGGAGTTTACTGGAGTGAAAAACATGTTCTGTCTCTGCCAAGAGGATGAGAAAACCAGCCACAGACTGGGAGAGACTATCTGAAAAGGCACATGAGGACTGTTATCCAAATAAAAAAGAACTCTTTAAAACTCAGTAATAAGAAAACAACACAATTTAAAAGTGAGCCAAAGAAAGGCAGTTCCGAAGAATGCTCAAACTACCGTCCAGTCGCACTCTTCTCAGCTCAGTCAGTTCGGCCGCTCAGTCCTGTCCGACTCTTTGCGACACCATGAATCACAGCACGCCAGGCCTCCCTGTGCATCACCAACTCCCGGAGTTCACCCAGACTCACGTCCATTGAGTCAGTGATGCCATCCAGCCATCTCATCCTCTGTCATCCCCTTCTCCTTCTGCCCCCAATCCCTCCCAGCATCAGAGTCTTTTCTAATGAGTCAACTCTTCGCACGAGGTGGCCAAAGTACTGGAGTTTCAGCTTTAGCATCATTCCTTCCAAAGAACACGCAGGGCTGATCTCCTTCAGAATGGACTGGTTGGATCTCCTTGCAGTCCATGGGACTCTCAAGAGTCTTCTCCAACACCACAGTTCAAAAAGCATCAATTCTTCCGCACTCAGCTTTCTTCACAGTCTGACTCTCACATCCGTACATGACTACTGGAAAAGCCATAGCCTTGACTAGATGGACCTTTGTTTGCAAAGTAATGTCTCTGCTTTTTAATATGCTATCTAGACAAGCTGAGACATTACTTTGCCAAAAAAGGTTTGTATAGTCAAAGCTATGGTTTTTCCGGTAGTCATATATGGCTGTGAGAGTTCGACTGTAAAGAAGGCTGAGTGTCGAAGAAATGGTGCTTTTGAACTGTGGGGTTGGAGAAGACTCTTGAGAGTCCCCTGGACTGCAAGGAGATCCAGCCAGTCAGTCCTGAAGAAAATCAATCCTAAATATTCATTGGAAGGACTGATGCTGAAGCTGAAGCTCCAACAGTTTGTTCACCTGATACGAAGAACTGACTCATTGGAAAAGACCCTGATGCTGGGAAGGGTTAAAGGCAGGAGGAGAAGGGGACAGCAGAGAATGAGATGGTTGGATGGCACCACCAAATCAATGGACATGAGTGATAGCAAGCTCCGGGAGTAGGTGATGGACAGGGAAGCCTGGCGTGCTGCAGTCCATGGGGTCACAAAGAGTCGGACAAGACTGAGTGACTGAACAGCAAAAGCTCTGAACAGAATCTCACCCAGGAAGATACACAGATATGATGAAAAACTATCCAACATCATATGCCGTCAGGGAAATGCAGGTTAAACCCCCCACACCGCTGTGAGAATGCCTGAAATCTGCCGGCATGCTGGCGGGATGTGGGGCAGCAGGAAGTCTCCATCTTTGCTGGTGGGGAAGCAAAACGGTCCGGCCTCTGTGGTTCACAGCTCGACAATTTCTTGCAAAGCTGCACACACTCTTATATTTCTTGGCATTTACCCAATTGGAAAACTTAACGACAACACACAAACCTGTACAGAAATGTTTACAGTGTCTTTTTTCATAATTAGCAAAAACTGGAAGTAACCAGAGTGTGTCCTTTATAAATGAAAGAGTATACAGACTGTGGGATGTCCAGACTTGGAATATCTCCCAGCAGCAAAACGAAATGACTATCAAGACACAAAAACTCACGGAGGAACTCAAGCGTGTGTTCCTGAGGGATTGTGGCCTGTTGGGGAAGGCCGCCCACTGTGGAGGCAGCAGAAGGGAGGCTGACTGAACTGGGTTGGGTGGGGCATGGTTTCAGGGCCGCGGAAGTGCCCTGTGAGGCTGTAGTGGCGGATCTGTGCATTTGTGATGTCTGCGTTTGTTGGGACCCCCAGCACGGGCGAGCCCACCAACGCAGGCTGTTGGGAAGGTATGAAAGTGAGTTAGTCACTCAGCCGTGTCCAACTCTTCGTGACCCCGGGAACTGTAGCCCGCCAGGCTCCTCTGTCCTTGGGATTCTCCGGCCAAGAAGACTGGAGTGGGTAGCAGTGCCCTTCTCCGGGGGATCTTTCCAACCCAAGGGCTGAACCTGGGTCTCCTGCAGTGCAGGCGGATTCTTCACCATCTGAGCCACCAGGAGGACGGGAACACTCCACTTTCAGCTCAATTTTTGTAATCCCCAAGCTGCTCTAAAAATAAAATCTTATTTGTTTAAGAAAGACCGAGGCCTTCTCCTACGCACCCCTCCCCAGTCTCCTCTTTCCTCAGGGACCCAGGTTTCATCTCAGCAGGACGGCCTCCTGCCGTGGCCCCTAGCCCCGCCCTGCTTCCGGCGAGCCTCGGGGCCGAACCTCCATGTGGCCCGTGCCCTCCGCAGATGGCGTGGGGGCCCAGGCTGCCCCTGGCTCCCCGAGCCGGCCCAGCGCCCCCCGCTCCGCGGACTCCCTGACCTCCTCTGCTCTGACCCTACCTGTCCTGCGCACTGGCTGCCGTGCTCCCATTCTGGAGCAGACTCCTCCTCCGTCCTGGGGGCTCGGGCCTCTCTGGGCCCTTGTCCGTTTAGCCTCCCCCAGGCGCCGGGTCGTGGGGAGCCAGAGGCCGCGGTGTGGGGAGCTGGGGGGTCAGTTGAGGTGCAGAGGGGCCCGGCTCTCTGGTTTGGGGACAAGGTCAGAGGCGCGGCAGGACCCGCGCAGTCCTGCCCCGGGTCCGGTGGAGGGGGCTCTCGTCTTGTCCCTGGGCTCCCTGGGATTGGGGGGCAGGCCCTGCTCCACAAAGCGCAGCTGGGGCTGCTCGCGGGACACCGGGCCAGACCCCAGGGGCACTCTGGCAGGATGGCTCGTCCTCTGTCCCGAGCACCCCAGCGCCCTCCCCCCGTCCCCCCTGGAGCAGGGAAAGTGTGACGCCCCCGCAGTCGGTGGGGGTGCCCTGGGGCAGTCTCAGCAGGCTCTCTTGCTGCCAGGCTCCCTGCTGGCGTGTGGGGAGGGCTCGCAGCCTTCTACCCCCCCAGCCCAGTGAAAGCTTGCGTTTAGCCCCGCGGTGGACACAGGGACAATGGTCTGTGAAGGGAGTGATCCTGGCCTGGGTGTGCAGGGGTCGGCCGGATACAGGGCGGGTGCGGAGCGGGCCCAGAGCTCCCGGCCACCTTGCCTGCGCCCCGACCCAGTCTCACATAAGGACTCCCCTTCCCTGGCTGTGAGTGACGGCCCGAGGAAATCAATGTTATTAAGTAAATTTACCTGGAGCGCGAGTGGACGGTAGCGCCACAGCCCTTTTAAATGCAGCCGTTTGCTCAGAGGAGCGAATTAGCCCCCTAAACCTGAGGCCAGGTGCTCCGAGGGTGATGAAGTCCAGGGTCAGGGTCCAGCTGCAGGAATGGCAATTTCTCGGCCATTCTCGGCAAAGCCCTCGGCCACACGGGGCTGCCCGGGTGGGACGCGGGACCCCGTGGCCCTGAGCCGGGGGTGGGATGCAGAACTGAGGTCACCCTGGGCCTTCTTCCAGCCAAGAAGTACAAGAAGGTGACCGGCAAGGAGATCTACTCAGACACACTGGAGAGCACGCCCATGCTGGAGAAGGAGAAGTTCCCTCAGGACTACTTCCCCGAGGTAGGTCACCGCCAGGGCCGCCAGCCCAGCGCGGGGCCAGGGCCGTGAACGCATCACACTCCACAACAGGACGTCCCCACCCCACCCCCGTGCTGCTGTGCCCCTGGCGTCCTGCTCTGCTGGAGGTCCCGCCCCAGGTGGGTTTGGCGGGTGGCCTCGGGTGAGGGCTGGAGGACCCGTGGTTGACATCAGCAGATGAGTCCTCCAGCCATCATCACTCCCAGGCAGAAGACCCTTCCCCCAAGGGTGCAGGAGGACTGTCCCTTGGGGCTCCCAGCAAACCTCGCTGTGCGTGTCAGGCACACTCCGGACGGGAACGCTGGGGCGTGGGGCGCAGGCCCTCGGGGGCTCTCCCCGGCCCCAGGGTGCTGAGCAGCCCCCACGCTTCCACAGGGAAAGCCCTGGGGTGCCTGCTCCCCCGAGCTCCGAGCTCCGGAAGCACAGGCAGGCGTGGGTTGTTCTCACCACCGCTCGGACACAGTCAGAAAGCCTGGGCGCGGTTCCTGGGCGTTTCAGGCACTCTTGTACAGTTTTCTTATTTTTATGCCTCCATTACACTGCACATACAGTTTTGGATCCCAGTACTCTCAGAGAATGTTGTAATAACCAGCATCTCTGGAGCCTCCTGACGGTGAAATCCACAGGTTGACCCAGACGGATCACCTTCCCTGGGGGCCTGTGGATGCAGAGGGGGACGTGACCCGGTGACGCTTGTGGGGGTGTGGAGAGCTGGGTATCACCCCGCCCCCTCCCCCGACTCTGGAAGAGCATCGCCGCCCCCCGCCCCCTCCCTGCACCCGGCACTTGATTTCAGCAAGGCCATGGCTTTATTAACTTGCTTTATGACCCGCTCCTGCGGTGAAGGAATTGTGGCTGCTTCCATGAAGGATGAGCCCCTCGTCCCGCCAGGCACAGCTTCCCCATCCATTGTCCCCGCCAAGGACTTGATGTCAGGGGCAGCCTCCCAGCCCGCCGCCCCGCCCACCGCAGTCCCTGCCCCAGAGACTGTCCCCTCTGCCCTGTGGGTTGGGGAGGGCGTGGCGGGGGAGCTCCGGAAGCTTCCTTCCTCGGTGCCCCCTCCCCTGACCCCCCCATGCAACCCAGCCGATGGGCCCTGCAGTCCTCCTGGGCCGTTGGCCAGAGCCGCGTTCAGCAGGAGGGTGGTTGAGCTTCCCGGGAACAAGGCAGGGGCTGAGAAGTCAGCTTGAGAGGTCTCCTGGCCTCACCCCCATCCAGACTCCCCCTGGCTCCTCTGCAGCCAGCACTGGCCCCGTCCTGAGAATAACCGGGGACCACAGTAGAAATGGTGCCAGCTGGGGGGCTGGGAGGGGTCTGCGGGACCACAGGGAAGGTCCCAGCCTCTGACAGCAGGAGGGCCAGCTTGCAGGGTTCCAGGGGGCAGGTAAGGGACCGCCCTGAACTGGCCAAGTAGGAGGCTCTGGTATTTCAGCAGCTTCTCTGCAGGGGGGGACCCTGACACCCCTGGCAATGTCCGGGGTCTGTGCACCCAGCAGGGAAGGCAGGGCACTTTGCCTGGTCAGGGCAGGGGCTGGACAGCCCGTGGGCAGCGCTGGGCCCAGGGCCTCATGGGGCGAGGACTTGAGGGCCGGGTGGGGAGTTTTTGAGGTAGCCCCCCTTCCCCCACCCAAGCAGCTCAGTATCTGTTTGCGACTTTCTCCGTTGATCGGCACTCGAGCCCTGAACCGTGGCAGGCCAAGGCAAGTGCGGCCCCAGATTGGCGGGCACCTGGGCTGGCAGGCAGCCTCTGCCCAGCCAGCCGGTTCCCTCTTGGTGCCGCTGCCCCGGCCGCTGCCCCCCAGGGGCTGCCTGGTGTCCAGGACGTCGCCCCACTCCACACCCACCAGGGCGGGACGCACCTGGTGACCCGGCCCAAAGCGGACGTGCATGGTACATCCCCATCACTCCGGAGACTCAGCTGATCCCCCAGTGCCCCTCGTCCCCGTCACTCACAGCTGACTCCGAGGTTGGGGTCTTCTCACTGCCCTGTGGCCTTGGAGCCGGGTCACCAGAGGCTCGAGGCCAGGGACTGGAGCAGTCCTCAGAGCAGGTCATCCATGACGGTCACTGCGTCCTCCTGGGCCGAGGAGCCCCGTGGACGAGGCCACTCCCTGCAGGGAGGCCTGGCGCCCGACCCAGAGCCTCTGCAAGCCCAGCCCGCCTCCTGGCCTGCACCCCTCCCAGGACCATGGCCTCTTCTGAGGGTGCCCGCACCCCTCACCCTCTTGCTGTGCTCTGCAGGGCACCCTCTCCAGGCCCAGAGTGCCTGGGGTCCCCCCGTTTCTCTCCCGCCAAGCCCCGGGGGTGTGATGGGGGCTAAGGCGGGCGGCTGGATGGGTAGGTGCGTCAGGGGCTCAGTCGTGGTCCCCCCCCGACATGCACACCCTCCGAGGGAGGGGCTAGCAGTGTCTGCGGGCTCCGCGGGGCCCCCCTGCCCGCCACAGGCAGAGGGCAGAGCGTCTCTGGGGGAAGGAGGCGGGGTGCCTCTGTGGGGACCCAGATTTCTGCATCGCGGCTCTGTGTCGCGGCTCTGTGTCGCTGGGACGAGGTGACCCCAGCCTGGGGCCCCCGCTCCACCCCACGGAAGCACCTGCGTCTGTGCTCTGCTGGGTCTGACGTCCTCTGAGTTTCTAGGACTTGTTCATTTTCCTTTCGTCTTGACGAATTAACGGGAGGAAAATCTTACTGAGAAAAACGCATGTGCTTCTACCGTTCTGTCGATAGTCTGGGATTTCTCAGTTGTGAGAAACCCCAGGGCCACGTGTCTAGTGGAGGCCCCCGCCCTTGGGGTCCTGTGGGGGTGGCCGGCCCCCGGCAGGCGCTCCTGCTGTGCAGGCAGGCCCGCCCCTCCGCTTCGTTCACACACACTTTGGGGGAGGGAATTAGTGTAAGACTGATTTCTCTTTCTTTTATTACCACCGCTTAAGGATAATCTAAATGTAATTACCATGATGGAGGCATAATGCCATTCCAAATAATTACAGCCCACCGTGTTTAAAACTAACAGAACTCTCCCCGCTGATTTACGGGTTCTTTTGGCTCAACACGCGTTTCAAACACTACCTCTGGGAGCAGCACTTCAGATAATGCGAGACCATTTTTAAAAAGCAGATTTGTGTAGTCGATTGGGGCCGAGGCGGTTTTTTTTCCTCAAGCCCGTAGTGAGAAATTGGTTGTTGCCATAGATCACGGGGCCCGCTCCGAGCTCTTATGAAAGATGAATTAATCCCGCTAATGCTCCGAGGCGGGCCTTTCACGGGGGCTGTGTGCTGATAGCCTCCCGCAGCCTCCCTCTTCTCACCGAGATTTATGGTGTCTTTTAGTAGATGAAGCTGCTTGTGCTCACAATCCGTCTGCTGGTAAAGGAATCCTATTAACAGGGTACCTGAGCGGGCACTTGATATTGTCTGCTGAACGACGTGCCCCCACCCCCGACCGCCGTGGTCTCCTCTCCAGGGCTGAGGGCCTCTCCGAGAATCGGGGTGGGCACCAGGGGGCAGCGGGCCAGCCCCGGACGCCACGGGCCTGGAGAAGGCGGTGATGGCCAGGGCGCCCAGCAGGGTGGACGGGACGGTGGGAGGCAGGGGAGACCCCAGCCCCGCCCGCGCAGCCTTCCTCTGTGTGCAGCAAGCATCTGTGTCCAGAAGCTTGTGCACAGATACCCCGGCCCCCTCCACGTGGGTATGGACCGCAGGCCACTCCGGGGGTCCGGACCCTGGTCCTGCTTCTGAAGGCTTGCCCTGAGCCCAGAAGCCAGGCCTCTGAGGCAGGGCCGCTCTGCACTGCGGCTTCCAGTTTCCCGACGTGCCGAAGGGCAGCAGGGTGGCGGTGACCACCTCCCATCCTCTGCAGGGGCGGTGGTCCCGGATGGAGGGTCAGTCACTGGTTCTCCAGAGAGGCTGCCGGGGGCGGGGGAGGCACCAACCTCCAGTGCACCTGGAGACCCCCTCCGCCCCCCGCCCTGGCACGGAAGGGGGCGAGGGCCCCCGAGGACCGGCCGTGACCACTCCCACGAGACCCTAGGTGCCGTTCTCAGCCTCAGGGGCTCCCGGTTCCACAGTAGCCGTGCCGACCGGCGAGGTGGTTCTAACCACCTATGACCAGAGAGGAGGCCAGTGAGGCAGGAACCCAGCAAGGGCTTGTCCGGACTCGAGATCGCTGTGACCCGGCCAGCCCAGGCTGTGCAGAGGGTGGGGCCCGCCGGCGGGAATGGGAGGAGCCCCTCGTGAAGTCTGGGTGTTGGGGGGTGGGCGGGGATGGGGGGTTGGTGACGGGAGGCCCTTTGGGCTGGGCCAGAGCCCCTGCCGCCCTGGACGCAGTGTCGGGACCACATGGGCCCTCCCTACACCCCTCCTGGGCACCAGCCCCGGGCTTCCCTGGGGGGGCAGATGTCCCAGGAGGCCGTGCTAGCATGAGGCTGTGGCCCGGGGGTCAGAGTTGGCGAGGACGCCACGGCACGTGGTCCCAGCAGTGTTGTCTAGAGCCGTTGCGGCCGCCCCCCCACCCCCTGCTGACCCGTGTGGCCTGTTTGCCTTTCAGTGCAAGTGGTCGAGGAAAGGCTTCCTCCGGACGCGGTGGTGCCTCGCGGACTGGTACGTTCCCCACAGCCCCTGCGGCCAGCCCCGGCGCCCCCCCGCCGGCTGGACGGGGCTGCCGGGCCCTGCGATGCCGGGCCCCCGAGCGTGGCCAAGAGGCCCAGGCCGTGTCCCGGCACTTGCTGGCGGCCCCCGTGGCCACGGCCAGCAGCGCTCGGAGTGAGAGTGGGGGGGCCCTCGGGAAGTCGGGCGCCCCCACCCCTCTGCTGGGACGGGGTACCTCGAGGAGCCCGCACCCCACCCGCCGGCGTGTGCGTGCCCACCTGGCTCTACACTGCGAGTGCTCCGCTGGCTGACCGCTGCGGCCCCTTCTCGGGACCGCCCCCACGTCCACACAACCCCCTCTCAGGGGCTGCACGCGGTCGGGGCGTCCCCTGGGCGGGGTCCCAGAGCTCTGGGGCGGGAGGAGCCGAGACCACCACAGCCTCCTAACCCGGCCCCCAGCTGCCACCCACGGCCCGGGGAACGGCTTGGGGGCCGCCTGGGCTCAGTGGTCACTGTGTGGCTGGAGCAGAGAGCTGGAGCTTCCTCCATGTGCTCGGGCCGGGGGGGTGCGGGGGGGGGGCGTGTGCTGTCAGGCTGGGTCTCAGGGCCTGGTGGCCCCAACTCTGCAGGGGGCATGGAGCCACCCACCTGCTCTGCTGTGAACCAGATAGGCCCCAGCGACGCCCCAGGGCTCCTGGGGGTGACGGGCCCCCCAGCTTCCCCACACCCCTGCAGGCCCCCAGGAGGCATGGCTGTGGAGTTTCCCCAAGGCTCTCCAGGGGCTGTGAGCTCAGGGCTGCTTCTGCAGCATGAACTGAACCCCCTAGTCCCCCCAGGGACCCCACGGGGAGCCCTGACCACACGGGGTCTTCAGGCTGCACGACCAGCTGCGTGGGGAGCTGAGGCCTGGGCGAGCGCCCAGCTCCTCCCCGCTCCTCACCCCTCTCCCGCTCCTCTGTTTTGAGGCAAGTTCCTGGTATCCTCTGTGGGCCCCTTTGCCGCTGGTGGTAACCTTTGTGTGGGGGTCCTTCCTGTGTGAGGACTCGCGTGCGTGAGTCCAGTGTGTCTCCTCTGACTTCACCTCAGAGGAGGACTTGCCCCGGGCATTCTGGCTGCACTTGCCCGGGGAGCTGGGTGGGGTGGCAGGGGGCCGCCCAGGGGACCCAGCAGCTCCAGCCCGCATCCTGAGCTTCCTGTCTCTGTCCCCGCAGTGCCTTCGACTTGGTGAACATCCACCTTTTCCATGATGCTTCCAACCTGGTTGCCTGGGAGACCAGCCCCTCCGTGTACTCAGGGATCCGGCACAAGGCCCTGGGCTACGTGCTCGACAGGTGGGTGCTGAGGAGCCCCTCCCCACCCGCCTCTGCAGAGGATTGAGGCTGGCTTTTCACCTTGTCCTAGCTTGCTTTCCCGTTTACCAAAAATACAAAACTGACACATGTCGACCCGATGATAAAGCACAAGCCCTGCCCCCTGCCCCCTGCCCCCTGCCTGCTTAGTGCCGCCTCCGTCCCTGCTCTGCCCCTGCTTCCCGGTCAGAGCTTCGGGCCCCTGACCAGAGGGGCGGCCGCCTCGGTGGTCTTCAGGACGGGGGCTCCACCTCCTGCTCCGGCTCTCGGCCCCCGCAGCCACCCGGCCCCATCAGAGCCTGTGCGCCGGGCCCCCACCTGGGCCCTCTGGTCCTCGTCTGTCCGTGGTGATCTCCTGTGACCTCCGCCGCATCAGCACTAAGGCCCTGTTGTCTGGGCAGGAGAGGCCGTCTCACCCCGGGTAATCGGCCGTTCAGGCCTGGTTTCCCAGAGCCCAGCACCTGCGAGCCCTCCCCTACAGCAGCCCCGCTCTCAGGGGGCCCAGCCCGCCTGGCCTTGGGAAGTGTCTCCAATTTCCCAGGGGGCCCTGCCGGCCCGCCTGGACCCCAAGTTGTGCTCGGCCGGGACACGCCCTGGATGGAGCGGGAGGTCAGGGCCTGTGCCTGGGATGAGGCAGTGGTCCCCAAGGTCCATCCGTCATCCTGAGACCCCGCACGTGGAGGACACGGTGGTCTGCCTGCCCTTGCCGCATCCACAGTGGACACTCCTCGGGGCTGGGTGTCCAGCTGTGGACCGAGCTGGGTGTTGATTGCCGGAGGCAGGGACAGCAGGCTGGACCCGAGCCTTCGCCGCTCGGGGCCTGGGTAGCCGGGTGCCAGCACAGCCGGGTCGGTGCTGAGGCTCCAGGCAGTCAGCCCGCAGGGGCATCGGCCTGCAGCCCAACTGGAACAGTCTTCTTGGTCCAGGGGAAGGGGGATGGGCAGTGACGAGTCTGCAGTCACGGCAGACTCGGGAGTGGCCGGACAGGCCTCCCGGGCCACCTTCAGGGCAAGGCCGAGCTGGCCGGGGAATGGACCGCTCTTGGAGGCTGCGGTCGGTCGGCAGAGGCGAGTGGCCTCAGGGCCTCAGGGCCTGAACTGCTGCTGCTCCGCGGCCCGGGGAAGCGGCCTCTGCGTTCCCATGGACGGTGTCTGTGGGGCGCCCAGCCAGCCGCGTCCAGACCTCCCGGCGCGGCCGGCTCCCGCACAAAGGGCTGCTCTGTGGCGGTGAGTGACGGACGCCCTTTCATCGGGGCTGCTAACCTTTTGGCAGCCACCAGCAGACTGCATTCTGCTCTGCCGATGGGAGCACAATGCCACGCTGGCCCCTGAATGGACGCTGCCACCAAGGGGGCCCCATTCAGGGCGTTGGGAATCTCTGGGAGCATTGTCTGCGGCCGACGTGGGCGCAGAGAGGCAGTGCGGGGGTCCCGGCTCAATCTCCCCAGAGGGCCTCGCAGGCACATTTCCACCCAGGCCTGGGAAGGGCGGCCCGGTCCCCCGCAGGCTGGGCCGGGGGACCTGGGTTAAGACCGAGGGGCACCTCGTGCCATCCTTGCAACTCTCCTGTGACTCGAAGATGATTTCAAAGTGAGAACCTACTTATGAAGAAAAACACCCAAGAGGAAGGCTCTGGTCCGAAATGTGTGAACTTGCAGACGTCAGAAAACAGGCTTTCTGGTGTTACTAGAGGGCAGGTTTTATGGCAAATAACAACTGATGTTTTGCGCAATAATTTCTTGCTTGAAATCTCTTGTTCTGAGAGGTTAGGAGGAGACAGACCTCTAGTTAGGGAAGCGAACCAGGCTCAGAGATGCGGGATGGCGGTGTCGGGGCCTCTGCATTGGGTTGGGGTCCCATCCACCTGGGGGATGGCTCGGACCCTCCCCGAGCCTCTGGGGGGCTGCGTGCATCTTTGTGCCCATGGAGGGTCCCTGTCAGGCACACAGCTACACCCTGGGGGGTAGCATTTTGGGCGTCAACCCAGCCGCAGAGACCAGCTCACACAGCCCTTCCTGGCCTCTCCCAAGCTCTCGGCCGTGAAATGAGGTTTTTTTCCACAAGTGACAGGGCTCTTGTGTCTCCCTTTGCAGTGTGGCCCGGCCAGGTCCGCAGGAACAATCTTACATCACAACTGTGAAATCCGGGCAGAAAGCGCCCCTTTGTCCCAAGCGTCTTCTCACAGATACAGTCCATTGTCACAGCGCTGAAGTTAATTTGGTCAACATTGGGACATTTAACTTTTATGTCCGGTCAAAAGAGTTGTTTCATGCTCATTTTGGGGCATTCAGAGAAAATGATTGCCAGAAAAATAAAGCTGCCCGGGGCGACTCCAAGCAATTAGTTCCCAGGGAGCAGCGGCGTGACGCGGCAGCCACACAGTGCCTTTGTCGCCCTGCGGGCGGCCATCCGTCAGCTGTCAGCCTCTCAAAGGCCCGCGTCCCAGGGCTTCTCTCCGGGCCGTTCCCAGAGCTCGCCCCGCCAGCCAGCCGGCAGAAAATAAAGCCTCTGGTCTCCAGGCAGGGGCAGGCCCCGTGCTAAGGATGCAGGTCGCCGGGACGCCCTGCGTGGTGGGCCCCCCGGGCGGCCGCTGTCCCCGTGTCGGAGCCCAGCGCCTACGGGGGCGTCCAGGCCGCACGGGCAGCCTCTTCGTTGGCCGGAGGGCAGGGCCCCCGCGTGTTCCTGGCGTCGGGCGGGAGGGCGTGCGCGGTCCCCGGCCATCCAGGAACGAGCTGCTGTCCTGACAGCATGGGGCTGTGAGCCCGCGCGTCACAAGAGCGAGCGCAGCACCAGCGAAGGCGAAGTCAGGGCCCCGCTCAGTGCGCCTGCACCCTGTTTCCGTGTCCTTCTGGTCAGACGGAGTTGAGGGTGCCGCTGGGGTCCTTCCCCAGTTACCCGGGCCCCCCCTTCCCTGCCCCCACCTCAGGCTCCGTGTGCCGGCAGCTGGCACGCCAAGGACCATCCCCAAGGGCTGAGGTCCCCCCAGCCCACACCAGGGACCGTCCCCGGGGCTGCGGATCCCCAGCCCACGCCAGGGACTGTCCCCGGGGCTGCAGATCCCCAGCCCGTGCCAGGGACTGTCCCCAGGGCTGCGGCTCCCCTAGCCCACACCAGGGACTGTCCCGGGGCTGCGGCTCCCCCAGCCCACACCAGGGACCATCCCCCAGGGCTGCGGCCCCCCCAGCCCACGCCAGGGACCATCCCCAGGGCTGTGGACCCCCAGCCCACGCCAGTGACTGTCCCCGGGGCTGAGGCCCCCGCAGCCCATGCTGGGGGCCAGCACGCCACGCGGGGCAGAGTAAGCGTGCAGTCCCAAGAGTGGCTTCCAGGAAGGTGGGTCTGTTGAAGGCGGCTCAGAGGGAAGCCTGGTTGTCAGAAGCTCCCACCGTATTTTGCTGTTCAGGTTGTTCTACCCGAGCACATGGCCTCCCCCAGATCCGAGACGAGCCCAAGGTTGGTTTCTACCACGTTCAGCAGTTAAAACTACCAAAAGAGGGCCCCAGCGTCCAGCCGGGCTGGTGGGCCCAACGTGCCCTGCCCCGCCTGGCACCCTGCCCACAGCCTGGGCATCACGCGGTGAGCTCACCCGTCAGTGGAGAGAGCCTCTGTCTTCAAGGCCTAACCCATTGATTTTTATGGCCTTTCTTGTGACTCTGCTCCTGAATTAGGCACGCTGTATTGATGTGGGCACACTTTTTAATCATAATAGCTACTGACAAGGTAATTAATTTTAAAACAACTCTTTTTCCTGCTGGTCCGAACGGTGCTATATTGAGATTAAAAGCGTAGGCCTCGCCCGCTCTCTGGCAATTGCCTCGGCGGACAGCCGCTCCATCTCGCGCCCACGCTGCAGTTATTGATGGGCGCGGGCCATTACGGCAGAAGGAGCGGGGCAAGGAAATATGATAAAGTTTAGGGTTTTAATGATAGAATTACACGATGAGACAAGCTGATGAAATCCGTCACCAGTCACCACGGCCGTCACGAGAGAAGCCACGGGGCCGGGTTCCAGGAAGGCTGCCCAACGCAGCCTCTCTCCCTGCAAACCCCTGAGCTTCTCAAAGTTGATTCAGTCCGATAGTAAATCTGAAATCTGTTATCTTGTATAAAAGGAAATTACCCCCAAATGGGCCAGTTGTCTGCTCACCCAGTTCTGTGTCGGCTATTTATCCTGCTTCCTGGTCCCGGGCTCGTCCATCCCCCGGTGGCGATCCCCGGGTCCATCTGTCCACTGGTGAGGACCCCCAGGTCCGTCCGTCCCCCGGCGGCGACCCCTGGGCCCGTCCGTCCCCCGGTGGCGATCACCGGGTCCATCTGTCCTCTGGTGACGACCCTCGGGTCCGTCAGCCGGGCTCCCGCTTCACCAGCCCTTCCATCTCCTGCTCGGCACCTCGGGCCTCTGGGGAAACCCCCGTAGGGTCCAGAGCCCACACCCGGGCTGACCCTGCACATCCCTCTGCCCCCGGCTGTGGCTGCCTCCCACCCCCGGCCGCCTCCCACCCCCAGGAGCAGGAGCGGGCTGTGGCCCCCCCAGCGCTGCCTGGCCTCTTCCAGAGCGTGGGGGGTCCCAGAAAGCATGGCACCCTGGCCTTTCCCACCGCAGGAACAGGGCAGGTTCTTTAAAAACAAGATTGAGCAGAAACGCTGGCTAGAGAACGTGTGGGATCTGGGTGCTCCGGCCCGTGTCCTGCGTCTGAGCCATGTCCGTTGCCGCACTCCCGTGTGACGTGCAAACCGACACCGTGGCAGGGCGACGCCCGAGGGCAGAGGGTTTGCCTGAGTTCAGGGCTTTTCTCGGGGACCCTGCTCCTGGGCTTCTTAATAAACAGGGTGACAGGCCATCAGGACAAAGAGTGTAGGCGTGTGACATTTAAGGTACGCCTGCTTCCTCCCTTCAGCAGATCAAGCGGAAGCTTTGCCTCGGTTCAGTTTTCCTTAAAAAGTTAATAAATACAAAGAGGGAAAGAAAAGTGAGGCGTTGGAGTGGCATGAGGTCGTATGTTGGCGGGAGGTGGTCCCAGGTCCCTGCAGGGGTCACCACTCGCTGCCAGTCGCCTGACCCAGGGCCTCCTGACCCGGACACCCTGACCTGGGGCCCCCTGACCCGGGGCACTGAGGGTCGCCCCCAGGTCTTCCTTTAGAGGCAGCCCCCCTGGGCGGGGCGGGAGTCAGAGGCCAGAAGCTGACCCTGGGGGCCTTGGGGCCTCTCCGCAGGGTGGTGGGGCTGCCCAGCACAAGGCTGGAGGGCACGGGAAGCCCCTATCCCCCCTAGTCTCGTGCAGCCAGTGGTCGAGGCGGGGACCGTGGGGGCTGCTGTGAGTGGAGCAGGTTGGGGGCTTTTTAGAGAGCAAGGTGGTGGTTCCCGTGTGTGTTGCTCCCAGCTGCCCGCTGGGCTCCGGAGGCAGGGTGGGGAGGGGGCGGGGCTCGCCTCCTCTCCTTTCCTGGGGAGGGTGGGCTGAGCTCGGGGCCCCCCGGAGGTGGGCGACCCGGGGGCCACACCCCACTCCTGATGGGACACCATGCAGGTTCCCTGAGGCGCGTTCTTCTGAAGGCGTTTAACAGCAAAAGATTAACCTTTTCAAGATGGCTCAGGTCCCTCCTGCCGACCGTCTGTGGGTGCCCGGCGGGTGGGTGGGGTAAGGGGCGAGGCTGGTCCCAGGCGCAGGGCTCCCCGGGGTCGACCCTCTGGTCTCCCCGAGTTTTCACCCTGGGGGGTGTCTCCTCCACAGAAGATTTAACTTTAACGCAAGAAGCGATGTGACTGCTCATCGGCACTGTTGGTAATAATCTGTTAAAATATGTCCTTTCTTTTCAAACTTGTATGTGTGAGAATCAATCCGGTTAAACCCGAAAACAAGACTTTTCATGGAATTCAGCAACAGGATACAGCAGTTAATGTGCAAGAAAAACGTGGAAACAGCTGAGAAGATTTTTAGAAGAATTTCAATGAGAAGCACATCTGTCAGGAAGTGCTGTTAAAGTGACAGGAACGGGACAAAGACATGCAGGAAAGGAGAGTCTCAGAAGACCCAGCATCGGGGACTCTGCACAGACTGCGGCGGGGAGGACTGAGCGTTCTCCTGAAGGGTTAGGATCAATCACTACTGGAGAGACCCATGGACTCAAATCCAGTCCTCCAGAGCAATTCCAGATGGATTAAAGGCCGCCAACTCCGCCTGGAGAGGAGCCAGCCTGGGGGAGAATGCCGGAGGCCCAGCGGGGGAACGGGGGCGTGTTTTCTGCAAGGAACTCAAGGCCCCGGGGCAGTGCCGGGAGCACAGGGCTCAGGTGCTCTTTCCAGGGAAACCCCTGGGACTCAGCACAGGAGGCAAGGAGCCAGGCAGGGGCCCTGGCGGGGAGAGCATGGGCCCGTGTGTGAGAGGAGCCGCCGGCGGCCTTCCCGGCTGTAGGGGGACGGATGGACGGGGGATGGATGGGCGGATGGTTGGGCAGAGCTGCCCACCAGATGATGGCCCCCCGCCCAGCACCATGAAACGGCCGTGACACTGCTCCTGGTCAGCTCTTCCTTAACAAGTCCCTGGGAAGGACGGCTCCAGGGGGCTGCCCTCGCTCTGCACACTGGGGCCCGGTTCGGGGTAACCGGGCGGACATTTCTGAGTTGGTCGGGGGTGAGTGGTGCTCCCTGGCTCTGCCTGCTGGTGACACGTGCTTTCTCAGAGCCCACCGCGGGCTGAGGGGGCGCCCCCCACCCTGGGCCCAGGGGCCCCGCCGCCCCGTCTCAGTGGGGGCGGCTGGGCAGCCGCGGCTGGGCAGCGAGCCTGGGGGCCCGGTCACCGAGCCTACCTTCCCCATGCTGGGGCGCCTGTCTGCCTGCGGGCAGTCCTGCTAGAGACAGCTCCCATCTTGCTTTGAGCCAGAGGTGACCGGCGCGGACTTCCTTCACCCACAAGGCCAGCGTGGCCGGGGCTCTGCTGGCGGGATCACGGCCTCGGGCGCAGGCTGAGGTCGGGTGTGGCGGGCGGCTGGCGCAGGGCTGAGGTCGGGCGTGGCGGGCGGCTGCACCTGTGACCCCTTCCCTCCTCTCCTCCAGGATCAGCGACCAGCGGTTCCAGAAGGCGTCCTACTTTGTCTTCGGCGATTTCAACTTCCGGCTGGATTCCAAGTCCGTGGTGGAGGTAGGCGCCGTGGGAAGTCATGTGCGTTCGGTCGTGTTGTGTAAACAGCAGAGCTGGCGGCCCTCGACGGGCACGTTCCCGCCCTCCCGCTCGCTGGTTTGCTTACTGCAGGAACGCCCCGTGAAGAAGGCCGCAGAGTCACGGGGGGCGCTACGAAGCGGGGGCAGGAGGCTGCAGTGAGGATTCGGCTGGTCAGCGGCTCACGCCAGGCGCCCCCGAGTCCCTGAGTGCCTCCTGAGCCCTGGGGGCCTGGGTGAGGGCCCGGTAGCAGCAGGCATTGATGCAATCAGGTCAGACCAGCTGGGAGGTGCCCAGGTCCGTCAGGCCCCGGCTGGGGGAGCTGGTTGTCCTCAGTCGCCATGTTTCCCGACTCGTGGGGCTGCAGGCTGATGGCAGTGCCCACGGGGCCTTGAAGTGGGGGCTCTGCCTGCCGCCCGAGAAGCAGGTCCACCCAGGCCCAGGCCTGGTGGGGGCAGCGCACAGAGCCCGCCCAGCGTGGGCCCTCCGAGCGAGCATGTGGGTGACCACATCCCCCGTCGTCTCCCTCTGGCCTCTCAGGTTCAAGTGACCCCCCCTTGCAGAAGGCTTCCTCGCAAATCTGAGCACTGGGGTGGGGGGAGCAGGTGCCTGAGTGTGGCGAGCGGCCGTCCACCCCTCCGGCGTTTTCAGATGAATGATGAAGGCCCGCGTTGGCTCAGTCAGCGGCAGGATCCACGATCCCCCAGGCGCGCCCCTTCAAGCCCCAGGCGATGCCCATGTGCACGCAGCGCTGGGAGGTGCTCAGGACCCAGTGCCCGCAGCCACGCCCTCAGCCACAGAGCCTCTTCGTGGGTTGAAAAGCCACATTGTCCCAACTTGAGCCCCCGGACCAGGGCATGTCTGGCTGGTACTTGGGCCCGATGAGCCTGCTGTGCCCGGAACAGCCCCTCTGCTGGCCCAAGGCCCCGTGTGAGGCCGTGGCCAGACCAGGGCTGGTGCCCGGGGGCCACTGAGCCGGGCGCTGGGAAGGGTCAGGAGGTTTCCAGAGTGGCCTTCTCTTCCCCAGAAGGGCAGACACCACAGAAAGGGCAGTGGCTCCAGGACCGGGTGGGACTGTCCAGGGACACAGGCGCCTGGGAGCTCTGGTGTCCACGGGGGTGGGAGGGTCTCGGTGCGTGGCCCCCGGGGGGGCACAGTGCCCGGCCCGGGGGGTAGGGGGGGCGCGGGCAGCTCAGTCAGGGACTCCTTACCAAGTGGGAAGCAGAGGACACAGCCCTGGGTGTGTGCAGGCGTGAGCAGGTGTGTGTGGAGCCGAGCCGACCACACACCCCCATAAAATGTTCGAGCCCACTCCCCTCCCCAGACCCGTCTGCCCAGCGCCCCTTCTCCTGACTCTTCACCTTCAGACCTTGGCTTGACCTCAGGGACCCTCCTGTCACCCTAGAGGAGGAGGCCCAGCCACACAGTGACCACGCGGATGGCCAGTGCTGGCCAGGGTCGCAGGGGGCTCTGGCCGGGGTCCCGGGGGCTCTGGCTGGGGTCGCAGGGAGCTCTGGCCGGGGTCCTGGGGGCTCTGGATAGGGTCGCAGGGGGCTCTGGATGGGGTCCCGGGGTCTTTGGATGGGGTGTCGGGGGCTCTGGCCAGGGTCCCGGGGGCTCTGGCCGGGGTCACAGTGGGCTCTGGCCGCGGTCACAGTGGGCTCTGGCCGGGGTCGCAGGGGGCTCTGGCCAGGGTCGCAGGGGGCTCTGGATGGGGTCCCGGGGGCTCTGGATGGGGTCTCGGGGGCTCTGGCCGGGGTCCCGGGGGCTCTGGCCGCGGTCACAGTGGGCTCTGGCCGCGGTCACAGTGGGCTCTGGCCGCGGTCGCAGTGGGCTCTGGCCGGGGTCGCAGGGGGCTCTGGCCGGGGTCGCAGGGGGCTCTGGCCGGGGTCCCGGGGGCTCTGGCCGGGGTCGCAGTGGGCTCTGGCCGGGGCCGCAGTGGGCTATGGCCGGGGTCCCGGGGGCTCTGGCCGGGGTCGCAGGGGGCTCTGGCTGGGGGCAGGCAGGCGCTGCCCACGGCAGGGCTGCTCTGTCCTCCTGTGTGTTTGCCCTGAGCAGGTAGCCTGGCCTGCCCAGCCCAGCACCCTCGGGACACCGGGGCCCCACGTCCCTGACCACGAGGGAGAGTGAAAGCCGTGCTGCAGGGAGGAAGTGAGCCCCCAGTGTGCAGAGGGCTGCCTGCTCTGGGCATCTGCAGTGAGACCTTGAGTGCCAGCACACTGTTCTGAAGGCCCCCAAAGCCCCCAGGGTCTCTAAGACCACAGGCCCTGGGTTTCAGGAGGCCTCCGGCCCGCCCCTCCTCTCCCTCCCTGAAGGCCCGGGGGTGTTCATCTCGGGTGCCTTCCCAGCTGACTTGCATGAGGAACGACCCGAAACGCTGCTCTCTACACAACTCTCACCAATGGCCGAGTTTTCAGAGGAGCAGAAGCTCCTGCACAGGCCTTCCCTCCCAGCCCCGAGGGTCCTGCCCTGGCCTCCCCACCCTCAGCTTCGATGGCCCGGTCGCCCCGGGACCTGACCCATGAGACAGAACCAGCACCAGCCGAGCACCCGATCCTGCCTGCCTCTTTCCCTCCGCGACCACGCAAGAGCGGGTGCAGGGCAGTTATCTCGGCCGCTAACAAGTCGTAGACGCCCCACCTGCCCGCGTCGCTTCCTCGGGAGGCCCATTAACAGGCAGTGACTCCGCCGTGAGCTCCAGGTTGGGCATTCTATCCTGAGCTCCAGGTTGGGCGTCCTATCTCTTCATCGGGAGTCCCACTGACGGTGCTGCGGGCCCCGGAGGGACCCACGCGGTGACGGGTCTGGGGCCACAAGGGCCAAGGGGCCGTCTGGCGCGGGGAGGCGGGGGCCAAGGTCGCCCAGCGAGGGGCGTGGCCAGGACCACCTTAGGGCCAAGGAAGGTCCGGAGGGGCATGGTCGGGGTCCCCCTGCTCCCTGACCAGACGTGGTTGTTTGAGCGACAGCTCTTCTCAGTGGTGACTGGTTCCAGACGGCACGGCCGGGTGCCCTGGCCTCAGAGAAGCAGGGGTCCCGTGGGGCGTGGAGGACGCACAGCATGGTGCATGGGGTTGGGCCCACCCCTGTGTCCCGTCCAGTCGCCACACGGCCTTTGGCCCCAGGCGGGTGCAGCTGGTCAGGAACGTCACAGCAACCACGTGTGTCCTGAAGTTCCTGCTAAAGACGGCTTTGCCTGGCGGCACCTCCTGGGCGCGGCCTCGAGGCCCCTGCAGCGGCATCTTGGGGCTCTGAGCTCGGGGGCTCCCTCCCACTTTGTCAACTACGGGGCCCCCGGCACCCCTCAGCTTCCGCTGGTCCTCGAAGGCTCCCGGCCTGCCGGCCCCCCGCCCGTGTACGGACAGTCCAAGCAGACGCGGGCCACCCGGAATCCAGGGGGACCTTGGCGGGAGGGCCGTGACCAGTCACATCTGCCGAGTCCAGTTCACAGCACGGCCTCCACTGAGTCAGGTGGAGCTGCCGCCCTCCCGCCAGAGCTGATGCCGTCGGTAACTCAGAAAACGTGCTTGTGGGCACGCCTAGCTCTAAACAGCTGAAGACAACCAAGCTCCCTCTGTTGGGTTAACTTCAGCAGCTTTCCTACTAAGATCTTCAACTTCCACCTGCCGTGTTAGCATCTCGTGGACTGATGGCGTTTGCTGGCCAGCGGGCCGTTTTGAAAGGATTTCTAGCTGTGGATGCCACTTGGAGAAACTTGGGGAAACCAGAGAAAGCTTCCCCAGGTTTTCCCGAAAGGCCGTTGGGCAGAGGGGAGGGCTTCCCAACTTGAGCGGCAGCGTGAGAACCAGGCGCCAGGCGAGACCGCCGGGACTTTGCTGCCTCAGGGCTGTGGCTGTTACCGGGGAGCCGTGTGAGGGTGGGGGAGCCTATTCTTGGGGCTCGCACAGCCTCGGTGAACGGGGGCTCCAGAAGGAGGGGGCGGGGCTGGGGTGCCCCGCTGAGGACTGAGCCCAGGAGGTGCACCCATGCCCTTCGCCTACAGACAGCAGGCACAGGGCTTGACCTGGGGCCCTGGCCCGGGACTGACCCTCCCCCCGGGTGTGGGCAGCCCCAGCGGCAACCCCCAAGAGACGCCCGGGTCTGGTCTGCAGACCAGGTCCTGGGGCAGCAGAGACCACGCGGGCCTCAACCTGTGTTCCTGGAGAGGCCAGTGCCCACAGCTGGTGGGTCACCCCACAGATGGTTTCCAGATTGCCCAAGGTCAGTGTAGGGCCCAAGGCGACCCTGAGCAGCCCAGACCACAGTGCAGCCCTGTAGGTAAGGTCAGAGGAGACGCGGGCGGACGACGTGGGCGCATCTTCTCGCCTGGAGGTGACAGGTGACCCTCCCTGAGGAGGAAAGCCCTGGTCACCCTCTGCCAGCCCGATGAGAAGCCTGCTGGTTGGGGCTCTGGTTTCCATTGCTGATCCCCAGCCCCCGGGCAGCGGGTTCACCCTGCGGTGCCCGGGGTGTCCTGCTCCTGGGTGCTCACCCCACCAAATCCTAGGGGAGCCCCGAGGTGAGTCAGATCCTTCCCAGAGCAGCGAGGGTCCCAGGCAGAAGTGAGGCTGCGCCTGGCTGCAGCGGGCAGGGCCTCTAGGAAGACTGGCCGGCCGGGGGCTCCAGAGCGAGGTGGAGCCCCGCTGGCCCTCTGCAGCACAGGGTCTCGGGCGCCTTGCTGGGCACCAGCCTCAGAAAGACGTGCAAAGTGAAAGGCTGTCCCCCTGGAACTAGAGCTTCCCGTCTCAGATGCAAATTAATACGAACAAGCTCACAGGGCAGAACTGAGAAGATGGTCCAGCGATCAAGCCTGGCACCGCCGAAGCTGTAATTAAAACATACACAAAAGTAAACGCAGTGATCACGCACCGTCTAATGGACTGTGCGTCCCGAACTAATTAACGACGCTCAGCCCTGCCGGCGAGATTGCTCAGAGGCATGTTCCATGCCTTGCGTGGTGGCAGCTGGCAGCTGGGCGCCCAGCCGGCCAGTGACAGAGAGAGACAGCAGCGCCAGGCGCTCCCGTCCCCGCCAGCCCGGCCGCGCCCACCTGCCGCCCGTCACCGCCGACAGCCCCAGTGACGGCTGCGTTTTCGGAGGTTGGTGGCGGTTTTTAACACCCGGCTGCTGGCTGCTGACAGGTACAGGCTCAGGTGCCCCCCCGGGAACCTGGCTCCTCAGAGACTGCAGCCTTCCCAGCGCTCACGGTCCCAGGGCCCCAGGCCTCATCCCAGCAGCCAGGGCGGGTTCCCACGTGGCCGGGAGGGGCGTCGCCCCTGGTCATCAGCCAGGCTGGCCCTTTGCAAGGCCCCGTGAGCCCACCTAGCTTGTCTCTGCATATTCTTACTTCTCTGGTTAAATATATTCTCTGGAACTCGGGGAGGGCCTAGGAGGCCGACGTTTTTCTGCAAACTAGAGGCAGGTGGAGGACAGGGCTGGGGTCTGTCCCAGGAGGCCCCGGGGCGTCCTGCTCGGTCACAGAAGGAAGTGATGAGGGTCTCGGTCTCCATCCTGCCCTGTCCTGACCCCGCTGCCCCGCAGGCCTGAGCCCTGCTGTCTGGGGAAGGCCGCACCAGGCGTGTGGCAGGCCCCCCGGCTGGACCCACGGCCGCCCAGTCCTGCTGGACACGAGCCCAAGCTGCTTCCTTCCAGAAAGGTCAGCCGCGCTCCCCTGGTTTGCCCCGCCGGCCGCATGTGGGCACTGTCCCCTCGCCGTGGGCCGGTAGGGAGTCGGCGAGCGTCTTGGGGCAGAGATGAAAGGGTCTTTATGGGAGTTATTGTTCTCTTGAACAGCTGACAGCGTAGAACAGAGAGGGTGCGGGCGCCTCTGACGTGGGCAAGGCCGCACAGCGGGGCCTCCGCGGACCGGGCAGCGGCGCCCCCCGCGGGGTCCATGCTTCGGGCCCTCAGAGTCCGAGGCTCTCGGCAGTCAAGAGATGTCTGTCGTCCCCGGACTCAGGGCTCTGCCAGGGAAACCTCTGAAGAGATGGTGTCACTGAGGGTCAGCGTGAACGGAGTGGGGGCGTGAGGGGGGCAGCTCCCTCTAGACGCAGGGCGACCCCGCCCCAGTGCTCTCCAGTGAGAAGCCCGCACGGGCGCTGCTCAGCCTCCGATCCTCGGCCGTTCTGGGACGGTGCCCTCTGTCTGTCGGGCAGGCCGCCGGACCCTGATAGCCAGGGATCTGTCACCAGAGGCGATCCCTGCAGGTGGGGTCCCTGCCAGCCCCTCCTGCGGCCTCACACCCTAGCCCGCACCGTGGAGGAGAAGGGGGTTGTCGCTCCCTCGTTCTCGGGGTGGCTGCTCTGGGCCCCAGTCTGTGCAGCTGACGGTGGAAGCTGCCCAGTGACATCGGTCTTCACAGCGTGAGTCCCCCGCCAGGGGCTGCAGCCGTGGCCCAGGCCCCTGGCCACAGACCCCCTGCCCCCACCCCTCCCAGCACGGTGGCCTCCTGGGCCTCAGGCCAGCCAGGCCACCCAGGGGGCCCTGTGCCCGAGCAGGCCAGGCACACTGGGGCCCCTGCCTCCTAGGAGCTGTGCGTCCACGTGTGCGCGCGCGTGTGGCGGGGAGGCTGAAAGGGATCCGCGGGCGCTGGCGGAGGACCTGGGCCCTGCCTGGTGGGCGGGGCTGCGCCAGCGTCCCTGACCCGCGGGGCACCCGCCATCAGCCTCTGGCACTTTGCGCTCCATGACGCGTCAGTGCCCAGAGTCGGGCCCAGGAGCCCCCACAGGCTGGCCTTCGCCCTCCACCCTGAGAGGCGGGTCTGGGCGGCGGGCTCGTGGGGATGCGGGGACTGGTCCTCCAGAGCCCAGTCCCACGTGAGCGGCCTGAGCCCGGGGCCTCCGAGAAGGCCGTGTGTGCACACCTGTGTCCCGGGGCTCGAGGCAGGTGGGGGCTGGGCCGCTTGGTCCCAAGAGGAACACCGAACCTGTTCCGAGGTCTGGGCCTTTCCAGCTTCACTCCCTGCGCCTGAAACGCTGCCCAGGGCAGCCACTCACTCCCCAGAGCGAGGCTGCCGTCCTTGTCCAGGTTGGGTGGGGACGGGCCTCCCTGCGGCGGGGCCCCTAGATGACAGCAGCCGTGTGGTGGGCGGCCAGCCGAGGGTCCTCACGCTGTGGGCACCACCTTTAGCGCCCCCGGGACGGGCCTCCTGCAGCACGTCTCGCACCCTCGGGACGGGCCTCCAGCGCCCCCAGGACGGGCCTCCTGTCCAAGCTCTCTCCTGCAGCCCCTCGGGCTGGCCCTGGAACGTGCTAGCTGCTGAAGAGGGGACGGCGGCCACGGCCAGTCGGCCTCTTTGTGCCCTGGCTTTGTTTCCGATTTCACGCTATCAGAGGGTCCGCATGTTTCCTGCGTGCGGTTGTCAGGGGATGAAAGCCCCAAGCAGGGCGCACGGAGCCCACCCACCAGCCTGGCCCCCGCGGCCTGCCTCCCCCCGTCCCGGATCCCGCCTGTAGGTGCCCGGAAGGGCCAGCCTGCAGCAGGGACCTGTGCTTTCTTCAGACCAGCGCCTTCTTCCCCGGACGAGCAGGAGACCCGTCCCTCAGTGGCTGAACCCGGCTGGAGGGGCTCGCCCGCTCTCCATGGAGCTGGAGCCGGGGCAGGGCGGGGCAGGGCGGGGCAGGACGTGGTGGCCCTGCATTTTCCAGACACACGGCTCCGTTTCAGGCAGTGGAGGGACCCCAGCTCTGCGGAGCTGTGTCCAGTCCGCGGGCCGCAGCGTGTGGCTGGCTTCCTGGGGGGGCTGCTGGCTGTCCTTCCAGCGGGTCCACATCCCGTGGGGGGAGGCCACCCGAGGCCCTGCCGGGCTGGGCTTCACAACTTCAGGAAGCCGCTGTCCAGTAACTTTTCATTTGAAGGCCAGTTTACTTTCCATTTGACGGGACAAAGGTTAATCCCTGAAGGTCTTAGAAACCGAGTGATCTGGGCAGAGACGAGGACCCCGTGGGCTGCCTCCCACACCCCTGACGGGGAGAGGCCTCAGCACTGGCAGACGGGCCCCACCACGAGGGTGCTGGACCCCGTGGGCACGCCGGCCCCTGTCCGTGGTAAGAGCGTCCCCACGCACTGTGTCCTCAGGGTCACACACGAGCAAAAAGAGAAGGTGCGAGGAAGGAGCTGGAGCCGGGGCTGCCTCCGGGGCCAGGCTGCTTGGCGGCTGGTCTGGTTCGTTTAAGCCCTTGCGCCCCCTCCAGGTGGGGGAGAGCCGCAGGGAGGACCCTGAGCAGGTGTGGGGGGGGGCAGTCCCCCCCCCGCCCCCCAAGCCTGAAACAGCCTCCCTCTGGCTCTAACACCCAGTCTGGTCAGGATAAGTTGGGGACAAAAGTGTCCTCTGAGCCCAGCCCCTTCGCGTGTGGTCCTGCCGGGCCCAGGGGCAGGGTGAGAGCCCTGGTCTCGGCCTGCGCGGGGCCCCGACCAGCCTCCCTGCTCTGTTAGCTCTGTCACGGTCTCCCTGACACCCCCAGCCCCATGCGTGCCCCCCCTGTACACGCTGCATGTTCCAGACACCGACCGCAGGTGCCCGCCTGCCTGACCTCTGCGGGTCCTTTGGCAGCTGGGGGTGCAGAGGACCCCCTCCTGTGGTCCAGCGTGCTGGGTGCGGACAGAAGCAGGGTCTGTGGAATCACAGCCATGACTGGGCTAAAGCCTAGCAGGACGTCGTAAACAGACGAGGCGCTGTGTGACACCTGCTCTCTCTTGGAGTGCACACACAGGAGAGCCCCGACGCTTTTCCTCACCACCTAAAACTCAGCAACCGCAGCAAGGAAACGGCTGGTGTGCCTCTGACCTCTGCACACCAAGCTTACTCTACACTTTTCCCCAAAAGCGCTTCTCGACCTGTAATAGAGATCCCTCAGAACAGAGACCCCCCAGGTCAGGCGTTACTCTGGCCAGGACGGCCCTGACCAGCTCCTGGCTGACCCCGGGGCGGTAGACCCCCATCCTCGGGTGAGGGGCTGGCTGTCCGCCCCTCACCCCCTCCATCTGGCAGAGATCAGAGCGGGTTCTGTAAGGCCACACTCACGGGCTCACCTCTTGGGGCCTGAGGGGCTCCACCAGCACTGAAATTTGGACCCGGGGTGGGGTGGGGGGGGGCGCGTTTGTGCTGCAGAGGGGAGCGGGCCAGCCGCGCAGCGAGAACACCACAAGCTGCCTTTCCGGCCCTGCCGTCCTGGGGGCCCTCACGGTGCCTGTCCTTGGCAGTGGCTGCGTCGCCAAAGTCCAAGCAAAAAGCCCGGGGCCCCGAGTGCCAGTAAGACACCCGCGTCACCCTCCGGTGCCTCCACACGGCCACTGATAGCGAAATAAACCTCAGATGGTTCTTTAAAAACAGCATTTGGAGAATTTTTTTCTCCTTTGAAAAGAGGAAAATGCCTCTGTAAGGCAAGCCGGAAAGGCGCTGTCCCGGGCTTTCTGCTCCAGCGGTCACGGCTGCGGCTGAAAGGGGAGGCCTGGGCGCCCTGAATGAGGGGCTCTGGCGGGTGTGGGAGCGGCCGCGCGCGAGGGGCCGGCCAGGCAGATGTGTATCCGCTGGGAGCCGGTGCGAGGGGGAGAGAGAGCGTTTTTTTAAGAAGTTTGCAGCAGCCGCCTTTGGGCGAAGACTATGCGTTTCCTCCGAGTAAGCCGTCTGCCCGCCGGGCCTCCCCATTCACCGCTCTTAAGCCCCGTAGCACATTAGCATCTGGATGGCTCGGCCTCCTCGCGGGCGGTGGGCACGCCCAGGCAGGGTTGCTGGGGCCCTTGTTCTAATCCAGCCATTTGAAGGCGGCCAGACTGATGTGTGACACATGAGTCCAAAAGCCACTTTGGGGGCTTGACCTGATTAGCTGTGTGTGCCCTGAATGTCAGTGCCCCCCTGACAGTGCCGGCCACCCCGGGCCTGAGCCCCGCTGACCTGGTTAGCCGTGTGTGCCCTGAATGTCAGTGCCCCCCCCACAGTGCCGGCCACCCCGGGCCTGAGCCCCGCTGACCTGGTTAGCCGTGTGTGCCCTGAATGTCAGTGCCCCCCCTCCCCTGCACAGTGCCGGCCACCCCGGGCCTGAGCCCCGCTGACCTGGTTAGCCGTGTGTGCCCTGAATGTCAGTGCCCCCCCCACAGTGCCGGCCACCTCGGGCCTGAGCCCCGCGCTCCACCGCAAGGTCCTCCCACGGGCTCCTCGGATGAACGGGCGTCTTCAGGTCAACATTAGTCCTGCTGCAGCAGTCCTTCTTCTTTATCTTTTTCATAAAAACTATGGGGACAAAAAAAAAAACGGCTCTATCGAGGTATAACTTACACACAAAACAAAATCTGGTTGTGGCCCCTGGCCCCCGCAGTCTCTCTGGACCCTGCGGACAGACTTTTCCGAAGGGAGGTGCACGGCCCGCGTCCTCGTCAGCACTTCTCCGAGCCTGGCCGTCTCTCAGCCCTTCTGGAGCGGTTCTCTCTCTCCACTGTACGTGGGTCTGGCCAGTGCTGCCCTGCTGCCCCTGGGCCAGGCTCCGGGTTCGTCCTGACTTTGGGGAGGGACCCTGTTTACCTTCTTGCTGTGGCCTGTCCTTGCCCCACACCCAGGGTGGGGCAGGACCGGGTGTACCTGCTGGGAGGCCTGGCCCCCTCCCTCTGCGCCCCCCGACGGCCTCTGCCTCCCTGCCGCCCTCCAGGTCCTGCCTGGCTGCTCTCCACCGTCGTGGCCGTGGGGCCTCCTGGGCCCCTGGGTCCACAGAGCAGCCTGGACGGAGGGCAGAGGGGCCGGCCGGGCGCTCAGGAGGAGTGAGCCCCCAGCCCAGCCGGACAGCGAGGACGGAGGGACCGGGTCGGGCGGCCAGGCGGCAGGTCTCGGACCTGGTTCCTCCGTGTCTTTCCCAGACTCTCTGCACAAAGGCCACGATGCAGACCGTGCGGGCCGCGGACACCAACGAAGTCGTGAAGCTGATATTCCGAGAGTCAGACAACGACCGGAAGGTGAGCGCAGAGGGTACGCAGGCGCCCTGGGGAGGGGCCCCAGCTCTGACCCGGCCCCCCCCCGTGGCCCCGCCGTGGGGAGGTGCCCCGCCCTGGAAAGGGGGCCCACCTGCTCTCACGCCCCTCTGCACCCAGTGACCCGGCCTGGGGAGGGGGGCCCGCCCTGGGGAGGGCCCCTGCTCTGACCCTCCCCCCACGGCCCCGCCCTAGGGAGGGGCCCCCTGCTCTGATGGCCCCCCCCCGTGACCCCCCCTGCTCTGACGCTCCCCGCCCCCCCCCGCCCCCCGTGGTCCCGCCCTAGGGAGGGCCCCCTGCTCTGACAGCCCCCTCTGTGGCCCCGCCCTAGGGAGGGGCCCCCTGCTCTGATGGCCCCCCCCCCGTGACCCCCCCTGCTCTGACGCTCCCCGCCCCCCCCCGCCCCCCGTGGTCCCGCCCTAGGGAGGGCCCCCTGCTCTGACAGCCCCCTCTGTGGCCCCCCCCCCCGTGACCCCCCCCTGCTCTGACGCTCCCCGCCCCCCCCCGCCCCCCGTGGTCCCGCCCTAGGGAGGGCCCCCTGCTCTGACAGCCCCCTCTGTGGCCCCGCCCTAGGGAGGGGCCCCCTGCTCTGATGGCCCCCCCCCGTGACCCCCCCTGCTCTGACGCTCCCCCCCCCCCGCCCCCCGTGGTCCCGCCCTGGGGAGGGGCCCCCTGCTCTGACGCCCCACCCCCAACAGGTGATGCTCCAGCTGGAGAAGAAGCTCTTTGACTACTTCAACCAGGAGGTTTTCCGGGACGACAACGGCACTGCGGTGAGTCCCGCCATGGGATGTGCGGTTGGTCCCCCGCCGCTGCTCTGGGCAGTGCTGACCCCCGGCCCTCCCATCACTTCTGGCTGGGCCCTGCCTGGTGTGCCTCCTGCCTCTGGCCAGGCTGCATCCACCTGCCTTGCTGTCTTTGACGGGCAGAATAGCCCTTAGCCCTGGGGACCCCCCAGGTGAGAGGCAGAGGGCTGACAGCTTTGGGTGCAGACCCTCTCTGTTCAGGGCCCACCCACTGAGGCCTGGGCTTCCTTTGGAAAGAGGAGAGACTGTCTTGAGAATTTGAGGGACATCCTCTGCCACCAACCCCGTGTGTGTGTGTGTGTTTGTGTGTAGTGAACCACGCGTGTATGTGCAGAGTGAAGTACACGTGTGCATGTGTGCATGTGTACAAGAAGGAGACTGACAAATCCAAGGACAAGAAGTGTGCAGTGAAGTGCACACATGTGTGCAGAGAGAAGTACACATGTGTGCATGTGCAGAGTGAAGTACACACGTGTGTGTGCAAAGTGAAGTACACGTGTGTGCATGTGCAGAGTGAAGTACACATGTGTGTGCAAAGTGAAGTAGACGTGTGCGTGTGTGCATGTGCAGAGTGGAAGTACATGTGAACAGACCCCTGCAGCTTACCCCCGCTCCTGTGAGCAGGTCCCTGCACAGACTGCCTGCACACGGGCAATGGGAGGGCTGGGCTGGGGGCTGTCCCGCGGTGTGAACGTCAGCTGGACCTGCTTTGACCCATTCCTCTGGCGCCTGTGTGTTATCAGCAGGTCAGCCACGCCTGCAGGCAGCCTCCTCCACCCAGGTGTGCCCTGTGCCCCCCCTTCCTGAGGCCCTGGCTGCTCCCCCCACCCTGGTGAGGCACTGTCTGTACCACGGTCCCCACTTTTAGCTCCTGGTTACCCCACCGAGACCACTGTGACCTCTCAGGGCCGTCTTCATCTCAAAGGCCAGAACTGTGTGCAGATTCAGCCCCTGTCTGTCCCTCCGCCCCCACTCAGCCCTCTGTGCTCCGGGTGCCCTGGGCAGCCTGGTCACCCACGGACTCTGGGCAGCACCTCTGCGTCACATCTCCTCAGGCCCCACGGGGGCTCTGTGCCTCCCTGAGCAGTGTCCACCATCTGCACCCAGAGAAGGGCACGTCTGTCTGGATGGGGGACTGTCTAGCTGTCCGGCAGACCCTGCCAGTCCCGAGTCCCTGCACAGAGCCGCCCTGCCCTGCCTGCCTGCCTGCCTGCCCCTGGGAAGCCCCCATCACCCACCGGGACCTCTCACCTCTCATGTCCGTTGGCTTTGGGGCCTGGACTCTCCACCACCTAGTCTGCCCCCGCCCCCTGTGCCTGCCTCCTTCCTGCACCCCACCCCCTCTGCCCCCCCCTCCCCGGCCTGGAGCTCAGCCAGGCCCAGTCACACGGCCATCCACTCAGCCCAGGTTTGAACCCACCGTGGGGGGCCCAGCCCTCTTCTGTGAGGCCGCCTCCCCCGCTGCACGGGTTCACCCCGGCCCCAGGCGCTCCCGAGCCTCCTCTGCCGCTTCCACCCACCTGGTGTCCTTGGACACTGGCCCACAGCCTGTGAACAGCTGGCTCCTCGGGGACCCTTGGGTCCCAGGGAGGTGGGCCCCTCCTGCGTCCCACAGCGTGGGGGGTGGGCCCAGAGCCCCGCTGGCCTTCCTTACTGCCTGGGAAGTGTGTCATCACCTGGAAACAACAGACATCACCTTAGACGTAATTTTATTTACATATTATCTTGTGAAACCATGCTTTCAATGTGGAGGAAAATTAATTTGAATATCTGGGAGAAGTTTGAGTCTGCTCCTAAGATGAAAAGACGTGATGGAGTCGAAGCAGAGATGAGGCCTCCACGAGGGTTTCTGGGGGGACCCTGGGCCCCCTGGTCGGGTCAGGAAGCTCGGGGGCGGAGGCCTCATGCCTCCCAGTGCAGGGCTGGCTCCACGGTAACCGCGGCCCCCTGCAGGAGGCGGGCGTGCAGACCCCCAGGGGCCTCCGGACAAGCGCTCACCTTCAGGGTGAGACGCCCACCAGGATGGATGTGCAGCTCAGCCACGGCCCCGGGTCCATCGCATCCTTGATCAACCACTGGTCTTGTTCCCGCCTGACAGAAATTTAATTCAAGCTGGCTCTGAAAATAATTATTGTATTTTAAGAGTAGTAATCATCGGCCGGGACATGATTGAACGTGTCCATGCCTATTGACTTTTTCTATGATTTATAGCTTTGTTTAGTCGATATTCCCATCGAAATTGTATAATTAATTATAAGTGTGGCTGTCAGGGCCGCAGGATGGAGTGCCCTGGTGAGGATTTGGAGAGATTAAATTCTCCGCGGCTGTCCCAGGGCAGGCGCAGGAGTGTTCCCGGCGCTCGGCCCGTCGGATAGAGATGTTTTCTGTGTGTGTAGCACCTGCTCTGGCTCCGCCGCATCGATTTTCCAGCCTCTTCCCTTCATCAGCGCCGCACCTCTGCAGCAGCAGAGGCAGGCGTGCAGCCCGGACTGTGCCTGGCAGATACGGCCGGCCGGCCACTTCATCACTGTCCGCACACGCCCTGCGCTGTCCCTCACTTTGTGATCGAGAAGAATGTTTACGATACATGAGAAATTGGTCATCAGGCTGTGAAAGATCTCAGAGATACAGATTCCCACTTCAACAGAAATGCAATATCATTCCTGAAACACGGCGTGCTGGCCTCCCGTGGACGCGGGGCAGGGAGCCCTCCACGGTAGCGAGAGTCCAAGAGGTCAGATCACGGAATGCTTGATAAAAATTCTGAGACTATTTAAAGGAAACAGAGAAAGAATCAGAAAGATAAACACCATACGCTCAAAAGTCCAGGCAGATGAACACACACAAGCGGCTCTCACAGCAGCCAGGGACGGGAAAGTCCCCCCCAGGGAGCGGAGTGTCCAGACGGACAGAGCGGGCCGGGCATGGCGCTCATGTGGTGGGTCGTGGGCGGGACACGGGAGGGACGCTTGGAGCTGGCAGGGGTGGGAGGCGTGGTCCTCAAGAGCTCGGGGCGTCTGTAGCAGGACACCAAACGCCAAGATTGAGAGCAACCCCAGCACCGGACCCCCCACGGAAGGACGCTGGTGGCGGGCCTCTGGGGGCGATGCGCCACGATGCTGGCGGACTCCGCGGGGGTCAGGGCCGTCCTCCTGAGCTGCGAAGGCCGAGCATTCACGTTCGGGAGGCTGTGGATGACACGCTTGCTGTCTCCCTGTGGGGGTGCGTTCTGCGAGCGTACTGTGAGGGTGTCTCCAGGCACACGTGTGTGCACACCTGTGTGAGCCCAGAGCTGGTCCAGGCCCCACGCTCATGCTTCACCCTCCCTGCAGACTTGTTCCCAACCCCAGGCACCCTGAAACACTGACTCGGGAACCTTCCAGAAATCGTTTGGCCCTGGCTGCTCCCTGGAGGTGGGGGCAGGAGGCTGCTTGTGCCTGGGAGCTGAGGGGCTCTGGCCCCAGCCCCCACCCCCACACAGCCCCTGCCCTGTGCCTCCCCTCCCCCCAAAACCCTTTCTGCACCCTGCTTCTGGCCCTGCACCCCTAGGCCCCCAGCAGGGGTGCTGAGTGGGGCGAGGTTTGCCACCGGTGCCTCTTAGCAAACGTGGGCTCACGGTGGCAAACGTGGGCTCACGGTGGCAGCCGTGGGACCCAGCCTCCAGCCTCACCAGGCAGGGTCGGCGCTTGGTGGCCACTGGGATCAGGCGGCTGTGTCTGAAGCGTCCTGTTTGTGCAAAAGGAGCCTCAGTCCCCCCACCCCTGTAATCACCCCCAGGAGCTCCTGCCAGGAGGTGTCCGGCCTGCTTCCCCCTGACTCACCCGAGGAGGGCGGCCCAGCTGAGGGCTGGCCTGCTGCCCGCGGGCTCTGCGGGTGGCTTAGGTAGAGCCTGGTGCCCAGGGTTGCTCTGCACACACGGCGTGCAGATCGCAGGGCTGAGATGGCGGGAGCAGAGAGGGCCGTGTGGCCTCGGACCTGTGTGATGCCATGCTCCCCCACGTGCCCAGGGTGCGCGTGTGATGCCATGCTCCCCCACGTGCCCAGGGCGCGTGTGGCCGCAAGGCCCGCCTCCTGGAGGTGCAGTGCCCGTGGGCGTGGCTCTGAGGGGCCTACCAGGCCAGTGCCATTTGCGGTCCTCTGGGCGAGGCCCACACTCGAGAGTGTGACTCCAGCTGGACCCTGCCTTCGGGCGAGGGCACCTCAGAGTGACTCCAGCGTGGCCGTGGCCGCACCCTGCATGCTCAGTGGGACAAAGTGGCCCCAGCTGGTCAGCACCGGGCCTCACCCTGGGGCCTGCAGGACCGCCCAGGGCAGCCCTGGGCAGCCCTCATGCAGGGCAGGTGCCGGGGTCTGAAATCACGGTGTCCCTGCCCAGGCTGTCCGGTGCCCCCAGGAGCGCAAGCCCAAGTGACCCTTATCTTCTTTTTTTTTCTCAGCTATTAGAATTTGACAAAGAGCTGTCTGTGTTTAAGGACAGACTGTATGAACTGGACATCTCGTTCCCTCCCAGGTAAGGACTGCCCACTCTCTGGACCACAGGGAACCTCCCATCCGTGCTTCTGTGCCCCCCATGCCTCCTCCCGCCCCCTCCCCAGCCTGGAGAGCGTGGTAGGGGCTGTTCTCCTCGGTGCCGACACTGCCTCCCAGAGGCGCCTACGAGGGGCCGCTGAGGCAGTGCCAAGCTCTGGATCTTTCTTGGGCCGTCGGGACGCGGGTGTTGGTTCTCTTTCTCGGGTACGTGAGCTTTTGTGGTGTTTTGCTCTGGTGTTTACAGAATCTTGAAATCCGCGGCAATAACAGCGTGCTCCTCCCTGACCCGCCCGGGGCTGCAGGGGGCTGGGTTGGGGTGGGGGGAAAGAGAGCCAATTACAAAATGGCCCAGGACACTCAGCCCGCTCAGCCACCCCAGGCCCATCTGGAGGACACGGACGCCCCCCACGGCTGCTCCCCCGTCTCTGCCGTTTTACAGATGCCAAGTGGGAATTCTTACCACTTGGGAGAAAATGGGCCTTGGGCAGTTTCGGGGAATCGTCCTCAGGGAGCGAGGCCGCTGGGAGCCGCTGCAGGTGGGGCTGAGAGTGCCATCTGCTCCCCCACCCCCGTCTGTGCCAGGCCTCGGGGGAGGTAAACACGTCAGATCCGCATCAGAGGTCCTCCCGGGCTCCCCGTGAAGCTTACCCTACTTCCTGAGCCTCACTCCAGAGGTCAGACGTCCGCTGGACCTGGGACTGCCTGAGTCCAGACTGGCTGAGGTGTCTGGGTGCCTGCCACTCACCGTCAGCGCCCAGACCAGTGATTCGAGGTGCAGGGGCCAGACAGGCAGGGATGTGGCCCCCGGGGGCCTGGCGGGCACCCAGCAGCAGCTCCGATGCCTGGGAGCCCGTGCATGACTCAGCAGCTGGGCCTGAGCGGGCGGCCTCAGCAGCGCGTCCAGGAGCTGCCCCGCCGCGTCGTCCTTGGGCTCTGATGCAACTGAAGCAACATCAAGTGTGCAGTGACACGAGCCGCCAGGGACCGCTGGAAGCTGAGGCCGTCCTGAGGGACCGGTTTCCCCCCGCCCTCTGGGGGCGGTGTGGGGGTCCTGGGCATCTCTCCCGCTTGATCAGGGTCCACACGCCTCCCTCAGGGCTGCGGCCCGGCCAGGAGGAGGAGCTGTGGACATACGGCTCCCCAGCAGCCCGAGCAGGTGGCTGTCCCTGAGCTTCTCCAAACCTCGCAGCCTGGACGTTCAGCCAGGCACAGAGCGCAGAAAGCGCGGGGGGATGGGCCCGCCGGGAGACCCAGGACTTTGTGGTCGCTCTGGTGGCCGAGGGACATAGCCCCATCCCCCAGGCAGCAGAGAGACAGGCACGTCAGGGCTCGGAGGGACCGGGCGGCCTGCACAGACCTTGGACTTCAGCCAGGCCCCAGGGGTGGGCTCTGGGGAGGGGTGTGGCCCCCAGGAGGGGCGTGGCCCGGCGTGGTCTGGCCTGTGAGATCCTGCTGGTAGGTTGGGGGTGGGGATACTTTGGTGCCAAGTGGGAGGAACTCTGGGTCGGTGCCCACGCTGTGGGCACCCGGAGGTCATCTGCCCTCTTGGGCTCACCTGCCTCCGGCCTGACGGGCTCGTGCGGCAGGAGAACAGCCTGAGACATTCTGCCCTTGTCCTGGAAGCATGGACATCCTGTGACCTGGTCGGTGTGTTAGGGCCATGCCAGCTCTCCAGGAACGGTGTCCCGTCCTTGCAAGCACGTCTTGGCCAGAGACCTTTCTCTGGCTGGAGGTGGGGCTGCCTCCTGAGGGAAGGTGGTCTGGAAGGGACAGGGGGTGGGGGCCACTGGGAGCCCCATTGCTCAAGGGGTCAGACTTTCTCCGTTTAACTGGGAAGTAGCATTTCAGGTTCTCTGGGGTGGAAAAGGTCATGGTTTACAGACTAATCCGTGGGCTCCCTGAGCTAAGGGTCCCCGCTCACAGCCCCTGACCTCCCAGCCTGCATGCAAAGCCTGAGTCTCCAAGGCAAGGCCATCCAGGCCACTGCCTGTGTCACCCACCCCCCCACCACAGCACAGGTCATCAATCCCTCCCCCACTGCTCGGGTCACCCCCTCCCCCACTGCCCGGGTCACCCGCCCCTCCCCCACTTCCTGGGTCACCCACGCCTCCCCAATGCCCAGGTCACTCATCCCTCCCCCACATTCCAGGTCATGGCCCCCCCCTCACATTCCGGGTCACCCACCCCTCACCCACATTCCAGGTCACTCATTCCTCCCCCACATTCCAGGTCACCCACCCCTCCCCCACATTCCAGGTCACCCGCCCCTCCCCCACATTCCAGGTCACCCGCCCCTCCCCCACATTCCAGGTCACCCAGCCCTCCCCCACATTCCAGGTCACCTGCTCCTCCCCCACATTCCAGGTCACTCACCCCTCCCCCACATTCCAGGTCACCTGCTCCTCCCCCACATTTCAGGTCACCCACCACTCCCCCACTTCCAGGTCACTACCTTATTATCCCTTCCCCCACTACCCACCTTCCCCTCCTCCAGTGCCTGGGTCACACCCATCCCCTCCATTTTGTTCCCTCATGTTTAAAACCATGTTTCTGACCATTGGGTGGCTCTCACAGCCCCATGTCTGGAGAGCTGTCCCAACACTGGGAACCTGTCAGCAGAAGCAGCTGCACGGACGTGGTTAGAAACAGTGGCCGTTTGGTACCCAGATGTGTTCTCTAACTGCCAGAAACTAAGTGATCCCAGGAGCTTTCACTTTCACTTTTCACTTTCATGCATTGGAGGAGGAAATGGCAACCCACTCCAGTGTTCTTGTCTGGAGAATCCCAGGGACGGGGGAGCCTGGTGGGCTGCCGTCTATGGGGTCCCACAGAGTCGGACACGACTGAAGCGACTTAGCAGCAGCAGCAGGAGTGCTGCCTGTGTGTGTGCAGGCATGAGCTCCTGTGCACACGTGTGTAGGGTGTGTGCACAGAGGATCGTGCGTGTGTGTATGTACTGTGTGCACTGTGCCAGCACGTGTGCCTGATGGGGCCCCCGCATGGGTGTGAGTGCCTGTGTGTGCAGGCATGTACTTGTGTGGGTGTGTGTGCAGGATGCATGTGGTCAGGTTACAGGCTAATTGCATGTGTTTGTGCAGTGCACATGTCGGCATGTGTGCATATGGTACCATAGTGCACAGGTGTGGGTGTGCACAGGTGTGAGTGTGTGTCCATGGTATGGACGCACGTGTGTGTGTGCAGACATGGTTATACAGGCACAGGTGTGGATATGTGGGTATGTGTGCGTGGCTGTATGCAGCGTGTCTTGTGAGTGTGGGTGTGGGTTGTGTTTGCACATGTGCATGGGTACGTGTATACCTGGGCCTGTGTGTGGTGTGTGTGTGTGAATACATGTGTGTACAGGTGTGCGTTGCATAGGTGTGGCTGTGTGTGTGCATAAGCTCCATGTGCACATGTACATGGTGTGTTCACATATGAGCAGACAGGAACTGGCACGTGTGTAGATTTTTATGTGGGGGTATGTTCATGATGTGTTCGTGACTTTTTGTGTATGTGGTACAAAACTCATGTCTATATGTGTATACATGTGTGTTTCCTAGGTGTATGCATTCCCTGGGAGTGTTACCTGGGTGTATGGCTAGGGTGTGTACCTGGGTGTGTGTATTATCTGGGTGAGTGTGTTGCCTGGGAGTGTATCTGGTGAATGTGTACCTGGGTAAGTGTGTACCTGGAGGCTGTGCACCTGGTAACTGTGTACCTGGGTGGATGTGTACCTGGTGGCTGGGTACCTGTGTGTGTGTGTGTACCTGATGGGTGTGTACCAGGTGGGCGTGCTGCCAGGTGGGTGTGCTGCCAGGTGTGCAGGGATGTCCTCGGGCACATCTGCCTGCTCCAGGGCATCCTGTGCCTGGGCTCTACCACGCTGCCCTCTTTGTGGTTAAAAGGTGGAACCTCCTGGCTCTGTTGCTTCTGTCGTGGCTGAACCCCGTGGGGATCTGTCCAGAAGCAGCACTGGCCAGGGAGGGAGACCACGTCTGGGTTTGTCCACGTGACCTGTCACAAGGAAGGGCCCCGCTGGCTCCTCTCCACACTCCCCAGGCCTGCATCATCCTGACTGTTCTGTGAAAACGACTCCTTCTCCCACTTGGGCCAGGTGGTCACGACAGAGGCTCATGGGGTCCGGGGCTGCGGGCTCTTGCGTTTGTGGAGACGGCCTGTGCTCCACTGGCTGTCCAGCTTCGGCATCTCCTGGGGGCAGGGGGTGATGGACAGTGTCTGAGGGACAGTGGCCACCCCAGGGCATCCAGCTTGTCAACCAGGGAATTATGCGCCATGGGCATCGCTGGTGCCAGCAGACAGGTGGTGCTGACAGCAGGGGATACTCAGTGGCGTTCTCTGGCTGGCACACCTGGTTTTCAGAGCCTCTCTGCACCTCCGCTCTCATCATCCCAGCTGTGAACACACTCCAGGTCACACTGTCATTGGCTTGAAAACAAAAATGAAGTGAGACGGCTTAGCAGGCTCACCCACCAAGGTGCGGCAGCGGCTTCCTGTGACGTGAAAGGTTCTCGCCGTGCACGCAGCCCTGTCCAGACCCCTGCCCTCGGGACAGCGCCTTCCAAACCTCCCTTCCCTGAGGTCTGAGGGTCCCACCTTCACGTGCTCCCCACTCCTCCCACCGACTCCTAAACCGGCTCTCACAGGCTCGAGATCCAGTCCAGGAATCATTCTTGTGGCCTCTGCCTGTGCGGTGTGGGGTGGGGCCACGCGAGCACCGTGACAACAGCAGGTAGCATGTCTGTGTGACCACGAACACGGAGTTTACCTTCCAGCCCCCAAAGGATCTTGGGCCCCTTGGGGGTCCACTCATCACAATCAAGAACTCCCCAAACCTAGAAGTAACCAAAATGCTTCCAACAGTGGATAGATGCTTGCTGCTGAAACGGGTACGGGAGCAAACAGGAAGCAGGGTCCCAGCAGCTGGCTGTGGTCAGGCGCCTGGGTTGGGAGTGGGCTGCTGAGCCCCTTGCGCAGGGCTCTGCCTGGGTACGTGCCTCGGGGCGACCGTGACCAACACACTGGCAGAGGCACACCCCCTGGCCCCGCCCAGGCAGAGTGTCTGACTCCCCAGAGGGACGCATCCCTTTCCAAGTATGGACGAGTGCTCTACGTGGGGAGAGATGCTTTTACAGGACAAATTATTAGGGAAAAAGCTCCAGGGTTCACTTTTGTGAAAAAGAAAAATGCGTATAACACAGGGACAGCATGCATCGCAAAGACGGGGCACCAGGGGCCTCCTCCCTGCAGTGAACAGGTCCACTTTTATATTAAAGGTTAGGAAGCGCTTCTTGGACTTCTCCATGGTCCCTAATTCAGAGTTGGACCACGTGTAGGTTCTTGTCTGTAATGATAAATATAAAATGGTGATATTCGACCAAGAAGGCTGTGTGCCTGGCCAGGACGTTTGTCTGTCCAGCTGGTCCAGGGCTCCCACACACGGGGGCACAGGACATGTGCTGAGGGGAAAGGAAGGGGTCTGTCAGCCAGCCAGCCGCAGGCGTCTGTGCAGGTTTGTGCTTTAGGCTGCGTCCAGAAGCATATCTGAAGTGCTGGGGACAGTGCGGGACTCGGTTCTGGGAAGCTTCTGTCGCCTCTCTGTCCCCTGGACAAGCTGGGCCTTTCTGGGGTGCGGGGCCCGTGTGGAGGAGGGGCAGCGGTGGGGCCGGCGAGCAGCTGCTGACCACGCCCCCATCCTGTCTCCCCAGCTACCCATACAGCGAGGACTGCAGCCAGGGCCGGCAGTACATGAACACCCGCTGCCCCGCCTGGTGTGACCGCGTCCTCATGTCTCCTTCGGCCAAGGAGCTCGTCCTGAGGGTGAGTGAAGCCTGGGGGGCCGGCTGGGGGGCGGGCCCAGGCTGGGGGCACCCTCCTGCCTCCGGTCCTCGGGCTGGGACATACCCGGGTTCTGGAGTCAAAACAGCGTAGACGGTCGGTCACCGGGGCGTCAGGAGTCGTTTCACTTTATTGCGTGCTCGGAGAAGTCGACGGGCTCTTGTCCTCGGAAGAGCTCCTGAGCTGTGAAGTCGTCGTGTTTCCTTAAGTTGTAAACCTGAGCTGAGTCACACAAACGCCAGGGGCTGGAGGCTGCGTGCAGTGCTGGGGTGGGGGTCTCCAGTTCCCGTAGCCTCTCGATTCCTGGGGTTTTCAACGCCCACATTTAACACAAAAGGACTGCTCTCAAGAATCAATATCTGCACTGGTTTTGTCAACACCATCAGTAAAAAATACAGTAATGAAGTGCATTGACTCATCAGGCAGCAGCTCGGCTTCTGAGTGACATGGGCAGCCAGTCAGGAGGGGGTGGGTGGCCCCCCAACCTCAACCCAGGACGTCCGGGGCTCTGGCCACCACCCTGCACGGCCCCCGCACTTGCTATGAGGGGTCCCCTCTGTCCCCCGGGCCCAGACCCTCATCCAGAGACGCAGCTGGGAGGGCAGAGCTTCTGGGATGAGCTGCATGCAGGCCGACCCCGCCAGCAGCCCCGTGGCCCCCTACGGAAGATCCTGCTGGCCTTTCCAGAGCGGGTGGCCCTGGACGCCCGGCTGCAAGCCAGCTCCTGGGGAGAGTCCTCCTGGACCAGGCTGGGTGCATGGGGCCTGCAGTGAGCATGCCCTGACAGGGCCTGGGGGCCTGCTGGACAGCTGGCAGGCAGGCCCCAGAGCCCAGCACGGAGGACGGGCCGTGGGTTCTCCCACAAGCAGGCTTTACGACATAAGCCAGACAGGGCAGACGGGCCCTGACTACACAGACCCTGCACACACGTGTGGCCTCAGACTCGGCCCCATGCTCTGCTGGGCCTCCCCCCTGGGCTCCGTGATGGGACGTGAGGAAGCAGAGTGGACAGTGGATACGGTGGGTCATAGCTGCCGGCTCTGAGCACACTGGGCCGGCGGAGCCCAGAGCTACGGCTAGAACAGGCGCCTCGGGGCAGAAAGGAGGTGAGGGTCATCTTCCAGGGAAAGGCATCTTGCGGTGAAGCCACCGGGACAGCTGGAGCGCCTGGCGTCGGGAGGCACCCGGGGCTGCAGAGTCCGGAAGGCGGACGGACGACCGCCACCCACACGTGGCCTCGTCTCCACTCCAGGGCTGGAGGTTTGATGCTGCAGACTCGCGGGCACAGAGCCTGGCTGGGTGGCCCGTTGTGGGGAGGGCCTGGAGCCTTCCTGGCGGGGGGCTCCCCCAGCGCGCCCTCCCCTGGGGCTCCCGCAGTGGTGGGCGTCACCGGCCCAGCAGCCGCCTCCCCGCGTTTTCGCGGCGTCATCCATCATGCCACGCTCGGTCAGCTCGGCATCATGTCGGTTCTGCTTCCCGCCCCAAACACGGAGGGGGCGACTGCCATGATGGATGCGCAGGGAGAAGTGCGGAGCCCGCTGTGATCTGTTTATCTGTCTTGCGATTATGCACTTGGAAATCCACAATTTTATGCTGCCTTTGTAAATTACCACGCAGCGTTTGATGAATGCTTCCCACTCCAGGGAGGCCGCCACGGGTGTGCAGGGGGTCTGTTGTCGCAGTTCCTGGCAGGCAATCCCGCTGGAAAGTAAAGCTGACCTCACACTTCCTACTGCATTAAGGATAATTCAGTTTATAGTCTCAGAGGCTTCAGCCACGGCAGTGAAAGCCCTGCCCAGCTGGAGCCGGAACTGACCGCCAGTGGCACACCCTGGGCGGCGCCCGCAGGCTGATGGGCGGGAGGCCTGTGCATGGGGCCCTGCTCTAGTGGCCGCTGGGCGCGGCCCTGTGGCGTTCAGGGGCGTCTGTTCTCCTCTGAACAGGGAGTTCTGGGTCAAAAACAAATGCCAAGGGAGAAAACGGAGACCGTTTTTGGTGCCAGGGGCACAACTGGAAAGAGAGCTCCCATCCGCCCTGATGGCCGTGAGCAGAGGCCACACCAGCACCCCGGGAACGTTGCCTCCAGCCCCCAAGGAAGGTTGCCGCCCTCCCGAGGCCGGAGCCCTCCCACCCCGCGAGCAGGGGCTGAGTGCTGCCCGGCCGCCTCCAGCCGCTGCCTCCCGGGGGGCAGCCGCTCTCTCCTGGGGGCCAGCTGCTCACTGGCAGTTCTGAGCCAGCAGGAGCCCCACGGAGGAGTGGGCAGGGTGGTGGAGGGTGGCACAGCCACAGGGCTGTCTCTGCTGCTCCCCAGGAAGCCCCCCCGTTTCCGCCTCCCACATCTCTTCCTCTGTTTGCTTTTCCCAGTCGGAGAGCGAGGAGAAGGTTGTCACCTACGACCACATCGGGCCCAGCGTCTGCATGGGAGACCATAAGGTGACTGGCCCGTGCGGGGGCGGTGGTGGGCGGCGGTGGGCGGTGGTGGGCGGCGGGCTGTCGGGGTGCTTCTCCTAACCCCCTTCTCCGCCTCCTGGTCCGGCTTCACAGACATGGCCGAGTCAGTCTGTGTTTAATTTCAATAAAGCACCAGCAGGTAGGTAGGTAGGGGGGTGGTGAGGCAGGTAGATAGGAAGGCAGAAGAGACTGGCTCACCAAGACGGAGTTCGTGTCGGAGACGGAGACTGTGTCCCATGGTCCCTCTGGAGGTGTTTCTGAGCCTGCACCCGAGCACCCTACTGGCCTTTGGTGTTTCTGAGCCTGCACCCGAGCACCCTACTGGCCTTTGCCCCTGCCGCCCCGGTGGGGAGAGATGTCTGTGTCGCTGCCCAGCTTCAGGGAACCACCCAGCGTTCCGGAACCAACCTTGGACGTGTGACTCTGCCCGGCCCCCAGCCTGCAGCCCCTCTGAGGGGAGTGGGGTCACAGGTCCTGTGTCCCCGGCGGCCCGGGAGAGACGGCCACCACTTCCCCTTCTTAGGCCGGCCGCCCACCCAAACCAGCGGCTGGATCCCAGGCCAGGCTCTGTCCTTCCCCATGTTCTCAGGGCCTGAATCACGGCTCTGAAATGACCTTTTACACCAATTTCTATGTGGAAATAATGCCATCTTAACGGAGCATGACGGCCCTGTGCCTTCCGCCTCGGGGCGCCCACGGCCAGCTCCCCAGGACAGGGTCCAGCGCTGGGCCCACTGGCCGTGGACGCTCGGCCCTGACGGCCTCTCTTCTCCCCCGCAGCCCGTGTTCCTGGCCTTCCGCATCGCGCCCGGGGCAGGTAAACCTCACGCACGTGTGCACAAGTGTTGTGTGGTGCAGTGACGTGGTGGTAAATATGCCTCCTTCCCTCGAGTTCACCTTTCTGAGCTTTTCCTGGTGTGTGTGTCCCCGTAACCAACGCCTGATTCCACGGCAGGGAGGCGATGCCAGCGCCTCGAGGGGACCCCCAGCGAGACCCCCCCGTAGCACGAGGGCCCACGTCCTCCGACAGCTGCGTCCAGACCCGCCCGAGCGCCACCGCTAGACGGCCGGCCCCACACTCTGCTTCAGCCCCGGACGGCGCTCCGGACAAGCCTCACATACCTCACCGTCGTGTCTGTCCATGTGGCATCAAGTAGAAACATTGGGTTTTTTTTTAACAAGTCACAGTCCTGTTGCCAAAACTCTAATAGACAGCAAAAATCTGTATTTTAGACGTCACGGTTTTCGATTTTTAATCATTGTCAGCGTGGAGGAGCTTCTCGGGAGCAGAAACCCGGCGGGGCTCAGAGTCGCCCTGCGGCGGGGGCTGAGCAGGCCGGCCGGGCTCCACGACTGGGGGCACGTGGCCCCCGCTTTCGCTTCTGGAGGCCCCTCCCTGTCAGTCACTCTACTGCCACGTTACGTGGTTTTTGAATCACACTGCAGCTGCTTCCCATTTTTATATATATAAATATATATAAATATATACTTTTTAAAAATAATTTATAAACCTTACCAAAACTTACGCTAAATATACTTTCCAGTATGAATGCTTGAGTGTCATATCAGCAGTAGAACCGAGTCTAGGAGCTGGTCCCCCGCACGTCCACACGCAGAGCTGTCAAACCAGGACTGCGCCCGGTGGCGCCGTGGGGCTCGGACGGCCCGCGGCTCTCACGTGAGCAGTCAGACTCCTAGGCTTCCTGCTGTGTAATATTAAGAACTGAATGTGAAGTTTATAGCTAGCTCGGGTGTACCTTTCAAGAATTTTGTAAACCGTTTTGTCCGTCTTTTGTTACTGTTCTATGGTGCCAAGTATTCTACATAAAACAATAATATCATGGGAGAAATAAAAATAGCCTAGTCTGCTTCTGATAGAAACCGCTTTTAACATGGGCTGTATATAAACTATTAAGAGAAACAAACTGTCCTTGTCCCCGGTTGCCGCGCCTCCCACGGCCCGTCGTGACCCTGCCGCACGTCTCTGTCCCCGACACCTGGCGCAGCGGTCAGAGGTGGCGCCCGGCCCGAGGATGAAACACAAATGGCGTTTATTGATCTGCTTCAACACTACAGGACTCCCGGGCTGGGTGCAGGCGCCGGGGGGAAGCTTGGCTTAGGTGAATCACTACCCTCGCAAGCCGTGTGGCATCCACCGGCCGAGTCTGCATCCTTGACAGAATGATTGGGGTGTGTGTCAAGCTGTGGTCACTCCGTCCACGTGCCACACGGCCGTTCCGGCCCACAGTGATTTCTGTGTAGCAGGGTTTCAGCTGTTGCTCACTCTGGAGGCCTTTGGAAATGACCGCTCCGGTCCCTAAGCAATAAAATTGATCTTGGTGAAAACACCATTTGACTGTGTTCCCTTCTCTGGCGCTCCGGGCCCTTCGCAGGCTGCAGTCCAGATCACCTTGTCCGAGACCCAGGCCCCGAGTCTTGTCAGATTCTGTTATAGAGCTGAGCCGCAGTGGGAAGCAGAAAGAAGGTCTTTTGGACTGTTTACTGCACAGGTACCTACTGGGATTTACCCCTCAGCATTTTTTAAATGAAATTACATAAGTGCATTGCTTTCCTCAAAACTTTAAAACTGGAAATTCCTTTGCTCCTAACTTAGAGCTGAGAGAATAGTTTTTACGCACATAAATTTTTTAAGTTCTCTCTTAAAAAGAAAACCAGTCAGTGGAAAGCATCTGTTTTTAAAATTGGTGCAGTTGTGTGGAAAAAAAAAGACTCAGCCTTTTACTCTTTTAACATTTCCAATAATGATTTCCAAGATAAATCTTACAATAAAATAACCCTTTATATTTAACTTTTAAAATTAACACCACAGTCATGCCCATGAAGCTGCAACCACGGGGAGCATCCAGTTTGGGGCTTCTCCTGTGAACCAGAGAGATCCAGCTGTTCACCAGAATCCTCGCCTCTGAGGTGGGGGTAAAGAACATGCCAGAGAGGAGGGCTTCCCTGCCTCTCCGCGGTGGGGCCTGGGGTGGGGGCGGGGTCTGGCTGGTGAGGCACCCTGGGGTGCAGACCGAGCTGCCCGGAAGGATGGACCTCAAGGGGCCGCCAGACATGCTTCTGCTGCAAACCCCAGGGCCCCCAGAGAACTTCGAGCTGCTGGCAAAATTACTGTGGGCTTCTCTTTGTAGTCCTTTGAATTAAGTCTCATTTTCTACCCATAAAAAAAATCTAATAGCAGCGGATCAGCTATGGTGCTGATGAGTTTAAAAACCTGATTTATTTCACCCAATGTTAAGGTTAGCGAGACTTCCGAAGTCTGCAGCTACTAAGGCTGGGCGGGTTGAATCTACATAATCAGAATAGAGCAGGTAGGCAGGAGCCGGGGCCCAGCGGCGCCCTTCACCGACCCCCCACCCACCCACAGCTACCGCGCAGGTGGGGCGGGCACCGGGAATGTGTTTAAACCTGCCCAAACCTCATCCACCGCAGCCGCGAAAGGAGGGTCCTAGCCCCGGGGTGGCCGGAAAACAGGAGGCCCTACCTGCTCCCTGCTCCGCCCCGCGCCGTCGGCTCCGCTGCAGCCCGCCGAGTCCCCGAGTCCGGCTCCTCGCGGCTCCCGGCCCGGGCCGCCCCTTCCCTCAGCGGACGGCCCGCGGGGCCGGGACGCCTTCCCCGCGCCGGTCCTCTCGGCGCCCTCGCTCCTGCGAGCTGCTGCCGCCCGGGCGCCCGGGACGCGGGGCGCCCGGCCTCCGTTGGGCCCGCTGCCGAGCCCGGCCCTTCCAGCCCCCGGCACCCTTCCAGCCGAAGGCGCGGGCCCCGCGGGCCCCGCGGGCTTGGACACTGGACAGCGGCCCGGCACGGCGTCCCCGGCAGGAGCGGAGGCCGCGCAGCCGCCTCGCCCGCGGCTTTCCGAATGGGAAGAAACAGGCGAAGGGCCTAGGGAGCCGTGGCTCCGACGGGGACGTGTTAAATAATTTATTGATTATACAAAGTGATCCCACGGGGACGCGGGGCGGCGGCGGCCCCGACGCCGAGCCCGAGCCGGGCCGCCGTATAACTTACTCTGTAAAAATATATATACACACTGCGGCGCGGGCGGCTGGCGAGGGCGCCGGCCCGCGTCCGTACCCTGGTTGTCCGGCCCGGCCCCGCGCCCTCAGGAGGCGTCCCCCGCGCCGCCGCCGCACGGGCTGACCAGCGCCAAGTTCGGGGCTCTGTGCTTCTTGAGCAGCCGCGTGATCTTCTCGTCGTCCGAGTTGGGGTCCAGGGGCCGGTTGTACTCGTCGTCGTCGTCCTCCGCGTCCGAGCCGCCCACCTTCAGTTTCTCGGCGTCCGAGTCCTGCTTCTTCTTGGCCGACGCCATCTCCGCCGCGTGCCGCTTGCGCCACTTGGTCCGGCGGTTCTGGAACCACACCTGGGGTGGAGGGCGCCCATCACGCGGGGCCCCCCCGGAGCACCCGCCGGCGGCAGCACGGCCCCTCTGCGGCCCGGGCGAGACGCTGCCGCCTGCGCGGACGCCGAGGGCCGCCCCAGACTGCCCCTCCGCCCCGGCCCCGGCCGCGGCGTGGCCGCTCGCGCGCCTTTCGCAGGACGCGGGGGATCGAGCGGGCTGCGGCCAAGCGAGCGCCGCGCGGCGCCGCCTCACCTTGACCTGGCTCTCGGTCATGCCCAGGGAGTAGGCGAGGCGCGCGCGCTCGGGCCCCGCCAGGTACTTCGTCTGCTCGAAAGTCTTCTCCAGCGCGAAGATCTGCTGGCCCGAGAAGGTCGGCCGCGAGTGCTTCTTCTTGCCGTCCTTGTCCAGGACCCCGCCGGCCTGGGCTGCAGAGGGGGCTCGGTGAGTGCGGCAGGCGGTCCCGCCCGCGCCCGCCCGCAGCCCCACGCCGAACCCGCGCACTGGCCACTTACCCGGGCCGGCCAGGCGGGGGTCCCTCCAGGGCGAGCCCTGCACCACTCCGGGCCAGAAGATGGGCGGGCGCCCGGGAAGCTCCGCCAGGGGCTTGGGATAGCCGCGCGCAACGGCGGCCGCGGGCCCGAAGTAGACGCCAGCCGACGAGGCCAGCCCGTTGAGCCGGGGCAGGCCGCCCAGGAGGCCGCCACCCGCTGCGCCCACCGGCCGCCCCAGGATGTCGCTGATGCCGTGCGGGGTGCCAAGGGGCAGCTGCGCGCCCAGGCCGCCCAGCGCGGGCGCCTTGAAGCCGGCCGGGCCCTGCAACGCATATGGGAACAGCGACGTCTTCATCTCGGCCATGTTGTGCAGCGCGGCCAGCGGGGCGCTGCTCAGCACGAACGCGCCCGGGCGGTTAGCGTCCATGGGCGCCGCCGCCGCCGGCCCGGACGCCCATCCGGGCCCCGCCGCCGCCGCCGCCCGCCGGCCCGGGAAGTTTGCGCGCGGCCCGGGCGGGCGCCGGGCGAGGGCGCCGACGGCGCGGAGGGCGGGCGCGAGGGCGGGTGGCGGCTCCGGCGCAGGGCGGGCGGCGGCGGGGGCGCTCCGGGAGGCGGCGGCGGCAGCGGCAGCCCCGGGGCCGGTCGGAGCGGCGCCGCGCGGGCCGGACGCGCTGATAACCGCGGGGCCCCGGCGCGGCGCGCGCGCTGATTGGCTGTGGGCGCCCGCGGCCCGGCCATTGGCCAGCGCCCGCCATCCGCGCGCCCCCGCCGCGCACTCCATGAAGCGCCCATTAGCGCGGCGGGTCCCTCCCGGGCCGTAAATTTGCCCCCTGATTTATCTCCTGGGGGACGAAATAAATCCCGTTGGATGGGAGTTTAGTTAGGCAAAGGTTTTAATGGGAAATCAGGAAAAAATACGAGAGCATATTTTATCACCGAGAGAATGCAGATTTGAGGATCCACTCGGCACACGCGTTGCGCCCTGTTCGGTGCAGAGGCGCCGGCGGGAGGGCGCGGGGAGCCAGGAGGCACTCTCGGGGTCGCGGCCCCAGGTTTGAGGGAGTACCGAGAACATTTCCGAGAACCTCCTGCTCCGGGATGCAGAGGGCACGAGAAGCGGAATGTCAGCGTCCACGGGCCGAAGGTTAGACTTGGCCCGCGAGAATCCGCTCTGTTTCCCCACCCAGTGGCTGGCGCCTCGGCGAGGCCTGTCCCGGGGCCGCCGGGTCGCGTGTGGTGGGTATGGGACCGGGTTCCCGTTCACTCCCGGCCCCGCGGGGCTGTACTCGGCCGGGCTGGGTCATTTCCCGGTCACGCGGTGGCACCTCATTCCCGGGAGGCAACCTGAACCCGGAGCTCGGATCTGGACGCCGCGCGGGACCTTACGCGCAGTCGCTCCCTCGCGAAGCGCGGCCGGAGCCTGGGGTCGGGGACCCTGGCAGACTGAGTCCGGGTCACGGGGCGTGCGGGGCCGCGGGCAGAAGCGCGGCCTTTTGACTGGCGCGCCGGGCGCGTGGTGTAGTCCTGGGGTGAGAACTCCTCCCACCTCGTAGGTGGTTGTGCGGAGGTTCAAATAAGATCGCCGTAAACTGCGGAGAGCAGGCGCCGAAGAGGCGCCGAGTACAATCGTGGACCTTGCCTCCTTGGTTCTCTTGGGTGGTGTCACATATTATTAAGTGATGATTATTACTATTATTCGCTGCCCGTTGGGAACGTGACGGGAACGCGTACCAACCGACGGCCGCCGATTCGTCGGAGGGGGGGCGGGTTGCGGTGTCTGCCAGCCGGCCTTTCTAGGGCCTGGTGCGGCTGGTTAACAACGACTTTCCCGTTTCACCCGGGCCGCCAGGATTTCGGTGGCACAAACGACAGCGGCCCTCTCGGCTCTGGGCAGGAACCCAGCGTCCCCTGGTACCGGGATCTCCAGGGTTCCATTTTCGTTTTGGGCAGTTCTACGAGTGTGGTGCTGCGAGTCCCTACGCCAGATCGCCTCTAAGAAAGCCACTGGCCGCCGGGCCTGGGCGGGCGTTAGGTGGCTCCCGCGCCCCGTGCTGTCCCGGGCGGCGCGCCACCATGCGTGATACCGGCCGGCTTCGTGTGCGGTGCAGCTCGTGCGCAAGGGAGTTTCTCTCTTCCCGCTTGCTTGGCCGGGCCGCACTCGCGGGATCCGGGTGCGGCTGCCCCGCAGGCGATCCGCACCAGCCGAGCCAGACCCCGGAAACCGAGCTTCTCCGCGCTCACTATGGCGGCTGAGCCCTGAGATCCGCCCCGGGCCTGGCTTGCGCCCCTTACCTCGGGCACAGCGTATGTGAGAGAGCGCAGCCGCGGATCCTTTTCTGCCGGGTTTGGGCCCCTCTGGGCTCCTGGAAGGCGGCAGCCGGGCCTCCCAAGCCTCTGATCAGGGAGGGAGGTCAGGACTTGGGGGAGGGACCAGAGGGACTGGGGCGGGGCCGCGTCAGGGGCGGGCCGGGCCCCTTCTCCCGACACTGCCGGGGGGAGCAGGTTCTGGATTGCTGCGGCTGAAGTCCTCTTGGCGGGCCAGGCGTGGCGCGCCCGGACGGTCGACAGGGCGCATTATCCTCCCTGAGACCTTGGTTCGGTGGCAGGAGGAGCACTGCCGCTCTGGGCGCCGCGCTCTGCTCCTCGAGCCCCCAGGCTCAGGCCTCTGCATCCTCCTTCCCTCCGAGGAAACGGTGCCGACCCGCTCCCCTGCATCCCGGGGGAGCTTGCGCCCCGGGGCCCTCCCTGGGCTGCGGCCGGAACGCTTGGGGTCGCGAATGGGGCTGTGCTTGGCTCTCCAGGGAGCTGGGTGCCGTGGGTGCGGGATGGGGGGGGCCGGAGTGCCATTTGGAGGGGCCAGAGTGGGTTGAGGGCGCCGAGAGTGGGGTGAGGGCAGCTGCTTCTCCATGCTTCTCCATGCTGTCTGGCGGAGGGTGTCTCGGTGCCCTGTCCACGCGCCCTGTCCCGCCCCGCGCGCGGGGTTCCCAAGCCCCAGACGCCCGCCCGCCTACCCTTCCGGACGCGGTGGCACGGGACAACCCCCACCACCATCCCCGACCCCAGCGCCCCAGTTCCGGGTGTGTAGGCTCAACCTGTTTCACCTGTCGGCCCGCCATCTCCGGGCACTCCGGGGCTGCGTGCCTCCGCTTGGCGCCTGGCCCCCGCCCCACCTTCTCCTCCGGCGCTCCCGGGAGCCGCCCTCCCGGGTAGGACCGAAGGAAACGCCTCCCCGCCCCGGGTCGGCCAGGGGAGAGAGGATCCTGCGGGGAAGGAGCGCCTCGGGTCGCGCCGCCCGAGCCGATTCCGCCGGAACGGACGGGTCCGCCAATGCCCCCGCCTGGTGCCGAAGGAGAAGCCCCGCTAAGGAAGGCGGCGGTGCGCCTCGCCGCGCTCTCACGTTGACGTCGCGGGCAAATGCGGAGCTCGCGGTTTGGCAGAGATCTTGACTTAGTCACGTTTATTTATCGGGTCATGCTCCCTGTCAGGCGCGCTCGGGGAGAGCCACGTGAACAGCGAACGCCACCCTGCACCCCGGCGGGCACGACTGGGTGTTGTTCAGTCGCCAAGTCGTCGGGCTCTTTGCGGCCCCATGGGCTGCAGCAGGCTCGGCTCCCCTATCCCCCACGGTCTCCCGCAGCTGTTCAGATTCATGTCCATTGAGTGGGTGATGCCATCTAACCATCTCATCCTCTGCCGCCCTCTTCTTCAACAATAAACAAAAACCCGCAAGTCCGTGCAGCAGAGGAACGGTGGGACCAATGATGGCTGGGAAGAGGGAGGTCAGGGAAGGTGGTCCCTCAGGAGGGCCAGCCAGGACCAGCCGGTGTCCTAGCCAGGACTGGGTCGGAGCCTGGCAGGCGCGGGGCCGGGGGACGGAGGGGAGGAAAGAGGTTTGTCTCTGAAAGGAGCTTGGCTCCCGTCTCCAACCACGCAGATAGCTCTGAAGTTGGCAAACGGATGAAGATTTTTCATTTTGAGGGGCTGGTAAGTCGTGGAGCTGCCCCTTGCCCCAAGCACGCCTCTTCGATGGCTCCCTGCAAAGGGCAAAGGACCCTGGCTTTGTCCTCTCACGTGGGACCAGTCCTCGACCTCCGAGAGCAAGAGAAGGAGACTGCACCTGGGGGCGGAGTCAGGGGGCTGCTCACCAGGGGTTGGTGGGTCAAGAGAACTCAGTGCCTGCCAGCTGGGGGCGCAGGGATGTCGGGTGGCGTGGCCCCCGGGGCCCTGGAGCCGGAGAGGCCGCCTGATGGGCGCCTGTGCTGCTGGAGGGGCTCCCTGGTTCTGCATACGCTGAAGGGAGCTGGGTGAGCGCAAACCCCAATCCTCCCCGCAAACATCCGGGCCTGTCCCGCTGGTGCCCTCGCCTGGCCGACCCCGGAAAGGCAGCTGGCGGAACCCCTGCCCGCTCCGCTCCGCTGACCCCCAGCGCCACCCGCAGGGTGACTGCCTAAAGGGTCACCTCACCCAGGCTGAGGGTGCGCCTGGGCCTGGGCGGGGGGGCGGGGTACGGGGGCCACGGAGAGGAGGCCCAGCGGGGCGCCGGCCCGACCCACCCTCTCCCCGCTGCTTGTAGCCCAGTCCTGCCCCCCATACTCCGCTTGGGTCTAATCCCCATGAGATGACCAGTAAGCCTCAGACCCAGGCCCCAGCGGCCCCCTCCCCTCTGACCCCACACCGGTCCCTTTGCTGCCGCCCTGCCCTCCACCACTCCCCGGACTACCGTCCGCTGGCTGTCCTCGTCCTGAGGCTCACTCTGCTCCGTCCGCTCTGAGCCCCTCCACACTGATGCACCTGCCGTCAAGTGGGCACCTGGCTGCAAGGGCCCCTCATGGCTGGGGCACCCAGGTGGCTAAGTGCTACAGGGCCAAGAAACGAACATGAACCCAGTTCCAGGCTTCAGAGGGTTTTCCCAAAGCCTGGGCTCCCCCAGGGAGATCCCTATACTCAAGTGTCAGACACCATGGGCGTGTGGGGGGGTCCCTGAACGGGGCTTTGAGCCAAGCACCTTCCCTGGGAAGATGCTGGCAAGACCCTTGGCAGGTGGGAGGGGCCCAGCAGGTCTGTAAAGGAAGCGGCAGAGACCAGGGAGCAAAGGCCGAGGGGCCCGGGCTACCCGCCCCTTCCCGGCAGGAGGCGGCCTGGACAACGCCAGGGCTCCCGGACCTGCGAGGAGCTCCCACCCCTCCCCCTTGCGCTGCGAGGCTCCGGCTTCTCTGGGCTGAAGCCCCGCCCCCATCCAGGGACAGGTGGGCGTCTCCCCCCTGCAGAGCCCCTCCCCGCGCCCCAGTTCCCCTTCTCCAGCTCCTGTACTTCTTTCAAAGTTATGCGTCTTGATACACGTAGGAACATCCCCAGATCAGTGCACAGAACCACACTATTCCTTCTTGTCTGCAGACCCCCGCCTCTCTCACCATGCTGTGTGCGGGCCTCACCTTCCTTCTGAAAGAAGCGCCCAGTCGCCAGGTTGAGACTGCTCACCCGTCCAACAGAAACAGGGCGGCTGTGACCACGTGGCCTCCCAGGACCTGCGGCTGTGCAGGGCCGCACGTCACCTGACCTCACGACTCTGGGTCACTCCCTCCCGGGGGCACATGGCCTCAAGCCTCTCGTGCCTGCTGGGAGGTGCCCACGTACGAACAGACGTCCACCCTCCACTGACGTAGGCCCAGTTGTTTTCAGGCTCTTCTCAGGCAGCTTCTTAAGAGGGTGGCACCTTGCAGTCTCCTTGACTGGTGCACCTGGGCTCAGCAGGGCGCCCCATCTGATGGGCAGGCCCGGCCTCAGCCTCTCCGTCCCTGTACTGGGCGGCGCTGGCCACACCCCCGCGACCCCGCCCACCTGGGCTTCCTTCCTCCCTCCCCGGGGCCCCGCCCCCAGGCCCGCTACCCACCCCCTCACACTTTCCACGTGAACGTCCAACGGGCACCGAGGCTGGGTCACCTCCTCATTTCCAAGGTCCTGCAAGGTTCTTGGTCCAGGACAGGCTCTGATCCACCAGGGGCCCAGGCTGCTAAGAGCTCGAGTGAAGGAATGGCTGGATGAACGCCTCACCGGCCGAGTATCGGGGGCTCAGGAGGGAACCGCCCATGCGGGTCTGGTCCACGCCAAAGACATGGACAAACCTGCCCCTCAACCTCCCCCGTCCACTCCAGGCCCGCGGGCCCCCAGCTCCGGCACCTTTCTGGGGTTGCCATTTTGCTCTGCTTTCTGCTTCTGGGTGGTGCTCGGCTCTTGTTGGAGACCTGTGGCCCCCAGTCCCTCGCAGCCACATCCAGGCTGGGCCGGGGTTGGGGGGGGGGGGGCTGGGAAGGGGCTCCAGCCCCCAGGAGTGCGGCTCCCACTCCCTCCCTGGAGGGGTCCAGCTGAGGCACGCACCCAGAATGTTCTGACATGAGCTGGAAATCACTCCCCACCCCGTGCCTGTGAAAACTGGAGCCAGGCAAAGGAGCCCAGAGGAGGAGGTGCAGCCGCATGGCGCCTCAGAAGCGCTCCTCGGGGTCCCAAGACTCGTGTCTCCTTCAGGGAAGGACAAAGACAGGGCGGCCATAAATCAGCCCCAAGCTCATCCCAGGCCCCCCGCCCCGGACCCCCGCACCAGACGCGCAGTCGCGTAATGATCTCTCTCCGGGGCTGCTCTCCCGGGGGTCTGACCGCGTGCCAAACGCGCTAATTGGGCGCCTAGCGCAAGATTTGTGTTAGGGCATCGGCTCCAGCCTGTTCGCTGTGCTCCCAGGATGGCTCGGACAGCGCTGGCCAAGTGGACGCTTCCGGAAGGGCTTCTGGCTGCTCTCCAGGCTGCTCTGGATGCCGTGGGGGCTTGCTGGCAGGTGAGGGTCCAGCTGTGCTGTGACCAGCGTCACCCCCACGCCTGGGCCCCGCCGATGTCGTTGGCCGAGGCAGGGGGCTGCACTGATGCTATCTTCTGCTCCCGCCGCGGGCGGGGTCTGGCGCTCAGGCCCGGAGCGTCCACGTATCCCCAGGTCTTTATTAAAATGCCTCTTGGGGTAGAGGCGGCAGACAGGAGGCCAGTTAACGACTGAGCCCGACACATGTACGTCGGCGTTATTGACAGGGTGACCCCTGCACAGTCCCCAAGGCGCCCAACGGCTACTTGGGGGAGGGCCTGCTTCCCGGAGACCCATGAGGGGGTGGAAGCTGGGGCGGGGCCGCCCCAAGGACCATCCCAGAAGGCGGGGGTCATCTCCAGGGGAAGATCTGCCGCTGATGGGCAACTATTCACACTTTTAAAGGGTCACTGGGCAGCTGGCTGGACCAGGAAGGGTTTCAGGGAAGCACGTTGAGGTCCCCGCCCCGTTCTGGGGGGAGGGGGCGGCAGGCAGGGGTCCTGGGTGGAAGGAAAGCCTCTCCACAGGCGCACAGGTCAGGGCTGGTGTCTGCCGCAGGCTGGCACCTCTCCTCTAGGCTCCTCAATGGGGACAGCAGTTCCCCGACTTTGAGGAACGTGTCTGCCATGTGAGGCAAAGAGCACCCCATGCCTCCTGCAATGCCTGGGGGGCTTCTGATCCCCAGCCCAGGCTGCCCACTGCCTGGCCAACCCCCATCTGGGAAATGGGTCTCACAGGGCTAGGGAGGCAGTGAGCTGGGCCCAGAGGCTTGTCTACCCCAAGCCTCCTAAGGGCTTCAAAGCTGTGCAGCTGCCAGGCCACCAAACCCCTATGCCATGGGGTAGGGGTGCGGGCACCCCCAGGGGCTGGCGGCCTGTGACATCATTACGAAGTTTGGTCTGCGGGATCTGTGAGCTTGCGTTCCACAGCCTGGTTGCCTCTTCCTACAAAGGGTCCCAAGAGGTTGTGCCTAATTTAATTCACCTCAGGAAGTTAATCCACCTTCCCGGCCAGAGTTCCTCCTGCCTTGCCCGTGGGGGTCCCGGGCACACAGCGGGTGTCCTGGGCTCATGGGGGAGGGGTCCGAGGCACACAGGGGGAGTCCTGCACATGCGGGGGGTCCCAGACACTTAGCAGGTGTCCCGGGCACACGGGCTCCCGTGCACAAAGGAGGGTGCGAGGCTCGCGGGGCGCAGGCTGGGTGCTCCCTGGGCCCCGCGGGCTCCGGCCGCGGTGGAGGCGGACTGACGGCAGAATTTGGATCCTGGTTCTGCTGTCAAGGTGTCTTTGATGGCCTCAGGCCAGGGCGGCGTTCCTGGCATCTTTGGAGAAATGACAGTTGACAAAAACCTGGGTGGAAAGCAATTTTGTCTCAAACAGAGCTTTTCTTCTGGTCATGAGGGTGACAGACACCAGCTGTGAAACACTGAACCCAGTGAAGACAGGAGCCGTCTGCCACGGCTCAGCGCGCACCCCGCGGCGTGACCGGCCTCCTTTCCGCTAAACCCTTCGCTCTCCCGCACGACCGCAGCCTGAGCACCTGCGGGGCCAGCACTACCCCGGTCCCCGGGGACATGACCCCTAAGCACCGAGTGTATGAAAGACGCCACAAGTGGGCGGTCTCTCTGTGTAAGACCCCCACCCAGAACTAACTCACATGCTCTCCAGTCCAGGCCCCTCTGCCCACCCAACCTGTGTCCCGGCACCCGCATGGCACCACTGGGCAGGACCCAGGATCGCAAGCAGTTTTGTGGGTGTCCCACAGTCTATATGCCAGCGCCTTGGGTTTTCCCAATTTTCCACCTTTAGCAATTGTACTGGGAGGAAGGCGGGGTACGTGTGCAAACCTGGTGACCGTGCTGGGATGAGTCCCTCTGGGCCCCTGAGCAGATCTGGAGGTTCTCGAGATCATCCTGCCGACGGGCGTGGTTCCAGCAGTGCTGCTGGTCTTCCGTGCCCTGGTGTGCCGTGTCCTGCCTCGCTTCTCACCTGTGGTTGCCCCCCGTTCTTCCCCTTTGTCATCCGGTCTGCTTTTCTGCTTGTTTAGTCTTCCTCTGGCTAGGACACAACATGGAGACCTGTGAGGTCCAGGTGAGGAAGGTGGGGGCATCCCTGCCAACCAGGCAGTCTGCAGGTGACCTACAGACGTGTGTGACCAGACTGTAAGGCCTCTGAGGTCCAACTCAGAGCCACAGTTGGTAACAGTGGAAGCTACAAGCTGTTCTGAGGACAAACCCGGCACCAAAGTCCTTAAGAGTTAAAAAGTGACAGAAAGGCACAAAGAAGCAAAAAGAAACCAAATTGTGGCCGTGAACCTTGACTCACCTCCTCGTCCATGATGGCCCGAGTCAGACGCGGGGACTGGAGGGCTAAATGATCGGTGCTGGGATCTAGTAAATATATTGATTTCTCTGCTCTGAAAACAGAGACACGACCAAGTTACGGGAGCGACCGCACATTATTCACAAAGCAGGTATCAATAGTTTCACCGAAGTAAACAGACTGCTTGTCTCCTGGGAGAACAGCAACCCGGGCCGGGGCTGTGTGTGAAGTGTGAGACATCCGCGAAAACGAGCACGATGGGGGCCGCCTGCTCTGACAGCATTTCTAATATAATAGCACTTGGGGAAAATGTGCCATCATTTCATTAAATAGATTGTCATTTCATCGTTAAATATATGGACACTTATCCAGAGAAAAATCTCATAAGCAGCCACGGCACCAAACCCTGCCCTGGGGAGGAGCCTGCGCGGGAGGGGGAACAGCCTGTGAGAGGAGGGGGAGCCCGGGTAAGGGGTGTGGCCTGGGGAGGAGGAAGAGGTTTGGGGGAGGGGAAGAGCTTGTGGACGAGGGGAGGAGCCTGCAGAGGAGGGGGAGGGACTTGGAGAAGGGGCGTAGCCTGCAGAGAAGCAGAAGGGACTTGGTGGAGGGGCAGAACCTGTGGAGGAGAGGGAGGGACTTGGAGGATGGGGTGGAGCCTGAGAAGTGGGAGGGACCTGGGAGAGGGGCGGAGCCTGTGGGGGAGGGGGAGGGACTTGGTGGAGGGGCGGAGCCTGCAGAGGAGGAGGGACTTGGAGGAGGGGCGGAGCCTGCAGAGAAGCAGAAGGACTTGGTGGAGGGGCAGAACCTGTGGAGGAGAGGGAGGGATTTGGAGGAGGGGGTGGAGCCTGAGAAGTGGGAGGGACCTGGAAGAGGGGCGGAGCCTGTGGAGGAGGGGGAGGGACTTGGATGAGGGAGTGGAGCCTGAGAAGTGGGAGGGACTTGGGGGAGGGGTGGGGCCTGTGGAGAAGTAGGAGGGACTTTGGGGAGGGGCGGAGCCTATGGAGGAAGGGGAGGGACTTGGAGGAGGGAGTGGAGCTTGAGAAGTGGGAGGGACTTGGAGGAGGGGCGGGGCCCGCGGAGGAGGGAGAGGGCATATGGTGCCTTCCTTCCTTCTCGCAGTGTCCAGTGTCCACTTCTTCCCCGTGTTTCCTGTGTACATGATTCCTTTTATTAACTCAAACATCAAAGGTCCACATCCTGGGAGCTGACTGGCTGTTGGTCAGGACGGATGAGGCCGGCCTGCGTCTGTTTGAGCTCGAGAACCGTCTTTTCCCGCCCTGTTGACTGCGGGTCTGTCAGCAAAACTAGCGACAGGGGCAGAGGAAGCTGGAGTCCCAGGGGCGGCTGCGCGGTGCGGTCAGCAGGCGAGGTGGTTCTGGCCATGGGGTGCTCATGACGTGCGGTTCCTCTGAGCAAGCCCCCTTGACTGGACCCGAGGGCCCCAGACCTGCTGGGCCGCAGCCCCGGGCTCATTCAGGAGCCTCTCCGCTCTCAGCTGGGGCCCTCCTGAGTCTCCACCCTGCTACCCCCATGCGGGACGTTCACCGCGAGGCCTGCCTGGGGTCCAAGGAGCATGCCAGGACTCGGGGCTGGTCCCTGCAGCAGGACAGCCTCCTCGGTTACTGCTCGTGCCTGGAGAGGCTGGGGAGGACCTGCGGGCCAGCGGCGGAGCTCCGGCCCGCGGTGGGGGGTGCCATGTGAGCGGCTACAAGCTCCTCCAGCGGACTGCAGAGTCAGCTAGAGAGGCAGGCTGAAGGCCACGAGGGGCAGGCATGGAAGCACCCTGATCGTGGGCTGCAGGGCAAGAAGGCTGCAAGGGGGCATGACGGGGGGTGCGTCGGAGGAGGACAGCCCCCCGGATCTGGCCCCTCCATGCCCTGCCTGGGGCAGCTCTGGTCAGGACCAGGCTGCTGTCCTCCAGCTGATCGGAGCCCTGAGTCTGGGCAAGATCGTTTGTGTGTGTGTGTGTTTTTTTAATATCGTTTGTTTTTATCTTAACGTCTCACTGCATATCCAAACTGGCTCCGGAGCCAGCAAGTCAGGGGGTGATTGGTAGCTTTGTAATACTGACCCTGCAGCCGGGACACCTGGGTAGTCGGGGAACTCAGATGCTGAGGCCCGAGAGCCCTGGGACTTGGAGGCCACGGCCAGGCCAGCAGAAGGTGGTTCAGGCTGCATACAAATCTTCTTCCCCCTTTTACTTAAATGCTGAGATTTCGGCCCTAAGGATGATGTCTGCACTGTTTTCGGGAAAATCCAAACTAGCCTGTTTTGAGCGGCTGGAGGGCCGATTGGCAGCCAGGGTGGGAGCCTTCGGAGGGCAGCCTGCTCCAGGATGCCAGCCCTCAGCAGACGGCCGCACCTGTGGCCACACCTAGCTCTCCTCACTTGTCCCGGCTCCTGAAACTTGTCCCCATCACCTGTCACTGCCCCATCACTCCCGGGGTCAGGGGTCAGGTGTGACAGCTTCCATCACTACAGACGCCATCCTGACATGGTCCTTGGCCGCAGCGGTGGAGGTCAGACACGCCCCCCTCCCCAGGCTTGTCCCCCTCCATGCCCCGCCTCCACTGCCTGCCTGGGGACTGTCCCCACTGTCCCAGCCCCCGCCCAGACCCAGGCTCGTCCAGTACAGCTGCCCCCCGAGAGGCCTGCGCCTCCCTGGGGAGGGGCTCTTGCTGGCCCCACAGATCCCTGGAGGTGGCCCCCCAAGATCCTCTGGATGGCAGCCCCCCCTGCCCGCCTCCAGTGTCCTCCACCAGATAGTATGCATGACTTACATGGCTCAGCTGGTGAAGAATCCACCTGCAACGTGGGAGACCTGGGTTCGATCCCTGGGTCGGGAAGATCCCCTGGAGGAGCCCATGGCAACCCACTCTAGTATTCTGGCCTGTAGAATTCCTTGGACTGTGTGTGGTCCATGGGGCCGCAGAGAGCTGGACACGACTGAGTGACTTTCACTTTCACTTTAATGGAACAGTAAACCAAAAGCCCTCTGTAGAACAGCCACTTGGCCCTGTGGAGGACAGACGCCTGGGCCCCCCATGTCCACCTCACCAGGTGTTCCAGCAGAGTCCCCGGGGGGTCCCTGCCTGCCGGCTCTATTCCTGGCCTCTGAGGCAGAGAACAGGAGACCCAAGCTGCCACTAGATACATGAAAAGATGGTCAACTCACTGGTCAAAGAAATTCCACCCAAACTGCCCCCGAGACGCTGGCCCCTGGCATCCCTGAGTCTGGGGGCTCCAGCCGCAGCTTCTTCCAGGGGCGGTTCTGAGCCCGAGAGCTGAGCAACCTGTCAGAGCATGGTTCCCGGGCGCGGGGGTCCTAGGGCTCAGGCAGGGAGGCCCCTGGTCCCCCCCCCCCGGACTGTTTGCCCCCAGAACCCCTACCCCAGAGCCTGGCTCAGAGCAGGTGCCCAGAAGAACAGGGAGGGTGTGGGGGCACCCCGATCCCAGGGCTCTGGGCCGAGGAAGCTCCACCCTATTGTCCTGCTGCCACCTCTCGCCGTGTGTCACAGAATTAAAACCTGTAATAAGAGAATTTAAGAGCTCCCCATCAGCTCCATCCCGGCCATTAGCCAACAGCACGGGGTGTTAATCTAGTCATCTGCCTCTGTCTCAATGAATTGTGATAAAAACGTCAAACAATTAGATTATCCTGGCCGCCAGCACCCTTGATTGAGTGGCGAGGCAGGGCACGTCCCTTGAATCACCCTGACAAAGAGGCTGCTCACTGCAGGGAGTCCCCCAGCCCCTCCAATTCCACGTCAGGGCACGGTCCATCCAAGGCCAACACAGGTCCCGGGAGCAGAGCTGTCTCTCAGGAGACCCCCTTCTGGGCGTGGGGACCCTGGGGGGCCAGACTGATGCTGGGTGGAGGGGAGGGGCAGGCAGCCCCCTCCCCTCCGGGACAACCCCTGGGAGGCTAAGGTCACGGGCCCCTCCCAGAGCGCCAGAAGGGCTGCCCGCGGAGAAGCCCCTGGTCCAGGGGAAGACCCCTCAGTTGGGCTGCCACCTGGAGGGAGTTTGCAGCGGCCGCTCCCCAGGAACCACGCCGCCTTCTTCTTTGTAAGGGCAGAGACGTGCTGAAAATTGATTTCTCTGTTGGAAATGGGATAATGAGACTGGTTGTTTCTATCTCCATCATCGTCATAATAAAATGAGAGGACGTGAAGTAATATTGTATGTCTTAATGCAAGGGAGCATTAATTGAATACAAATGGCCTTTCTTGAAGTTGCTGGGTTATATTTCAGACATATGGGATAATGATGCCAGTTAATCATTTTTACAAGATATAAAATTACTGGCTCCTCCAGGAAGATCATTAAGGAAAACAATTGTTCACAGCAATTGAAAATAGAGTTTTAATTATTTAATACAGAAATTAAACTATTAGAGACCAGTGTTGAATGAGGGAACTTAATAGAAATTTATATACAAGAGTCTGTGAACATTTTAGCTTTATTAACCCACCTAATTTCTTAATCCCAATCAACCCAGAAGGGCTGTTTGAGCTGTGAGAGGGAATTAACTGCTGGGAGAGGAAGGTGGGCCCAGGTGCTGGAGGCCCTGGGGGACAGGGGACCCAGCTGGAACCGTAGGCCTGCCCTCTGGAGAGGACCAAGGCAGGTGCCCTCACGCAGACGGGCGAGCTCTGGGCCAGGACAGACGGAGGCCCGGATCTCCCTCGAGGTGAAAGCAGGGGCCACGTCCTGGGAGACGGACCTTGGTCTGTGCCTGGTGATGCTGTTCTGTGGGATTCCATGAGCAAAAGGGTGCTGCCCGGGGGGTGGGGGGTGGGAGGGGGGAGCTGGGACCACCCCTCGGGCAGATCATAAGAATGGGAGCCCCCTGCCCGGGCTGGCCCGGCTCCACAGCCCACAGCCCCCAGACCCCCAGCCATGAGGGGGACCCTGGGCTCCTCACCCATTCAGAGATCCCCCCAACCCAGTGGCCCTCATCCCGGGGCACTGGAACTGTCGTGTTTGCAGGCAGCCTGTCTGAGGGTAGGAAGGTTTTGAGCAAGATTCTGACTAACATCTCAAAATGACAAGGCCTTTACCAAGTGTGAAAACACCAGGAGCTCGCTGTAGGAAACAGAAAATCAGTGCTTTTCTCCCTTTAATTTCCCCCTAAATTTCCTACAATAAAGCATACTGCTAAAAGAAACTCCGTATTTTAAAAATATGGAAACCACTATTTCCAAGATGTAAATTCAGAAAGCAAGTTGAACTTTGAAGCAGGTGATTGACTAACAGAAACCGATCGGTCCCAACCCCGGCTGCTGGGAGCCCCCCCGACCCCGCCGCGTCCTGGGCGCCGCGCTGTCCGGGGAGGCCGGGGTTCCAGGACGACCAGCTCAAGGTCGGGGAGCTGGTCTGGACTCTGGAGCCCAGGCTGGCCCCGAGCCAACTGCTGCTCAGGAAGGGGGAGGCTGGGTGGGGGCAGGGCGGGGATCTCCAGGGGACGCTGCCCCCGCCCCGGCGCCCGGGGCGCCCCGTCACCCCTCTGCGTCCTTTCTGGAACACTCACAGCTTGCAGGCCTGGCCGCCCTTTCTCAAAGGGCTGTGCACTGTTGGAATTACATTGTCTCCTATTATTACCAATAAATTCCAAGTGATCTTTTCTCTCCTTATAGTTTTTAGGGTTACATAAATTTCACCTAAGCAGTTTTTCGTGCTTGAATATATTACAGAATGCCACTTGTGTTACAGCAGCTAATTGATACTGTGATTTGTCATGTTGCCGGCACATAACTCAGAGGGCGACTGAAGCCCCGGCTACACGGAACAGCACTCACATTTCTCACAGGAGAGGCACAGCAGCAGGTGAAAAATGTGACTCTGCGCGGATGAAGTATTTCCAGAAGCTTTTATCCTTGTTGTCTGGGTCGGTGCCAGCATCTTTCTAGAGGGAAGCTCGTATTTCCAACGCTGCTCCATTTGAATTTATTCCCTGGTCATTAGCGCTTTTTTGAAAAAAAAGAAAAAAGAAAACGGGAACAAATATGCGTATATGTTTGAAGAAAAGAAAAAAATCAAACATAAAAGAGGGGACTTGTCACCTCAATATAATCAAAAATGAGCTCTTAAAAAACTTCTTATGGTGAATTAATTATAGATTCACAGGAAGCTGCAGAAACAGCGCAGGCAAACCCGGAGCCCGGGCTGGAGCTGCGACTGGGCGGACCCGCGTGCTGCAGGCCCCGCCACGGGGTGTCTGTGTGACGTGCGTCTGTGTGTAGCTTCTGTGTCTATGTGTGTGTGTGTGTCTGTGTTGTTTCCCTGTGTTTGTGTGTGTTCATGTCTGTATGTCTGTGTCTGTTGTGTGTCTGTGTGACGTGTGTCTGTGTGTAGTTTCTGTGTCTATGTGTGTGTGCCTGTATGTCTGTGTTGTTTCTCTGTGTTTGTGTGTGCCCACGTGTTTGTGTGTGTCCGTGTCTGTATGTCTGTCTGTTGTGTGTCTGTGTGTGCATGTCTGTGCGTGGCAGGGCACGGCGCAGTGTTCTCCCACATGTAGATCTGTGGCTCTGTCACAGCCAGGGTGCAGAATCCGCTTTGCCCCAAGGCTTCCGTGGGCCCTGTTCTCTCTGCTGTTCTGAGCTTGGAGGATGTTGTGTGAACGACATCACAGTGGATGATCTTCTTGGTGTTGGCTTCTCCACTCAACACGATGCCCTTGAGGTCCAATCCAGCCACGGGTGGCTTCCTTTCCATCATGGGCGTTCCAGCAAGTAAAGGCGCTGTCTGCTTAACCACTTGAGGTGGAGGCCTTTGGGTTGGTTCTAGTTTTTGCTCTAATGGGATGAAGCTGGCAGACACATTCATGCGGGTGTTTTTGTGTGAACCTAAATTTCCGTTCCTCTGGGATCCATGCAGAGGCTGGCTCAGGTGCTAACTGCACACGCAGTTATGAAAACCTGCCAAGCTCTTTTCCAGAAGGGCTGCACCGCTTTAGGTTCCTTCCAGAGACACATGGGAGACCAAGGATTCCTGGCGTGTTTGCTTTGCATTTCCGGTCCCTCGATTCAGGGGAAACGAGGTCTTGGCCCCAGTCTCCCTGCTGGTTCTTCTGCCTGCCCCTGCCACCAGCCTGTCCCCTCCGGGTCCCCACAGCCCTGCGGAGCTGGGTCTGCCCTGCAGCTGTCGGAGCACAGACCAGGCCGCCTCTGCCACGGGGCCGGGACATCAGGGCTGCCGAGTCCCACGCCAGCCATGCCAGCAAGGCATTTGCAGTGGACACCCCAGCCCTTCCCACCCCTTTGGCAAAGCCCCACGGGGCCAATGGGTGAGGTCCCGGGCTGGGCCCCCGGGCGTCCTGAACACACAGTCACCTCTACCCGGAATGTGAGTCCCACTCCCAGGTGGAAAGCTGGGGCAGGGACGCCTGGGGGCTCAGGTCGTGGCCACACCCTCCCTGTGAGTTTGGATGTGCTGGCATCTGCGCCAGGCGGGGGGCAGAACCAGGACGGTCCCTACTTTGGGGGCACAGAAACACAGCTCGGAGGTGATGAAGCTGTTTATTGAAGCACTTGGACAGACCCGTGTCCTCATTAGGAGCAAAGGCATGGAGGCCTGGGGCCCCAGGGAGAGCCTGGAGAAGCAAGGGGCCCGGGGTCCAGGCAGCTGTGGGGTGGGCCCAGGTACCCCCACCCGCCCCCAGGGACTCTCCACCCCCCACCACGGGGCCCTGGCTTCACGGTGGAGACGGGCACGCGCTGCCCTGTGCAGAACGGGGTGGGGGCTCCGCTGCGCAGCCTGGCAGGGGTCTCAGGAGGAGGCTGAAGGCGCCTGGGAGTGGGCCGGGCGCCCCTCACACGATGGCCTGGTGCGGCAGCCCATACAGGACCGTGTTGAGGGTGATGGGGAGCCGCTCGGAGCCCTGCAGCTGCGGCCGGAGTGCCGCCGGCCGGTCCTTCCAGGCGTGCAGGGACTCGTCTGGGGAGAGCAGATGGGCGCGCGATGCAGGCTCAGGGGGACATACACCTGGGGCCAGCCCGACGGAGGGGATGGTGCCAGGCCCTGCCTTCCAGCACTGCCCAGGTGTGGACGCCGCGGGCCACAGGCCACCCTCACCCGCTTGCCCGTGCGATTGCTCCCTCACTCACACACTCTCACACACTTGCTCCTACACGCTCACTCACACACCCACTCACACACTTGCTCATACACATACTCCCATACTTGCTCACTCACACACACATTCACTTATGCACACACACACTTGGCTCACTCATGCACTCACTCGCTCATTCAACAAGCATTTATTGTTTGGCCACGACCTCCCTGGCACTGTGGACCATGGGATTTTAAACTTTAGGCTCTTCTGCACTCTGTATTTGAAGACCTCATGAGCTAGGCTAACTCTTTCTTAGTTACAGCAGATTCTCGCGTCAGCGTGCTGCACTCGGGTTTTTCACACCAGAATCCACGTGGGCGCTGTCGCTACACGTGGACATTAGGGTTTCATTTGCACTGGAGGAGTGGGTGGGCTTCCTCCCCAAGAGCGCCCCGGGGGGCTTTTCAGGGTGTGAGGACCTGAGCCTTTTGAAGATAAAGATGTTCTAGTCATTTGCGTGTTTCTCCCTAAAAATACTGGATGCCAGATTTCGCACGGGCTATGGGCTGTCAGAGGCTGAGGGTCCCCAGAAACAGGAAGAGTGAGAGTCCCCCAACCCCAGACCCGAGGGGCTGGAGGAGGAGAGGCCATTGCTAGTTACCATGGTGGGCAGCTTCACTGGCTCCCACCTCCTGAAGCAGGCGGGTTGTTCTCCCGATCGGCCTGCCAACCGCCAACAGATCTAGAGAAGAAATCAGCCCTGAGATGGGCCATCCACCCCTCGCAGGCCCCAGGAGGCCTCATGGCTGCAGGACTGCACAGCAGGGCCGGAACCACTCACTTTCCCACAGGACCCGGGCCCGCATCGCGTTGTCCTGCAGGACCGTAGGCCACTGGCTCGCCACGATGCTCCCGACCCCCACCAGGCTCAGGAGGATGGCGGTCTCGACTGGCTCCTCCAAGGACAGCTGGAGTTCACTGCAGGGGACCAAGATGGTGGGCCAGCACGAGGGGCCCGGCCAGAGCCTCCCCGTCCACAGCCCAAAGAGTACCAAGTGTGGGACCCAGTAGATGGACTCACCATCCTTAAGCTTCTTGAAAAATCAAGATTCCACCTGCCCACCCACCGCCAGCCTCCCTACGTGAACAATTAAGTGCCATTTAGCAAGAAAAATCATTTCGGGGTACCGGCACACTCTGGATGGCTCCCTGCGTGGGGGGAGCTAAGAGGGGAAGCACCCCCCGCAGAAGCGGTCTGCAGCCCCGCTGCCCACAGCCCCTGAAACCCTGGGGGGGTGTGATGGATGATGTGGGGTGCTGGAGCCAGGTGTCCTCCCCACTGCCCCCTGTCTCCCGTCCCAAGCCCAGCTGCCTGAGGCTCCGGCCAGGCCTGTGGTCTGGGGGCAGGTCACAGCGGCCCGGCTGCCGTGGGGGGCAGGGCCAGTGCCCCAGATGGACATCCACCGCTCACACGCTCCCTGGGTCTCCCATCAGCTTCCAGAGGGGACCCCTGGCACCTCCTGCTCTCCGAGGACTCTGCGTGGCGCCGCACACTCTCATAGGACTGGGCCAAGTCCAGCAGCACCATCATCTGGCACTCTGTGGTCACAGGTGGGACTCATCGGTGGGGTGCCCAGGGCAGGGGGCGGGGGGGGGGAAACCCTGTGGGCAGGTGTCACCCAGGGCACAAGCAGCTGTGGAAACGCAGCCCCCTCTGCCCGAGGCTCGGACTTTGGTCCATTTTCTGGGCCACATGGGCAAGCTGGTCGTTTGCCCTAGGGGCTCCACACCTTCACAGTCTCCTTAGGCGGCCAGGCCAGGCAAGGAGTGAGGGGCACGAAGTCCACCCGGGGGGCCTACTGCATCTCCCGACCTGCAGGAGGGGTCTCAGCTCCCAGCTGCCCCCACGAGGCGGTGGCCTCCTGTGCCCATTGAAACAGGGCCCGTGTTGGAGCACTTGAGTGTGGGTGTGAGAAAGCCCCATGGACGGAGGCCAAGCCCCGCGCAACCTGACTGTGGGCCGGCCTCAGGGGCCACCCCCAGGGGAGCAGACAGCACAGGCTTGGCTGGGGGTGGGGGCGGAGTACCGGGGCACCTGGGTGGGGCGGGGTGATGAGGTGCCACTGGACAGCAAGGAGGAAATGGGAAAAGGGGCCAGAGCCTGCAGTTCAAGCAGAAGAGCTGGGAGCGGGGAGAGTCGTGACCAGAACCTTCCAGAAATGCCGGCCCAGCCCTCCTGGACTCTGCATGCTCAGTCCTAAAGGGTGAACTGCCCCAACTCCAGAGTCTGGGCTCTCAGAGAAATGGAGGAGGAGGACGGAGGGCAGGAGGGGCCTCAGCCCCACCCCCAGGCCCTGCTGTGCGGTCCTAAAGCCCCCAGCCCTTCGTCAGAGGACGGGAGACACCTGGTAAGACACAGGGGGCGTGCCCCGTCCTTGTGCGAATTCGACCTGTGGCCCGAGCCGGTGGGCTTAGCGGAGAGGCGGGCCTCGGAGGTCTCACCTTCCAAGTTCATGGCGGCCAGCCTTTCCACTAATATGTGCGATAGGAAGTTCTCCATCCCGTAGAAGAAGAAGCCTGTGCAGCTGCCCAGAAGCTGCTCCCACTCGGCCTGGCTGCCAAGGCAAGAAGAGGGAGAGCGGGGTTGGGGAGGCGACGGGGCTCGGGCCGCCACCGTGAGCAGCCTGTGCCGCGGTCCGCTCCAGCCCTCCCCCGGGCGGTTACTCTGAGAAGCAGCAGAGGGACCTTCCTGCATCCCGGGAGCCCAGGTCCCTGAGGGCGTCGGCTGGGACGAGCCCGGCCCGCAGCTGGCCCAACTCTCGCAGGCCCCGCCCAGGCCCCGCTCTCCACGGCCCCGCCACAAGCCCCGCCCCGCCACAAGCCCCGCCCCGCCCAGGCCCCGCCCTCCCAGGCTTCTCCCTCCAGGGCCCCGCCCCCGACACGCCCCTCGGCGAGGCGCTGCCTGGAGGCCCTTGAAGCCGAGCGGGTGGGCGGGCACCCGCCGGGCGCTGGGGCTCTAGGCGCCTCCGGGCAGTGAGGAAGGGACTGAGGAAACAAGGGGTCAGCGCGGGAGGGGAAGGGGTCTCCCGTGGGCGCAGCCCAGAGGCCAACCTGGGAAACTGCTTATTGCCCAGGTGCCCCGTCCATTTCGCAGTGAACGTGTCTCGGAATCTTTCCAAAATTTCCCGGGTCACGGAGACAGGAGTCAGCATTTCTGCAACCAGAATGGGATGGTGACAAAACGGGCGTCGAGGGTGCGGACACGGGGGGCCCTTGGTGTGGCGGGCGCCCGGGGCCTGGCTCCTCATGGGCAAGGGGGCCCGGGGAGTGGAGGGGTGGCGCTCCTTCCCTCCTCCGTGAAGATATGAAAACCAGCTCAGCCAAAGAGCCAAGGAATTGTTCCAGAGCCGCGGGCGCAGCCCTCTGCCACAGGCCCACACGCGGGGGCGGCACCTTCCCAATTCAGGGGTCCCTGCCAAATGCTGTTGACCTGCCCTGGCTGCAGACGAGAGTGAGGGCAGGTCCCGGAGCACACGGCCACCGCCCCTCTTCCCCGGGGCAGTGCAGCAAGAGCTGACCCAGGGCCACATGGAGGCAGGGCAGAGGCTGAGGCCAGCACCCAGGCCTGGCTGTTCCCAGTGCTGTGGGTGGTCCCTGGCAGGGAGCGCTCACCTGGGCCTTGGGCCTCCTCGTAGGGGTCCACGACAACTGGGCCTTGGTTAAGGAGAACTAGGCCGCAGGATCCGTGTCTGGGGCGGGCGGGTGAAGCATCAAAGGATACACTTGAAGCTGTCCGAGTCGACGAGGACGCAGTGGGAGGGGACGACCCGGGGTATGCTGCCCTGTGAAGACAGGCAGGAGTCCCTGAGGGTGCAGCCTGCAGGCAGAGCTGACCCGCTCCATCCAGGGGCCGGGCCTTGGGCCCCCCAGGCCTGGGGCTCGGTGGGGCCTGGGCCACCTACCTTCCCAGCCTTCCGTGTTGTGCCTCTCTTCTTATGATCTTTGCCTCTGCTCTCCTTCTTCATGCTCCCCTCTGTTGAGACAGTAACGGGAAGTGGGGTCACGGAGCTAGACAGAGGCACAAGGACTGACTGCACCAGACGCCACTGCATCGTTCACTTGAAAGTGGTTAATTTTATATCACGTGACTCTCACCTCAGTGTAGAAACAAGTAGTGAGAAGAGCTGGTTTTAATTTTGGTAAATCCAAAATGGCAGTAATTTCTCCAGTGGAAAGGCTCCCAGGGCTGGGAAAGACCTGGGCCAGGGGGTCTCAAGAAGGAACAGTTGCCAGAGGCGCCAGGCCCGCACGCCTGACCATTCACACACCACGCTGGGCACCTGCCAGCGTGCCTGCCGCCTGGCGCACTCACCGCAGGCGGGGCACTGCTTGCTGGCTGCTCTGCCTCCTGAGAATGCACACCGTCCGCTCCCTGCCCGTCCCTCTTCTGGTGGAGGCCTCCAGCTGAGCACAGATGGAAGCGCTGACGTGGGGGCTCTCAGCCGAGCCCTGACTTTATGGGGCACACAGGAGGCAGCCTGCTCTAGATTCAGATCAATTCCTCCATCAAGATGAGGCGTTCACTCCGCTCCTGGCTTTCTAAGAATTTCTGTTGTGAATACCTGCATCATCTGAGATGTTTACAGGTTCATTTTCCCTTTACTCTCTTCACCTGTGACATCTGTAGGTTTTAAGGTCACATGGGGTGATGAAATGTTGTATTTTTCTTTCCTATTCCTGAGCAGCTCGGGTGTCAGGTTCGCCACTGACCAGCAGAAGATAGCCTTTTTCCTTCTACCTGGGAGATATGTACAGACTGACAAGAATGGTTTCTTGGAATTTTGGTAGAATTCAACAGAAAAAGATGGTAAAACTGGTATTTTTGTGGGGGAATATAAATCTGTTGATCGTTCTTTCTTGGCTATAAGGCTGTCGGGGTTTTCTTTCCTTCTTGAGTCTCGAGTTCTTTCTCCCTAGGATGTTGTCCAAAATTTGCATAAATTTTTGAATATATTGCACAAAGTTGTTCACAATATTCTATTATCTTCAATCTCTGATGCTCTTTAGAATTTGTCTTTTTTATTTCTAATGTTGTATATTTGTGCCTTTATTTTTTCTGGATCATTCTCACAAGAATGTGTCTATTTTATGAGGTTTTTTGTTTTCTCAAACAACCATGTTTATCTTTGCTTCTAATTTTGTTGGTGTCTGTTCATGTATTTTTTGTAGGCTTCCCTTTGCTTTCTTCATTTTTTCTTTTGTTTTTTGTTTTTGCTGTTCTTCTCTAACTTCCCGAATTAGATGCTCAGCATAAAGCCTCCAGCCCTTCTCCTAACATAAAGGTAAAAGATCCTTCTCGATTCTGCTATAATCCAGTCTTTTTGACATTTCTATGGTCACTTCTTCTGAGTCCCATGAGCTATTTAGAAGTCACTGTTATAAAATTTCTAAAAGTATGGGGATTTAAAAAAAATCCATCTTTTGGGAGTTGATATCTGACCCAGTCACACATGGCCTCAGCCTGTTTCTCTAATTTCTAGACACAAGGTCCACGTGTCCGCGAAGCTGAGTTTAACTGTGTTGCTCAAAGCCTGTCTGTGCTCTTTCTGCTCATCCGACTTGCAGTGGTGGATGCGGGCTGGATTCTCCCATCTCGAGCGTGGGCCCCACAGTCTTGCCCCAGGTTCTTGCTACTTGTGCTTCCCACGTGTGGGGCCCTTTGGTCACTGAGTGGTGGCCCTGCCCTGCGGGGGCCCGAGGCTACAAAGGTGGCTCCGCTGCACAGTGAGAAGGTGGCCCTTTCAGTGGCACCCGGCACTGCTCTTGTTGTTGCTCTGCTTTCCTGCTGCCGTGGCTCCTCTCTGGTCAGGAGTCTCTCGCTCAGACAGCACCTGACTGGCATGCTCTGGCTCACTCTGCCCTTAGTGGCAGGTGGGGCCCACGCACCTTTTTGGCTCACGATCAACGGACGAGTCCCGGCACCTCGGCCCGCGTTCCGTGTGTGGGTCTCCGTCACTGGCCGCTCGTAACTTGACTGAGGTCTTGGGTCACCTGTTCTCTTACTCATTTCCCCTCTGTACTGGTTTGGAATTTATACACCAGTTGTCTTCTTTTCTGGTTAGCCTTAAAGGTTTGCCCTGAATAATTAACATACAAAGAGCACTCCTGCAGCCTGAGGGCTCCAGGGTCTGAGGTTCCTCACTCTGGGGTGTGCAGAATCCTTCTTTCTATCCCCACTCGGCACTGCTTCGGAAGACAGCTCACACTCACGCGGTGTGCTCGCTACTTTACGGTGAGAGTTTGCACGAGTGTTGCCACTGCTGCAACACAGGACCACAACGCAGGGGCTTCAACAACAGCTCCAGAGGCCAGAGCAACACAGGACCACAACGCAGGGGCTTCAACAACAGCTCCAGAGGCCAGAGCAACACAGGACCACAACGCAGGGGCTTCAACAACAGCTCCAGAGGCCAGAGCAACACAGGACCACAACGCAGGGGCTTCAACAACAGCTCCAGAGGCCAGAGCCCAAAAGGGGTCCCGCTGGTTAAAACCGAGGTGTGGGCAGGGCCGGGTCCTCCTCAAGGCTCCAAGCACAGTCGGCGACCCTGCCTCTTCCAGTCCCTCCGTGCCCGCCCCCCGCCTGTTTTCAGGACCCTGGTGATGGCACGGGGCCACCCAGACAATCGGGACAATGTCCCCATCTCAGGGTCTGTCACTAATCACAGCCCGAAGGCCCTTTTGTCTTGTCGGGCCGCGTCCTCTTGGGGCCTGGGGATCAGGAGAGGGACATCTCTGGGACGTTGTCCTGCGTCACCGCCGGATGCCCGTAGGATGATCTGCTCTTCCAGACAACGCTGGCAATGCAGAGCAGAGCAGACAGGAAGGCCCTCCAATAATGGTGTGCAGACAGCTGGGGCCTCACGCAGAAAAGAGGAAACTAAACCTCACCTCACACTGTACACAAAAACCAGCGTCAGATGGAAGGTAGGCGAAAGCATGAAAGGTGAACGAAGGAGACAGAGGGCGTCACAGAGTATCTTCATGGTCTTCAGGTAAGAAAAGAAATGTCTTATTTTAAGACCTCATAAGCATGAGGTGTTACGAGAAGATGGATACACTGGGCTATATTCAAATACTTTGTTCACAGAGAGGTACCAGGCACAGGAGTGAAGAGACCAGCTTGAGGGAGATCGGCAGTTTAGACAAGTGATCGGAAAATGTATGCAGACCTAACGAGCAAAACCTGGAAAACCCAAGGCAAACGCTGGCGAAAAACTAGAACAGATTCTCACGAAGGCATCAAACAGCCCACAAAATGTGAAATGGGCGGGGCTTGTTCCAGGCTCTGCCCGCCCACCCCACTCCTGCTCTTGCTCCAAGTGGGCCAGGAACCCGCACTCTCTTCCGTCCTTAATTTCTGGCCCATTAGTGTCCTTTGATTTGAGCTGATTGCCTTAAAGAAGCACGTTTGGGGCCAGGCCCTGCATCTCCATTCAGGGAGGGGACCTTCTCCGTTTGATCTGGGTGTTTTGACCTTGCACGGAGACTGATTATTGGTGTGTTCGGGTGCAAACACACCATCTTGCTGTTTTGTTTCTCTTTGTCCTGTCTGCTTTGCTCCATGTCCCCTCTTCCTGGCCTCTTCTGACCAGTCCTGCTGCTTCATGAGTCTATTTCATCTTCTCCATCGTTTACTAGCTGTGCGTTTCTGCCTCTGTGTGCAGTTGCTGCGCTGGTCGCTGGTCACTGGTCGGTCAGCACACGACCCTCACCCCCAGCCTTTGCTGCCCCACATGTTCCATTTATATAATGCTGTAAACCCCATCACACATTGCTATTAATTTTTAATGTCAACATCTCTTAAAGAGATTTTAAATTAAGAAAAAGTTTTAACGCCCACCCACCCCTTTCCAGCTTCTGGTGTTTATTCCTTTGTGTAGATGTGGACTCCCACCCTTTTTTCCCTGCCTGGAGAACATGCTCAGCTTTTCTTGTGGGGTAAGCAGGCCTGGTGGGAATAATTCAGCTCATCTGTTTCTGAAAAAGAATTTTGCCACTGTTCTTGAGAGTTATTTTTGAAAATATCTACATTGATAGATATTTCTGTAATAATTTAGAGACGTTCTTCACTACTTCTGTCGTTTCAGTTGAGAAGCCTGCTGTGCCTCTTGTATTTGCTTCTTAATACACAAGGTATCTTTTCTCTTTCAGTTCAGTTCAGTCGCTTAGTCAGGTCTGACTCTTTGCGACCCCATGGACCGCAGCATGCCAGGCCTCCCTGTCCATCACCAGCTCCCAGAGTTTACTCAAACTCATGTCCATTGAGCTGGTGATGCCATCCAAACATCTCATCTTCTGTCATCCCCTTTTCCTCCCGCCTTCAATCTTTCCCAGCATCAGGGTCTTTTCCAATGAGTCAGCTCTTTGCATCAGGTGGCCAAAGTACTGAAGTTTCAGCTTCAGCATCAGTCCTTCCAATGAATATTCAGGACTGATTTCTTTTAGGATGGACTGGTTGGATCTCCTTGCAGTCCAAGGGATTCTCAAGAGTCTTCTCTAACACCACAGTTCAAAAGCATAAATTCTTCAGTGCTCAGCTTTCTTTATAATCCCAACTCTCACATCCATACATGACTACTGGAAAAACCATAGCCTTGACTAAACAGACCTTTGTTGGCAAAGTAATGTCTCTGCTTTTCAATATGCTATCTAAGTTGGTCATAACTTTTCTTCCAAGGAGTAAGCGTCTTTTAATTTCATGGCTGCAGTCACCATCTGCAGTGATTTTGGAACCCCAAAAAATAAAGTCTGTCACTGTTTCCCCATCTATTTGCCGTGAAGTGATGGGACCGGATGCCATGATCTTCGTTTTCTGAATGTTGAACTTTAAGCCAACTTTCTCACTCTCCTCTTTCACTCTCATCAAGAGGCTCTTTAGTTCTTTTTCACTTTCTGCCATAAGGGTGGTGTCATCTGCATATCTGAGGTTATTGATTTTCTCCTGGCAATCTTGATTCCAGCTTGTGCTTCATCCAGTCCAGCACTTCGCATGATGTACTCTACATATAAGTTAAATAAGCAGGGTGACAATACACAGCCTTAACGTACTCCTTTTCCTATTTGGAACCAGTCTGGTGTCCCATGTCCAGTTGCTTCCTAACCTGCATACAGATTTCTCAAGAGGCAGGTCAGGTGGTCTGGTATTTCCATCTCTTTAACAATTTTCCAGAGTTTGTTGTGATCCACACAGTCAAAGGCTTTAGCATAGTCAATAAAGGAACTCTCTTGGTTTTTCAATGATCCAACAGATGTTGGCAATTTAATCTCTGGTTCCTCTGCCTTTTCTAAATCCAGCTTGAACATCTGGAAGTTCACATACTGTTGAAGGCTGGCTTGGAGAATTTTGAGCATTACTTTGCTAACATGTGAGATGAGTGCAGTTGTGCGGGAGTTTGAGCATTCTTTGGCATTGCCTTTCTTAGGGACTGGAATGAAAACTGACCTCTTCTAGTCCTGGGGCCACTGCTGAGTTGTCCAAATTTGCTGGCATATTGAGTGCAGCCCTTTCACAGCCTCATCTTTTAGGATTTGAAAGAGCTCAACTGGAATTCCATCACCTCCACTAGCTTTGTTCGTAGTGATGCTTCCTAAGGCCCACTTGACTTCGCATTCCAGGATGTGAAGGTCTGCCTCTAGGTGAGTGATCACACCATCACGATTATCTGGGTCGTGAAGATCTTTTTTGTATAGTTCTTCTGTGTATTCTCGCCACCTCTTCTTGGCTCTTTTCCCCTTGGCTGCTTGCAAAATACTCCACCACTGGTTTTAATCACTCACTACAATGGCCCCTTTGTAGCGTTCTTTGTTTCTTGTGTTTGAGATTCTCTGAACTTGGGTCTGCAAGACTGCAGTTTTCATGAAATCTGGGGGGAAAGCTGGTGATTATGCACTCACATAATCCCCAGAGCAAGCTCCTCTGCAGGCACATCCAGTTGCTGGACCTTGCCCGGCAGCTCACTGCTGCTCTGTTCTCCACAGTGTTTTCATTGTGTTTTTTCCCCAGTTTGCTTTTTCAATCTCTTCAAGCTCACTAGGCTTCCCTCCTGCCATGCCAGGCTGCAGTAACGCTGCCCAGGGCATGTCTCTCCTCAGCAGAAGCTCAGTTCGGGTCCATTTCACGTCTTGCCCGTCTCTGCTCACCGCACTCCCCCTCCCACCACCTCCCGACACGCGGGCCGCAGGTCAGGGCCTGCCTAACGGTCTGCTGGCTGACTGCCACTTGTGTCATGTCTGCTTCTGCTTTTGACGGACTTTTCTTTAGGGGTCTTTGAAAGCAGGTACTTTTTGATTGGATGTCAGACATTTCAATTTTTACCTTGTTGGGTCCTGGATATTTTTTTAATTTTGAAATTAAATTTAATTTTTACTTTTAAAAAAAATTTTGAAACCTTATTTTGAGATGCAGTTAAGCTACCTGGAAACAGTTTGATGCCTTGAGGCATATTTCAGCTCTGGCGGCAGGACTGAAGCCGGTTCCCCTGGCAGAGGCTTGGCCCCTGTGCCTGATGCCGAGAGCCATGAGCTCTTGTGTTTCCACACACACCTGGCTAACTGGCTTGCAGCTGGGGATGGAGGGGACCCTCTGCGTGTCTCTCCTCCCAGGATCGCATGTGTCCCCAGCCCCACTCTGCTCACCTTGGGGAGACCGCTGGGCTCTGCCTGAGCCCCCCTCACCTGTGCAGCCTGAGACTCTTTCCAGGCGGAAAGCTGGGGCTCACCTGCCTGTTTCCCCCCTTGGGGGTTGCTGGGCCCACTGCCTGGTTGCCAGTATCTGAAAACTGGTGCTTCATGTATTTTCCTCTGGGTGTTCGTTGTTTCAGCTGGAAGGGCATATCTGGTCTCTTTCACTTTATCTTGGGTGAAAATAAAAGTCCAATCTCTTTGTTTTTAATGTTGTGTGACATTTATCGCAGTGAAACATACCTGGAAACCACAGGGCACGAATGGGCAGCCTGGAGAGTGTTCACACGCCCTGCACGCTCATGGAGCACAGTATGACCACACCCGGCTCCCCCTGCGCCCAGGCCAAGCCAGGCCTCCCGGTCGTCTCCCTTGCTGCCTCTCACCATCTAACCGATGACCAACTATATCGTTAGCTGGTGAACACCAGTCCCCTCCTTAGAGACAGAAGTTTGTGAGGCCAGGAGGGAAGTTAGGGTCCTGCCTGGGGTACATTGGCAGCTGTCAGAGCACTGGCTCATGGACGTGCTCCCTAAACACTTCCAAATGCGCCAGGGTCTCGAAAAGCATGGCAACTTAGATAACTGCCTTTTCACAAGAGTTACACTCTCTTATCGTGAAAAGCCATCTACGCATTTCAGGTGTCCACCGGGCTCTCACCTGGCTCCTCTCTGCGGAGGCGATTGCACAGCATCTGGAGAGAAAACTCCCGTGACAGCGAGGAGACCAGCCCGTCGTCGAACACGGAGAGCCCTTCCAGCGGCAGCTCCAGCAGATCCCTGTCTGCGATCAGGATGACGTCATCTGCGACCTCGGGTTGCACTGTGGCAGGGGGGACGCAGCTGCTACCGCCCACTGGAGGCACAGACCCCTGCCCCTCACACCCCCACCCCCACCCCGCGAGGGACTTAGGGAGGAGGCTGAACTGGGCACAGTCAGGACCTGGACACAGCCCGGGTGGGGGGACAGCATGTCCTCTGTGGTGCCAAGGGCCGCCCACGCTCCATGGGCACTCCTGAAGCAGGTGCTGGAGCCTCGGCTCCTCCCACCAGGGAGCCCCTTCAGGGACAGGCAGTTGCGCTAGCCCCCCTCCCCGAGGACTGTCCGGAGGGGACCGTGGCCACCGGGGCAGCTCCGTTAGAGGACGGGTAGTGCTGCTCCCGGGACCCCGCAGCCACCCCAGCCGTCGGCCCCCGAGGGTGACGGTGGCGTCGCCATGGTCTCTGCCCCTCGGCCTGCCCAGGCGGGCTCCTGAGGGCGGGGTGGGCAGCGGGGGGTTGCACGTGGCCCACCAGGGCACCGATCAGCGCCGTGCGGAGTGGTTTCTGCCGGCCTCCGTCCCGCAGGCCGGGCCCCAGGCCCGCTCACCCTGGGACAGGGACGCTCTCCTCGCCTTGTCTTTGCCCTTCGTTTTCCCAGGATCTGCCACGACCGTGGGGATCGGTGCTCTGAAAGCAAAGGCACAGGTTCAGGTTGAAAAAACCCATGAGCACCACTGAGAGGGGCAGTGAGTCCTCGGGCGGCACGTCTCCAGGGCAGCATCAGGGCATGAGGCTCCCCAGGCTCCCTGCTGGGGGCCTGTCTCCCGAGACCAGGGCGTGGACATGAGCACATTGGAATCAGGACACTCTGACCTGCTGGCCAATCAGGGAGTCCATGCGCTGACCCCTCCAGCTTCCTTCCCCCCAAACCCAGATCCACGGGGCCGGGCCCTTTGCCAGGCTCTCCCCTCCCACCACACTCAGACTAGAGGACAGCAGGGCTCCGCGTGGCAGTGACGTCCCCCAGAAAAGGTCTGGGGTGGGGCCAGACTTCCCCCCGACAGCAGGTGGGCAGAGCCCAGCTTCTGTCTCCGAGGGCCTGTGCTCTCTCCAGGTCAGTCCGCCGCCCAATTCCGCACAGAAAGAAGCCCGGGGCTGCGGCCTCAGAGTCCCCAAGAGGACACGGCTCTGCCTGCCCCCACGCCCACAGCCAGCCGCTCAGCTAGCCGCGGGGCTCAGGGGTGGAGGCTGAGCTGGCTTTCGCACGGAGCCCCCTGCCCGCCCACCCTCGCCCTGGGCGTCACACTGCTTGGGACCTGTGCACACCTGTGGGGACAGAGGGACGCCGTGCCCCTCCACCCCCAGGGTTCCAGCAGTCTGGCTGGAACTCGGTGCCTGAACCCCTTGGGAGGCAGCCCTGGGCAGTACCTGGGCTCCGGGGGGCAGCTGAGCAGTGGGAACAATGGCTGCAGGTACTGCTCCATGGACTTCAAGACCGCCTCGAACCTCGGCAGCGCACGGTCCTCCCCCATCGGGTGCACGCCTTCCGACTCCTCCTCAACCCAAACAACCGCGGAGGTCAGAAGGTGTCAGAGGGGACCCCGCCCCAGGCGGCCAGAGGGAAGGGGCCAGACCCTGTAGGCGACCCCCAGGAAAGGCCCGCTCAGAGCCAGGGCACCCCAGCCCGCAGCACTGCTCTGGTCCCCGCCCTACCCATGGGCTCAGGTCTCACCAGGCCAGTGCTCAGGGCCACGTCCCCACTGTAGGCCTCGGCCTGGGCCTGCTCCCGGAACTGCTGGACCCTGGCCAGCAGGCGGGAGAAGTCGGCGGGGCTCACGGCCACCCGAGCCACCTTGCAGGAGCCTGCGGAGACAGAGGCACGTCCCCACACTGGGCCTCGCAGACTGCCCTTCAGGCCGAGAGCACTGCGGACGGAGCCCTGTGCACCACCAGACTTGATGGGGGGTGGCAAGCTAAAGGCAAAGCTTTGTGACCTTCCCCAGGAGTCAGCGCCAGAACCCCGCTGGAGGGGGGACGGCCAGAGAGGTTGGGAAGGAAGGCGGACAGAAACTTGGCCTCTGCAGTGTGCCAAGACTGCTCTGCAGACACAGTGAGGGGCCAGCAGGGAACAGGGAGTCGGTCCCCCGGCAGGGGACAGGTGGGTGGTATCACTCCTGTTGACGTTCAGGAGCGGGGACAGGCCCTCGGGGCACCAGGAAGTAGCCAGGGGGTCCTGGGACAGAGCAAATGGCTCTCTATCTGTGCTTGTAAATGAATGGGCAGGTGGAATGAAGTGCTGAGGCTGAGGAAGGAGCTGGAGAGGGAATGTTGGGGGGGTATCCCCAGTGGGAGGCACACGGGCCAGGCTCGGCTGCTTCCACCTGATGCCCCCTCCCTACCTGGGAAAGATGCCTGGATGGGGGCTGGCAACCTGGGGAGGGGGGCGGTGGAGAAGTCTCGGGTCTCTGTGTGTCCCGCCCTCCCAGGGACACCCCACTCCACAGAGGACGGCGCTGTGGCACGACTCACGCCCTGTCTGCAGTGTTCTGCCCTTGGCGGCAGGGATGGAGTTGGGTTTGTCGTAGGAGGCGCCGTACAGATGGGTCCTGTTGGCGGGACGGGTGGGGTCCCAGAGGAGCCCAGAAGAGGCGGACTCTGTGCCACCCCCCGGACATGAGGCCCTTCCTTGAACCTCAGACAAGTCAGGACACTGGGTCACACAGCACCCCACCCCCCGCCCTGCTACCCAAGGCCGGCAGACCAGGGGTTCTGCTGCACTTCAACCGTGCCCTTTAGGCCAGGGCTGTGTGCTGGCAGGACGCGGCACTGTGCCCAGCCCCCCGCCGTCATACCCGTCAGCCTGGGCACCCTGGCAGAGGGACGGTCCACCCACCCCATCCCAACGGGCGGCCCACCCTGGCCGGTGCCGTGTCCACAGCGACCGCCGGAGCAGGAGGCAGGGTCCTGGGGAGCAGCTGGGGGACAGGGGAGAAGGCCTCACCCGTCCCTGCTGTGGTGCAGAAAGACGATCCGCATCGTGGGGGGAATGTCATTCAAGAGGTTAAAGTGCTGTTCGGTGACCCAGAGGTTTTGCCAAGCCTGCGGGTGACACTCGGGGTCAGTCCGGGCCGGCGGCCGCCGCCAGGGGGCAGCAGAGGCACGCGGACCTCGCCGCGGGCACCGCCGGGAAGACACGGACCCAGCGCCGCGGAGGGCCCGGCGGCCCCGCCCCTCCGCTCCCCGCGGCGCCTCCCCCAACCCCCAGCAGACACAGGCCCGGAGGCCCGCAGTCTCCCAGCCGGTAGGTGGTGCGGTTCAGCCCCTCTCCTGCGGGTCTGCAGCAGGAGCCACAGGCAGCCCGCAGACCACCCCCACAGAGGAGCCGCTCACACCCTCTCCCCACTTGCTGATGAAATGAGCTTCAGGTTTGCAGCGACTGACCAGTGTGCACACTCAGGTCCACGGCAGGGGGCGCGGGGAACGCCTGTTCCAGCGGAGCAGACGGATCGAAGCAGGGGGAGACCGTGCGCCCCAGTCTGGGGCATGGGTTACAGGGGCCAGACCGCCTCCGCTCCAGCGGCCACGCCCAGCGTCCGGGGCCCCTCCAGGCTGGCACCCGTGGCAGCTGACCCTGGTGCCCTTTTCGCCTGCAGTGTCCCACGGGGGAGCCACAGCCTCTCATCCGCCTGTGGCCAGTGGGCACTAATACCGCTGTGACGCCTGTCCTTGGGACCACAGCCCGCAGGGAACTGTGACGTCTGTCCTTGGGGACCACAGCCCGCAGGGAGTTGCTGAGTTGAACTCACTTCCCAAGGGGCCACGTGCGGGGACCCTACCCCCACCCCCACCGGGGCCCCCTCCTCTTCAGCCCTGGGTGCTTTCCGCCCCTCTGGTGGGCGTCCAGTAGCACTTGGGCAGGGTTTTAAGTTTTGCGTTTCTCTGATGACCAGTGAAACGTTTTAAAAGTTTACTGGCCGTTTGGGTATCTTCTGTGACAGTCCAGCCTTGTGAATTTCCTCTATTGGAAGCTCAGTCTTTCTCTTCCCGAGAGCGGGCCACCTCTTTTCTCCACACAGGATTCCAGCTCCCGGTCACTCCGGGAGCGTGCTGGACCTCTGAGCTCCGCCTTTGACTCCTGGGCTGTGGTTCTGATGAACAAAGGTTCTTCACGTCCGTGCAGTGCAGTGTGTAGTAAGTACCTCCTTCCTGGTGATGAGGAGGCTCGTCTCCGAAGGCATCGTCCTCGAGCTCCGCTGTGTCACCTTCTCAGGGGGCTGCACCGTCCCCTCCCCGCCCAAGTGTCGCCCTCGACGTGCGTCAGGCGTGTGCAGCGGGCCTGTTCCTGGCCTTTCTCTGTGGTCTCTTCCGCCGCTTCAAGCAGGTCCTGCTATTTTGTTTCGGAAGCTGGCACTTCCTTACATCCCCCAGACGCGGCTGCCTCTCTGCTTAGTCAGTTCTTTTTGAATTTGCCTTAGAGACGTTTGTGGTTTTGGGGGTAGAGACCATATGTCTTTTATTAGATTTTCCTTAGGTGTTTGATTGGCTTTGATGTCACTGAAAACGGTTATTCAGACACTGTCGCTGCTTGTAACTGGCGTGCGGAGACGCAGTCACGGCACAGCCGTCAGTCATGGCCTCCCGCCGTCTGCATGTTGCGTCTCAGAGATGCTGACTTTCGAGGCCCACGATCACGCTGACTGTGAGTACAGTTTTACTTCTCCCTTTTCAATGCTTCTGCCCTTTATTCCTTTTTCTAGTCTAACTGTTCCATTGAATAGAAGTGTGATAGCTTTCTTGTGTCATTTCAACTCTAGGAGAAAAGTTTTCAGAATTTTTCTGAAAATTAATGTATAGTATGATCTTTGCTGTAGAGTTTTAAAGGTATTCTTTATCAAGTTAAGGAAATTATCTTCTCAGTAACATGGAAACATACATTACCATATGTAAGCCACAGAGCCAGTGGGAACTGCTTCGTGACTCAGCCAACTCACACCCGGCTGGGTCACCACCCAGAGGGGTGGGTGGGGAGGGAGGGGGCGGGGCAGGGGTAAACCCCTGGCCGATTCATGTTGGTGTTTGGTAGAAACCAGCACAACGCCGTAAGGCAATCACCCTTCAATTAAAAATAAATAAAATGATCTCCTATCTTGATTTTTTGAAATCACGGGCTGGTGTTGAATTTTGACAGTTTTTCTGCATCTATCATCTTGATAGATTTTATGGGCCTTATGATTGTCTCCTTTTCCTCCTGTTAATACGGTGGACTATACTGAACGAGTTAAAATACTGGACTGCATGGTGCACAGCATCTGATCCTCCTTCGTTATCCCTTCACAGTCGCTGGGCCTTCGGGCTGATGCTTTGTGTCCACGGCGGTAAGAGATTTTCCCCGCATGTGAGGTCCTCGCTGGGCCTTCAGTACGGAGGCTCGTGGGGCCTGATGCTTTGTGTCCACGGCGGTAGGAGATTTTCCCCGCATGTGAGGGCCTCGCTGGGCCTTCAGTACGGAGGCTCGTGGGGCCTGATGCTTTGTGTCCACGGCGGTAGGAGATTTTCCCCGCATGTGAGGTCCTCGCTGGGCCTTCAGTATGGAGGCTCGTGGGGCCTCTCAAGAGTCAGGGGGTGTTCCTCTTGCTCCTGATCCCTGAAGGATCATTTCTTCCTTCAGTGTTTGGGGGAATTTGTTGGTGAAGCCAACTGGGTCTGGGACTGTCTTTGTGATGGTGTTAAGGCTTCACTTCTTGAAGAGAGATTAAGTTATTCAGATTTTCTATTGTCAGCTTTGGTAGGTTATGTTTTTTGAGGAATTTGTCCATTTCATTCAAATTGTCAAATTTACTAGAGTAAGGTTATAAAAACAGTCTTACTAGTTTTTCGATGTCTGAAGGATCTCATGATGTCATATCACCTATCCTGAAATTTCTGTCTTTTCCTCGTCAGGTCCTCCTAAGTGCCTATCAGTTTTACTATTGGCAGTCTGCCCCGGGAACCCATTGCTGTTACTGATCTCCTCTGCCGGAGGCGTGATTTACTTTCATGGTTTCTGTTGTTCTGTCTCTCAGTTGTTTTCCTTTTTTCTTAAATGTCTTTATTCTAGCTTCTTGAAATCAAAGTTTAAATCAGTTTTTTAAGGCTTTCTTTTTGTACTCGAGGGTGTATTTTTCCCTAAACCCTGTTTTAGACAAGGCTCCTAGGTTTTCATATATAGTGTTTTCATTCTTTAAGTCAATTTAAAGTATTTTGTAAATTCCATTGTCATTTCTTCTCTGACCAATTGATGATGATAGACATACTGTTTAATTTCAAGGAAATTGCGTTTATTTTTACGTGTATCTTTTAGTTATTGATTTATGTTTTAATTTCCTTGTGGTTAGAAAACAAACTCTGAGTGATTTCAGCACTTGGCGTCTGCTGAGGCATCCAGCGGCCAGGGACGGTCCGCTTGGTAGAGGTTCCGCACACACCTGGGGGGGCAGGTGCGCCTGCTCCTTCCTGGCTCCTCGTTCCATGAACGTCGGGCCACGTCTGTGCAGGCCTCCTGCACTCGGGGACGTTCTCGCACACTTCTGCAGGTTGCTGCCGATTCATCTTCTCTTTCTACCAGCAACTGCCAGGATGGGTCCAGCTCCCCACGGAGCCGAGGATCTGTCTGCGGCTCCGTCTGAGTCGGTTCTGTTCACACATTTGAAGCTGTGCCACCGGTGCTCACGGGCTGGGGACGTGGATCCCCGCTGACTGGCCGCTGGGGCGTCCTCTCCAGTACCGTGTCTCAGCAGAAGACTGCCGGGCTTTCAACTGATGAGTTTTCCCAGGGTTTACAGACTGCCTCTCACCTCCTCCAGGCTGGCCCTGCCCTGCAGGAGGGGGGGTTCCTGTCCCTGGGTCATGGCAGGGCTCTTGGCCTGGAGACATTTCTGGGGTGTCACGCGGGAAGGCACTGGAGGCCAGGGCTGCCGTAACACCCCCGGCACACACAGGACGGCCGTGCGCAGAGAGCCATCCCATCCCTGCTGGTCAGAAGGAGAAAGGCAGCCTGGATCGAGGGGTGCGAGGTCTGCCCACACCAGCGGCCATGGAAGCCCCACAGAGGAGGAGGGTGGGCTTGACCAGAGTGTTCTGGCCTGTTCTCTGTATTCAATTTCATCAAGTTTAATTTCTTTAAGTCTCCAATTCATACTTGCTAGTCCAAATAAAAAGGAGGTTCTATTAGCTACCATGCTCTGCAAATTTCTTCCAGAATTAAATTCTAAGACTTGGCGGAATATAAAACATTTCCTCAAACACAGCATGAACTGAAATGGACCCCCCTAGAGCCCCATCCTCCCGATGGTCCTTCACGACCATCGCAAGCCTGGGTGTCTGTACTGTGAGTTTGCAGAGTCCAGCCAATGCTGAAGGTGAGCTGCTCTCCCCACTGGGCCCATGAGAAGCTGCAGCTCAGAGATGGGGAGTGGGTCTCCCAGAACCATACAGCAAGCGGGAGGCAGGGCCGGGATCTGCACCTGGTCCGAGGGCATCTGCAGAGCTGCGGGGCGGGGTAGGCTCAAGGGTGGCCTCGGCTGGTTTACCTTGGATATGGCGGCCAGTCTCTGCTCCACGCTGGCACACAGGTTGGTGGATGTCCTCTCCTGGCGTCTCAGCCTGTCCTGGAGCTGCAGCAGCGCAGCCAGCTGTGAGCTGCTGGTGTTGGCCGTGGCGGCGAGCAGGACATCGCGCATCCTCTCGGAGGCCGAGCAGCTCTGAAACAGACCGCTGAGGCTGCCATGGGGGTTCGGGCAATGTCCGTGGCAGGTGGGCACCCAGGCGCTCCTCCAGGTGGCTGGCACAGCCTAGAGGCCGGGCGAGGCGGCCTTCACCGCTGAGCCCGCGGGCCTACCGGCTCAGGACGCAGGGAGGAGAGCGCTCTGCTCTCCCGAACCCCAGAAACACAAGCCTGGGGGCTTCCGCTGCTCGTGCGCCCACAGGAACTGCGATGGGGGGCCGGGCCCCCTTCTCCAGGTACCTGGGGTGCCTCCTCCAATGAGCACTGTCCTTAAAGCGGAGCCCAGTCGCATCCTGGTGGGTGGGGCCGCCAGCAGAGGGAGCACCGGGGTCTTGGGGGGGCCTCCCTCTCCCCAGTGGCCAAGGGGGACCTTGCAGAAGGGGACCAGAGCAGAGCACACCTGAGACAGAGCAAGGAACTGGCAGGCGGTCGCGGGCTCCAGGATGCCCATGCACTCCACCATCTCCAGGCTGGCGGCCGCGGCGATGTCCAGGAGGTTGCTGCCCAGGGCCCCGTGCAGGCACTGCAGCAGCACCTCGGACGCCTGGGCCAGGTACTGCTGGGCCAGCACCACCCTCCTCTGCGGGGGGAGCTCAGACTCAGGTGGGCTCTGCGGGCCGGGCGGCCTGGGGCTCGGAGGCCTGGGGCTGGGCAGGGGCCGGCGTACCCTCTGATCCCAGCCCTTCCTCTGCTCCTCTGGGGTGGCCCTGAAGGACGGCAGTTCACTGTAGGGCCCTTCATGTTCCAGGTCCTCCTGGTTGACCTCCAGACCCCTGAGGCTGCTCAGCTCAGCGGCTCCCTGCGGAGGACACCCCTCCAGTCAGTGCCTGGGGCAGTGTGGATACGCATCTCGGCAGGACTCCTGGGTGAGGGGCGTGGCAGGCCAGCTGCAGCCCATCCTTCGCTGATTTAGGTGACCGGTGGGGGCCTGGCAGAGAAGCTGGCACCTAGCAGGTGCCACAGGGAGGAGCCTTGGCATGCCCGTGGGGTGGCCTTCTGTGCTGTGCCCCTTCAGGCTCCGCAAATCCCCTCCCTCGAGCACCAGGCCTGGGGGAGCTGGGTGCCCATCTGCCCCAGGGGCCCAGGGGCCAAGGCTCCTCTTGTCTCCTCTGCAGGACAAGGTACCCTGAAGGGGTCCTCGGGAGGCCAGAGGGACCTGCTTGGGGGGCAGCGGGCCCAGGAGACTCAGGTTGGGGGAGCCCTGGGTCTGCGGGGATAAGACAGAGGCGGGTAGCCCCTCTGAGTGGGCGTGTGGTGAGCGCAGCTTCCTTGACGGATGCCCGCTCACGAGGTGCCACATGTCTGGTCCGTATCTACCTGACTCAGAACTACCTTTTCAGGTGCTCAGTGCATACCGGTTGAATGCAGGGCCACAATGCCACCAATTCCCCCAAACGTGAGTCACGTCTCAGGACCCGGAGACCCGGACAGCTGCCACTGAGCCGACCCCAGGGCTGTGCACCCGGCCAGGTCCCTGGGGCCGGCCTGGCTGCACCTGGGCCGGTGCCTTCTGGCATCTACAGAGGCGTTTAGGATGACGACCAGGAGCTCCCATGGTGGCGGCTGTCACCAGAATCCCTTCCTAGGGGCAGGGGCTTCCTCAGGGGCACCAGGCCTGCAGGGCAACCTGGCAGGGGTGGGTACTGGAGAGAAGAGGGCAGTCCTGGGTGCATTGGCGCGGCTGTCGGGAGGAGGGCTTCCCTGGACCGTGTGGGTGGGTGGGGGCGGGGAGTGAGGGGTAGCAGCAAGAGTGGGCAGGACCGATCCCTGGGTAGGGCAGGGACCCGGTCCTCAGGCACAGAGCTGCTGGGGTGGGGGAGGCGCCAGGAACCACCGCCCGGGGACACCCCCATTTGGAGCGGGGGTGGGATGCTCCACATAGGACAGCCTGTCCTGCTTGCCCCTTCTCCCCCTCGAATTCTTCCTCCGGGGGTCAGGCCTTTGGCCTGCCTTTTCCTCCCTCCACAGCCCACACCATGCTTCTTGACTCCAGAGAATTCAAGGCCTGTTTTCTACCCCAGTTATTACAAAGATCCAGTGAGCTCTGAATATATTTTTGTTTTTTGGGCCTAAGCGGTCAGTCTGGGAGCCAGCAGAACGCACCCAGAGGCTCTCCTCCCAGGAGCAGGCGGGCAGCAGGAGGTCCCAGTTCTCAGCCAGCAGGTGCAGCGCCTTCCCGGCCAGGCCCAGGAGCCGCGGGTGAGGCTCCTCGCACTCCGTGCTCAGCGACTGCAGGCTCCCCAGCTGCGCCAGCACCACGTGCGCCAGGCAGTGCTTCAGGTTGAACCACTTCTTCAGGGACACAAACCACCTCAGTCAACAAGGGCCACCGCTGCTGCCCACCCAGGCCCCACCCTCCAACAGCCCTGCCATGTGGCGAGGGTCTCCAAGGCTCAGGTGCTGGGAGGTTCTAGAGTCTGCTGAGGAGCCTCAGTTTGGGGCAGGCTGACAAGAATGGGAGTGGGTGATGGGCAGGGAGGCCTGGTGTGCTGCAGTCCATAGAGTCGCAGAGAGCTGAATGTGACTGAGCTACTGAACTGAACTGAACTGACAAGGACATGAGTTTGTACTGAGTCCCATTTAGGACTATTTGGTTCATTTAGTTATGTCAAATTATTTGGGTCCACACTTGATGAAATCTCAGTCTAAGAACAGAACACATTTTCCTCAGAATCGTTCTGCAGATGTAACTCATCTTTTTAACAGATGGCAGCTCACCTTTATGGACGGCTTCCTGTGGCGACACAGCGGTCAGAGCACCCGCCTTGGGAAGGGGCACCTCCCCCAGGCAGACCCTGATCTCATTAGCCAATCAGACGGGCCTTTTTGGGCTGCTGGGAGCTACCGGGGCAGAGAACCTCTCTGCTCAGAGATCTCGGGGGACGTTTATGAACCCCGACCTTCTGGGTTCCCAATGGCTGGTCAGGCACACGGTGGGGGGGCCCCCAGCGCGTGTCCGGGGACGTTACCAGGCCGACGGCGGTGTAGTCACTGGGGCTCTGCAGGAAGTCGGACAGCAGCTTGTCCGTGGAGCTCTGCTCCAGCTGCCGCTGCCGGGCGTCCTCCCAGGTGAGCTGCAGCGTGTCCAGACAGCCCTCCACGAGGCTGAGCCTGAGGTGCCGCAGTCTTCGCATCAAAGGGCTGCTGACATTCTGTAACTGAGGGGTGCGACCATCACCGCCCGCCCAGCTCGCCCGCCGGGCCCCCGCCCGCCGCCGGGGCCCCCGCCCGCCTCTCCCTCCGCTTCTCCCTCCGAGGCGAGCCCAGCTCACCGCCACGCCCCGCGCCCGCCACCGCCACGCCCACCGGGCCACGCCCACCGCCAGGCCCCGCCCACCTCTCCCTCCGCTTCTCCCTCCGAGGCGAGCCCAGCTCACCGCCACGCCCCGCGCCCGCCCATCGCCACGCCCACCGGGCCACGCCCACCGCCAGGCCCCGCCCGCCTCTCCCTCCGCTTCTCCCTCCGAGGCGAGCCCAGCTCACCGCCACGCCCCGCGCCCGCCCACCAGGCCACGCCCACCAGGCCACGCCCACCGCCAGGCCCCGCCCGCTTCTCCCTCCGCTTCTCCTTCCTAGGCGAGCCTCTCTTCTGGCTCGGTCAGTCAGTGGCTCTTCCTGATTTTACGTAATGGAACCGCAGAGCACGTGCTCTCTGCAGGCTGTGTCCATCCTGGGAGTTGTTCCGTCGCTCAGCCATGTCAGACTCTCTGCGACCCCACGGACTGCAGCGCGGGGCGCGGTGAGTCCCTTCACACGGACGAGCTGCACTCTGCCGAGGCCATCTGCGCGCTTGCTCCCACACCTCCAGTTTGGGGCTGTGGCAAACAGCGCTGAAGTGAGCGTTCGCACACGCGTGTGGGGGGCACACGCCCCGGAGCGGGGTGGCCGGGCCACACGGGGGCGCGCCTTCGCTCTTCACGAAACCGCCAAACCGTTCCCAAGTGGTCGCTCACGCTGTCCCCACCGGCAGCCTAGGGCGTTGTCCCAGTGTCCCGCGTCCCGATAACATTTGGTGTGGTTGCTCCTTCAAGTCGTGGCCGTGTTAACAGTTGTGTGGCGGTTTTCCCTGACTCACTAATAAACTTGCCGTCTTTTGTGATTATTTACCATCCACGTATTTTCTTTGAAGAAAGGTCTGTTCACATGTTTGGCCAGTTATTATTGGGTTGCTTATGTCTATTTTGAAAGTTCTTTACATTAATATAGTCTAGATACAAGACCTTTGTCAGATAAATGATTTGTAAATATTTTCTCCCAGTTGGCAACTTGTCTTTGCATTTTCTTACTGGTGTCTTTTGAAGAGCTGAGTCCAATTTATAAAACTTTTTTTGATGGATTATGATTTTGGTCTCATGGGTAAGAAAGACTTTGGTCTCATCTGCTAAACTTTAAGGCTGCAGAGGCGTTTTCCTATGTTTTCTTCTAAAAGTGTCACAGTTTCAGCTCTTACATGTAGCCCTGTGACCAGTCTTGAGCTGGTTTTTACACGTGGTGTGAGGTATGAATGGAAGGGTAATTCTGGGGGATGGACGTCCAGTTGCTCCCGCAGCTTTGTTTTAAAGGTGAGCCCTTCTTACTGAACCCTCTTTGCGCCTTTGCTGAAAGTCAGTTTTCTTTCTGTATGCATGTGTCTATTTTTACATTCTCTATTATGTTCCACTGATGTGTAAGTTTACATTAAAGCCACACTATCTCGATTCCCATAGCTTTACGGTTTAGTTCAGCCGCTCAGACGTGTCTGACTCTTTGCGACCCCATGGACTGCAGCACGCCAGGCCTCCCTGTCCATCACCAACTCCCGGAGTTTACTCAAACTCATGTCCATTGAGTCGGTGATGCCATCCAACCATCTCATCCTCTGTCGTCCCCTTCTCCTCCCGCCTTCAATCTTTCCCAGCATCAGGGTCTTTTCCAACAAGTCGGTTCTTCATATCAGGTGGCCAAAGTAGTGGAGTTCCAGCTTCAGCATCAGTCCTTCCAACGAATATTCAGAGTTGGTTTCCTTTAGGATGGACTGGTTGGATCTCCTTGCAGTCCAAGGGACTCTCAAGAGTCTTCTCCAACACACTTCAAAAGCATCAGTTCTTCGGTGCTCAGCTTTCTTTATACTCCAACTCTCACATCTATACCTGACTACTGGAAAAACCATAGCTTTGACTAGACGGACCTTTGTCAGCAAAGTAATGTCTCTGCTTTTTAATATGCTATCTCAGTTCAGTTTAGTCACTCAGTCGTGTCCGACTCTTCGCGACCCCATGAATCGCAGCACGCCAGGCCTCCCTGTCCATCACCAACTCCCAGAGTTCACTCAGACTCACATCCATCGAGTCAGTGATGCCATCCAGCCATCTCCTCCTCTGTCGTCCCCTTCTCCTCTTGCCCCCAATCCCTCCCAGCATCAGAGTCTTTTCCAATGAGTGAACTCTTCGCATGAGGTAGCCAAAGTACTGGAGTTTCAGCTTCAGCATCATTCCCTCCAAAGAAATCCCAGGGCTGATCTCCTTCAGAATGGACTGGTTGGATCTCCTTGCAGTCAAGGGACTCTCAGGAGTCTTCTCCAACACCACAGTTCAAAAGCATCAATTCTTCGGCGCTCAGCCTTCTTCACAGTCCAACTCTCACATCCATACATGACCACAGGAAAAACCATAGCCTTGACTAGACGGACCTTTGTTAGCAAAGTAATGTCTCTGCTTTTGAATATGCTATCTAGGTTGGACATAACTTTCCTTCCAAGGAGTAAGCGTCTTTTAATTTCATGGCTGCAGTCACCATTTGCAGTGATTTTGGAGCCCAAAAAAGTAAAGTCTGACACTGTTTCCACTGTTTCCCCATCTATTTGCCATGAAGTGATGGGACCAGATGCCATGATCTTAGTTTTCTGAATGTTGAGCTTTAAGCCAACTCTTTCACCTTCCTCTTTCACTTTCATCGAGAGGTTCTTTAGTTCTTCTTCGCTTTGTGCCATAGGGTGGTGTCATCTGCATACGTGAAGTTATTGACATTTCTCCTGACAATCTTGATTCCAGCTTGTGCTTCATCCAGCCCAGCGTTTCTCATGATGTACTACTCTGCATATAAGTTAAATAAGCAGGGTGACAATATACAGCCTTGACATTACTCCTTTCACTATTTGGGACCAGTCTGGTATCCCATGTCCAGTTCTAACTGTTGCTTCCTGACCTGCATACAGGTTTCTCAAGAGCCAGATCAGGTGGTCTGTTATTCCCATCTCTTTCCGAATTTTCCATAGTTTGTTGTGATCCACATGGTCAAAGGCTTTGGCAGAGTCAATAATGCAGAAGTAAACGTTTTTTCTGGAACTCTCTTGCTTTTTTAATGATGTTGGCAATTTGATCTCTGGTTCCTCTGCTTTTTCTAAATCCAGATTGAACATCTGGAAGCTCACGGTTCATGTATTGTTGAAACCTGGCTTGGAGAATTTTGAGCATTACTTTACTAGCGTGTGAGATGAGTGCAATTGTGTGGTAGTTTGAGCATTCTTTGGTATTGCCTTTCTCTGGGATTGGAATGAAAACTGACCTTTTCCAGTCCTGTGGCCACTGCTGAGTTTTACAAATTTGCTGGCATATTGAGTGCAGCCCTTTCACAGCATCATCTTTTAGGATTTGAAATAGTTCAACTGGAATTCCATCACCTCCACTAGTTTTGTTTGTAGTGATGCTTCCTAAGGCCCACTAGACTTCACATTCCAGCATGTCTGGCTCTAGGTGAGTGATCACACCATCGTGGTTATCTGGGTCATGAAGATCTTCTTTTGTACAGTTCTTCTGTGTATTCTTGCCACCTCTTCTTAATATCTTCTGCTTCTGTTAGGTCCATACCATTTCTGTCCTTTATTGTGCCCATGTTGGCATGAAATGTTCCCTTGGTATCTCTAATTTTCTTGAAAAGATCTCTAGTCTTTCCCATTCTACTGTTTTCCTCTATTTCTTTGCATTGATCACTGAGGAAGTCTTTCTTATCTCTCTCTATTCTTTGGAACTCTGCATTCAGATTAGTATATTTTTCCTTTTCTTCTTTGCCTTTCACTTCTCTTCTTTTCACAACTATTTTAACGTCTCCTCAGACAACCATTTTGCCTTTTTGCATTTCTTTTTCTTGGGGATGGTCTTGATCCCTGCCTCCTGTACAATGTCATGAAGCTCCTCCGTCCATAGTTCTTCAGGCCCTCTATCAAGTCTAATCCCTTGAGTCTACTTGTCACTTGCACTGTATAATCGTAAGGGGTTTGATTTAGGTCATACCTGAATGGTCTAGTGGTTTTCCCTACTTTCTTCAACTTAACTCTGAATTTGGCAATAAGGAGCTCATGATCTGAGCCACAGTCAGCTCCTGGTCTTGTTTTTGCTGACTGTATAGAGCTTCACCATCTTTGGCTGCAAAGAATATAATCAATCTGATTTTGGTGTCGACCATCTGGTGATGTCTATGTGTAGAATCTTCTCTTATGTTGTTGGAAGAGGTTGTTTGCTATGACCAGTGCATTTTCTTGGCAAAACTCTATTAGCCTTTGCCCTGCTTCATTCTGTACTCCAAGGCCAAATTTGCCTGTTACTCCAGATATTTCTTGACTTCCTACTTTACATTCCAATCCCCTATAATGAAAAGGACAACTTTTTGGGGTGTTAGTTCTAGAAGGTCTTGTAGGTCTTCATAGAACTGTTCAACTTCAGCTTCTTCAGCATTACTGGTCGGGGCATAGACTTGGATCACTGTGATACTTGAATGGTTTGCCTTGGAAACGAATAGAGATTATTCTGTCATCTTTGAGATTCCATCCAAGTACTGCATTTCGGACGCTTTTGTTGACTGTGAGGGCTATTCCATTTCTTCTAAGGGATTCTTGCCCACAGTAGTAGATATTATGGTCATCTGAGTTAAATTATTCACCCATAGCTTTACAGTAAGTCTTAAAATCAGGTAATGTTAGGCCTCCAACTTTGTTCTTTTTCAAAGTTGTGTTGGCTTTTGTTAGGCCTTTTAAATTCCACATAGATTTAAAAGTCACTTTGTCAATTTCTATTTTAAAAAACCCTGCAGAATCTTGATTAGTATTGTAGATAATTTAGGGGGAGAATTGACATCTTAATAACATCAAGTCTCCTGAGCCATGAACTTAATATACCTTTCCATTTATTTAGGTATTGTTTAATTTTTCTAGCAATGTTTTGTGGTTCTCAGGGTATGAGTTTTCACTTTCTGGGTCAAATTTCATATGAAAGTGAAAGTGAAGTCGCTCAGTCGTGTCCGACTCTTAGCGACCCCATGGACTGCAGCCTACCAGGCTCCTCCGTCCATGGGGTTTTCCAGGCAAGAGTACTGGAGTGGGGTGCCATCGCCTTCTCTGAATAACATAGATTAGGAGAACAATCGTATGACAATTTCATATGTATGTGGTTATATTTAATATACATTGATCGTTATTGGCGTATGGAGATGTACAATTAGTGTTTGTGTACTGTTCTTGCATCGTGCAACCTTATTAAGCTCACTCCTTAGCACTAGCAGCTGTACTTTTCTGTAGATTGCACAAGGTTTTCTACACAGACAACCACATTATCTGTGAACGAAGACAGTTTTGCGTGTCCGTTTCTAATCTGAATGCTTTAGTTTCTTTGTCTTGCCTTGTTTAACTGGCTAAAACTCTAATAGCATTCTGGATCAAACTGGTGGAGGACACATTGCTATCTTAGTCCTCATCTTAAGGAAAAAGCATTCAGTCTGCCAACATGTGATGCCCTCAGTCAGACTGAGGAAGATCACTTCCGTTAACAGTTTGCTAAGAGGAATGGATGCTGGATCTTGTTACATGCTTTCTTCTTCTAACTGTTTTCTTTCTGGTTGCGCTGGGTCTTCTGTCACTGCACACAGGCTTCCTCTAGTTGCGGCGAGCTGGGCTTGCTGACTAGTTCTGTGGGCTTCTCTTACCGCAGAGGCTCTAGGCGCGCGAACGTCGCAGCACGCGGGCCAGGAGCTGCGTCACGCGGGTTTAGCTGCTCCACGGCGGGTGGAGTCTTCCTAGACCAGGGATCAACCCCCTATCCCCTGCGTTGGTGGGTGGATTCTCATCTACTATACCACCAGGGAAGTCCAATAATGTTTAATTTTTAAAAATATCTGGTGAACCAAATTGATTGACTTTTGAATGTTACACAAGTCCTGGGATCAACCTGGAATATTATCCTTTTTACACACTGTTGGATTTAATTTCCCATATTTTGTTTAGATTTTTTACACCTATGATCATGAAGAACTGTCTATAGGGTTTTTCTTAGTATCTTTATCTTGTTTTGGTATCACACTGACACCAGCCCTACAGAAGAATTGGGATGTATTCCCTCCTTTTCAGTTTTCCCAAACAATCTATACAGAACTGGCATTGTTTTTTCCCTTAAATGCTTGCTGGTATTCCCTAGTAAATTCATATGGGTCTGACAGTTTCTTCATGGAAAAACTTTTAACTACAAATTCAATTTATTTAATAAATTGAGGGCTACTCACATTATCTATCTTTTTATGACTGAGCTGTGGTCGTTTGTGTCTTCCAAGGGATTTTCCATTTCATCTCCATTGTCAAACATACGGCGTAAAGTTGTTCATGATATTCCCTTATTATATTTTCAACATGTGGAGTCTACAGTGATGTTATATCTCTTATTTCTGATATTGGTAATTTATATTCTTTCTCTCTTTTTAATCAGTCTGACTAGAAGTTTATCAGTTTATTGATCTCCTTAAAGAAACAGCATTTGGCTTTGTTGGCTTTCCCAGTTTTCAGTTCTCTATCTCATTGGTTTCCACTGTGGTCTTCAATTTCTTTTCTTCTACTTATTTTGAGTTTGATTTGCTCTTTCTACTTTCATGTTGAGGTAAGTGATTTAGGGTTTTTTTCTCTTCTCACACAAGTATTTGGTGCTACAAAAGCTCCCCTAAGTGTTGCATTAGAGATCTCTTACACATTTTGATATGTGCCACCCCCCACCACACACATACTGTAGTTCAAAATAGTTTCCCTTCTGATTTTTTCTCTGGCCCACAGTTATTCTGCTGTATGCTATTTACTTTCCAAATATTTGGTCATCTCTCCCGTAGCTTTCTGGGATTTTTTTTTTTTTAATCACAACACTTTTTTTTTTAACTGGGATTTTTTAAAATTGAGGTAAAATTCACATAATGTCCTTACGTCATGAAGGGACAGTAAGCTCTGGACACTGAGAAACAGGTCCACCGCTCCAGCCACGGCTCTCTGGGCCAGGTCATATGCTTCCAAGTACCGTGCAGTTCTCTGCTCTTCGTATTTCTCACTTTGGGCACACAACCTTTATCAGAAGAAGAGTGGCCTTTAGAACAAAACCGTCAAAGTGTCATATGGTCAGCACTAGACATGTGTAGCATGCAATTTTCATGTAATTATGATGTATATTTCATTAGTACTCTAAATCTTATAATTAGGTGTTTTACCTGGAAGGATCCTCTCAGTCTATCTGGAAGAGAGATGGAGGACCGCGCATGCAGTCTGGAGCTGGTGTGCAGGCGCTGCGGCAGCACTGCCGTGCGGGGGCCGGGCGGGCCCCTCCCTTCCCTGCCCGTGTCTGAGTGTCCCCAAGCCCTGCAAGGACCCCAGCGGCTTCGGCGACCACAGCTGCTAGCTGGGGGCTCCCAGGTGGCGCGTGGCTTTTCCCTCATAAAGGCTACTTGTAACGCCCGGCCTTTGGTTTGCTGGCTGTGTTTTGAACCCCTGCATGGACCCCTCGGTGGGGTGGCCCTGGGTAGGCGGGGGGGTGGGGATGGGCAGATGATGGGAGCGGTCAGGGGAGGTGACGGCACTGCTGGGGGTGGGCAGCTCCTGGCCTCTGAGGTGACACCTGTGCGGTTGAGTGTGAAAAGGTGTGCATGTCCACGCCTGAGCGAGGTGTGGAGCGACGCTCGCGTGCCCTGGGCTGGGCGGGAGGCTGCATCTGCCCGCTTCCCCGGGGCAGGGAGCACAGGGGTTCCCCCACCTCTTCACGCGGGCCCGCTCCAGCTGAATGTCCACGCACTTCTCCTCATGGCCGATGCTGGCAAACTTCTCCTCGACCTCCAGCAAGCGGTTCTCTATTTCCAGCATCAGAAACAAGTTCTCCAGGGGGTCTCTGTCCAGCTGCTCCCGGACAGCTCTGATCTGGAGGTGCACACACCTGCGAGGGCGGGGGCGGGGCATCGCTGCGACTGACGGGCAGGGCCGCCAGCCACCCACCACCAGCTTGGCTCTGGGAAACCGGAGGGGCACCTTCGTGACAGCACACTTCTCTCCACACCACAAGCCATGCCCATTGGTGACAATGCCACAAAGTTAGAAACTAACCTCTCCCCACCCCAGGCACTCTACATCCCTCTGAAAATTCAAAATCCCTCTCTTAAAGAACTCTGGGGAAGAACAGAAAACCAGGTGGAAATGCAGCCTGTTCACAGGTCAAACCTGCAGCTGGGGGTCCAGGTGCATCTGCTGGGGCGGGACCGGGGCGCCCCCAGAGGTGGGGACAGAACAGCCATGAGGAGCCCTCTCCCAGCACAGGAAGAGGTCAACAGAGAGCAAGGGAGTAAAGAAAACCCCAATCAGGCGAAAGCTGCGGCGCTCTGGTCGTGAAGCAGAAGCTGCTCTGTGAAGGCAGGACCTGCAAGTCTGACTTGACGGACAGACCTCGGCCGGCTCTGCACGTTCCCAGAAAGAGGCCCGTGCAGCTGGAGCTGAGGCCACGGGAGGCTGCTTTCCAGAAGACCAGTGACCAACCAGGACGACGGCCAGGGACAGACTGCTCGTCTGAGCGTGGACGTTCCTGCCTGGAGGCTGTCCTGCGGCCTCCTACCCTTGGGCGTCTGCAGAGAGCTTGATGCTGTGTCTGTGGACCAGACGCTCGGGCCAAAACTGGAGGGGAGAGCGGCAGGCAGACCGACAGACCCCGGGAAGAGGCTGACCACCTGGGGCGCCCCACACCAACTGTAGGGAGCAGAGTGGCCGGACCTTCCCCAGTCTTAGAGGCTTCCTGGACATCGAGCCACCTCTGAGGAGCTGGGAGTCCAGGGACAAACAAGCCACCAGCCCACCTGGTCCCAAGAGAGAGGCTGGCTGCCAAGGAAGGGGTGCGGGAGGCAGCTGCGGACACAGGGCCTTGTCCTGAGAGTCTCTGAACTTCACAGGCTCGAAATATGACTTAGAGTTAATAGTGGAAAGAAGTACACTACAACTTTCATGGTGATTAACATTCTTCCTCACAGAAAGTTACCTGGCCTCCAGGTCTGTGGTCATGAATTCCAATACGGGCATTCGGTTTGGTCTCTCCTTCTTGAGCACGTTGAAGGTGTCTATGAGTTTCTGGAAGAGCTTGCAGACCTGGGGCAGGCCCGGCGGAGTCACCGTGGCCCTGCCACCCTCCACCCGCAGACCCCCGCCCCGCACACAGCAGCCCCTCACCAGGGTCTCTCTCCTCTCGCCCTCTGCAGACAGGAGCGTGTCCGCCAGGGTCAGGGTGGACTGGTACCAGAACTCCTCACTCCCTCCCAGGCGCTGGGCCTGCTCCACCATCCGCCGAGCCTGCCCGTGCTTCTTCTCCTTGTTGGCGAGCTGTGCCAGCAAATGCAGGCATCTGGACTGTGCGAGAGGATCGCCTAGCTCCTGCAAAGGAGGTGCATGTGGACGGAGGATGGGGTGGGGAAGTGGGCGAGAGAGACAGACAGAGACACATACAGAGACGGAGGCAGAGAGGCAAAGAGAGAGAGAGGGAGGCGGGAGATCGAGGTGGGAGAGAGACGCAGCCAGGGAGACGCAGAGACGGAGCGAAGGCACCATCCGGGTGCCTGCCCAGGGAGGAGCCTGCAGGACAAGGGCCCCAGCGCTGAGCTCAATGCCTGTGCGTGTTAAGACATGCTCCGCAGAGTCCAAGCAGCCCCTCCAGCAGCAGGAGGGCCGGGTGGCCGCTGGGTGGAGGTGTGGACAGTGCGTGGAGCACCCTTTCATGGGTCTGAGGGAGGCTAACTGGGAAGGTCCCGGATGCTCAGACGCAGGCCAGGAGACGGGGTCGCGGTGCCCGGGGCCCGTGGGTGCCGGCTCGCAGCCCCGCCTCCTCGACCTCCTGCACCCCCTCCAGGTCCCCCCGCGTCCCCAGGGCCCGTCCTGGCTGCTCCCCTCCACCAGTTGCATGGCCGTGTCAGTCCCTCCCCCTGCCACACTGTCCCCCTGGCCTGAGACAGAGAGCTACAGATGTTTCTCTCTCGAGGGTTCTGTTCCAAAGCAAGGGCCAACTCGAACAGTTCTGCAACCTTGGCTCCCCCTCCCAGGGAACAATCCTGAATACCGCACGGAGCCGGAGCCGCCCGTCGGAGGCCCCGGGAGTCGCTGACGCTGCAGCCCAGCTGCCCCCTTGGGGAGGGAGGGACACATGGGGTGGCTCTACTCTGTGCTGCGCCTTCCCAGGGCACCATCCTCATGGGGACGGAGCCCAGGAAGAGGGTCTCAGTCCGCCTGGGGAGAGGAGGCAGGAGCCGAGGCATCCAGGAGCTGACACAGGAGGTCCCTCCCGGGGGAGCGGCCGAGCTGCCTCAGGAAAGCCAGAGGACAGCAGGGGCCTGGGAGGCTGAGCCGAAGGCTGAGCGTCCACACTGCAGTGAGCCTTTCCGAGGGGACCTGGCGAAACCCAGGCTTCCAGGAGACCTCCGAGCACCACAGACGCCTGCAGGGCCCACACAGAGGAGCAAGACAGAGCTCCGGAGCAGGCTGGGGCCCAGGACACCATCTGCCTCTGAGAGCAAACCGAAGCCCTCGGCCTCTCGAGGGCCCCATCGTCACACGCACCGTGAGGGGCCTGCTCAGAAACACACGCGGCCCCGCAGCCCAGGAGGAAGACAGCCCGCAGCACAGACCCGCCGCAGTTACAGGAAGCGGGCCGTAATGAAGCCAGAGGAGCAGACAGACAGAGCACGTGGACAGACCTCCACAGTCAGATGGAGGCTCCAGAACAGTCTTCAGCACAGAAGGTCCCTGCCTCCATCCTAGCAGGGGCCTGGGGGGCTGCTTCTGGGGGAGGAGCCCCCACAGGTGCGGTGGGCCCGGCAGGTGTGGCCTCACCTGGAAGGCCAGGTACGCCTCTGACAGCAGCAGCCGCGCAGGCTGGTACAGGTCCATCGCCAGCAGGACTTCGGCCTTGAGGGTCCACAGCAGCGGGAAGGATGTTCCGTCCAGGCCCCTGCCAGTCTCTTCGTTTACCTTCAGGATCTGTAAGATGCGCAGGCCCAGAGGGGCCGCGTGGGTGCAGGGCGGGCACCGTTGGCGTGGCTGACCCCGGCCCCGCATGCCCGAGCCCAGTCCCTGCTCTGGGGCCCGTGGCCAGGCTGTCCTCTCGGGACGCCTGTCCCTGCTCCTGGCCAGGCCACTGAGTAGCGCCAGGTGCAGGGGACTCTGCACACCCTGGGGTCCCGGCACTGCCCACCACAAAGGGAGCCCCAGGGACGGCACTGCCACGGTGACCAGTGCCCTTGGAGCACACGTGGGACGGTCACTTCCTTTCCAGGCAAGCCCACCGCGCGCGGGGAGGGCGGGGGGCGCTCAGACGTCCCAGCTGCTCTGCGCCTGCTGCGAGGGACCGCCCTTCCCTACCCGTTGATGTGGGAGCTCCCACCCCTCACCGGCCACCCCCAGCCTGTCCTCTCTGAACCACAGCTCAGACCCTGCCATCTTCCCTGAGGGCCGGAGGGGCAGGGACACGCCCCGCCAGTCCCTGGATTTCCCAGGAGCCGGCACAAGGATCAGGAGGTCTCAGCCACTAGGATAGGTCCAAGCAGAGTGGCTGGAGCTGGGCCAGGGGCCAAGCAGCTTCAGCAGAGCAAGGCTACCTTATCCTTTGCTACGAGGGGCTTCGTCTCTGCCTGCGGGGCCGAAGTGGGGGGCTCATTCAGTGTTGGCAGATTTTCTTCTAATAGAGGTTCCTTATTCTTCTCCTTTTTCAAGGCAATTTCTTTTCTGCAGCTAATATAAGTAAAACAAGCGTCATTATGCCAAAGAAGAAACGCAACGGCCAGAGCACCTGAGAATGTTCAACTTCATTAGTAACCAAAGAAATACAAAATAAAAAGCCACAACAAGCAACTATCCACTCATGTGTTTACAAAGTTCTTTTTAAATTCCCCTCGTTTAGCAGCACAGACAACTCCCCCTTTTCCACATGTAGCCCTTTCTCTCTCCCACACTGTAGGCTCATGAACCAGCTACTAATTTGACATCCCAACCTGGGTGTTTAACACGAATCTCAGGCTTTCTCCAGCCAGAACTCCAGCCCATCCACAAGGCAGGCCCTCCTTCCTTGCTGGGCACCAACCGCAGAGTCCCGCCAGCTCCTGCCTCCTGGGGGCCCTACCTTCCCCGTGTGCCCGGGACACCACCTCCCTCAGCTCCGCCCCACCCAGACCTGTGCACCTGCCCCTCGTCTACCGCACACAGCCCTGTACATGGACATGGGATGCAGGAGGGCCACTGAGTAATGACCTGCCCCGGGGCCCAGGATGCCCCCAACATCCTGCGGTGGGAGATGGGTCCCCAGGCCCCAGGAGATGCAGCTGAGAGCAGGGCCGGCATTGAGCCCAGGCAGAGGGCGGGGGGGTCAGTGCTGCAGCAGGGGGGTCTGTGCCACATGGGGGGCCCAGGAGGAGGGCACCACAGCAGGGGTCCATGCCACAGTGGGGGGCACACACGGGGGGTGTCAGAGCAGGGGGCCCTGCCGCAGTGGAGAGGGGGTCCGCACAGCCGCAGCGTCTCACCTGGCCTGCTCCACGTCACAGATGTAGGCCTGCCCCACCACCTCCTCGTGGTACGTGGCTGCCTCCCTCAACCTCAAGTCGGAACAAGCCAAGGCAAGTCTGGGGGTGAGAGGAGCGTCAGCCCTGAGTCAGGCTGCCCTGGGCTCAGGAGGCTTGACACAGATTGGCAAACGGAAAAAGAACAGATAATTTGAGGATGTTTTCAATAATCTTTAAAGCTAAGCCAAGTTACTAGAGGAAAATAACAGATGCCGTCATCAGATTTCTCAACACATTTATAGTCTCGGGGTCTCAGGGTCACCTCCAGAGATGGAGACAAGGCCTGGTGGGGCTCTGACCCCATCACAACTGCAAGCCAACGAGCTCTGCTCTGACTTTTGTGCGAAACACTCTTATTTTGAAATGATTTGAAGCTTCCAGAAAAGTTACACAAACACTACAAAGAATTACTGAACACCCTTCATTGTCCAGGTTCTCTATCTACATATACAATAATATAAAAGTTATACTAATATATATATAAATTACTTTATATATAAATTTTATATATAGCTTAGGAGTGTGTGTAAATATATAAAATTATGTGTGTGTGATTATATAAAATTTATATATATATGTAATTTTTTTCCTGACCTATTTGAGAGTGGACACAACGCTCCTTTATTCTGCTTCTCCTACTTCAGCGTGTATTTCCTTGAAATAATGATACTCTCTTAAAAACCAGGTAGAAACTTTAAAATTAAAAATATTTTTATGTTTAAGTATTTTGATGTATTCCGCTTTACAAATCTTAGAGACTTTATTATTTATATAAATAGTCAACCACAGAATTAATGTTTTAAGATCTGATTTGTCTCTAGTTGCTTTGGGCAAATGTCCACTTTAGCCATGTAAACGTCTCCCAGCTTCCCTGAAATACAGCAGGAGCACCCACCGCAGGTGGTAGAGATCCTTGAGGCTCTTGCTTTCAACCACGGAGGCTGCGATGAGCACCCCCAGCTGCAGGACCGGGACTGCGAGCTCGTGAAGGAACATCTTCTGCAGGGCCTCCACCAGGTGGTCCAGATAGTACAGACTGTACGTCTGCGTCAAAACAGCAACACGCGAGGTCAAAGGCTGCGGAGGATTAGGTCCCGGCTCACAGGGCCTCCCCTAGGAACTCTGTCCTTCGAGGGGCCACGCACACAGGCTGTTGGACTCCTGCCTGTTGAGGGAGCCACTGACTTGTTCTCTGCCGCCTCTGCTTCGTCATTAGCTTTCATCTCCTCGTGTGCAATTTCCTAGACTTTTTAGCACAAGCACAGTTGAAGATCCTCACGAGAATAATCTACCTGCTTTCATTCAAATTAGAGGCTTTGTTTTCTTTATGTACCCACCAACTGCTTTAAAACTTCTTACAACGTTGGACTAGGTTTGATAAAGCAATTATTCTTCAGTGGAAAATTAAAAAATATGAATGAACGATTTAAAAAATCCACTTAAAGCACTGAGGAGTGAACAACTCAGAAAAAACGCCAGGGCCACGACACGCAAGATGGAGGGTGTCAGATGTGTGAACCCAGCATGTCGGGGCTGTGAGCCGGGGCGTCGGCTGACGCCGAGGCGGCGGAAAGCCTGCGCAGCACCTCTGACTTTCCTCTGTTGGGTGGAGTTGAGGGCCCACTGAAGCCTTAAGGGCAATGAAGTAAAACAGCCCTGTCACATTCAAGCCCAGTGGTGTTTGGGTGGCCTGGGAAGCACGTGGTTTTTTGAGGGGCCAATAATTGATATTCCTGATGAGGCCGCTCAAGAAAGGGGGTGGAGGGAGACAGCAATATTTATAGACTTAACAGACACTAGAAAGATAATAACAGGATATTAAGAACAACATTATACCAGTAAATCTTATATTTTATATTCACTGGAAGCCTCCTAGAAAAATACAACCCACCAAAATTACTACAAAAGAGAAATTTAAAAATCGAAAGTGTTCTGTAACTATTAAATAAAGTGGATCCATAATTTAATATCTTCACAAATAGGTCTAGGCCCGGAAGTCTTCACCAGGGAATTCTTCCAAACAATTAAGGAAGAAATAATAGCTAATTTTATACAAATTCTTCTCAAGAAGAGCTTAAAAAAGGAACACTTTGGAACTGACTGAAAGGTCAGTGTGATGCTGTAAGAAAATATGACACGTGCATCTGGTCTTGCTCCTGGTTCCAGCACTGAGCACCTAGAACCCTCTCACCCCACCCGAGTTCACACCCATGAGGGGACTCCTGGCCGTCCCTGTAGACCTTCAGGAGGCAGGCTGACGGCCAGAGGAACCAACCACATGGCAGGACAGTGAGACCCTCGGCCTGTCCCCCGATACCTGGGGAGGGGAGTGGCTGGAGGTCAAGTTAGGGACCAAGAGCCCACGAGAGGACTGGTCGTGCCCTGTCCTGGAACCTACGTGATCCCCCTACGGGACGGGCTTGGAGAGCTTCTGGGCTGGTGAGCACGTCCACCTGCCAGGAGGGAGGGGCATGCTGGCCCCCAGCTCCTTGGGGACAGACACACTCCCGAGTTTGGGACCCTCCAGACCTGCCCTGCAGACCTCCTCATCTCCGAGTTTGGGACCCTCCAGACCTGCCCTGCAGACCTCCTCATCGGGTTGTTTGTATCCATTACAACATTCTTTATAGCAGACCAGTGTATCTGCTAAGTAAAGTTTACCCAAGTCTGGGGGCCGGCGTAGCAAATATCAAACTTGGGGAGGAGCCCGGGACCCCAAATGGTGGCCACACTGGAGAGACATGTGGTGGCCTGGGGACCTGATGCTCATGACGGGGGTCTGCTGGGGCAGGCCTCGAGGGAGCCCTGATCCTTGGGGGCCACACTGACCCGGTGGTTAAGTGTCAGAGCCGAGTTCAGTGGGGTGGTCCCCTAGCTGGTGTCCCCGGGGGCGCTGGGCACTGGCTGCTGTGTGGAAACCCATGTGCCTCGGGTCAGAAGCATTGGGAGCAGAAAACAGTTTGGAGCCCGTGTAACTTCTCACCCCATCCTGACAAGCATGTGGTATGAAAGGAAAACTGAACACCAACTTTTCTCATCAACGTGGAGACAAACACCCCAAACAAAACATTAGCCTGTTGAACCTGATGATAAATGAAATGAGTAATACATCTCAACCAAGTTGAAGGAATGAAAGAGAAAAAAATTATCATTTGAATAGATGGAGAAAAATATTTGATAAGAATCTATAGCTGTTTGTGGGGCTTCCCTTGTGGCTCAGCTGGTGAAGAATCCGCCTGCAATGCAGGAGACCTGGATTAGATCCCTGGGTTGGGAAGATCCCCTGGAGAAGGGAAAGGCTACCCACTCCAGTATTCTGGCCTGCCTGGAGAATTCCATGGACTGTATAGACCATGGAGTCGCAAAGAATCGGACACAACTGAATGACTTTCACTTTCATAGCTGTTTAAGCTTAAAACTCTTAGCAAATAGAAATAAAGGAACTCGCTTAACCAGTGAAGAACATCTATGAACCTCCAACAGCATCAGTCACACGGAGTCTTGCTAAGACCAGGAGGCCTCGCCACCTGTGGTATTGAGCTGGAGGCAACCAGGCAAGTAAGATGAGGCGAGGGAACAGTGTAACAATGCCAAATTAGGGAAGACGTTTGCAAATGAAATGCAGGTTTTGCATACACACATAAAATCCAAAGAACCTATGGACAAATTACCAAAATTATCTGGGAGATGAGACAGACACAGAGGAGAAGCCGCGTGCGCACAGAGGCAGAGCGGGGGGCCTCACGGCACACACTTGGGAGCCCAGCTGCTGGCGGAGGCAGGGAGGACCCCCCCAGGCGCCAGGGGGCAGTGCGGCCTGCAGAGCCCTTGACGGCAGCCCAAGTTTTGAACCCGTGCCTCCGGAGCTGTGGGGAAGACCCTTCCGCTGCTCGGAGCACTCAGCAGCACCAGACGCCCTGGTGTGCAGCTGGACCACAGGCGCAGGGGTGTGGTCTGCGCGGGGAGCATGCAGCACAGGTGCCCGCAGAGGGGCCTGGGGCCCGACACCCTCTGGGCCCACAGAAAGCCCAGCAGGCAGGATGCGGGGACGCGGGCCTGGGGGAGAGGCGCTGAGTCCACTCACCGGCTTCTGCATAGTTGATGAGTTGATGGTAAAGTCGCTCTGATCCTGTCTGAATACAGATATGACTTCTTCAGGGCAGGCATAGGAAGCCCACTCTTCTAGGCTTGAGGGCAAGTCTTCGAGGCATTTGCCAGGAGCAGGGCTCTGGAACTGCAAAGCAAGAAGCCAGGCTCTGCTTTGGGAGGTGGAGCTGGAGGCAGACACCCAGGGGGCCCCGTGGGAATAGAGGTCGTGAGCCCTGGGCAGGCAGCCCCTCTGGGGATGGGTGTGGTGGGGCTCCCTGGAGACACCCAAGCCACAGATGACAGCTGACACCACTTCCCACAGCCACTCGGAGCCTTGTGCCCTGGACATGACCCCCACCCACACATCCCAGCTCAGCAGGGCTGCGGGAAGGAGGCGGGGTGTCTCCTGAAGCCCCAGTCCGGCAGGATGGCCAGGGTTGGGGCAGTCCCTCCAGCTGATGAAGTGACATGCACAGGCCCCCACGGGACGCAGAGAAAGTGCTGCCCTGCCCTGTACGGCCAGGGCTCCAGGAAAGCAGCTGATCACCAGGGCGAAGCCAGACCCTCCCGTGTCAGCCTCCTGACACCTGGGGCAGGGGCACTGAGGCCGCCCCACCTCCCAGGGCAGGAAAGCGGACAGAGGAACCAGGGCTCCTCGGCCTTCGAGGCCCAGCCTCTGGCACAAGGGCCTGCAGGGGCGCTGGGGCGCAGCCTGCCCGCCCGGAGGGTGCGGTCACCTGCTTCGGGTCCCTCCCCTTGTCTCTGTCCTTCTCCTTGTCTCTGTCTCTGCTTTTCTCCTTCTCTTTTTTAGGCAACAGCAAGTGTGAGCTTGCTACCGCTGAAATTCTACTTTCTGAAGTGGATTTTCCTGCTGTTGAGAAAGAAACCTGTGAAAAGAAATCCAAATTTGCAATGCTAATGTCCGACTGCAGCAGTGAAATGAAAAGACGCTTGCTCCTCGGAAGAAAAGCTATGACCAACCTAGACAGCGTATTAAAAAGCAGAGACATTACTTTGCTGACAAAGGTCCGTCTAGTCAAAACTATGGTTTTTCCAGTACTCATGTATGGATGTGAGAGTTGGACCGTAAAGAAAGCTGAGCACCGAAGAACTGATGCTTTTGAACTGTGGTGTTCAAGAAGACTCTTGAGAGTCCCTTGGACTGCAAGGAGATCCAATCAGTCCATCCTAAAGGAAGTCAGTCCTGAATATTCATTGGAAGGACTGATGCGAAAGCTGAAGCGTCAACACTTTGGCCACCTGATGCAAAGAACTGACTCCTTGGAAAAGACTCTGAAGTTGAGAAAGATTGAAGGCAGGAGAAGGGGATGACACAGGATGAGATGGTTGGATGGCATCACCGACTCGCCGGACTGAGTTTGAGCAAGCTCCAGGAGGTGGTGAAGGACAGTCTGTGGGGTAGCAAAGAGTCGGACATGACTGAACGACAACAATGACAGAGCTGGGTTTCCCTCCCCCCATGCAGATCTGAGGGCGGGTTGAGGACCCTACGGCTGGGCGTGGCCGGGCCGTGAGCACTCAGGGGACTTCCTCCAGGACTCTGGGCCTGCAGATACGCGTGGCTGACCCTTAAGAAGGGTTTGTCAGTTCCTAAAATAAATTAACGTCTTCAATGAAGAACACACTCAAGTGACTTTTAATGGTTCTAAAAGAACTGCAGGGGGTGGGGGTAGGGGCATCTTGCAGACAAGGATGGCCTTCCTCATCCTTCCCGCTGCCAAACGCCAATGGCCCTGCTGTCCCCATCACATGGCTGGGGGCGGGGGGCGAACTTGCCCCAAGAAGAGAGGCCTGTCCTGCTAACGCTGTCCTGCTGGGGGTCACAGCCCAGGGAGGTTCCTGAGAAGACAAGGCCACCAGGAGCTGCCCTGGGGACCCTGTAGACAGGTGGTAGAAAGGCAGCTATGTGAAGGGGCGCAGAGAAGGCTCTGGAAGCCCAGAGGCAGTGCGGTGGGAAGGAAGGTGTTGAGAGTGGTTAGGCAAAGGCGCTGGCCTGAGTCTTGCAGAGGAGGAAGCCCCCTCAAGTCTCCAGAGCCGGGGGCAGGGAGGAGAGGAGGGACGTGGTCCCAGGAGAGACCAGGACCCCAGGGAGCATGGCAGGGGCCTCACCTGCCAGATGCGGTGCAGGAAGGCATAGGCCATGAGGCAGTAGTCCTGGTGGCCAGCGCCGCTTGGGGTCACCACCAGGGCCAGCAGCGTGTAGGCACGGGCCAGCGTCTCCAGCTGCCGCACGCTCTGCAGCTCCTGCAGGGAGGGGGGCCCCGGGTCCCCCGGGCCCTCCAGGGCCCCCAGAGTGGACGCCGGCTTGTCTGAAAGACAGGGCACTGCTGGCGTCCCCACTGACTGGCCCAGGGCCCGCTGGCCCCCAGCCCAGGGCTGGTTCTCTTCTGGAGGGGGCAGCGCCCCCCTCCCAGGGCTCAAGGTCAGCCTCAGGGACAGGCCTCCCAGGGCTCCCCTGGCCTGCCTGCAGGGACACTGGCCACATCCCAGGCTGGGGTAGGGGTCTGGGCTCTGGTGTGTACTTGGAGCCCCCTGCCCACCATGGTTCCCTCTAGCTGGCTGAGCTGGGCATGCGGACACACCCAGAAGGGGCTGGACACCAAGCGTACGAGCCCTTGAGCCTCTAGCTCCTGCAGACAGGAGGCGGCCCCTCTCCCACCCTGAACTCTGCAGGCCTAGGAAGCGGCCGCCTTGGGACTGGGAATGCCGGCCAGCGGCCCTGGGGCCCTCTGCTGCCCGGAGCACCATCCTCCTGGGGGCGGGTTCCGCCCTCTGGTGACGGCGCTCACGCTGGCCCCCGAGTGGGCACCTAGAGCAGCTGCTGAGCGGCCACACCACATCCCCCACCACCTCCCTGAAGCAAGTTCTGCTCAGTCCGTCAGCCGCCAACCTCCCTCACGGCACTGGGCTGGGCGTGCCGGCTGCACGGGCCCTGGTGGACGCAAGGATGGGCACCCAGCGAGCGTGGCGGGGTCCTAACCTGGGCAAGCCCACAAGGAGCGTGCCTGGCAGGGGGATGTGGGGACGGCGGGGCCCAGGAGCCCCCAGTGGCGGGTGGCCCACCGCCAGCCAGAGGCACCCCTCACCTGTATCCTCTGCATCCACGGCCTCCACTCCGGCCGGCTCGGGGACGCCCCCCACCGGCTGCATCCTCAGCAGGATGTCGATCGCCCACTTGAGGTGGAAGATCACGTCTTCCAGAGGGAACTGCTTGTAGTACAGCCACTCGCTGAACTCCACGATGTAGTCCACCTTCTGCCACTCACTCTCTGGCTTCTTCAGGATCCAACAGAAAAGGCTGGAACACGTGGCAGCCACGCAGCAGCCATGCGGCCGCCGCAGAACCCACCACGGGCATCATGTTCCTCCACTGTGAGAGCAGAGGGTGCCCACCAGGCTCGGCCAGACCGCCATGGGAGATGGGCAGCAGGGTAAAAGCCTGGCAAGTGTCCCCGGCCTCCGCGCCCTGTGGACACCCCACGGCCTGCCCGCCAGGCCCTCTGCAGGCCCCCGTGCCCCTCCCGCCCACCCCTGGGGCAATGAAGGCCTCAGGGGCTCCCTGCTGGCCTTCTGACCTTGGCACGGGGGCTCCTCCAGTGCGTGGCCCACAGGGCGCGGAGGGCAGGGGAGGTACTGGGCCCAAGGCCTGCGGCTCAGACCCGACACTGGTGATCACTCACCGCTGCAGGATGGCAGGCGCTGCCCCCCGCCCCTACCCTGAGGAGCCTGCCCGCCCTTCACCTGCTGGGCCTCAGACTGGGCCCCACACCCTGCGCCTAGGAGGACGTGTGGCCGGAAGGGCAGGAGTCTGAGGGCAGGGGCAGGCGGCCAGGTGGAGGGGATGCAAGGGCAGGATGGACCAGCCTAGGACGCTGCCAGACACCACGGTGGGGGGTGCTGAATGGGGCACGGACGGACCCTGAGCAGGTCCCCCCTCATTATATGTGGGCAGACGGCACTAGAGGGCGGCCTGGAAGCCAGGTGACACGTGACCATCAGCACAGAGAAGGGCTCAGATGGGGCCTCAGGATGGCCATGGTGGCCACTGGTGGCTTTGACAGGAGCTGTGCACGACAGGTGATGGGGACGAGTGGCATGGAAGAGAGAATGGTCATCGTTTCAACAGCAGAGCTGGGAAGACTGGGAGCCACAGACCAACGAACAGAGCAGGACCTCACGTCACACCAGATACAAGACTCAACTCCAGATGGAGCAAGGACTTAAACATGAGAGCTGCAACCATGACTCCCTTGGAAGGAAACGTAGAAATCTTCATGGCTGTGGATTACACTTTGGTTTCTCAGATACAAAGCTAAAAGCACAAGCTCCAGCAGCAGAAAAATACATTAATCGGACTCCATCAAGACGGTAAACTCCTGTGCTGCAAGTGACATCACCGAGAAGATGAGAAAGTAGCTGGAAAGACAAGCCACAGAATGACAGAAAACACCTACAGATCATGCATCTGATGAGGGACTTGTATCCAAAACACACAAAGAATATCTGCCACCCAATGATAACTAAATGCTGGGCTGGATGAAGCTCAAGCTGGAATCAAGATTGCCGGGAGAAATATCAATAACCTCAGATATGCAGGTGATACCATCCTTATGACAGAAAGTGAAGAAGAACTAAAGAGCCTCTTGATGAAAGTGAAAGAGGAGAGTGAAAAAGCTGACTTAAAACTCAACATTCAAAAAACTAAAAAAACAGATCATGGCATCCGGTCCCATCACTTTGTGGCAAATAGATGAGGAAACAGTGGAAACAGTGGCTGACTTTATTTTGGGGGGCAGATGGTGATTGCAGCCATGAAATTAAAAGAAGCTTACTCCTTGGAAGCAAAGTTATGGCCAACCTAGACAGCATATTAAAAAGCAGAGACATTACTTTGTCAACAAAGGTCCATCTAGTCAAGGCTATGGTTTTTCCAGTAGTCATGTATGGATGTGAGAGTTGGACTATAAAGAAAGCTGAGCACTGAACAATTGATGCTTTTGAACTGTGGTGTTGGAGAAGACTCCCCTGGAGTGAAGAGTCCCCTGGAGTGCAAGGAGATCCAACCAGTCCATCCTAAAGGAGATCAGTCCTGAATATTCATTGGAAGGACTGATGTTGAAGCTGAAACTCCAATACTTTGGCCACCTGATGCAAAGAGCTGACTCATTCAAAAGATTGAAGGCAGGAGGAGAAGGGGACAATAGAGGATGAGATGGTTGGACGGCATCACCTAGTTGATGGACATGAGTTTGAGTAAACTCTGGGAGTTGGTGACAGACAAGGAGGCCTGGTGTGCTGTGAGTCGCAAAGAGTCCAACATGACTGAGTGACTGAACTGAACTGAACTGAATAATAAGTGGACAGACGACCAAATTAAAAAATCTGCAAAGGATCTGACATTTCTCCAAAGACATGCAGATGGCCAACGAGGGCATGAGAGGATGCTTGCTATTAGTGACTAGGGAAATGCAAGTCATACCAGTATTCAAGTAGTTAGAGAGTCATCACGTGGCCTGGCAGTTCACTCCCAGGTATGTGCCCAAGAGAATAACTGCACACGCATCTGTGCAAACTCCTGCACACGTATGTCACAGAGCTAGTAAGTGGAAGCAACACACAGGCTGGGGACACAACGTCCACCCACATGATGGAAGGCTGTCCAGCTGCTGGGAGTGAAGCCCTGATGCGGGCCTCCACAGACAAGGCCCCAGGAGGGCGGCCAGATCCAGAAGACCTGCCTGCCTGCTCCCATCCTTGTGACTCCGGCTCCCTGGGGCTGGTGGGGAGGTGGGGAAGGACAGGATGCCAACCGACCTGGGGGTTGGGGGTGCCAAAGTGTTCTGAAACGGACTGAGACGGGGGCTGCACAGCCCTGCAAATTTACGAAAAGCTTGGCCAGTGGCCCCCCAACCTGGCCTTGGGAGCCCTGGCCTGGCTTCAGGAGCGAGGTGCAGGGGCGCCCATGGCCACTTGTCGGGGAGCCAGGCCTCTGCTTGACCACAGGAGCCTGTGCTTGGACCCTTTCCTGGGGGACACCCCAACCTGACAGAGCTCAAATCGAGGGGCCTGCCCCCCCCCAGATCTCCAAGTGCATCGAGGGGAACCTGTGTCTTAGCTTCTGGGGGTGCGGGCTGTCCCCAAGGACCCCCAAACTCTGCGGAGCCCTGTGTCCTCCCTGACCCACTGGCCACCGCCCCCCCCACCGCAGCCTCTCAAGGACCACATCCCTTGGGCAGGAGGACGGCGTCTCAGGCCTGGCTCTGCCCCCTGCCCCACTCTCCTCCCAAGGCACCAGGCACCTCCCCAGCCCGAGCGCGGGCCCCCAGCAGCGCCCCGCCAACCTGCAGGGCCTGGATGGCGTTGTGGTAGCAGGCTAGCTCGCCGTGCACGCTCTTGGAGTTGAGGGCCAGGCGCTGCCACATGAGGGCCAGGTACTCCTCGCTCTGGTCCCTGAACTTCTGGATCTCCATCAGGAAGCTCTGGCCGAGCTTGGCCTTCACGATGACCATGTGTTTGAAGATCAGGCTGAAGAAACGTCAGGGAGAAATTAATGCCTGAACGGTAAAAGCCGCAAACATATAGAATGCACCTGAATGGGTGTGTTTGTCCATGTTCCCACTTACAAAGAGAAAACAAAACAAAAGCTGAGTGTCTTGGAGATGGTGTGTTGCGCTGTGTCTTGTTAATTTATCATTTGTGTGTGTTGAGTGTTAAATCCCTTCTCTTCTTGTGCTGAGTTCTTAGAAGGGAAATAAAACCACCAGAGGAAAGGGGAGAGTGAAGGCTGTGGGGGAGGCACCCTGGAGGCTGGGGGGGAACCCTGGGGGCTGTGGGGTGGGCACCCTGGTGAGGGCTGTGGGGTGGGCACTCTGGGGGCCTGGGGGGCTGGGGGGCACCCTGGGGGGCTGGGGGGCACCCTTGGGGGCCTGGGGGGCACCCTTGGGGGGCTGGGGCGCACCCTGGGGGGCTGTGGGGTGGGCACCCTGGTGAGGGCTGTGGGGTGGGCACTCTGGGGGCCTGGGGGGCACCCTTGGGGGGCTGGGGGGCACTCTGGGGGCCTGGGGGGCACCATTGGGGGGCTGGGGCGCACCCTGGGGGGCTGGGGGGCACCCTGGGGGGCTGGGCACTCACAGGCGATGCGCCGTCCGTGGCAGCACCTGCATGGCCTCGTCCAGCACCTTGAGGCCACCCTCCCAGTCGTCCTGGTCGGCGTGGGTATGGAAGAGCAGCCCGTAGAGTGCGGCCCGAAGTGTTAGGTCATCTTCAGTCCCTGCAGTGGGAGAGGGGGCTCAGGGGGGCCTGGGAACACCAGGGCGTCGGGTGAGGGTCCTGGGAGTGGGGTGTGAGCAGCTTGAGGCGACCCCACCCAGGCGTCTGCAGGACCAGGAGCCCCAGGAAGCACCGGGGACATGGCCGCCAAGGCCACCTGCCTCAGAGCTGGGCAGCGGGCAGGACCACGTGTGCATCCAGCCACCACGCACTTGCGGTCTGCGAGCCTCAGACACGCACAGGGCTGCCCTGCAGGGTCAGCCTCGGGGCAAATGCCTCAGTCCTTTTGGGGGCAATGGCTCAGGGGTCCCCGCTGTCCCTAACCCCCCACAGCCTCATCTCCTCCAGGTGCCCCGCTGCCCCCGCTCCCCAGGCTTCCCCAGCCTTGCAGGCCCAGGGTGGAGGCCGAACCCGGATCTCATGCACCACTCACGCCACACAGCATGGCGCTCGCTGCCTGGGCCTCAGCCCCAGCCAGCCAGTCAGTCAGTCAGTCAGTGAGTTCAGTCAGTCAGCCAGTCAGTGAGTTCAGTCAGCCAGCCAGCCAGCCATCCAGTCAGTCAGTCAGTTCAGCCAGTCAGTCAGCCAGCCAGTCAGTCAGTGAGTCAGTCAGCCAGTCAGTCAGCCAGTCAGTCAGTCAGTCAGTGAGTTCAGTCAGTCAGTCAGCCAGTCAGCCAGTCAGTCAGTCAGTCAGTGAGTTCAGTCAGCCAGTCAGCCAGCCAGCCAGTCAGTCAGTGAGTCAGTCAGTGAGTCAGTCAGCCAGTCAGTGAGTCAGTCAGTGAGTTCAGTCAGTCAGCCAGTCAGTCAGCCAGTCAGCCAGCCAGTCAGCCAGCCAGTCAGTGAGTTCAGTCCCTTGGTCATGTCCAACTCTTTGCGACCCCATGAATCCCAGCACGCCAGGCCTCCCTGTCCATCACCAACTCCCGGAGCTTCTTCAAACTCAAGTCCATCGAGTCGGTGATGCCATCCAGCCATCTCATCCTCTTCTCCTCCTGCCCCCAATACCTCCCAGCATCAGAGTGTTTTCCAATGAGTCAGCTCTTCGCATCAGGTGGCCAAAGTACTAGAGTTTCAGCTTCAACATCAGTCCTTCCGATGAACACCCAGGACTGGTCTCCTTTAGGATGGACTGGTTGGATCTCCTTGCAGTCCAAGGGACTCTCAAGAGTCTTCTCCAACACCACAGTTCAAAAGCATCAATTTTTCTGCGCTCAGCTTTCTTTATAGTCCAACTCTCACATCCATACATGACCACTGGAAAAACCATAGTTTTGACTAGAAGGACCTTTGTTGGCAAAGTAATGTCTCTGCTTTTTAATATGCTGTCTAGGTTGGTCATAGCTTTTCTTCCAAAGATCAAGCGTCTTTTAATTTCATGATTACAGTCACCATCTGCAGTGATTTTGGAGCCCCCCAAAATTAAGTCTGTCAGTGTTTCCACTGTTTCCCCATCTATTTGCTGTGAACTGATAGGACCGGATGCCATGATCTTTGTTTTCTGAATGTTGAGTTTTCAGCCAACTTTTTCACTCTCCTCTTTCACTTTCATCAAGAGGCTCTTTGGTCCTTCTTTGCTTTCTGCCATAAGGGCGGTGTCATCTGCATATGTGAGGTTACTGACATTTCTCCCGGCACTCTTGATTCCAGCTTGTGCTTCCTCCAGCCCAGCGTTTCTCACGACGTACTGTGCATAGAAGGTGACAGTATACAGCCTTGACGTACTTGACGTACTCCTCTCCCAACTTTGTGCCAGTCTGCTACTCCATGTCCGGTTCTAACTGTCGCTTCCTGACCTGCACACAGGCTTCTCAGGAGGCGGGTCAGGCGGTCTGGTGTCCCATCTCTTTAAGAAGCATCCACAGTTTGTTGTGATCCACACAGTCAAAGGCTTTGGTGTGGTCAATAAAGCAATAAAGTGGCCTCAGCCCCACTGTCCCTCAAAGCAGAGGCCCCTCAGCTGGTCCCAGATGCTCAGGCTGTCCTCTTTTACATCAGTGAGCATGGAGCTCTCTTTCCTGTGTTTGAATCACTGTAGTGAAGGGGTGAACGTGCCCAGGATCCTGCCGGCACGTCATCCGGCTACCAGCTAAGAGGAGCAGCAACTCCCACCCCCAGGCCCCAGGGGCTGCCTGTGCTCCCCTTCCCCTCTCCCCCTCCTGTCACTGCTGGGACGGAATTCACAGGGGCAGGTGGGTTTAGGTCACGACCAGATAAACTGGCCAACAGCTGACACGCAGGAACCGTGTGGGTTCTCCCCACACCTCAGCCAGTGCAACGTGGAGCCACACGCCCGGGCCGAGAGGGCGCCTCGCAGTCAGGGCTGTTTGTTACTGCAGCTTGGCGTCTCCTAACCTGACTGGTGCAACTGCTCAGGCATCACAGAAGTGTACCGTTTAGGGGCCAAACTGGTGCAAATACCTTTCCAGTGTTCACTTTTTAATCTCCTGCATTTCTCATTATTCTCTCGTCATTTAAATTCTCATGTATCTGAGAGTGTGCCTTTTTGACCACTCTAAACTTTAGGAAGTAATCTTTCCTCAAAACACTGCTTTGCTCAGTTCTAGTTTCTCGTTTTCCCTATAATTTGAATGTTTACAGCTGCTAACACTGTAGCCATCTGATGTATATTTCAGCACGTGGAGTAAAGTGTAGCCGGGGCGCCGGGTGCGCCAGGGGGTACAGGTTCCCCCGCAGCCCAGCTCCTCGCAGGTCCTGAGCGTCTGGGCTGCCGTCTTCATCTCCCCCGGCCGCACCAGCAAACAGCCTGAATGGCTGGGTCTAGAGCTCAGCTTAATAATTACACACAGTCACATTCTTGTTCACTATTTTAAATCAGAGTTTCTCTCTCACAGGCTCCGCAGTGCCTGAGGGAGCGGCTGCTGCTCGAATCCACGTGTTCAGCCTTCCCAGTGTACACCTCGGCCCCTACGCTAACAAGGATGGGCTACTCTATTTTTTAGCAGATAGTCATCTTATCTTAGAAGTAAATTATAAAGTATTTACTGTCTTAAGATCACTTTTTCCCGCAGAAATGTACCTCCACGTTTCTATGGCTATAGAAGTGTGAGGTACCTGCCAGAACAACCCAGAGAGCAGACCCCAGGGCTCGGTTTCCTCGTGAGCACAGCGAGGGTCCCTGGTTGTTCGCAAAGGGCCCGCTCCGTGCCCACCCTGTGTTCCGCGCTGAACGGGCACTACCTGTGCTTATGGCCATGACTGTACCAGCTCTACAGAGACTCTAAAAGCACAGGCGCTTCCCCGCCTACACACCTGGGAGGAAATTCCCTTCCGTCATCCCTCCACTTTGGAAGTCGGCCGTGGGCCACTGGTGCAGAAGCAGTGTTCCCCCTTTCTCCTGAAGTAAAAACAGAGTAACAACACAGACGTCAAAGCTGCAATTATTTCATCAGTTTGCTTTCCATTTGGCTCCATATCGAATTATGGAAATCACAGCTAAATTTCTCAAATACCAAGTCCCAAGAAGTGGAATCACATTTTGCTCCAGTTCAAGGTTCAGTGACTTAGAACCAATGCCTGTGTGTGACTTAGAACACACAGGCACACACACATATGCACAGACCAGCCCCTCAACATAGCTTACGGCTTTTAATGACACAAAGCATCCGAGGCAGCTTTCCAGCTTTAAATCAACGGGATCAAGAGCACATTAGGAAAACTTACGGGACACGACAAAAGCAGGGCTCAGGGGAAGACCACTGCTGCAAATGCCAGCGTTGAGAAAGAAGACGGACCTCACCAACAATCTAACTTTACACCTTAAGGAATGTGGGGGAAAAAAAGCTAAATCCAAAGTTGGGGGTGGTTACTAAATATAGAGCACAGAAAATAACAGGAAAAAAAATGCAAGATCAACAAAACGGACAGACCTTTAGCTAGACTGACGAAGAAAGAAGACACAGGTTACTAAAAGCAGAAACGAAAGTGGAAACGACAGTATCAGCCCTACAGTGACAGAAGGAACTGCCGTGTCAATAGACTATCAGTCAATTAGCAACTCTATTCCAACAAACTAGATAACACAAAAGAAACAGAGAAATCCCTCCAAACACTCAAATCGCCTAAGCTGACTCAAGAAGAAATAAAAAATTTCAACAAACTTCTAACAGTAAAGTCTGAATCAGTAATCAGAAACCTCCCAATAAAGAAAATTGACAAGATGGCTTCATGGGTGAATTCTACCAAACATTTAAAAAAAGAACCACACAGATCCTTCTCAATTCAAAAAACCGAAGAGGAAGGAATAGCTCTTAACGCATTCTATGAGGCCAGCACTACTTTGACAGGGGGTCCCGGTAAAGACATCACAAGAAGAGAAAATGATACATGAATATCCTTTATGCATATAGAGGCAGGAATTCTCAACAAAATACGCTGCCAAACTCAAACTGAATCCAAAAATATGGTAAAACATTATTCACCACGACCAAGTGAGCTCTATCCCAGGAACACAGGGTAGTCCCACATAAAGAATGCATTGATACAAGGAATAAAGGAGAAAACCACACGGTCATCTCAACTGATGGAGAAAAGGCCGTTGACAAAATCCGAAATAATTTCATCACATCTCCCAGAAAACTAGGAGTGGGGGGAAACCCCTCAACGCAATAAAACATCTCCCAGAAAACTAGGAGTGGGGGGAAACCCCTCAACGCAATAAAGCTATGAGAAGCTCACAGCTGTGCGGCGCTGAGTGCGGGCCACTGAGCCGCTCCCTGGGCCCCGACCGCACTGCCACATGATGACGGGGCAGCGGGGAGGCTGCGCCCCAGGGGCCCCAGACGCCTTCCGTCCCCCGGGGGGCCTCCCTGGGCCAGGGTGGGCTGTGCCCCCGGCCTGCCTCCTCTCCGCTCTCATACTGGAGCTTTCGGTGAGGGGGCGGGAGGCCGTGCAGCCCCCTGCCTGCCCCGCTGCGGCCTCAGCGATGTCACGCCCCCCGCCCCAGGCGGCCGCCGGGTTCCTCGCCCTCCTGGCTCCGCGGCGCCTGCCTCTCCCCCGGAGGCGGCAGGACGAGCGGCGCCCCAGCACCTGCTTCCTGGCCTCCGTCTTGTTGATGATGCTGATGAGCCTCTGGGTGGCGCTCTTGCACTTCTTCCGGCTGCCGGCGGAGGACAGCAGCGGGAGCCAGGTGTTCCAGTAGTGCCGGGCGGCCAGCATCACCAGGGCGCTGCTCCCTGCGATGCCTGCAAACCTGCGGGGAAGGCCTGGCCTAGACCGGCGCTGGCGGTGGGAGCCCAGGTCAGCTCCGCAGGGCCTGGACGGGATCCTCCGCAGCCTTGCTGTGACCGCTCACCGCCCTCCGCTCCCGGTTTCTTGGGCCCATCCCAGCTCAGCCGTTCATGCCGCCTGGGATCCTGGGGGTGGACTGGGGATCGCTGCACGGGGCAGGAGATGACCCTGGCCACAGGGCCCCCGGGGAGGGGAGGGCCTCGGGGACAGTCCCACAGAACACCACGCGCCGTGGTCCCCAGCATCTCCACCCACGGCGAGTGGCCCTCGAGAGCCGAGGCGCACCTGGCGCTTTCAATGAAGGCCTTGGCGGCTGCCAGGCGCAGCTGCTTCCGCCCCTTGAGGTTCTCCATGATGCTCCTGCCCTGGATGCAGGCCACCGAGCTCAGCATCTCCGCCAGCAGCTGAACTTCCACCCTGGAGACAGACAAGCACCTCGCTCACAGGAGGCTCCCGGGAAGGTGCTGCAGAAGGGGAGAGCCCCAGGAGCCGCCTGGTGGGGGAGGGTGCTGGGGGCATCCAGAGTAAGCCCGTGAACGTCCCGGAACCAGAACTAACCGCTGAGTCCAGCCAACCCGCAGAGTCATGAGACAGAATCATAAACTGATGTCTGAATGGCTACTTTGTAGGGTGTCTTGCCCGGCAATGTGAGTGGAAGGAGGCCCCGCCCCAGGCGAGGTCCGGCCCTGCGGGAGCAAGGGGGCCCTGTCCCCAGGCCGCAGAGCAGGCCTTGTTCAGCGGTCTTGGCTCTGCGCTGAGAACTGAGAGCCTACAGTTCAGACCCTGCAACATCAGGTGCCACGAGCCCTCTCCTCTCAGCGGCTCGTGCACTCACAAGACATGCATTCCTGCAGCTTGGCCTGGGGGCACCAGACTCACTCCAGGAGAAAAGCACTGGTTCCTGGGGAGACCCACCTCCCCATGGCCGGGACACCCTGAAGCCAGGGACCTGAATGCAGGAGCCGCCAGCTACTCGGCCACCCTGTCCATCAGGAGTCCAGGGGAGAAGGAGGCTGCTCCTTGGCCTGCAAGGATCAGGGTCTGCAGGGCCCGGTCAAGTCCACTCTAGGGATGAATGGCAAGCTGGCTCCATCCCCTGGGAGGTGGGGGAGAGCCCACCCGAGTGGGCCTTGGCATCCTGGAGACCTGAAGACCAGGACAGGGTCCTTGGGGAGAGTCTGTCAAGGACAGCTGTGTGATCTGCTGAGTGTTCTTTTCTTCTGTCTGCCACTGGAGAAGACTGTTGACATCTACAGCTGTAATTGTCATGTGTCTAATTATTTGATTTCTGAAGCTCTGCCGTTATATACACACTTAGGATTTTACATTTTCTTGCTGATTGAACCTTGTCTCTGATCACACTTCTACAGCCCCACCAGTCCTCCTTACACCCGAGGCTGGCAGAGTCCATCTTCTGCCCCCTTAAACTGTTCCTCTCTGTCTCTGTATTTGGAGCGTCTCTCTTGAAAACGGCTTCCAGTCGGGTCTTGCTTTTTGCGTCCAGTGGGGTAACCTCTGCCTTGTACCTGAGTGTTGGTCTGTTGACTTTAATACCTTCTTTGACGTGCTCAGGTTCAACCTCCCACTTCACTGCTTTCCTTTTGTCTTGTATGTTCTGTGTCTTTCCACCCCCTTTTGGGTTAATCGAATATTTGTTAGTATCCGACTTTATCTTCTCCACTGGGTTTTCCATTATAAGCTTTTCTTTTCTTGTGTTTGTAGTACTTGCTCTAGTGATCGCAGTGCACACCCTTCACGAATCACAGTCTGGTTAACTGATGTCACGTCCCTGCACAGGACAGGAGACCACCACACGCGTGTCTCTCAAGCCCACTCTCTGTGTAGGCACCGTCACACACTTTACTTCCACATTTGTCAACAATCTCATAGCACAACATATATTTGTTTTAAAACAGCATGTGCCTTTTAAGGGCTTCCCAGGCGGTGCTAATGGTAAAGAACCTGCCTGCTAATGCAGGAGACGTAAGAGATGCGCGGTTGATCCCTGGGTCAGGAAGGTCCCCTGGAGAAGGGAATGGCAACCCACTCCAGTCTTCTTGCCTGGAGAATCCCCATGGGCAGAGGAGCCTGGTGGGCTACAGTCCACGGGGTCGCAACGAGTCAGACATGACTGAAGCGACTTAGCACAGCACACAGTTGAGTGTCTTTTAAGGAACTGAAGAGGGGAAGAACTGTGCACCCTCAGCTGCTCGTCCACCACTCAGGCGTTTGTCGCTGCTTCCCGAGCGGAGTCTCCATCAGGGACCACCCTCCTTCATGCAGGACAACCTCCTGAGCACACTGTGTTCCGCGCTGGCTCTTCTGGGGATGGAGTCCCTCAGTTTTAATGAATCTAAAATGTCTTGATTTTGCCTTCATTTACTGAAGACTATTGTTGGTGTACACAGAGTTCTAGATTAACCAGGCTTTTGCTTTTTTACCACTTAAAATGGGCTACATTGCTCCCGATGAGGACTCGGATCTCATCCCTGTGTGCCATGTGTCTATTTCCCTTCCACCTTCCTTTCTGGGTTTTCCTGTCACCTTTGAGTGTGTAGTCCAGCGATTTGACTACAATAAATATAGGTGCGGTTTCCTTTATATGTTTATCCTGCGTGGGGTTCACTGAAAATCCTGGATCTCCATGTCGATATCTTTAATTCAATTTGAGACAATTTCCACCTTGCCCTCTGACCTTCCAAGACCCCACCTGCACTGGTGCGGCTGCAGCCCCCTCCCCCGAAGGCGCCGCTCCTGTTTTTCAGCCTTTCTTCCTGTACTTCGGTTTCCATGTCTGCTGACCAGTGTCCAGGCCCTCCCAGTGATGTGTCCATGCTAGAGATCATACTTGTCACTTCTAGAGTTTTCCCTAGTTCTTTACTGTAGTTCCCATTTCTTTGTTGAAATTCCCCACCTATACACTAATTTGTCTATTAAAATCCTTTCTTGTATTTATAATCACTGTTTTAAGTCCACCGTCTGCTGACTCCACCACCTGAGTCACGTCTGAGCCTGCTGACCGCCTTTCCTCCTGGGCCACACACGTTTTCATGTTTCCATGTGTCTAGCGGCTTTTGCTGCCATGCTGGGCACTAGGGGTGGGGGGCTGTGTTGTTCAGAGCGTGGCTGAGATAGCCTTCTTTAAAGGGAGATTGGGTTTCACCCTGGCAGCCGGCAGCCAGTGAATTTCCTTGTGGCTCATCCTTATCCGACTGAGATCTGGGTCAGGCTTCAGGGTATGTCTCGCAGAGCCCTTACAGCCCTGCCCCTAAGGCCTGCTCTTCCTAACAGGGGAGGTTCAGCGGGCACTCCCTGACTCCTGGGTCGGCCCAGGAACTCCCTCATCTCTGTCACTGGCTTCTGCCAGGCATGCATCATGCCTTCTCTCCCCAGGAGCCTCCTCCCGCCCCGCGTCCTGTGGGGTCCAGCCGCCCCGGCAGCCCCCAGCTTTGATCTCCAGCCCCCTCGCTGTTTCTTCTGTCCGGGCTCCTCCACCTCCCTACCCCAGGCAGAGGCTGCATGTGCAGTTCATGTCTGATGGACTCTTCCTGCAGGAAGTGCTGCCCTGGGCCATCTGCTGGCCAGTGTCTGGAAACAGATGTTTCATGTATTTTCTCAAGTTTTACAATTTTAATAGCAGAAGCATATGAGATCCATTATGTGTCATGGCTAGAACTGGCAGAAAAAGTGACTTAAATTCATATAAAGACCCAACAGTGATGATGATTATGTTAAATAAAGACGCTAACAAAGTAGAAAGGTAAGCTATGTTGGTTTACTTTAGGGGTCCATGTGAAGTTTGTATGTTACATTAATAGGATAAACATGAAACTGATTCGGGTAATTACACACTTGCCCTGGAGGAGGGCATGGCAACGCACCCCAATATTCTCGCCTGGAGAATCCCACGCACAAAGGAGCCTGGCGGGCTGCCGTCCACGGGTCGCAAGAGCACAACCGTGTGAGCCCCACTGTGTGCCATGTGTCCATGTGAGAATACTGGTTGACTAGTAACTGCACTATTTTTCACCAAGATCTGAAAACTATTTGCACTACTGTTGCGAAATGCCATCATAAAAATTACTCTGTGACCAATTCCACAGTTTATATAACTTGCAAAATAGAAAAAAATAGCATAAAATTTTGAAGTGTGTGTGTGTGTGTGTGTGAGTGTATATATATATACACACACACATTTTTTTAAGGTGAATCATTTGCAGCACATGCCACAGGGCTGAAGTTGATTGAGGATCTTGCTGACTAGGGCCAGGGCTTTGAGGGGCCAGTAGGGTCATGTGAGGTGTGGCACCCCCTTCCAGCAGGGCCATGTGAAGTGTGGCACCCCCTTTAGAGACCGCTGATCTCTGCGTCTTCAGCATCCCAGCGCCCAGCTCCAGGCCTGCACGCAGCCGGTGCTCACTGTGGGTGAGGGAAGGGGCTAGTCCACGGTCAAGCCCCAGGAGGGGTGGCCCCACTGAGTGCAGTGACACAGGTCACCACGAGAGGGCAGCAGTAGTCTACAAATGAGTTCTCACAGGTCTTTAGTGAAAACCAAACTTTCAGTCTCATATAACCTGCCCTTTATTGCCATATGTAAACATTTATATTTATAGCCTAGTTTATTACGCTAGGAGTTGCTGTTTTAAAATGAAACTCAATTTAAGAATCTCTGATGAAACAAAGATGGACAGGCACCCTGCCACCGTGGGCCTTGAGAAGCCCTGCCGTGCCGGCAACAAGCACTGACGTCAGCCTCATCAGTTGCTGAAGACAATGCAGCACTGACTCTCCTCGTAGCTTTTTCTTTCTTTTAAAATCAGCTTCTGAATTTTTATCACGTGGCACCTACTACGTGGTTAAGAACTTTCCACCCAGCACCCAGTCTGCTTCCCAGCCAGAGCTGACCCCACTCTTCAGCTCTCCAAAGCGGGAGGTTTATGAATTTTACACGTAAGCGACAGAAGTCTCACCGTGGAGAACACAGAGTATGGCCTCCTCAGACCGTCCTCTGCCCTTTTCCCGACTTACTAACACACTGGCCCTGGCGTTGCTTTTATTTCCCCCTTTATTCTCGGAGTGCCCTGCAGACCTCCAGGGACGTCCCGCTTCCAGCTCCCCGACGCGGCCTCACACCGTCCTCTCCCCACTGCTGAAGTATGTTAGCTGTGCTTTCCCTGTGTTTTTGTGCTGTTAAAACTGGTAGCCCTTACATTTTATTGGGTAGCCATGGATAAATCTTGTCAAAATGCTAGTCCTAACACAGAAATATCAATAAACACCATGATGATGTCAACGTGTTTCACTGAAGAGTCAAGCAGTATATTACTTTCCTGTTTCCTGGCGTTTCCAATTGCCTTTTCTCCCTTCTTGCTCCTCTGGTCCTGCCCCTACATCCTGGCAGAGGTGGCCCTCAGCCAGCAGCACAGCTCGGCAACTTTTCTGGATTGAATCTCTTATCTGCAGCCCCCGACATCTTTTCCTTTTTTGGCTTACTCCCTCATTTTTCCAGAGTGTTTTCTCAAGTAACTGTCTAGAAACAGATGTATGGCAAATACGTTTTCTGTTTAAAAGTAACTTTCTTTACCCGGATGCCTGAAAGTTTGGGTGAGTTAGAATTACATGTAGAAATCTACTTCCACTTAGACCACTCTATTTTCTTTTAGCTTCAACTGATGGTTCCTGAGAAGACGGTTGCATTTCTATTTCCTACTTCTTTGCAGATAAGCTTCCTTCTAAAAGCTATAGGATATCCTTCTTATGACGTGACTATCCTGTGATGCATTTGGACGTGAGTATCTCTTCAATCTTCTCACTGGCCATAGTGTTGGAGAGTCAGTCGTGAGAGTCAGCCCCCTGCTCAGGGAGCTCTCCTGCGCCACTCTTTCCTTAATTCCTCTCTTAGGAACTTCTTCCTCCCTCTTCCTGTAATCCCGACAGCTGGGTGCTGGGTCTCCAGTACAGTCCCCACACATCCTCCGGCTTTTTTGACACGTTTTCCATCTGTCCTTCTTTATATATTTTCTGAGAGATTTCCTCACACTTCATCCTCTAGTTCTTCACTGACTTTACTTTCACTTTCAGAAATTACCTTTCTAATTCTCAAGAGCTTTTTAATCCGTTTCCTTCTTATTCCTTCTCCATAATAAGTAAGTGTTAGTCATTCAGTCGTGCCTGACTCTTTGCGACCCCATGGACTGCAGCACACCAGGCTCTTCTGTTCGTGAGATTTTCCAGGCAAGGATACTGGAGTGAGTTGCCATTTCCGTCTCCAGGGGATCTTCCCAACCCAGGGACTGAACCTGGGTCTCCTGCACTGCAGGCAGAATCTTTACCAACTGAGCTACAAGGGATGTCCTTTTCCATAATACCATATTTTAATTTTTAAATGTTACATCTTCTCAAGATATTGGAAACTATTTACTTTTTTAATGTTCATTCAGATCATCAGATGCTCTGTGGAATGAATCACAGAGGCCTCAGCCACAGCTGAGTTGGGCCAGGCCTGTGGGGGAGGTCCCATGCCCCCATGCACCTCAGTTACCCCAGACAGGAAGGCACCCCCACGACACGCTGGGGACAGGAGGGCGCCCCGCCCACACGCCCCGGACAGGAGGGCGCCCCGCCCACACGCCCGAGACAGGAGGGCGCCCCGCCCACACGCCCGAGACAGGAGGGCGCCCCGCCCACACGCCCGAGACAGGAGGGTGCCCCGCCCACACGCCCCGGACAGGACGGTGACCCGCCCACACGCCCCGGACAGGAAGGTGACCCGCCCACACGCCCCAGACAGGTGCCTCTACTTACTGTCCAGATGGAGGCAGAGAAAGTGCCTCCGCCCCTCCCACTCTGTGACAGCCCAGCCAGTAGAGACGGTCACAGCCAGCCAAAAGGAAGCCTTCTGCGCTTCAGACCCCCAGCTCCTCCAATGACTCCGGTCACTGCAGGCCCTCCTGACACCCCTTTTCCATATAAACGCAAGCGCCCCTCCTTGTTTTCTGGATTTTCTGTCATCCATCAAAGTTTGCATTTACCAAAGTGCAATTCTTCTGCTGTTCCCTGAATGAACCTGCCTTTCCTGGGATATAGCTGGCCATTATATTATTATGGCACTCTCATCCTAAGCAATTTTCCTTATTTCTTCCTGTTGGTGTTCTCTTTAAAGCTGAAACCTTTTAAAACTCTGAGAAACCTCAGTTCACGCGTGATGAATGCGGCTTATTTGCTGATGGGTACAGCTTTACAGTGGTCAGGGGACGCCAGTGTCTGGGGGGAACCCCAGCAAGACTTCCGAGAACTCCAAGTCCCTGCCTGGTGTCAGGCGTCCCGCCGGGCAACCGGGTACTCTGTGTTACCCCCGCACCTTCTCTGTCTCCCCACGCTGGGCACCTGGGCTGGCCGCCCCCTCATCTTCCCTGAGCCCATGGCCCCATCTGATACACCTCACCCTGCAGTGAGGCCAGGGTGCGGCGTCTGGAAATCTTTCACAAGCAAAGACTTGGATCCGGGCCTGCGCTGCCAGCCTAGCCGTGCCGCCACAGTGGGTGGCTTCCTGACTGGGGGTCCAGGACCCCCTCTTTTAGAAAATAAACTCAGGGGATAACTTGAAGAGAAGAGCCTCAAGGAAAACAGTCTTTACAGCAGAAATACTCATGATAGCAAAGAAGGAAGACTTGAGTGCCCTGACTACCTATGAGCTGAAGGGAGCCTGGGGCACAGGGCCACAGACGGGGCTTTGAGGAAGCGTCCGGACGGCACGGGGGTCCTGGAGAGCCGGCTGCCGGCAGCACTCAGGTAGAGAGGAGTCAGGTTAGGGGCGGGGGACATTTTCCTTTCACTGTAATCACCATTTAATTACTTCTGAATTTACTTGGCCTCCTAAGTCACCGGCTCAAAACCACTTTAAACGAAGCTTCCTCTCTGGAGCCACGGGTTGAGCTGTGAGACCCTTTCCACCTCTCTGCCCCCAGGATGCTGCTGAGCACGGCTTCCCAGGGCCCCCGGATGAGGTATCGCCCTGGCAGACATGGGGTTGGGAGGCGTGGGGTGGCTGTGGGGCCTGTCTGGTGGGGGGTGAGCCCTGGTGGAGGTGCCTCATCACGGGGGCACGGGTCAGGCCCAGGGTGACTCACGGATTGAAGGTCCGGAGGTACTTGATGCCCATCTGGATGGCCTTCTGTGAGCAGGCCATGGTGGCCTCATGGTCCCGGGCCATGTAGGTGAAGTGGGTTAGCCGCATCAGGGTCTGCAACTCCACCAGGAGGTCGGACCAGGCGCACTCTGAGGCCATCTTCACCAGCTGCCCGCGTGGAGGAGGGCGTGTCTGTGAGTGGGGGATGTCTCTGCTGCCAGCACGCAAGTTGGCCTCCCCCGGGTCCACTGGTCACTTGGTCTTGGCTGAGCCACCCATGAGGGTGAAGCACTAGCTGCCAACCTCGGCCAAGCCCGGGTGGGTTGGCAGGTTGGGGACAAATGTCCCAGGGTCCACACTGCCTTCCTGCCACACAGGCGGCCCTGCCCTGGGCGGAGTGTGGAGAAGCACAGACACAGCCCTCAGGAAACCAGACTCGGAGGCCCTGAGGGAACCTCGGCGCTGCTGGAGGCGGGTGAGTGCTGTGCTGAAGACGTGGGTGGGACTCCAGCACGGGGCTCGGCCCTCTACCACGTTCCTTGTCTCAACAACAGGGTTCAAATAAGCACCCGAGTCGAGTAGGCTTGTCAGGGCACAGCCCCTGGGTATGCCCACCAGACGCCTAGTGACACCGGCCTGGGCTGGGGGAGGGAGGGGACACCTGTGGGGAGGGGACACCTGTAGGGGAGGTGACAGCTGGGCTGTGAGGTGACACCTGTGAGAGGAAGTGATACCTGGGGGTGGGGTGACACCTGTGGGGAGGGGGACACCTGTGGGGAGGGAACACCTGTGGGGGAGGGGACACCTGTGGGATATGAGCTGACACATCTGTGGGAGCAGGGGACACCTCTAGGGTGGGGGGACACCTACCTGGGCTAAGGGGGGCACAGTGAAGTCCATGAGGCCCAGCCCGTTGCAGGAGTACATCTCCAGAGCGACAAGAACTCTGGTCGTGCAGTTGATGTCCTCATTGGTGCTCTGATGGGAGGAAGGCACCGAGGCCGTGAGGCCCGGGGGCTGGAGAGCCTGGAATACTTGGGACGTGAGCCCTGTGACAGCGGCTCTTCAGCGACAATAGGAGCAATTAGTGGGAAAGTCTATCTCCGAGATGGTTTAGTCACTAAGTTGTGCCAGACTCTTGTGACCCCGAGCCTGCCAGGCTTCTCTGTCCACGGGATTCTCCAGGCCAGAATCCTGGAGTGGGTTGCCATTTCCTTCTCCAGGGGATCTTCCCAGCCCAGGAATCAAACCCAGGTCTCCTGCATTGCAGGCAGATTCTTTACCGACAGAGCTACGAGGGAAGCGAAAGACTTGGCAACGAGGGAAGCTACAAGGACTTCCCTCGTGGCTCAGCCGATAAAGAATCCGCCTGCAGTGCAGGAGACCTGGGTTCCATCTCTGGGTAGGGAAGATACCCTGGAGAAGGGAAAGGCTACCCACTCCAGTATTCTGGCCTGGAGAATTCCATGGACTGTATAGTCCCTGGGGTCACAAAGAGTCAGATATGACTGAGCAACTTTCCCTTCCCTTCCTTCCTTCCTTCCTTCCTGTCTCCAAGTTATCTTTTCATGAGATAAACGGGAGCAGGCACTGCAGCCCCTAAGGTGATTGGGCAGCTAGCTGACCCAGCCAGACATGGGGGGCAACTGGCAGGCACAGCGGGTGGCCCTGTGCCTGCGGGCCACCTCCTTGAACCGGCTCCAATGCATGCTCGCTCCTGCCAAGCTTAGATGCCCCTCCCTGAGGGCCACACTCTCGCCAGCCTCACTTCCCACCTGAACCAGTGTGTCTTGGTCCAGCTGGGCCGACGGAGCCTCCCGTGGGCTCCATCCGTGTCCCGGCCCCGCCTGCTGGGTCCCCAGATGCTCCCCACCCCTCACTCCCGTGGTCTTCTGCTCACAGCTCAAGGGCTGCAGGGCCCTGCCAAGGCCCCTCTGGCCTGGTGCCTCCAGATAAGCCCAAGTGAGGTATCACAGCAGGTGGACAGTGCCCGAGAAGCCCAACAATCTTGGTGGACAGTTAGAACCACGGCCATCGGCTGGAGGAAGGAGGGGAGGCTATGGCCAGGCAGCTCGAGAAAGCCTTCTGCCCCATCCCTAGGGGTGGCAGCCACAGCCAAGACAGAGCCTGCAGCGGGAAGCCTCCCAGCACGGCCCCGCCCCCAGCACGGCCCCGCCTCCAACGTGGCCCCGCCCCAGCAGGCCCCGCCCCCAGGCCGCTCGTAGCACCTGTTCCTCCACGCCCAGCCGTGGCCCGATCTGCTGCTGCAGGAGCTGCTTGCCCTTCACCCACGTTGCAATGAGCTGCTGCCGGGCACTCACGGGCACCACCTCCTCGGGCTCCATCCCGTTGGTCAGGTTCAGGGCAAACTCGCAGATCTGAAATGGAGGGGCTCTTGTTCACAATACCTGAATCCAAACAGGGAACCCAGGCCAAGACCCCATCTGCAAAAACAAGTGGACCTGGCTCTCGGTCCAGCCGGCAAAGTGGTCCACACAGGCCCAGCCCCGAGGCGATGAGGCGCGGCGGCTGCGGCCGCGTCCTCTCGTGCCCTCACCCCCTCGTGCCCTCACCCCCTCGTGCCCTCACCCCGTGGCGAGCCCAGCCCCTGGTGTTGCCATCAGGTCCCCACAGCACCGCCGGTCCCCACGGACCGCGACCCAGTGGCTGATGCTGCCTCTGCGCTCCTGCCCCGCCTGCCGTGACTGAGGCCATGGCTCCCTATCTGTCACTGGGGGTGGAACCCCATCACCGGCCACAGGCTTGGCCCCTGCAGCCACCATGCCGTGCACTAACCACGGGCCCCATTTTGCTCCATGTTTGCTGAGGTTTCATTTTTCCCCAAAAGTGTAACATGAACACCTGTCTTTCGTGAACTGCTCAGGACCCTGTAGCTCAGAAACCCAGGGGGCTGACGGGTCTGCCCCCGCTGTTCCTCTGCACAGCCTGGCCAACGACACCCCCTTCCTGGGCTAGCCTGGGAAGACCCCTTCCCATCAGACCCCACAGCAGAGGGCATGGTGGATCCCAGATCCAGTCACCTGCCCTCCATGGGCACGCTGGCCTGGCTCTTCCTGCCAGATACCCAGCCATAGAACAGTCGTGCCTCACGGCCTGCTCTCCGGGATGGTCTGGAAGCCATCGGACAGGCGCCAGCAAGGGCCGGCCCAGGCTCACCCCTCCCTGTCTGGTGGGACCCCTGGAGCCTCACACGTCGCTGCCTTCTGCCCTCTGCCCCCTCCCTGTCTGGTGGGACCCCTGGAGCCTCACACGTCGCTGCCTTCTGCCCTCTGCCCCCTCCCTGTCTGGTGGGGTCCCTGGGAGCCTCACACGTCGCTGCCTTCTGCCCTCTGCCCCCTCCCTGTCTGGTGGGACCCCTGGAGCCTCACACGTCGCTGCCTTCTGCCCTCTGCCCCCTCCCTGTCTGGTGGGGTCCCTGGGAGCCTCACACGTCGCTGCCTTCTGCCCTCTGCCCCCTCCCTGTCTGGTGGGACCCCTGGAGCCTCACACGTCACTGCCTTCTGCCCTCTGCCCCCTCCCTGTCTGGTGGGACCCCTGGAGCCTCACACGTCGCTGCCTTCTGCCCTCTGCCCCCTCCCTGTCTGGTGGGATCCCTGGGAGCCTCACACGTCGCTGCCTTCTGCCCTCTGCCCCCTCCCTGTCTGGTGGGACCCCTGGGAGCCTCACACGTCGCTGCCTTCTGCCCTCTGCCCGAGCCCTCACCCACTCCACCCAGCTCTGCCATCCCTCCCAGATACTGCAGCCGGCCCAGTTTGCCTGGGGCCCAGGCGCCCCTGCAGCCTGACACGGCAGCTCCTTTGACCTTTCTCCCCATCCTGTGTCACAGCCGGGCCTACAGCACGGGGCAGAGGTGGTGTTTGTACCCCCGCAGGAGGTGCTGCTCTGGGCCCAGACTCAGGGCAGCTGCGGGAACTCACTCTCCTTCATGTGGACTCGTGTGGGGTGGTGGTCACCAGGTGTTGGTCAGCACCATCAACTCCCATCCTTCTTGGCTGGGATGGCTACCCCAGTCCACGCCACCGGGAGGTAAAGTCAGGGGATAAGCCCCGCCTGCTGGGTCCCCAGATGCTCCCCACCCCTCACTCCCATGGTCTTCTGCTCACAGCTCAAGGGCGGCAGGGCCCTGCCAAGGCACCTCTGGCCTGGTGCCTCCAGATAAGCCCAAGTGAGGTATCACAGCAGGTGGATAGTGCCCAAGAAGTCCTCATTTTTAGAGAAAGCACGGCCCACCCACCCCCCGCCCCCAGCCCCATTTGCGGGCAGTTGAGAAGCCCCCAGCCTTACTTCCTCAGCTGCCCTCCCCGCACCGCCCTGTCTGCTGGGCGTAGGTACCTCCACGGCGGCCCTGACTTCAGAGGCAGCCTCGGGGTCCAGCGGCGTGTGGAGCGGGTTGGAGCGCGCCTGCTTCCTGGCCTTCTCTGGCGCCAGGGCAGGGATCCAGTGGATGATCAGGCCTCGCGCGAGTGTGCTGCACAGCATTGCCAGCAGCAGCGAGTCCCTGCAAGACAAGCACGTCCAGGCCAGGCCGCCCCAAGGGGAGCCGCGGTGACGCTGTGAAAGGCCGGCCACAGGGCAACCTCTGCGCTGCATGGGCGGGACCCCCAGGGAGTCTGTGGGGCCTGGCGCATGCCCACCACTGGGCCGTCTAGCAGGCCCTCCATCGGGTGCCAGGTAAGCGGGCTTGGGCCAGAATCTCCCTGCTTCTCTTTGAAAAGTTTCAGTGCCAGAACCGCCAGAACCGGCAAACACGTCTGATCTGTATGAGCACAGACGCAGACGACAGCCTGAGGAGGAGAGGCACGCCCCCCACCAGCACCCACGGTCCCAGGGACCCTGCTGGGTCTGGTGCCCAGAGGAGAGCCGAGGGCACCAGGCAGGCCCCTGCCCCATGGCCCACTCTGGCTGTGTGCTCGTGTGTGGACATCTCTGGGTCCTGATTCACTCCAGCCTTCCTACTTCAGGATCCATCGAAAACCTTTAAATCTGAGTGTTTAGGCTAAAAGCCAAACCAACAAAAAACACAAAGTAGGCTTCAAAAGCTCATCATGCGGGAAAGCCTTGACCTTTGACCTGACTTGATGCTTTGACGTTTCTCCCCGGATAAGGAAACACAGGCACCCAGGTCAGTTTCCAGCCCTGTCTCTGTGAGACTCTGGCCTCTGCCAACCTTTCCCAGAATCCCTCTGCTTGGAACAGATTGGGACAGGCTGGGAATCCGCGTGTGGGCATGAGGGCGCCCGAACGATGCCCCCATGCTGCCCTGTGGCTCAGAGCGGGTGCGTGTCTTGTCTGGGGTGCACGGCCAGTAAGACAGAAGCCCCATCCCTGCCGGGTGCCAGTGGCCCCGCACGCCCCTCCCCCGAGGGGACACATGTCTGCCCCCCGGCTTGCAGCCTGAAGCCCAGGGTCTCTGGCAGCAGCAGGACGGAGCCTGGGCAGCCTCACGCACCCGCTGTGGCCCACGGCCTTCATGATGCCCAGCAGGTGGTACAAGGCGTCCAGGAGCTCCCGCTGCCGCCCGGCCTTGATGAGGTGGTGGTTGTGGTTCAGCACATAGACCACGGCATTCTGCACGATCCACGGCTCCTGGATCTCCTGCCCGATGTCGGCGGAGCGCAGCCAGCAGTTCATGGCGTACTGCGAGAGGCCCTCGACCCAGCTCCTGTGGGAGGCGTGCGTCAGGCTCTCCGGGAGCCAGACTCTGCCCAAGCCGGCACTCAGACACCAGCCAGAAGCTGTCCCTGGAGCCGGGGCTCAGAAGGCTGCCCTGTCGGGGCTGCCCGTCATTCTTGTTGAAGGACAGGACCTGCCTGGCTCCCCCGCCCTCCCAGCTCCCTGCCCATCCCTGTCTGAGGCTGGACCCCCAGCCAGGCCTGCAAGCTGCCTGCCCACCTTTGCACCTGCCTGTGGCTGGCTCCCCCGGCCCATCACTCACAGGCTGCCCTCCTCGGTCCACACGGACACGGGACCTGCTTGCCTCAGACCGAGGCTTGGGGAAGCTTTATCGTAAAGGGCCAGACGGCAGGCACCTGGGGTTTGACGGCTACACAGTCTCTCCTCTGTTGTGTCTTTTTGCTATTGAGCTTCACAAACTAAAACATGTCAAGACCACTGTGAGTTGGCAGGCTACACAAAAGCTGTGGGCAGATGCGGCCTGGCCCTCTTCCAGGCGTGGGGAGCCCGGCCCTAGCCCCAGGCTGTGCCCTGAAACCTCCAGACAAACGCGGTCTGCACAAAGTCGGGGTCCTTCCCTGAGCCCTTCCCGGGCAAAGGGCACGCAGGCCCCCCACAGCGAGCACGTATGAGGGCATGGCCACCGGGGCAGCCAGTGGAGCAGGCCCGTCTCTGAGGTCAGTGGGCAGCTAGGGCCTCGGCTCCCGCGACGGCCCTACGGACGGTCACTCACGGCCACATTCACTGTGGGGGCACGCTTCACTTCAGATGAAAACAGCAAACACTGTTACTACGACAGCAGCTCGCTCTCCTGATTGAACGGCACTTGCCTCTCACGTGGATGAGGCTTCTGCGGGTTTCCTGAGGACCCTCGTCCCGATCACAGACTTCCAGGACAGCTTCCCCCGTGACCACCACCCCCCTCACATCCTGTTTCCACTAGTAACAGGAAAGACTGGCCACACGGGCACCGGTGTGAGCCATGAGACACGCCGGGCAGTGGCCCCTGCCTCATAGCGCTGAGCTCAGCCCAGCCCCCACCTCGCGCCCCCAGCCCTGCGGACAGCGCCCCCAGCTCCCACCTCGTGTCCCCAGCCCCCGCCTTGCGCCCCCAGCCCCGCAGGCAGCACCGCCAGCCCCACGGGCAGTGCCCCACCGGTACATGATCCACTCAGCGTTGTCCTCTGGGCACTCGGGTATGTAGCCCATCGGGTGCTGGCTCACGTCCTCGGGCGGCGTGGGCCGGTTGTTCAGCTGCACGCCTTCCGACTGCAGCAGGTGGACGGTGGCCTGCGGAGGGAGGAGTGGCCAGAGGCCCCTGAGCAGGGACTGGCACGGTGCCTGCAGGCCTTTAACTCCAGGCCCTCCCTGCCCCAGGTGATGTCTCTTCCCCCCACACACCTGCGTCTCAGAGATGCAGCCTCCCAAGACAAACGTGCCCCTCACGCCGCAGGGGCCACCAAGCCCGGGCCCCGTCCTCCGCGGCCGCGCACGGACGCCCCGGAGGCAGCCGAGGCCACTGGGCAGGGTGACGGGACTGAGACGGGACTGAGGATGGGGGCAGGCGCCTTGCCTGACACCCTGGGCCCGCTCACTTGCCCCCCTCACAGCACTGGCCCAGCCCTCAGGAGGTGCCCGGCAGACGCTCACTGAACAAGCCCGGGAGCGTCTGTCTGGGTTATGCCGGGTTGCTCCCTCGACCCCCAAACAAACCACCCCAAGTGGCCTCACCGCTGTGTGCACTCGCAGGCCCCCCGCTGCACCACCCAGCTGGCCTGGGGTGGGGTCTCCGGCTGGCCTGGGGTCTCTGCACGCTCACGGAGGGGGCCGGCTTGCTGTGGGGGCTGGTCCCCAGCAGCCTCAACAGCCTCCGAGATGACAGCAGAGGCCAGGTTTCTCTCTCATACCTGGCTCAAAGTGCTACTGAAGCTACTCTCGGGCCAGGACACGCCCAGGTCCAGGACCAACCAGCCCCCGGGACCCACATCGCTGGGGACTCACAGTTCAGACTCCTTCCAACGACAATGAACATCAACACCCCTCACAATACATTTTGACATATTTTTCTTCCAGAAAACCTCCCAAGAATGGAGGAAAACTTTCGTAAGCGACAGGCCACTTGGGGAGCAGGGCTGGATGCTGACGGTCACGTCTGCACACATATGGGGACGCACCTCAGCGCTGATGAAGCCCACCTCCGCGAATTTGCGAAGCAGGGTGGGGGACGCCTGCTTCTGCAGGGCAGCTTCCGAGTGGCCCCAGGAGTCCTGCCCCGGGCCGTCCCAGCCCTTCTTCTTCTTGCCTGAAACACCAGAGTGCCACCCGTCAAAGCCTGAAGTGCTTCTCAGGGCTGGCACGGTCCCTGAGAAGGGGGGGCGGCGCGAGGGGCGGGGTCTGTGGGAGGCTGGCCTCCCAAGTGCAGGGCCCTGGGGGCAGCGAGGGCTCCCCAAGCCAGCTTGGCCGCAGCGAACCTCCAGCTGGTTCCCTGACAGACGGGTCAGCTCTTGGTTTTGCGTGTGCTGTTCTGCCCCTCAAGAAGCCCCCATCGCTCCCGCAACACCCATGTCTCCGCCCCCTGGGGCTCCTGGCATGCCCCCGTGTCCTCACCATCCCCAAGACCACCGCTTCCAGAGACCTGCAGGCTGGACTCAGCCGGACCCAGGGCTCACAGTGGAGGGGCGCCCCCACCCAGCCTCTGCCTGCGGGCTCCGGCCCCATGACCCCTTCCTGAGCTCTGGTGAACCCCACAGTGACCCCCCAGTGCCTGGGAAGAGCCCGCCGGCGCAGATGCCCATGTGTGGCTGGAGGGACCCACCTCGCTTGAACTTGGCCAGCTTCTTCACCTTGACACTGTCGTACAGGAGGCAGAAGCGGCTGGCCGTCCGGCATACGTCCCACACGTTCTGCTTCCGGGCCACCTTGGCCAGCTCCGCCCAGATGTGTATCCTGCACAGACGTGCGGGCCATACCTCGCTCGGGGAAGCAGCCAGGGGCCGCCTGGGTGGGGCAGGAGGGTGGGCCGGCGCTTCGCCCCTCCCCCTCGACCCAAGGCCCTGCACCCCCAGGCTGCTCACCGCTCCTTGTCGTTCTGGCCCCCCAGGCGCCGCAGGTGGCCCACGGCCTTGTCCACGCTGAGCGTGTGGTGCCGCGCCTTGGCGAACAGGTAAGTGAAGCGGCCCCGGGTTTTCCCGGTGGAAACTGCAGGGGCCGGCAGGACGGGGTGCTGACGCAGCAAGCCAGGGAACACGTCGAAACCAGCCCACGCGGGACTAGGGACAGGCTGGGGCAGAGCCTCCCACCGGCGTTTTTTGATCTTTTCATGAAAGTTAGGTCTCCCTAAATGTGCCTTGTCCGGGAAGGGAGTCCAGGCGCCAAGAGCAGCTGGTGGGCAGACTTATTGCCATCTGCAGCCGCCAGGCTGGCCCCCAACGCCCACCACCCATGCCCAGGTCTTCAGGAGCTGTCTGGAGGAGACCCCGCTGAAGCCCCTTGCCCGTCAGCCCGCTTCTCCTGCCCAAGCCATCGCTGGGTGCAGTGCACCAAGCCCCGTGTGTCTGGGGCACCTTCCCTTCAGGGCCCGAGCCCCTCACACCTGGCAGGACAGGAAGGAAGGAGGTGGGACTGCCTCCCGCTGGGCGGGCCCTGCAGGCCCAGGAGACAGGCTCCCCTGCCCTGCTCCGAGAGTCAGGTTAGGAAGGTGGGGCAGGCGGCTGCACATGGGCACAGAGGCCCATGTAGGCGGAGCTCCGGGTGGGCCGGGGGCTGCCCCGGGCGCTCCCACTGAGAGCACCCGCGCACCTTTGGCCTCGTTCTCGCCGTCAAGCACGATCTGGAAGGTGTCGGGGGCCAGGGCCAGCCCCGCATTCACCAGCAGCGCTCGCTTTTTGCGCACGCTGTCCTTGGGCATCGCTTTCTTCGCCTGCAGAGGGGAGGAGGCGTGATGAGCGGCACCCGCCCGCCCCTCGGGGCCTGCCGGGCCGCCACCCCAGGAGTGGCGCCTGCGGCACCTGCTCGATGGCCATGGTGGCCCTGTCCTCGTCGCGGGCGGGCACCTGATACAGCAAGGTGCACAGCTGCAGGCGGTTGAGGGCCCTTGTGATCTTGTCCTGGTAGAGGCCCAGGCCGTCCAGCAGCGCGGCCTTCCTCAGGTGCTCCGTGGCGGGCTCCAGCCGGTCCGCGTCCTCCTCGATGTGCGCCAGCTCCACATGGACCTGGCAGCGCAGCTGTGCCGCGAGGCTGGGGGGCAGACGTGGTCACGGGCATGGCGGCACCGCGGGTGCCCGGCGCCTGGCTTTCTGGCCCTGCCTTCCGCCTGCCTTGCTGCCAGGACCCACAGGAGGGATGAAGAGGAGGGCCCTGCGGACCCCAGGAGGTCTCAGAGACCACTGGTGAGCCACGAGGCTGGGGGGCAGACGGCGTCACAGGTGGGGCGGCACCGCGAGGGCTCCTAGCATCACCAGAAAGTGAGCTAGTGCAGCCCGAGGCCAAGGCTGCGTATTATCACGCTGCTTATTTAACTTCTATGCAGAGTACATCATGAGAAACTCTGGGCTGGACGAAGCACAAGCTGGAATCAAGATTGCCAGGAGGAATATCAATAACCTCAGATATGCAGATGACACCACCCTTATGGCAGAGAGTGAAAAGGAACTAAAAAGCCTCTTGATGAAAGTGAAAGAGGAGAGTGAAAAAGTTGGCTTAAAACTCAACATTCAGAAAACGAGGATCATGGCATCCAGTTCCAGCACTTCATGGCAAATAGATGGGGAAACAGTGGAAACAGTGGCAGACTTTATTTGAGGGGACTCCAAAATCACTGCAGATGGTGAGTGCAGCCATGAAATTAAAAGACGCTTACTCCTTGGAAGGAAAGTTATGACCAACCTAAACAGCATGTTAAAAAGCAGAGACATTACTTTGCCAACGAATGTCCGTCTAGTCAAAGCTATGGTTTTTCCACTGGTCATGTATGGATGTGAGTTCGACTGTGAAGAAAGCTGAGCGCTGAAGAATTGATGCTTTTGAACTGTGGTGCTGGAGAAGACTCTTGAGAGTCCCTTGGATTGCAAGGAGATCCAACCAGTGCATCCTAAAGGAGATCAGTCCTGGGTGTTCATTGGAAGGACTGATGCTGAAGCTGAAACTCTAATACTTTGGCCACCTGATGAGAAAAACTGACTCATTGGAAAAGACCCTGGTGCTGGGAAAGATTAAAGGCAGGAGGAGAAGGGGTCGACAGAGGATGAGATGGTTGGATGGCATCACCAACTCAATGGACATAAGTTTGAGCAAGCTCTGGGAGTTGGTGATGGACAGAGAAGCCTGGCGTGCTGCAGTCCATGCGGTTGCAAAGAGTCAGACATGACTGAGCGAGTGAACTGAACTGAGGCCCAGTCTTTGCCTCGGGGGGTGGGTCCTCTCTGCTCTGCTCTGAGTCTCTCCATCTCATCAGCTGTGGCACACACATCCCGGCTCAGAACAGCCATGTGTCTGCAGGCTATGGGCCCTGCCTGGCCTTTGTTCCTGCTGTGTCCCTGCTGGAGCCACCCGCGTCTAAAACGATAACCACAGTCTCCCCAAAGCCTTTGCATCAACAGCACCTGCAGCCTCCGGCACAACCTCTGTGCTGCACAGGAGCATCAACAAGGCCGATAACTTGGGTCTAGTTAAAGTTCGCTGGGACCCACGTGCCGACCCTCCTCCAAAACAAGGTGAGAGCATCACAGGCTAGGCCTGTAGCCTCGGGGATGAGGAGGCAGAGGTCAGGGCACCTGGGAGTCGTGGGCAGGAGAGGGCACCCGGTTGAAGCCAAGGGTGAGGTCTGCGCTTCCGTCAGGGAACTGGCTCCACAGTCTCTGCCTGGAAGCCTGGATGGTAGCCAGCGATGGGTCCCTTCCCTCTGGGGCAGGGAGAGAGGAGGCCCACAGAAGAAAGCTGGCCCAGGGCCACGGGGTGTGCTCAGGGCAGCCTGACCCTGAATCCACAATGTGAGACTCGTCCTGGGCTGAACCACCCGAGGAGCCAGCTGAGGCAAGCCGATTGAGAGTCCCCTGGACAGCAAGGAGATCAAGCCCGTCAATCCTAAAGGAAATCAACTCTGATATTCACTGGAAGGACTGATGCTGAAGCTGAAACTCCAATACTTTGGCCAGCTGATATGAAGAGCCAACTCATTGGAAAAGACCCTGATGCTGGCAAAGACTGAGGACAGGAGGAGAAGGGGACGACACAGGATGAGATGGTGGGATGGCATCATCGACTCAATGGATATGCGTTTGAGCAAGCTGCGGGAGATAGTGAAGGACAGGGAAGCCTGGCGTGCTGCAGTTCATGGGGTCACAAGGAATCTGACAAGACAGTGACTGAACACCATAACAGCAGGACAGTCCCTCCAGGAACACACTAGCCAGCCACGGGCTCAAGGAGGCCACGGAGATGAGGGTGAGCAGACAACAGACTCAGACGAGACAACCCGCCCCTGCAAAACAGGATGACCGGGATCAGATGAAGACGGCTCGAAAGGAGTAATTTTCAGAGTTACTCTGCTTCCAGCAGTGATCAGGTCTCTGCCACGCATAAAGTTGGACCGAACAGCCCCAGGTCTGGGCAGCGCAAGCCCGGGGCCCTGAAGCAGGAAACTCAGGAAGGAGCCCATGCTTGGGGCCTCCTGGAGACACTGTTCTGAGGCACCGCGGGCAGAATGGACCCATGCAGCCGGGGCAGAGGAGCCCAGACAGGGGGCCCTCCGCTCGGGGCTGGAGAAGTGGAACTGGACCTGGAACCGGACCAGCCGCTGCCGGGCTGCCTGCCAGAGGAGAGAGCTGGGTGTTGCTCTCTCACCCGACGTCAGCTGAGACTGCACGGGGCTTCTCCCCAGAGGAGAGAGCTGGGTGTTGCTCTCTCACCCGACGTCAGCTGAGACTGCACGGGGCTTCTCCCCAGAGGAGAGAGCTGGGTGTTGCTCTCTCATCCGACGTCAGCTGAGACTGCACGGGGCTTCTCCCCAGAGGAGAGAGCTGGGTGTTGCTCTCTCACCCGACGTCAGCTGAGACTGCACGGGGCTGCCCGCCAGAGGAGAGAGCTGGGTGTTGCTCTCTCACCCGACGTCAGCTGAGACTGCACGGGGCTTCTCCCCAGAGGAGAGAGCTGGGTGTTGCTCTCTCACCCGACGTCAGCTGAGACTGCACGGGGCTTCTCCCCAGAGGAGAGAGCTGGGTGTTGCTCTCTCATCCGACGTCAGCTGAGACTGCACGGGGCTTCTCCCCAGAGGAGAGAGCTGGGTGTTGCTCTCTCATCCGACGTCAGCTGAGACTGCACGGGGCTTCTCCCCAGGAGTGCAGGCCCAGGAAGAGCGCTCTTGACCCACCCAAGGAGAACGTACCATCAGAGCCTGCAGAGAACACGGTGCAGGCTGGAAAGTACCATGACCTTCCAGAGACACAGCCAAGGAAACACGGAGCCCCCTCTCAGCCAGAAACTGAAGTGCCAACAAAAGCAAGTACAAATCAACACTTTCCTAAAAAGATCACAGAGTCACAGACTCCACAGTGCAGCAACCACAGCTGAACCAACGTTCAGTACACGATATGCCAGGACAGGAAAAGCTGACCCACAGTCAGGATGCAAGATGGGCCAGATGCTGGGTTTAGCAGGTAAATCCTTAATGCAGATATTACAACACAAAAATAAATATGTACAAAAAGTTGAAGGAAAACATTGCTAATGAGAGAACAGACAGGGAATCTCAGTAGAGGAAAAAAAGGAAATACTACAGCAAAAAATCTGTAATAACTGAAATGAAAAAATTCTTGGTTGAGCCTAGCAGCAGATCGGAGAGCAGAAAAAGAGTCAGTGAACCTGAAGTCACATCAGTAGAAACTATCCCACCAGAAGAACGTACTGAAAAGATTTTTTAAAAGTGAACAGAGCCAGGGCTTCCCACGTAGTCCGGTGGCTGAGGCTTCACCTTCCAAAGCGGGAGGTGTGGGTTTCATCCCTGGTTGAGGAGCTGAGAATCCAACACGCCTGGCAGCCGAAAAGCCACAACATCAAACAGAAACAAGACTGTAACAAATTCACAAGGTTTCTAAATATGGTCCACATAAAAATAATTCTCAGAAGAAAATGAACAGAGCCTTAGAGACCAGTTAAGACAGTATTCAGTGTTGTAGCTCATGCTCCCCCGAAAGAGCAAATGAAGCAGAACTATACTTAAAAAAATAATAGCCAGTAATTTCCCAAATTTGATGAAAATATCATCTTACATATTTGAGTATATCAGCAAGCCCCGAAAAAGACTTTTTTTTTTTAAAGGCTCTAAGGAATCAGTTTCATTCAGTCACTCAGACACATGGACTGCAGCATGCCAGGCCTCCCTGTCCATCACCAACTCCGGGAGCTTGCTCAAATTCATGTCCATCGAGTCAGTGATACCATCCAAGCATCTCATCCTCTGTCGTCCCCTTCTCCTCCTGCCTTCAATCTTTCCCAGCATCAGGGTCTTTTCCAATGAGTCAGTTTTTCACATCAGGTGGCCAAAGTATTAGAGTTTCAGCATCAGTCCTTCCAATGAATATTCAGGACTGATTTCCTTTAGGATGGACTGGTTGGGTCTCCTTGCAGTCCAGTGGACTCTCAAGAGTCTTCTCTAGCACCACAGTTCAAAAGCATCAGTTCTTTGGCTCAGCTTTCTTCACAGTCCAACTCTCACATCCATACATGCTGCTGCTGCTGCTGCTAAGTCGCTTCAGTCGTGTCCAACTCTGTGCAACCCCATAGACAGCAGCCCACCAGGCTCCTCCGCCCATGGGATTTTCCAGGCAAGAGTACTGGAGTGGGTTGCCATTGCCTTCTCCACATCCATACATGACTACTGGAAAAACCATAGCTTTGACTAGCACACCTTTGTCGGCAAAGTAATATACAAAATGCAGAAAGCAAAAGATAAGAGATACAAATCTGAAAACAGCAGGGAGGGGGAGACACCTTCCACACAGGAGAGCCACGCTTAAAGTAACTCCTGGGTTTTTATCAGAAACTATGAAGGCCAGAAGAAAATAAAGCAGCCTCTTCAAAGTATTTAAAGAGAAAAAATCTGCAAACCCAGAATCCAATAACTGGTGAAAATAACCTTCAGAGGTGATGCTAAGAGAAAGCCATTTTCAGGTCAACGAAAGCCAAGAGAATTCCTCACCAGCAGTCATGCGTTACAAGAGGAAATAAAGGAAGTTGCTCGGGCTGAAATACCCGCAGGCAGAAACCTGGATCTGAGCGTAAGCAGGAAGGGAGAGACTGCAAAATCGCCGAGGAAGTGGCAAATGTAAGAGAAGATTGTTTTTTTCTGTAATTTTCTTTAAAAACAACACCACCAGCTGCTAAGAGCAATACGGCACTGTGAGATGAACTTATAACACACTTAGAAGTAGAAGACAAGACAGCAACCACACGGTGGGGTGGACGGGGGCAGGCAGAGAGGCTTCCCTTGCTGCGTGGGAAGCACTGACCCCCACTGACCCGGCTCCCTCCAGCGACGCCCCTCCCGCCCAGGGGACAAACGAGCCAACCAGAGAAACAAACACAGCGGCAGAAACTCAGGTAGCCTCAAAGAAGGCGGGAGAGAGCAGCGGCAGGGCACGAGACGGAGACAAGCGGTGGGACTGGAGACGAGCCGGACATTACCCTGAACCCAGAGACTGAACAGCCCAGTCACAAGGCGGAGACCAGTGTGCTCGGTTTTAGAAAAAGACCGAGCTGCACGCCGTTGACAAGACAGGGTGGTAGGAGTTGTGTTCTACACTTTAAATCGAAAGGTCCACAGCACGAGAGTCGGAAGCATGGAAAGAGAAGCACTCAGACGGGCCCAGACAGCGTCACTGCATTCTGTCCGCCGCTTAAGCAAGAAAACGCCAACACTGCACAAACCCCTTCAGAAAGCAAAGCAGAAAGAGTCCTCCCACCGTCCCAAACCATTTAATGAAGTCGGCATGACCTTCATGTCAAATCCTGGGAAAGGCGTTAGAAAACAAGAAAGCCACAGGCCAACATCCTCATCATGAACATACACGCAAAAACCCTTAAGCACACTAAAGGACATCAAACCCAGCAACACAGAAAAAGCACGTGTGTCGAGACCACGCGGAGAAGGCAAGGCTGGTTCACGACTCAAAACCCCATCAGCATAATTCACCAGGTTAAAGAACAAAGGAGAAAAGTCAGAGCTCCTTTCGACGGTTACAGAAGCGTTCAGCAGCACTCAACACCCATCCGTGGTTAAGAAGCAAGACAGCAAGTGGACATTGACAGTGTGTTCATTCTGTTGTATGCAGTTATATCGCAATAAAGTTAATCAGAAAAAGAGCTGTCAGAGGAAAAGAAGGAGGGCAACTAGATGTTATTTAAAAAAACCAAACAAATATGAAAATAAAAAGATATTTTTGAAAGAGGACGTCATTAAAATTTAAAAATACAGGCTAAAGAGAGGAAGAAAAATTAGAGAATTTGCAAAATAAAAGAGAACTAACGGGCTGCGTGAAATCTTCAGAATTTGGTGTGCGTCACAAGGGGTTGGGGCTGTGAACACAGAAGTTTCGCAGGGAGACCGGGAGTATGGGCTAGGAGCTGTCATACAGCCCCGTGGGATCCCAGAAGGAGAAACTGTTTTTAAATGAGTAAAAATCCCAGATTTGAAGAGATGTAACTCTTCACAGACGAGATCCCCAAGTGCCCGCAGGAAATGAACGGTGCTGGTTCTGAGGCCACCGGCCCCAACCTCGCCAGACCACAGGCTGCAACCGGTCCTTGGAGCCCCTGCTGGGAACCCTGCTCCAAGGGAGGGCTCACCATGGTGACAAAATTCACCCCTGATTAATCTCAGGGCTTCCCTGGTGCTCAGACGGTAAAGAATCCACCTGCAATGCGGGAGACCTGAGTTTGATCCCTGGGTTGGGAAGATCCCCTGGAGGAGGGCATGGCAACCCACTCCAGTATTCTTGCCTAGAGAATCCCCACGAACAAAGGAGCCTGGCGGGCTGCAGTCCATGGGGTCGCAAAGAGTCGGACACGACTGAGCGACTCAGCACACAGCACAGTTAATCTCCGAAGCAGACGGGGGCGGGGCAGGCCCCCACGGCCCCTCTCTGCGGCTGGACACCCTCCCAGGTGGCCCTCCACGCCTCTGCCCTGCCGAGTCCCCATCGTGCAGCCCCGTGTCCGCCAGGGACTGTCCTGCAGCACAGCCGCCCTCGGGGCCCCCGCCCGGGGCAGGAGAGGAGAAACACCAAGGCCCTCCCTGCTCACCCATCCCACCCCTCCCCTCCCGCGCCTGCGCCCACAGCCCCTGTGCCCACCGCCGTCACCCGCCCCGCAGCCCAGGACCCTCCTGATGAAGCCCTTTCCCCTCGGCCCCTCTCGAGCTCAGGTGGGTGCCACCTGGGCGTCCCCGTCTGCCCCGCAGGGCCCTGCCCCTGAGCCCCAGGGCACCTCCCCCACGGCCTGCGGCCTCTTGAGCCGCCACCTCTGGGGGACGCCGTGGGCTCCTGCCCTCTTTCTGGGAAGATGAGCTGGGTTTCATCCCTGCCCCGAGCCTCTGCTCCCCTGGCCCCCCCGGGGACAGCCCAGGCCGCCACCTGTCCGCCTTCTCCAGGACATCTGCGAGGCTGGTCAGCGGCTTCCGCAGGTGGTGGCGGAGGTTGTGCTGCAGCAGCGGGAGGCACGTGTTCCACTGGGTGGCACACACCGTGTGGACGAGCCGGGGCTCGCCCAGGCGCACAGCCCGCTGCAGTGTGGCGTCCAGTCTCCGCACTATGTCCAGCTGGGCCTGCACACAGCACAGCGGCCCGGGTGAGGCTGGGGGTGAGCCCCAGCCCGCCCCCGAGCCCCGGATGACGCAGGTGGGCCGGGCCCCCGGTCTAAGTCTGCCGGTGGAAGCGGCCCGCGTGATCTCTCGGAGAGGGCCCTGGCTCCATTGGATCTGCCCTCGGACAGGCACCGCGTGCCGTGGCAGCGTCTCTGTGAGCCACTCTGGGCGAGGCTGCCTGCCTTCCAGCCCCGTGTATTCACGGAGCTCGTGGCCCTGCCAAGCAGACAGGGGCCGGCCGGCCTCAGCCTGTGCACCGGCCTCAGCAGCTCCAGGCCTCCCTCAGTGCCCACCGGGGCTGCCCGGCTCCTGAACTCAGCCATGTCCGGGGGCCTGGCTTCTGGCTCCAGGGGGCCTGCCCTAGCGCTGCTCCTGGGTCATGGGGTTTAGAGCAGGCATGGCGTTCAGACCGTGGGCCTCCTGGCTGCCAAGAAGTGTCCATCAAAGCCTCGTGAACCGGTAGGTGCCCCTGAAGAGCCCTCGGCCAGCAGAGGCAGAAGACACAGCCCTGCAGTCCCACCACACCGCCTGCCAGCACCTGCAGGCAGCCAGCGGGCAGCCACGACCTCCCTTGAGAAGGGCAGCGCTGGCGGGGCAGCCCAGGCCCAAAGAGAGCAGGTGAACCGGCCCGGAGCCCCCGCTGGGCTGCTCGTCTGCTGGCAGAGCTCCTCCCGGGCTGGGCCAGGCAGGGCCGGGGCAGGGGTCAGGGGAGCCAGTCCAGGGAGTGGGCACTGGGGCCCCAGAGCAACGCCAGCCGCCCTCATCCTGTTTCAAGGCATTTTGGTTCCCTTTCTCGACGGCAGGATTCTATCAAAGACACAGGATTGCTGGGTTCCTTCTCTGCGGCGGCGGCCGGAGCACACCCCACTGCACGGGGCAGACAGGCTGCAGGGCTCAGACTGTCACTTTGCTATCGTGCTCACCAGCCCCCTGCCTCACAACCCCCGGTGGAACATTCTAGACAAGCCCAGGTCTCCAAGGTGGGAACCACGGGGGCAACGCTCACCAGGGCCCTCTGAGCCCGCCGCTGCCAGGCCTCGGGGCCCCCTCGCCTCCTCCCCTCACCCTCCCGGGGTCTCCCCTCACCCCCCACAGAGGTCCCCACCTCCCCACGCCTGAGATGACCTCAGCGCTTCCCCAGAGCCCCTCAGGCCCTGCACTAGGGCAGGGGCACGCCTGTTTGCCTGGACCTGAGTCAGGATGGCCAAAGCCCTCGGGGACTCGGTGTTCACCAAGGGCACATGTTCTCAGTGTGCTGGGGGCAGACTGCTCCACACAGGCCACACGAGGGCCTGGCTGGAGGCCCGTCTCATCCCAGCCCCCAGCCCGAGCCCCGGGAACAGGCTGCATGAACCCACAGGCCCGCCAGACAGGGTGAGCCCTGCAGTCGCGGGGCCGGAGCCAGGCGGGAGGGCGTCAGCTGGCCTCGGCAGGCGGGGCCACGTGGCCCCTGGACTTCCTCCCAGAGAGGCCACGCTCACAGGGGAGACCGGGGCACAGGAGGCTGGCTTGTGCCCATCAGGGCCCCTCCTCCAACCTGGCCCCTCCTCCAAACCAGGTCCACACACAAGGTCCAGGGACCTGCACAAGGCTCAGCTTCTGCCCCGGCTCCTGGTCCACAACTTACCTCCACAGCCTCTCGAGTGTAGGTTTTAATTTTATTTTCCAGTCTTACAGCTTCCAGTTCATACTCCAGGCACTCGACTTCCATCAGCCTCGCAGGGTCCTGTGGGCACAGTAGTTGTTGTATAGGCAGAGAGTTTTAATGAAAGCAATCACATTCACTAATGTCAGAAAACATTTCAAAATATAATTCACGGACTCGGTAGAAATTCAACAAAAAAAATAGGTAATATGAATATATATATATATATGAAAAACTTAAAATGTTTCTAAAAGATGCAAAGATTTAAATGAGAAAGCTAGAAAAAAATTTTTTGTTTTTATTTTTCAGTTAATTTCACTGGACATAGAACTTTTAAATAACGACACCGACTTCAGACAAATGCTCTGTTATGAAATCTGGACAATTCCTTTCACTTAACCCCCGCTGGGGTCAGGACGGGGTGCCATGCTGCAGGAGGGGGGCGGCATGGGCCTGGGGTTTCCTGGGTGGCTGGGCAGACAGGTACACGTAACTTTCACAAAACTGCTAACCTGTTTCCAAAGGGGTCCCTTTCCCACCCCTCCCTGGCCAGTGTGGGCTGGTCGGCCTCTGGGTGAGCCGCCTGCCGGGTGAGCGGTTGAGAGGTAACAGGTCACAGGGATTCCTCTTGTTTTTCTTCTGGTTTTTCCCCAGAAGTTTTCTCATTTGAGCTCTCACATTCTTGGTTTAGGGTGCGTGTTGAGTTGATCCTGTCCATGGGATGAAGGGCGGCCGGTGTTCACTTTCCCGCACGTGGTTGCTCCCCTGTCCAGCGCTGTTTTCTGGACGAGACGCTCTGTCCCCAGCAGAAGGCTCTGCACCTGGTCCAGGCCGAGGCCCCGAGCGTGTGGGTCTCTTTCTGGACCCCGTCCTGGCCCTCCGTCTGTCTGCATCTCCACGTCCAGGCCGCCCATTCTGAACCCCGGTGCCCCTCCACCAGGCCTGCACGTGAGGTCGTGCATGCCTGCTGACGCTGCTCCGCTTTTCCAGAGCTGCTCTGGGTTATTCTAGGGCCCCTGCATTTCCCTAATAATTTTATGCTCAGTTCGTCAATTTCTGAAAGACTCCTGTCAAGACTTTGATTGAATCACACTGAATCCGCTGCTCCATCTGGGGAGAACTGACATCATAATAATGCTGCGTCTTCTGATCCGTGTTATCATCTCTGCTTTAAACAGCAGGTACCTTTTAAAGCGCTTCACGGATTCTTCAGTCTCTCTCTGACTCACGTGGCCCCCTTACTGGCCCTCTTCACTGTTTGTGCGGATCCAGATTTCTGCTGCTATCATCATCCTTCTGCTTGAAAAAGCTCTTGAAACTTTCTTGCAGTGAAAGTCAGACTCTTTCAGATTTTGTATGTTTTAATAAATATTTACTTTGCTTCTGATTTTCAAAGATATTTTCTCCAAATGCAATTTTTTAGGTTGACGTGTTTTTTTTTTTTGGCCGCACCATGAGGCATGTGGGATCTTAGTTCCCAGCCAAGGACTGAATCTGCGCCCTCTGCACTGCAAGTGCAGCCGTAATCTCTGAACTGCCAGGGACGTCCCAACAGTTACGCCTTTTTCATTTTATTATTTGGATGTTGATCTGTCTTTTAGTTCATACTGTTTCCAACAAAAAGTCTGCTGGCATTCTTTTGACAAGTTTTATTTTTATTTGTTTGACTTCGCTCTGAGCCGCCGCGTGTGAACTCTTAGCCGTGGCGTGCGGGCTCTAGTTCCCAGTCAGGCATCGGACCTGCCCCTGCTTTGGGAGTGGGAAGTGGGAAGGATTAACCCCTGGGCCACCAGGGCAGTCCTCGCTGTCATTCTCTGTTCCTCAGTACATAATCTCTCCCTGTTCACAGACCACCAAATTTAGAATTTTGAGCCATTTTTCCTTCACATTTTTTCTGCTCCCCACTTAATCTCTGCTCCTTCAGGGACCCCGATTACACGCACATCGGTTTGCTTGAACGCTCATGGCTAAATAATACTGCATCACACACACACACACACACACATTTTCTTTATCCATTCACCCAAAGACAGACACTCAGGCAGCTCCCACATCTTGGCTTTTGTGAATGCTGCTGCAGTGAACACGGGTACAGACATCTCTTCAAGATCTGATTTCAGTCCCTTTGGATACACAGGAGTGGGATTGCTGGATCACATGGCAGCTTTTTAAAAAAAGTTTAAGGAACTTTCTTACTGTTTTCCATAGAAGCTGAACCAGTTTCCATTTCCACCAACAGAGCACCAGGGTTTCCTTTTCTTCACATCTTTACCAACACGTGCTGTCTCTTGTCTTCTGGACACCAGCCACCCCAGCAGGTGTGGGGTGATGCTCACTGAGGTTCTGACTTTACCTCCTTGATGATTAGTGGTGCTGAACACCTCTTCATGCAGCACTTGAATACTTTCTTTAGAAAAATGTCTATTAGGCCCTTAGCCCATTGTTTCCCTTTGGAGAATGGTGATGATGGTGATAAGGTGATTTCCTACTGAGGTATGAGCTCCTACATAGATATTAAATCCTTATCCGATATATGCTTTGCAGATATTTTTCTTCTAGGTCACAGGTCGCCTTTTCGCTGTGTTATTGCTTTCTTTCTATGCAGACAGTTTTTAGATTGACGTAATCCTCCTTGTTTACTTTTGCTTTCATTGTCGTATTCAAACAATCATTGCCCAGACCAAAGTCGATAGTTTTTTTCCGAAACCTATGTGTTCTTAAAGGAGTTTTACAGTTTCAGGTCTTAAAATCTGTAATCCATTTCAAGTTAACTTTTGTGAGAGGCGTAAGGCAGGAGTCCAGTTTCATTCGTCTCCGTGTGGCCATTTCCGTTTTCCCAGCATCGTTAATTGAAGAGGCTGTACTCCCCCACGGCGTTTTGGTGCCCATGTCAAACGTGAGTTGACATCGTGTGCAGCCTTACTTCTGGGCTCGCGATTCTGCTCCATTGGTCTGTGCATCTATTTTCATACCAGGGCCACACTGTTGCGGTCACTGTAGCTTTGACTACAGCTCATGGTGCCTCCAGGTTCGTCCTTCCTCGACAGTGCTTTGGCTCTTCTGTGATTCCATACAGATCGCCTTTGTTTTCTATTCCCGTGAGACACGCCACTGGAACTGATGTGGATGTCAGTTTGGGGTAGTACAGACATTTTAATAATGTTCACTCTTCCAGGAACATGGGATATGCTTCCGTTCTTCACGTCTTCATTCATTCATTTCATTACTGTCTCCTGGTTTTCCGTGTACAGGTCTTTCAACTCTTTGGTTAAATTTATTAAGTATTGTATTGTTTTTGATGCTACTGTAAACTGTTTAATTTTCTCTTTCAGATATTTCATTTTCAGTGTACAGAAACACAACTGATTTTTTGATGATGATTTTGAATCCTTCAGCTTTACTGAATGTGCTCATTAGTCCTAACAGTATTTGATGGAGTCTTCAGAGTTTTCTCTGTATAAACAGGTCATGTCACATGTAACCAGAGGCAGACGTATTTCCTCCTTTGTGGTTTGGATGCCTTTTATTTCTTTTTCTTGTCTGATTTTTGTGGCTAGAACTTCTAGTACTGTGTCAAATAGAAGTGGCGAGAGGAGGCACCATCATCTTGTTCTTGACCTTAGAAGATCAGCTTTTAACCTTTCACCATTGAGTATAATGTTAGCTGTGGGCTTGACACATGTGCTCTTTATTACGTGGAGGTATTTTCCTTCCACACTTTTTGCTGAAAGTTTTTAACCTAACAGGATGTTGAATTTTTTTTCAAATGCTTTTCTTGCATCTATTGAGATGATCGTATATTTACCCTTCATTCTTTTAATGTTATGCCAAAGACTTTGACTGTGTGGATCACAATAAACTGTGGAAAATTCTGAAAGAGATGGAAATACCAGACCACCTGATCTACCTCTTGAGAAATTTGTATGCAGGTCAGGCAGCAACAGTTAAAACTGGACATGGAACAACAGACTGGTTCCAAATAGGAAAAGGAGTACGTCAAGGCTGTATATTGTCACCCTGCTTATTTAACTTCTATGCAGAGTACATCATGAGAAATGCTGGACTGGAAGAAATACAAGCTGGAATCAAGATTGCCAGGAGAAAATCAATAACCTCAGATATGCAGATGACACCACCCTTATGGCAGAAAGTGAAGAGGAACTCAAAAGCCTCTTGATGAAAGTGAAAGTGGAGAGTGAAAAAGTTGGCTTAAAGCTCAACATTCAGAAAACGAAGATCATGGCATCGGGTCCCATCATTTCATGGGAAATAGATGGGGAAACAGTGGAAACAGTGTCAGACTTTATTTTTATGGGCTCCAAAATCACTGCAGATGGTGACTGCAGCCATGAAATTAAAAGGTGCTTACTCCTTGGAAGGAAAGTTATGACCAACCTAGAGAGCATATTCAAAAGCAGAGACATTACTTTGCCAACAAAGGTCCGTCTAATCAAGGCTATGGTTTTTCCTGTGGTCATGTATGGATGTGAGAGTTGGACTGTGAAGAAGGCTGAGCACTGAAGAATTGATGCTTTTGAACTGTGGTGTTGGAGAAGACTCTTGAGAGTCCCTTGGACTGCAAGGAGATCCAACCAGTCCATTCTGAAGGAGATCAGCCCTGGGATTTCTTTGGAAGGAATGATGCTAAAGCTGAAACTCCAGTACTTTGGCCACCTCATGCGAAGAGTTGACTCATTGGAAAAGACTCTGATGCTGGGAGGGATTGGGGGCAAGAGGAGAAGGGGACGACAGAGGATGAGATGGCTGGATGGCATCACTGACTCGATGGACGTGAGTCTGAGTGAACTCCGGGAGTTGGTGATGGACAGGGAGGCCTGGTGTGCTGCGATTCATGGGGTTGCAAAGAGTCGGACACGACTGAGCGACTGATCTGATCTGATCACATTTATTGATCTGACTATGTTAAACCACCTTGTGACTTCAGGATAAATCCCACTGATCATGGAGTTTGATCTTCACGATATGAGGCTGAATTCAGTTTGCTGGCATTTTGTTGAGGATTTTTGCATCTGTGTTTTTTTGGATTGTTTTCTTTTCTGTATTTCCTTCCTGTATTTTATTTTCTTGTAGTTACTTTGTCTGGTTTGGTATCAAGGTAATGCTTGCTTTGTAAACCGAGTTGGAGTATTCCTTTTTCTTCAACTTTTTGGAAGAATTTTTGAAGGATCAGCATTAATTCTTCTTTAAATGTTTGGTAGAATTCACCAGTGAAGTCATCTCATCCTGAGTGTGTATTTCTTTTTTTTTTCTTGATTTTTATTGGGGTACAGTTGCTTCACACTGTCGGGTTAGTTTCTACTGCACAGCAAAGTGAATCAGCTGTGTGTACGCATCTTCTCTCTGTTGGACTTCCTCACAGAGCACCGAGTTCCCTGTGCTGAACCGCAGATTCTCATTCGTTACCTATTTTACAATAATATCAAGCGTGTATGTACATCAATTGCAGTCTCCCAATTCATCCCACACCACCTGTCCCCCTTGGGATCCACATGTTTGTTCTCTATGTCTATGCTTCTATTTCTGTTTCCCAAATAAGTTTAATATACCATTTTCCCAGATTCCACATATATGCACTGCTGCTGCTGCTGCTAAGTCGCTTCAGTCATGTCTGGCTCTGTGCGACCCCATAGACGGCAGCCCACCAGGCTCCCCCATCCCTGGGATTCTCCAGGCAAGAACACTGGAGTGGGTTGCCATTTCCTTCAATGCAGGAAAGTGAAAAGCAAAAGTAAAGTCGCTCAGTCGTGTCCCGTGTCTGACTCAGCAACCCCATGGACTGCAGTCTACCAGGCTTCTCTGTCCATGGGAGTTTCCAGGCAAGAGTACTGGAGTGGGGTGCCATTGCCTTCTCCGATATATGCACTAATATATTTATTTTTCTCTTTCTGACTTATTTTACTCCATATGACTGTCTCTTGGTCCATCCATATCTCTAAAAACGACCCAATTTCATTCTTTTTTATGGCCGAGTAATATTCCATTGTGAGAGTTGGACTATCAAGAAAGCTGAGCACCAAAGAATTGATGCTTTTGAACTGTAGTGTTGGACAAGACTCTTGAGAGTCCCTTGGACTGCAAGGAGATCCAACCAGTCCATCCTAAAGGAGATCAGTCCTGAATATTCATTGGAAGGACTGATGCTGAAGCTGAAACTCCAATCCTTTGTCTACCTGATGCGAAGAGCTGACTCATTTGAAAAGACCCTGATGCTGGGGAAGATTGAAGGCAGGAGGAGAAGGGTATGACAGAGGATGAGACGGTTGGATGGCATCACTGACTCAATGGACATGGATTTGGTGGACTCCAGGAGTTGGTGATGAACAGGGTGGCCTGGCATGCTGAGGTTCATGGGGTCACAAAGAGTCAGACATGACTGAGCGACTGAACTGAACTGAATATTCCATTGTATATATGTACCCCACATCTTCTTTATCCATTTCTCTGTTGACATTCAGGTTGCTTTTGTGTCCTGGCTATTGTAAATCATGCTGCAGTGAACACTGGGACACATGTGTCTTTTTAAGCTGCATTTTCTCTGGGCACATGCCCAGAAGTGGGGTTGTTGGGTCATGGGGTGTTTCTTTCTTCGGAGACTGTTTGATCACTAATACAACCTTCTCACTCATTGGTCTATTCAGACTTTCTGTTTCCCCACAAGTCAGTCTTGGTAGGTTGTATGTTTCCAGGAACTTATCAGTTTCGTATAGGTTACCCGTCTTCCTGGCATGTAAGTCATACTGGTCTCTTAAGACCCTCTTTATTTCTGTGTTATCAGTTGTAAGGCCCCTCTTTCGTTTCTGATTTTGATCTTCTATTTTTCGTCTAGCTAATGTTTGTCAGTTTTGTTTATTTTTTCAAAAAACCAACTGTTAGTTTCACTGATCTTTTCTATTGGTTTTCTGGTCTCTCTTTCATTTGTTTTTGCTCTGATCTTCATTATTTCCTTCCTTCCACTGACTTCGGGCTTTGTTCTGTTTATTTTTTTGTTTGTCTGTTTTTCCGTTTCTTGAGGCATAAATCGAAGGCAGGAGGAGAAGGGGATGACAGAGGATGAGATGGTTGGATGGCATCACCAACTCGACAGACATGATATTGAGCAAGCTCCAGGAGTTCGTGATGGACGGGGAAGCCTGATGTGCTGCAGTCCATGGGGTCACAAAGGGTCTGACACAACTGAGCCATTGAACTGAACTGAACTGAGGCATAAATATGGTGGTTTATGTTAAATCTTCCTTTTTCCTTATCACAGGTGTTTTGGCTGCCAGCGCCCCTCTGAGGACTGCTCTTGCTGTAGCCCACAGGTATTGGTGTGTTGTGTTTCCACTGTCCTATGTTTCAAAATCTTTTTTCCCTTTTGATTTCTTTTTTGACCCATTGGTTGTTCAGGAGTATGCTATTTGATTTCCACATTTCTGTGAAATTCTAGCTTAGCTCCTGTTGCTGATTTCTAGTTTCACACCATTTCAGTCCAAAAAGATACTTAACATGATTTCCGTCATCTTAAATTTGTTAAGACTTGTTTTGTGATCTAACATGATCTGTCCTGAAGAACATGCCTTTTCCTCCTTCTGAGGTGTCGATTAGGCTCATTTTGCTCAATCGCAATATACCCATATTGATCTTGTCTGAGTGATCTATCCACGCTGGAAGCGGGTTATTACAGACCCTACTGCTGTTGCGTCTGTTTCTGCTCTCAGGTTCGTTGGTATTTGCTTGATGTGGGCAGGTGCTCCAGTACTGGGTCCACACGTGTGCACAACGGTTATGTTCTCTTTAACGCACTGATCCAGTCATCACTAATGACCTACTGGTGCAAAACCCACATCATTTCAACCACGTGAAATGCACTTAAAAAGACTAGCAGGGAATTCAGCAACAACGAACAGCTCGGGCCCCCTGGCGAGGGGCTTCTGAACTCCGTGCCTGCTTTTGGTCCTTTAAGTCTCGATCACAGTGAGCAGGAGCAGGGCTTCCGGCCGTGACTACTTACTTTGCTGTCCATCTTCTTCAGGTCTGAGAGGCAATCGGAGGCAATCTCCCAGCATTTCAAGATCAGAGAAAGATGGGCTAATTCAAAAAGCAAAATCATTCTGGAAACAGAAACGAAACAGCATTAGGTCAACAGGAGCCAACAACACACCCGCCTGCGGCTGGAATAAGCCTTCAGCCATCGCTCTGGGGGCACGACAAAATGGGAGCCAAAAGGAATCCTATGGCGAGGGTTCCCAAGCCCAGCCGCCTCGGCCCTGGCAGGATTTGGAGAGACCTCCGCTGTCTCCGGGCAGGTGCAGGCGCAGCTGTGAGCCCCGGGGCAGGGGAGCAGCAAGGGAGCACATGTCCTCGAGGCGGACGCCTCCTACGCCTTGACCAGGCGACCAGAGCGGTCGTACTGGCCAGTCAGGTCTCTGCAGAAACCAACAGGCTGGTGCTAACGTGTGGACAGAGATGCAAAGAACCTGGAGGACCACAAGCAACTCCAAAAAAGAACAAAGCCGGGGAATGAGCCCCCTGAATTTAAGGCTTAACAAAGAGCTACCGGAATCAGGGCAGTGTTCTGGGTGGGGGAGACAGGCCAGGCTTCCCAGCCTAACCCCCTCACGTCTGGACGCGGTGGTTCTCTGCTGGGTGGGGACCTGTCCTGCACGGGGTGGTTGGTGCGCGGTGTCCCCAGACACGGCAGCATCCCCTGGGGACAAGCTGGCGCCCCTGCTCTTCCTGAGGCAGCACCGGTGCCTGACGGTGGCCAGGACTCTCTGCCCTTGGGCAGCTCCTCCCAGGTGGGCAGGCCCACGCCCCGCCCTCTTCCAGTGATGGTGACCCAGCGTCCACCCACTCCCGAGGGGCGGGACCACGCCAGAGGAGCCCATCAACACTACCCCTCGCCTTCACCTGACATGCAAGGGTAAGAACGCCCTTTGCTGATGCAGAAGCTGAGTGGTCGCGGGGGCCTGGGGGAGGAAAACCCTCAGCTCCCGCTGGCAGGCAGGTGCCACTGTAGCTCTGGCCCCCGAGTCCCCGTGCCTCTCTGGCAGCTCTGAGCTCTGCGGACACCTCTGGGTCATCATCACAGGCCTTCCTCTGTGTGCAGCCCCCACAGTGAGCTCCTAACTGCGTGTCATGGAGCTAGGTCTTTGCTTTCAGTCTCAAAGACCCTTCTGAGCTCAGAGGATATTATCCTGTATCTCCCTCCCCTCCCCTCGTCCTTTGCAGGAGAAGGCACCTCCCTTCCCTGCATGGACAGGCGGGCCCTCTGCCCAGCCCCACCCAGTCTGGACCACCAAGGGCCCTGGCAGGGCCTCGACCCAAGCCCCTCTGGCCTTCCCAAGCCCCGCCACACTCAGCTAAGAAGAGAACCCGCCAAGGTACCCATGACTGGTTTTCAGGCCTTTTTTGGCTTTAAACTCATAGACCTTTTTTTTCCCACCCAGAGTTCCAGACACTGATGCCCAGGTGGGGAGGGGTCAGAGCGAGGGCCCCTCGATGACGCCTGGGGCTGAGGGAGGGCCTGACCCCACAGACGGCCGCTGCGAGTGGCTGAGCCCGGGACCTGGGCCAGCAGGGAACACGCGCCTTCCAAGTTCGGGAGCAGTGACAGAGCTGAACACACTGGAACCGCAGCAGAAGACGCTGCGTCCTCTCGGCCACAACACAGAAACTGGCACCAGGGGTGCCACAGACGCATGGGGGCGGGTGGGCGGGCACAGAGTCCCGGGCAGGTGCAGAGGGTCAGGACCGGGTCGGGGGACCCGGGTCAGTGCCCACCGAGCTGGCTGCTGGGCTGGGACCTCGGGGACTCCCTGAGGGCCTTAAACGTGTCTGGCCCAGCACTGGTGGGGGGTGAACATCAGCTCAAACAATTCTTATCTTAAATTAAATCCATCTGGACATCAAAAGTTATCTTAAAAGACCTAAAAGGTAAAACAAAGTGAAACAGCTGATAAACGCACTGGAGCAGGAGTGCTCAAATCCTGTGAGTCTACAGTAAAAGCATTTACAAACTACTCTATAAAAGCTGGGGAGAGAAAATGATTGGAAAATTAACAGAAGGAAAAAAGTGTTTGCAGATACGTGAATAGCCGTTCCACTCGGTCAGCAGCAGCAGGCCTGCCTGGAGGGGCAGGCATCCTGGTCGCTGGGTCCGCTCTGTCCCCAGAGCTCCCACCCCCCGAAACCTCAGGGAGGCCGTGTCCAGGGCCCAGCTGGACCTGCTCTGAGTTAGAGCTCGAGCCTGGGTGCATCCAGACCTCTCTTTCAGCCTTCCGCTCAGCCAGCAGCTCCGGGAACTCCGCCCGGGACAGAGCTCTGAGCAGCCCCCCAGCACTGGAGCAGAGAACTGATGACAGAAACCCCGGGCAGGGGCGGGGGGTTGTTCTTCCGCCAGCGGGACGACTCTTCAGAAGGTGTGCGATGGTGTGATAACTGGAAAAGCACTTGTGATTGGAAGTCAGTTGGACTTTTGAAAGCACAATACGAGATTGTGCAAACACATGCACAATCAGTGCAAACTTCAGGACAGAAGGACCAGAGAGAGGCAGCCCAGAGCCTCCACACGGCGGAGGCCTGCCCGGGGGTCACGGTTACGGTTTATTTTCGCTTTTCTTTCATGTTTTCCTGGAGCTGCCAAATGCTGGACACACATGGGAAACCGGAAGGACGCACTTACTTTTCCTCTCTGACTGAAGGAAAGCGCTGGTGGTTGTACTGACTTAAACGTCTGTAGGTGTCCTTCAGAATTTTGTTGACATCTTCAGGTAAATCATTTTGATCCAGTTTTCTAGAATGTAGATGAATTTAATCAAATATTAAGTAACAAAAAGATCCTGTCATATTTCTTTAAAATAAATTATTCTAAAACTAATTTAGTCTATGAACTTGTGTCCTCCACGAACAGAAGGCCTAGGTAACACCCCCTGCTTTCTCTCCGCCAGCCTGCTGGCGACCTCTCACAGCTCCTCTACCCGCACCCCCAGTCCAGCCTCTGTCTTCCTCTGTCACTAAGAACGGGCCCTGAGGAAGCGTGCACAAGCCACCCACCCAGATCCAGCCCCACACCAACAGCCCACCCGGGAGGCGGGGTCCTTCCCATCGGCTGGGTCCAACCCAGACCAGCTGCTGCCTCCCTCTGGACAGCTGTCCTGCCCACTCACACACCGGGACCTCCCCACTCACACGGACCCGGACCTCCCCACTCACTCACATGCACCAGGACCTCCCCACTCACTCACACACTGGGACCTCCCCACTCACACACACCGGGACCTCCCCACTCACATGCACCCGGACCTCCCCACTCACACGCACACTGGGACCTCCCCACTCACACGCACACCGGGACCTCCCCACTCACACGCACACAGGGACCTCCCCACTCACTCGCACACCGGGACCTCCCCACTCACACACCCGGACCTCCCCACTCACATGCACCCAGACCTCCCCACTCACACACCGGGACCTCCCCACTGACACACCCGGACCTCACCACTCACACACACCCAGACGTCCCCACTCACACACCCGGACCTCCCCACTCACACACACCCGGACGTCCCCACTCACACACCCGGACCTCCCCACTCACACACCCGGACCTCCCCACTCACACACACCCAGACGTCCCCACTCACACGCTGGGACCTCCCCACTCACACAACCCGGGACCTCCCCACTCACACACACTGGGACCTCCCCACTCACACTCTCGGATCTCCTCACTCACACACCGAGTCTCCACCGCCCCATTTCCTGCGTGTCCCAGCAGCGGGCCTCTGCCAGGCACAGTCCCTCCCTTGCACTCTCTCCCGTCCCATCGGGGTTTCACGCACAGATGCCCATCATTCTGTCAGCCTCATGGAAAGTCTCAGGCGTCCTCCGGCAGGGCTGTCAGAGGCACCTGACGTGACTGCTGTCCCCGCTTCCTAAAAGCCGCCCACCTCACTGCCTGAGGAGCACACCCACTCTGGCCGCCTCTCCGGAGCCTCTCAGCAGATGGAGGCAAGGTCGGGCCTGCCCTCCAGCCTGGCCGCCACTGCACACACACCCCGGCCTGGGGCACGGAGCCTCCTGAGCATCTGTCCCCACCCCAGAACACCTACGCTTTCAGCATATTAATGTGGAAAGTGACAGACAGGCTGGTAGAACTTCTCCTTTCTTCCTTTAACTGAAGCTCATCCATTAGCTCATGTCGGACCTGTTATAAGATGGAACAGAATATCAAGATTTAAACAGTTATGAAGAGGCCAGATATTGTGCTTAGCTATTATTTTGAAAATATCGCTCCTTTAAAAATGGTATTTGTAACTGACAAGTATTTTCTCATTTCATATGCTTTATGCTTAGTTTTGCACATATAATTTCAGTTGAATTTTATACATAAAATGAATAGGTGATGAACACTCTTTACGTACCCTGTCTCAGTAATTATTTTATGAAGTTTCTGCTAATTAAAAAAAAAAAACTCAGTGTGGTTAAAAAGGAAACGTTCAGTCACGAGGAAAGGAAAGGATGTGCTTGTCCTGTCTACGCCTGTGCGCCTGTGTGTGTTTCTATATCCCAACGGACGGTCTTGGCTGTTTTCAGACAAAATGACTTCTTTCTGTGTATGTGAATATCCCGACTCACCATCAGGGCAAACATCTGCCGGTATTTCTGCGGCACGTGAGCCTTGATGAACGGCGCTGCAGTGGCGCAGAGCTTGGCGGCCTCCTCGCTTTCCCCGGCCTGCAGGTAGCACTGCAGGAGCTCCCTGGGTGAGACAAGAACAGTGCGAGTCAGGCCTGGACAGCCACGGGTTCTGCCTCGGAGGTCTAATAACCAGACTGCATACGTGCGGGCTAAGTCACTTCAGTCGTGTCCAACTCTTTGAGACTCCATGGACTAAACCCCGCCAGCCTCCTCTGTCCAGGGGATTCTCCAGGCAAGAACACTGGAGTGGGTTGCCATGCCCTCCTCCAGGGAAGCTTCCTGACCCAGGAATCGAACCCATGTCTCTTAAGTCTCCTGCACTGGCAGACGGGTTCTTTACCACTAGCATAACCTGGGTTATCATATTTTTATCAACTTTATGTTTTACAAACTTCAGAAAGACACAGAAATTGGACAGCTCCTCACCCCATGCATGGTCTGGGGCTCACCTGACCGGCCCAGACCTAGAGTGCTGGCCCCCACTCACAAAGGGGCCGGGGCCTGTCTAGCTGTGATTCCGAGCACCTCAAACAACAGCCTTCAGAGAAAAGACATGGCTTTACTAATTTTCTGTTAAAGCTTCCCCAAACTGCCATAAGAGGTGAGAAACACCTGCAGACTCTGGGTTCCAACTTCAGGGCCGGCCCTCTGGGCCCTCTCGGCACCTGTGCAGTCGCTGGCTGCACACAGCGCCCCCCAGATACAGGAGAGCGTCACCAAGGCCTTTCAGCCCACCCGCCCGGCCAGGACCAGCTGCTGACACGGCTCGCTGTGGCCCCGCAGGGCCATCTGTCCCGGGGCTGGCATGCTGGGGGCAAGCCTCCCGAGGCGGGGCGCGCATCCCGGCTGGGCTGTCTGTTGCTGGAATGTCTACTTTCACAGTTTCTTCAGTTTTTGGGTTTTGAGTAGAAGCGCGCTTCCTGTGGTAACGCCTGTCTGCTCGGGGCACCGTGGTGCCTATCGCAGAGTTCAGAAACTTCTGCACACAAGACGCCCCAAACCTGGTTCCCAATTCAGCCCAGAGAGCAGAGGGGCCGGCGGGGGCGGGGGACTCACAGCATCAGCTCTGCCTGCCACTCCTTGTCCTCCTCCTCCGTCTGGCTGAGCGCGCTCACCATCTGGGCCAGGCTGGGGACCAGGTGGTGGCGGTAGCCAGGCTTGAGAAACGGCCTCACCATCTGCCAGTAGAGGACCGATGCGTTGTACACCAGGAAGTAGTACCTGCGGGGCCAGGAGGGGACGATGAGGCCCCCAGAGCCGCCCAGGCCTGCCTGAGGGAACCGGCTCGTGCTCAGCAGAGCAGCAGCCCCGCCCGGAGCAGCTGTGCTCCCCGCTCCAGCTCAGACCCTGCCGTGACCGAGGGGCACAGCACTGACCAGACCCCTTCCCGAGGGCACCCACCCCTCGGGCTCCGGGGCTCCAGGGCACAGTCACCCTGAAACACCCACTGTCCTCAGAGCTTCAGCTCGGGGTCAGGCCTCGCCCCCCCAGACATCCTGCCGAGGAAGGGTCTGTGGGGCTGGGCCCTGTACCCCCAGCACGGAGGAGGCCGTGAGACGCAGGGAGGAGGGACAAATAATCCCAGGGCTGACACACGACTCCTAGGGCTGAGTGAGTCCTCCTCACATGCGTTGTGTCAACACCAGTTTGTATGCACATTTAACAATTTCAGTAATACTTCTTTTTGATGACGGATTAACTGTGCCGGAGTTTCAGGAGAATCACCCCTCCAGATGCAAGGCTCTGGGCCAGGGAGAGTACAGGACTGTCGGGGGAGGGCAGGGAGGGGGCCCAGTACCAGTCCCCCAGAGAGGACCGAAAAGGAGACTCCTAGGGACTGGCCAAGGGTGAGGCTCCCACAGGGACAGCAGACAAAGGTCGTCTGCAGGTCACAGACTTGGCACAGGAAAGAGGATGCAGCCAGGGCAGACGTGGGTGCACGTGGCCCAGCTCCAGCGTTAGGAGACGTGAGCGCACGGCCAGAGCTGCAGTAAAGCACGAACAAAAGAAGACAGAACCCCGTCACCTACACAGACAGAGCCACCTGGCAGATTCTGGCTCAAACCTTCCAATTAGAAATGGCCGATCCATCGTGCCCACCTTGGTTCTCCTTTTGCAAAGTTGATTGCCTTCATATACTGAGTCACACAATTTTCAAATTCCTCCTAAAACCACATAAAGAATGCAGTTAGGTTGAACGGCCCACCCCCTCCCGGAAAGCCCACCCCCTGCTCCCGCCACACCCCCTCTGTGAGCAGGCATGACCATGCACCAGGACGCAAAGGTCAGAGGTCAAAAGGACACAAGCCAGACCCCAGGGCTTAGGGAAAAGCACAGATGGAAATGCAGCATCGCACTTTACTGACGATGAACCCGGTCACCCAACTCCCGACAAAACCACCCTGGAGGTGGGGGAACTGCTGCGGGGCGAGACGTGGAACTCTGAGGAGAATCCAAGGAACTCAGGGGAAATACAGCAGCGCCAGCAATAAAGTATTCAGCTCAGGACAGCAAACGAGCTATGGTGCCAGCAGACTCAAGGTCGTGTACTCCAAGGCTTCATCACTTAGAAGGAAGAGAATCAGGAGGACCCAGCACGCCGGGCTCAGGACCGCCTCTCACCATGTTTTCCGTGGACTTGGGGGCACACAGCTGGGCCCTGCACAGGTGCGCCCGGCCCAGAAACTGGGTGACTGGCCCCTTCACCTTGAAGTACATCTGGATGCAGTCTTCACTCACCTCCCGCTGCCCCATCTGCGTGAGAACAGAGCCCCGGGAGAGGCTGGGAGATGGAGCAGCCCTTGGACCACCCACCAGGGGCCCCCCACCCCGCTTCCCAATCCCAGTGTAAACTAGGAGATCGGGGTCCCCTGAAGCTGCCGCCCTAGGAGCCCTGGGACTGATCACCTTCAGGGCCTGCTCCGCACATACAACAAACAGGTCGGGGCTGAAGCTCTCTGTGGGGTCGAACTCGGACTTGCCCAGGTTGGCGGACTTAATCAACTGGTAAGCCCTCCTCAGAGAGTCAGCGTCTACCAGGACAGGAGTGAGGAAGAGGCGGTCATCAAGCAGCCACCGCCCCGCAGAGCAGCAGTGGGGACGGTCAGGAGGCCCCGGGGCTGGACTCGGGGCAGGCTGGGCCCCGCTGGTGCGCTCCTCTCCCGGGAGGAGCCCAGGGGCAAGGGGCCCCGAGCCCAGCCCCGAGAACCCCGCGGCAGCCCTGCGGCTCAGGCTTCGGGAGCCGCGCGAGGTGAGTGATTCTGAGGAACAGTTAGGAAAAACGAAAGCTTTCCTTTAAAAGGGCGCCTCAGTTTGCCCAGGTCAGACACATCCTCGAAGTGCTGGCTTCAAGGGGTCACTGGATCAGTAGGGCGGGGGTCATCAAGGTGGGGAGGGGGTCCTGGTAGGCCCTGGAGTCTCCCCAGGGGCTGGGATTCAGCGAGTCCCAGGGCCTCCCCGGGGGCAGGGGATCCCTCGGTCCCGGGGTGTCCCCAGGGGCTGGGATCCAGCAGGTCCCGGAGTCCTCCCGGGGGTCGGGGTCAGGGGGTCTCGACCTCCCCCGCCCACCCTGCTGGCTCTCGGCGCGGGCCAGCTCCTGCGTTATGACCAGGTCCATGGCGCCGGCGTCCGAGGTGCCCACTGCCCGAGGTCTGTTCGTTTTCTCTGTGCCGGGGCCTCGAGGTTGCCTAGCGACGGGGATGGACGCAGACTACGGGTCGGCGGCGGGACCAGACTTGTCGCGAGGCGCACCGCGCCGGCGCCCACCAGCCCCGCGGAGAGGGCCTGGGGAGGGGCCTGGGGAGGGGCCCGGCCCGGGCCGGTCGGGGGAGCCGGGCGGAGCGGGGGCTGCACCCTCGCAGGCGGGTCCGCAGCCCTGCCCCCGCCCCCGCCGCTGCCTGCGCACCTGGCCCGGCTGCAGACCGCAGCTGCCCCCGGTCCGCGCTGGATTCTGGGGGTCCCGGTTGGGTGTCGCTGGTCCAAGATGCCTCAGCTTCCGGCCCTGGTCGTCGCCTGAGCCCCTCCCAGCCCCGCAGAAAGCCGCCCTGTTCCTCAGCGTGCTCACTCACGTACCCTGCAAATAGTTGTGTGCCCCGGCGGGGCTGATCTGGGCCTGCGGGAGGGCAGGCCGCCCGCGTGGGGGAGGACACGACACCTCACCGAGCATCTGTGCGCCCCGCCGCACAGGGGAAGCGGGGAGCCTGGCCCTTGGTGGAGAAGGCCCGTCCCTGGAAGGGCGTTGGGGGAATGCCCCAAGCTCAGGGCGGTTGAGCTGAGGTCTGAAAGAGTGGACAGTGCTGGACAGAGGAGGGGTGAGGACGCCAAGGGAGTAGCCTCTGCCGAGGTCTGGAGGGCGGGTTCCCCTTCCTACAGCTTGAACCGGGGTGCTGGCGCCAGCGGGAGACTGAAGAGAGGGCGCGGGTGAGGATTGTCGTCCACCGGCAGCCGCGCAGGGTGAGGGCAGGAACGGAGAGCGGTCGATGGCTGTGGGGCTGGGGAGGGCCGGGGGCCCACACACCGCACACCCACGAGGCGGACAGGGCACGGGGTCACCCTGGGACGCTCTGGGAAAGGGTGGGTGTTGGAGGACTCAGGGGGGTGGCAGGCCTTCTGTCTGGGACAGGTGGATCAGGGCGGACGTTTGTGGGAGGAGAGGTCAGGGCTGGAGGTGCAGGGCTGTAGGGAGGTGCACAGAGGGGATGGGGTGCGGGTGAGATTGCAAAGGGGGAGCGGGGTCCGGAGGTAGCCCTGGAGACCCCTGGGCCTCAGGCAGCAGGAAGAGCTTCAGGGACACAGAAGGGAGACTGGAGAGCTGGTCAGGATGCCGGGCAAGGCTGGGTCCCAGAGCCAGGGGAAGGGGCAGGGAGGGGTCAGCCAGTCACATGAGGCCCAGACAGCGGTGAGGTCAGCTCTGAGAAGTCCTGTCGGCTTTAACAGCACCCAGGAGGAGGCTCAGGAATGGTGTGTCTCTAATAGGGCGGTGGGGGAGGGCGGGTGGGGGAGTGAGTATGGGGAGGAGCAGAAGTAAAGACTTGGATCCATAATTCTGTCCTGAAGTCCGGCTCCTAATGGGGAAGAGAGAGACTGGGGTGGGGAGGTGCTGTGGGGCCTTTGGGGTCTGGAGAGGGGTCTTTTAAAGGTTTATAAGACAACTGAGCACTTTTCAGGTTGATGGGCTTTTATCCATACACAAAGTGATCATGGAAGTTAAACATCCTGAGGCATCTACCAAACACTGCACCTACAGGATCAGCGCCACGGGACAGCAACTGTGTATCCTGACAGCCAACAGAGAAGGGCAGAAATGCAGCCTTTAAAACAGCATCAACTGCCGTGGAATAAATTTAACAAAAGATGCGTTAGTACTGATCCACGGAAAACTAGAAGCCCCCCGTGAGCCCCGAGCTCGTGAACCAAGACTGACCTGTGACCCATCCTTCTTTCCAGCCTGATCTTTCCTCTTGGCACAATCTCAGAGTCCCAGCAGCGCCTTTTGAAAATCGACAGTGATTCTGAAGTTTACATGGAAACACAAAGGGCCTGGAAAGAACAAAGGTGGGGGACGCACACTCCTGGATTTGGAGACTTACTCTAAAGCCGGGTGTTTCAAACAGTGTCATGTTGGTGAAAGACGAACAGACGACAGGACAGAACGGTTCAGAACCGAGCCGCACGCGCTTGCCAGATGCGCCATTTCAAGAGGGAAAGGCAAGTCTTGGCAACAAGGATGCCAGGACAGCTGGGCAGGGAGTGGCCAGGGACCCGCATCATGCCGTGGACAGAGCTAATTTGAGCTGGGCCACAGATAGACTTTGAAAGAAAAGTTTAAGTGGGTACAGCTCCTTGAGTAAAACAAAATACTTCGCCAGGAGAAGGGAGAGGGCGGCAGACAGGAGCAGTGGTCAGCCAGTGGGCGCCTTGCCTGGGAAGCTGAGGGAGACCAGGTGGTCTGGGGAGGGGTGCGCAGTGTGGAGGAGGGTGGGGGGGTTGAAAAGAGGCTCCTGTGCGACCTGGGTTGGGGGCTGTGAACCCCAAGTGGTACTGTCTCCCCTTGAGTCTCCCACAGGGCCCAGGCGATCACATCCAGGGCTAGAGAAGGTCTCCTGGGGCCCAGGGGGTGGGAGGCTGAAGGGGCAGGTGAGGGGCTGTGAGTGCTGGGCCAACGTGAGCAGGAGGGAGGGCCGGCAGGCAGTAGCGGAGCGGGGTCTTGGGGCCCCGCACGGGGCTGGGCCCTGGGGACATGGCCAGGGGAGCCCGGCAGGCCCACCTGGGAGGAGGAAGTGTCGTGGGCCCTTTGACAGTGGCCAAGGGGCACCAGAGCGGCTCTCCCACACTCATCCTCCTGCCTTCAGGGAGGTCTTCTCTCTCCTCCCCTCGTCCTCAGGAATCAACCCTGGTTTGGGCAGGCACAGGATGGCCCCGCTGCCCACCTCCCTGATGAGCAGTGTTCTGGTCACTGTGATGTGGCCTCAGGGGAGTGTGCTCACAGGGAGAGTGCCTTTCTTTGGCCCTTCCTTTGGTGTGCTGCTGGGGGAGTGGCTGTGACGACCAGGGCTTGAGCAGCCGTTTTGTGCCATGAGGAGGAGACCTTGGCTGGGTGATGGAGCCCAGTGTCCTCATGCCGGCGGCTGCGCAGGCAGGGCCCTCACGGGAGGGAGCAGCAGACTGCCCCCTTGCCGACACTGCGGCCCCTGTGTTTCCTGAGACGCCCAACTGACATCATCACCAGGGCTTCAGCTATGCCTGTGGGTGAAGGGTAGGGCCCAAACGCAGACCCCAGGGCAGCGGTCCACTGGTCCACTGGAGAAGGGAATGGCAAACCACTTCAGTGTTCTTGCCTTGAGAACCCCATGAACAGTATGAAAAGGCAAAATGATAGGGCACTGAAAGAGGAACTCCCCAGGTCAGTAGGTGCCCAATATGCTACTGGAGATCAGTGGAGAACTAACCCCAGAAAGAATGAAGGGATGCAGCCAAAGCAAAACCAACACCCAGTTGTGGATGTGACAGGTGATGGAAGTAAAGTCCGATGCTGTAATGAGCAATATTGCACAGGAGCCTGGAATGTTCGGTCCGTGAATCAAGGCAAATTGGAAGTGGTCAAACCAGATGGCAAGAGTGAACGTCAACATATTAGGAATCAGCGAACTAAAATGGACTGGAATGGGTAGTGGTTTTCCCTACTTTCTTCAACTTAAGTCTGAATTTGGCAATAAGGAGTTCATGATCTGAGCCACAGTCAGCTCCTGGTCTTGTTTTTGCTGACTGTATAGAGCTTCTCCATCTTTGGCTGCAAAGGATATCATCAATCTGATTTCGGTGTTGCCAGGCTTCAACAGTACATGAACCATGAAATTCCAGATGTTCAAGTTGGATTTAGAAAAGGCAGAGGAACCAGAGATGAAATTGCCAACATCTGTTGGATCATCAAAAAAGCAAGAGAGTTCCAGAAAAACATTTACTTCTGCTTTATTGACTCTGCCAAAGCCTTTGACTGTGTGGATCACAATAAATTGTGGAAAATTCTTCAAGAGATGGGAATACCAGACCACCTGACCTCCCTCTTGAGAAATCTGTATGCAGGTTAAGAAGCAACAGTTAGAACTGGACATGGAACAACAGACTGGTTCCAAATAGGAAAAGGAGTACGTCAAGGCTGTATATTGTCACCCTGCTTATTTAACCTTTATGCAGAGTACATCACGAGAAACGCTAGACTGGAAGAAGCACAAGCTGGAATCAAGATTGCCAGGAGAAATATCAATAACCTCAGATATGCAAATGACACCACCCTTATGGCAGAAAGTAAAGAAGAACTAAAGAGCCTCTTGATGAAAGTGAAAGAGGAGAGTAAATAAGCCGGCTTAAAGCTCAACATTCAGAAAACTAAGATCACAGCATCTGGTCCCATCACTTTATGACAAATAGATGGGGAAACAATGGAAACAGTGACAGACTTTATTTTTCTGGGCTCCAAAATCTCCGCAGATGGTGACTGCAGCCACAAAATTAAAAGACGCTTGCTCCTTGGAAGAAAATTTATGAATAACCTAGATGGCGTATTAAAAAGCAAAGACATTATTTTGCCAAAAAAGGTCTGTCTAGTCATAGCTTTGGTTTTTCCAGTAGTCATGTATCATGTGAGAGTTGGACCATAAAGAAAGCTGAGCACTGAAGAATTTATGCTTTTGAACTGTGGTGTTGGAGAAGACTCTTGAGAGTCCCTTGGACTGCAAAGAGATCCAACCAGTCCATCCTAAAGGAGATCAGTCCTGAAGATTCATTAGAAGGATTGATGCTGAAGCTGAAGCTCAAGCTCCAATCCTTTGGCCACCTGATGCGAAGACCTGACTCATTTGAAAAGACCCTGATGCTGGGAAAGATTAAAGGTGGGAGGAGAAGGGGATGACAGGGGATGAGATGGTTGGATGGCATCACCAACTCAATGGACATGAGTTTCAGTAAGCTCTGGGAGTTGGTGATGGACAGGGAGGCCTGGAGTGCTGCAGCCCATGGGGTTGCAAAGAGTCGGACACGACCGAGCAACTGAACTGAACTGAAGGGCAGTGGGAGGAAGGGGCAGACATCTGACATGCTTTCTGACACAGCTTTCTTAGGAAAAGTGTAGAGCCCAGTGCTTGATAAAATATGGATACACAGGTCCATGCATGACGAATGCTCCCTCTGGATTTCACTTTGAACCTAAATACCATTCTTCCTTGGGTGCAGAGCAGTGCGCCACCTTGAAGGGAGAAGGCTCAAGTCCCCGCCAAATTAGCCAGCGATTAGTCCTCACACATGGTTCTCAAACGAGTCTTTGTTTATTCATAAAGACATCAGGCACCGTGTGCACAGTAGTTATAAAATATTTATTGCCACCAAGGAAGTGTCTCACAGACATTGTGTAGTAAGAGACTTCCAGAGTCCTGGAGTATTAAATATTAAAACTTGTGTTTCCAGGTTTATAGCTGCCTTAAACATTAAGAAGACTGGAAAGCAAAGTTATCTTTGCGGGATGGTGTCATTTAGCAAAGGCATTTCAGGTCAGCCTTGCTCTTTGCTTTATTTGCCCAAAAATCAAGTTGGAAATTGTGGGACGCCAGGCGTCCACCCCTGTAATTCTCATCCCCTCCCTCCAAACGCAGGCGCCTGGAGGAGCCCGGACAGAACGGCCCAGCGTCTGCCCAGGGGGGGGTCCCGCGGGCCTCTCCTCACCTCAGACTCACCTGCACGCCTGTGCCCACCAGGAGCAGGACTCCCCTGGGCACCTGATGGTACATTAGAGTGGCATCAGGTCACCGCGGGTGGTGCAGAGGTCCTCTGTGTCGTTGACAAGGGTGGGCGAGGGTAACACAGGGCCCGGGGGTGCCTTTCACGGGGCGGGGGTTGGGGGAGGAGGGGAGGGAGGTGGGGGGGTGGAGGGGGAGGAGGGGGAGGGGAGGGGATGAGGGAGGAGGGGGAGAGGTGGAGGAGGGTGGGGAGAGAAGGACCTGGTCACAGCCGGAGCTCCAGCTGCTGAGGGAGGGAAGGCCCTGCTCCTGCAAACATCTGACCTGCCCTCTGTGCCTCACCCTGGAGCATAAGGTTGTTCTGCGCTTTCTTCCCAAACACATAACTTAGAAACTTCTCTTTTTCCCTTCTCCCCACCCCCCACTCTGGTTTCATAACATTGTAATTATGTGTTCCTTAAAGGTTCTCCAGAGCCTGTGGAACAGAACTTTTTCTTTCTTGTTTTGAGCTGCTGAGTGATGTGTGCATGTGTTTCTGTGTGTGTATGGTTGGTGTGGATACATACGTGTGCACGTATGTTCAGGCATCTGGGTGTGTGTGCGTGCGTACACGGGTGCACACGTGAGGGTGTGCTGGGGCTCTGACACACGCGTACACAGGTGCACGCGTGAGGGTGTGCTGGGGCTCTGACACACGCGTACACGGGTGCACGCGTGAGGGTGTGCTGGGGCTCTGACACACGCGTACACGGGTGCTCGCGTGAGGGTGTGCTGGGGCTCTGACACACGCGTACACGGGTGCACGCGTGAGGCTGTGCTGGGGCTCTGACACACGCGTACACGGGTGCACGCGTGAGGCTGTGCTGGGGCTCTGACACACGCGTACACGGGTGCACGCGTGAGGCTGTGCTGGGGCTCTGACACACGCGTACACGGGTGCACGCGTGAGGCTGTGCTGGGGCTCTGACACACGCGTACACGGGTGCACGCGTGAGGCTGTGCTGGGGCTCTGACACACGCGTACACGGGTGCACGCGTGAGGCTGTGCTGGGGCTCTGACACATGCGTACATGGGTGCACGCGTGAGGCTGTGCTGGGGCTCTGACACATGCGTACACGGGTGCATGCGTGAGGCTGTGCTGGGGCTCTGACAACGCTCTCACTTGTGGCACCTGGCTGCTCCTGACTCACTTTGTTTGCTTCTGATTTCCTAATTTCCTGTGTCTCTCTTTTTCCTGGTTGTTAGCTAACTTATTTTTTATTTTATTCTTTTCCTTCTGTAAAGGACCAACTTTTGGATTTATTTATTGGTCTGATCATTTTCTATTTTTTAAGCCATTTCTTCTTTAGTTCTTATCCTTCTGTCTGCTTAACTTAGCTGTATTTTTAGTTTTTGAATTCAGTGCAAGATTGATTATTTTCACCTTTTCTTATTCAGATCAGATCAGTTGCTCAGTTGTGTCCGACTCTTTGCAACCCCGTGAATTGCAGCACGCCAGGCCTCCCTGTCCATCACCAACTCCCGGAGTTCACTCAGACTCACGCCCCTCGAGTCAGTGATGCCATCTCATCCTGTCATCCCCTTCTCCTCTTGCCCCCGATCCCTCCCAGCATCAGAGTCTTTTCCAATGAGTCAACTCTTCGCATGAGGTGGCCAAAGTACTGGAGTTTCAGCTTTAGCATCATTCCTTCCAAAGAAATCCCAGGGCTGATCTCCTTCAGAATGGACTGGTTGGATCTCCTTGCGGTCCAAGGGACTCTCAAGAGTCTTCTCCAACACCACAGTTCAAAAGCATCAATTCTTCGGCGCTCAGCCTTCTTCACAGTCCAACTCTCACATCCATACATGACCACAGGAAAAACCATAGCCTTGACTAGGTGAACCTTGTTGGCAAAGTAATGTCTCTGCTTTTGAAAATGCTATCTAGGTTGGTCATAACTTTCCTTCCAAGGAGTAAGCACCTTTTAATTTCATGGCCGCAGTCACCATCTGCAGTGATTTTGGAGCCCATAAAATAAAGTCTGACACTGTTTCCACTGTTTCCCCATCTATTTCCCATGAAGTGATGGGACTGGATGCCATGATCTTCGTTTTCTGAATGTTGAGCTTTAAGCCAACTTTTTCACTCTCCTCTTTCACTTTCATCAAGAGGCTTTTGAGTTCCTCTTCACTTTCTGCCATAAGGGTGGTGTCATCTGCATATCTGAGGTTATTGATATTTCTCCCGGCAATCTTGATTCCAGCTTGTGTGTCTTCCAGTCCAGCGTTTCTCATGATGTACTCTCCATATAAGTTAAATAAACAGGGTGACAATATACAGCCTTGACGTACTCTCTTTCCTATTTGGAACCAGTCTGTTGTTCCATGTCCAGTTCTAACTGTTGCTTCCTGACCTGCATACAAATTTCTCAAGAGGCAGATCAGGTGGTCTGGTATTCCCATCTCTTTCAGAATTTTCCACAGTTTATTGTGATCCACATAGTCAAAGGCTTTGGCATAGTCAATAAAGCAGAAATAGATGTTTTTCTGGAACTCTCTTGCTTTTTCCATGATCCAGCAGATGTTGGCAATTTGATCTCTGGTTCCTCTGCCTTTTCTAAAACCAGCTTGAACATCAGGAAGTTCACAGTTCACATATTGCTGAAGCCTGGCTTGGAGAATTTTGAGCATTACTTTACTAGCGTGTGAGATGAGTGCAATTGTGCAGTAGTTTGAGCATTCTTTGACATTGCCTTTCTTTGGGATTGGAATGAACACTGACCTTTTCCAGTCCTGTGGTCACTGCTGAGTTTTCCAAATTTGCTGGCATATTGAGTACAGCACTTTCACAGCATCATCTTTCAGGATTTGGAATAGCTCAACTGGAATTCCATCACCTCCACTAGCTTTGTTCATAGTGATGCTTTCTAAGGCCCACTTGACTTCATATTCCAGGATGTCTGGCTGTAGGTCAGTGATTACACCATTGTGATTATCTGGGTCATGAAGATCTTTTTGGTACAGTTCTTCTGTGTATTCTTGCCATCTCTTCTTAATATCTTCTGCTTCTGTTAGGTCCATACCATTTCTGTCCTTTATCGAGCCCATCTTTGCATGAAATGTTCCTTTGGTATCTCTGATTTTCTTGAAGACATCTCTAGTCTTTCCCATTCTGTTGTTTTCCTCTATTTCTTTGCATTGATCACTGAAGAAGGCTTTCTTATCTCTTCTTGCTATTCTTTGGAACTCTGCATTCAGATGTTTATATCTTTCCTTTTGTCCTTTGCTTTTCGCTTCTCTTCTTTTCACAGCTATTTGTAAGGCCTCCCCAGACAGCCATTTTGCTTTTTTGCATTTCTTTTCCATGGGGATGGTCTTGATCCCTGTCTCCTGTACAATGTCACGAACCTCATTCCATAGTTCATCAGGCACTCTATCTATCAGATCTAGGCCCTTAAATCGATTTCTCACTTCCACTGTATAATCATAAGGGATTTGATTTAGGTCATACCTGAATGGTCTAGTGGTTTTCCCTACTTTCTTCAATTTCAGTCTGAATTTGGCAATAAGGAATTCGTGGTCTGAGCCACAGTCAGCTCCTGGTCTTGTTCTTGCTGACTGTATAGAGCTTCTCCATTTTTGGCTGCAAAGAATATAATCAATCTGATTTTGGTGGTGACCATCTGGTGATGTCCATGTATAGAGTCTTCTCTTGTGTTGTTGGAAGAGGGTGTTTGTTATAACCAGTGCATTTTCTTGGCAAAACTCTATTAGTCTTTGCCCTGCTTCATTCTATATTCCAAGGCCAAATTTGCCTGTTACTCCAGGTGTTTCTTGACTTCCTATTTTTGCATACCAGTCCCCTATAATGAAAAGGACATCTTTTTGGGGTGTTAGTTCTAAAAGGTCTTGGAGGTCTTCATAGAACCGTTCAACTTCGGCTTCTTCAGCGTTAGTTTGGGGCATAGACTTGGATTACCGTGATATTGAATGGTTTGCCTTGGAAACGAACAGAGATCATTCTGTCGTTTTTGAGATTGCATCCAAGTACTGCATTTCGGACTCTTTTGTTGACCATGATGGCTACTCCATTTCTTCTGAGGGATTCCTGCCCGCAGTAGTAGATATAATGGTTATCTGAGTTAAATTCTCCCATTCCAGTCCATTTTAGTTCGCTGATTCCTAGAATGTGGGCACTCTGTTAGCTCTATCCCATGATTTCTGACATGTCATGTAGAAGCTTGATTCTCTAATAGCTGGTGGGGGGGTAGGGTACCCGTTGGCCCATTGCTGAGGAGACTGGTGGATTTCCATGAGGCCTGAGGCTGGAGGACCTGGGATCCCACTGACGGGCAGAGAAGTGAATCAGGTTCCGTGTCAGATCTGCAGCTGGTGCGCGTCACACGGGATGATGACAGCATCGCCTGAGGTCGCTTCTCTGCCTGCCCGCCTTCGCCTTTCCACAGGGGGAGCCCTGACCTCCCAGCTCTGAGCCCCCGGAGCTGCGCCTGCCGCCCCGCAGGCGAGGGCAGAGCCGGGTGTTGAGCGTCAGCTGCTCCTCTCGCAAGTCGGGCGCATTTTCTCGAGCGGTGAGGTCTCCCAGGATTGCCTCCGAGACCTTCTGTCCTGAAGGAGTCTTTCTTCTCCGGCTCAGTAGCTCCTTATGAAGTTGGAAGCTGCCTCCTGCTGCTTTAGCTCCTCTGTAAGCAGAGAGCGCGGGCCGGCGGCGCCTGCCCTACATTTCCCGAGGCTCCTCCTGGCCCAGGTGCGCGCCGTCGAGCACAGCCGCGCGGCGCCCGTCAGCCCGAGCACGTGTCGGTTAGCCTAGCAGCGTCGCTGCAGCCTCCGCTCTGAGAACACGGCGCCCCCCGCCCCGGCCTCCCTGCCTTCGCTGCCGCTGGTCCTGCGCCGCGTGCGCGTGGGTGTCGGTGGCCTGCCCTCTGCACCGTGGGTCGTCACCTCTCGTCTGGCTCCGTCTTTCCGTGGGGTCCAGCCTCCTTGACGCGGCCTCGAGGCGCCCACTTGAGCACGCGCGGTTGCGCCGCTGCTGCCGGACTCTGTGGTATAGGCCCGGGTGTTACAAACAAGGTCACCACGAGCTCACTGCCGGTGCCCTTGGACGAGTGTTTCCATCTCTTTGGTGTAAAAGCTGAGCAGCGGAGGCCGAGGTCCAGGGCGGGTGCACACGTGCTTCACAGAAACTGCAAACTCTTCCCCCAAAGACTGCACCACTTTTCATGTCCACCAAGGCTGGAGGATGCCTGGTCCCCGGAATGCCCTGGATATTGGGCGACCCTTGGGTGACCCCCGGTGCTACTGTCGGTGGTTTTAACTGTTGTCGCAGGTGTGAAATGGCATCTCATCGTGGTTTGAGCTTGCGTTTCCTTAGCGACGAATGACGTGGACCACGCTGCCTGTGCTTTGGGGCCTTTGTATGTCTGACTGTGTGAAGTGTCTGGTCACCTTGGCTTCCTCGAGAACTGCTCCTTGCGTCCGGGGTTTCACGTCATTAGCGCAGAACTGCTGACACAGTTGAGGAGCTGTAATTTTCTGCATCTGCGGTTAGTCTCCCCTTCCCAGAGCTGATTTTGTATGTTGACTTTTCCTTTGATTTTTTTCTTGATTCAATTATCAGTTGGTTTAGAGATCTCATTGTTGTTATTATTTTGCTTTTTTTTTTTTAAAAAAAAAAAGAAAGGTACAACCACAGTGACCCAGCAGGCTCCATGGGCCCTGCGCAGACCCCAGCCCACCAGGAGGTTCATCGGAGGGAGGAGGTGCTCCCTGCTGTCCAGGTGGGGGACAGGGCCACGCCCTCTACACGCTGCTCTGGCCAGCTGTGCTTACACCACTCACACCCGTGCCCACTTGTGCCCCCGAGAGTGGTCACTCCGGCCTGGGCAGCCGGGAGTGGGGAGGGACAGGCTGCCTGCCCCCCCTATCGCCAGCCAGTGGGGCCCAGGCAGGCTCAGCCCAGGAACCAGGGGGGCACAGGTGCCTCCTTTCTCTGCGCCCCTAGACGAGGGTGCTGCCAGAGACCCCAGGTGGGCACAGAGGGCGGATCCCCAGGTGCTCTGGAGCGGGGTTCAGGTCACCGGGGTTTGGTGGAAACCTAAAGTCAATACCAGGGGTGAAAGGCCTCCCAATGGGAGGGGCTCGGGGGCCCCGGGAGGCTGCGTCCTCGAGATGAGTTGGGGAGCCCGTGACCTTCCTGGTGGGTTAGAGCTGGGTGGGGGAAGGTGACAGTCCTGGCAGGTTTGGTCTGGACGCTGAGGTTGTGGGTCAGAGTTGAGCTTCAGGTGTGATCTGACCGAGGTTTATTATAAATCTGGTCCCAAAGAGTTTCTGGGCCCCCGTGGAGATTCCTGTCCTTAGATCGGTGGGGCCTGGGGCTCCTGTTCACGTGCTCGGCACCCTGATCCGGCAGCACCTCCAGGAGATCACACGTCCTTTTCTTCTGGCTGAGCCTGGCCCTCAATGGTCCCACAGGGCCATCCTTACCCCTGACCTGACCCCTGGCCAGCCAGCTGCTTGCAGTCTTGGGCCAGGGCCCTTGGCTGCATCTTCTCCCAAGAACAAACCATGTGGCCAGGCCGAGCATGGAGCCCCACTGCTCAGGGGGGACTCTGGTGCCCGTGAGGCCTGACCTCCCCTTTCCAGAGCCCGGCCCTCCCCCTCTGCCCCTCCCCACTACCCCCTCCCCCTCCCCCCTACCCCTTGCCCCTCCCCCCTACCCCCTCTGTGCCCCCCTCCCCCTCCCCCTCTGCTCCTCCCCCTCTGTCCCCCATGTCCCCCTTACCCCGGGGCCCCTCCCCCCTCTACCCCTCCCCCTCTGTCCCTCCCCCTCTCCTCCCTCCCCCCTCTGCCCCTCCCCCATCTCTCTCCTCTCCCCCCTGCCCCTCCCCCCTCTCTCCTCCCTCCCTCCTCTGTCCCCCATGTCCCCTGTCCCCCCTGTGCCCGCTACCCCGTGCCCTCCCACCTCTGTCCCTCATGTCCCCCTCCGTTCTGCCGCCTCCGCCCTCCCCCAGTGCCTCTCCCCCCTCTCTGCCCCCTCCCCCCCTCCCCCTCTGTCCCCCTCCCCCTCTGCCCCCTCCCCCTTCTGTCCCCCTCTCTGCCCCCTCCCCCCTCCCCCTCTGCCCCCTCCCCTGCTGCACATGCTCTGTCCTCGGGGGCTTCGCCTTCACTGCCCACCCCAGGCAGTGCCACCTGTGCAGACTTAAGAGAGGGAGGGCTTGTGTCTCCAGTCCTCTATCTTGATCTAGAACTGCGTTGGCAGACTTAACAAAAATCAGACATACACCGGAGGACACCCAACTACATTGGAAGTTCATATAAAGAGTTCATTTTTGTATAAATATGTCTCATAAAATACTTCACCGACCCACTAGTGCATGACTTAGGTATGTACTGAAAAACAGTATTTGTTGTTTTACTAAAATCCACAATTAATGAGACCTCTTGTGTTTTACCTGGCAACCCTACCCAGAAGCTCCAAGCTGAGAATTTTACATTCAGCCAAACTACCGCCCAAATTACTGCAAAAACTCAGGAAATGTGGCCCTAAGAGCACTTCCTGAAGACCCCAGGAGAAGTCTCCAGTCATGGGAGAGTGACGGGGGCAGGAGCGTCTCGCCCAGAGCGAGGGGCCTGGGCTGCTCTGCAGGCGCCTCTGGGGGTTAGGGCCGCGGGACAGAGGTGAGTGCCAAGGAGTCACAGAGAAGTCATCTCAGAGGACAGTTGTGAAGGGAGGGGAGGGAACGAAGGTACAAAACAGCTTTTAAAAAATCATTAAAATTGATGTATCTAGAAGGATATCTAAATGTGTAGACTAGACCCCTGGTAAATCAAGATGTTACCCGTGAAGTTTGACTGGTGGACAGGAAGGCCCAGGGTCGATGGAGTGGAATACACCCTGAGCGCCTTGGTCACTAAGAAACCAGGACACCTTCCCCTGCAGGCATGTCCTCCTCGGTGTCGGGGGAGCCCGAGGCACCAAGGTGGGGCCGTCATGGTGATGTGCTAAAACAAGAAGACGAGAAACAGTAAAGACAGAAAGCTCCACGTAAAACTTTAGAATATAAATAAAGATATGCATGAAATAAAACAGAAGCAAAGATAAATATGTAATAAGACCAATTTAATATCAAGAGAAATAAAGAGACCAAACCCTCCGATTGGATGAAAAAGACTCAAATCGGAGCTTGCTGTTGAAAGAAGCTCACGATTAAGGGACATGGAAGCTCGAACAGAAAAGAGGAGACGGAGGCCGGAGAGAACACACAGGAGATGGAGGCCGGAGAGAACATACAGGAGACGGAGGCTGGAGAGAACATACAGGAGACGGAAGCCGGGGACAACATACAGGAGACGGAGGGGGACAACATACAGGAGACGGAGGCCAGAGAAGGAGGAGGAAGGAGGAAACTGGGACAGCATCCGGGATCAGGCAAGCTCAGCACCAAACCTGAAAAGACCAATTGAGAAAGAAGAGAAACGTTCATATGGGAGACTTTAATTCTGCCTCAGTTAAGGACAGATCCAGCAGACAAATGTAAGGTTTTATACATTAATGAGTCCTCAGATTGAGATATCTAGCTATAGTATATATATCTTGCTGAAAATAGAGGATAAACTTTTTTTTCAAGTACCCAGGGAACATTCGATTATTTGATCATGATGGGTTACCAAAAATCCCTCAGTATAGTCTCCCAAAGTAGAAACAGTGGAGACAGCTGTCTGATCGTAAGACAAAGCGCATCTACAGCTCAGCCATTCTAGGGGCTTCCCAGGCGGCGCTAGTGGTAAAGAACCCGCCCGCCAAAGCAGGAGACGAGAGATGCAGCTTCCATCCTGGGTCAGGAAGATCCCCCTGAGAAGAAAATGGCCACCTACTCCCATGTTCTTGCCTGGAGAATCCCATGGACAGAGGAGCCTGGGGGTCCATGGGGTCTCAAAAAGTCGGACATGACTGAAGCAACTTAGCGTGCACAAATATTTCAAACAACTCTCAGATTCAAGAAGAAATCAAAACTTAAATCTATTAAATAGAGTATTGCGAAATAACCAGAGGGGAGGTTGTGCTCCTTCTTGCCAAAGACAGTGCTTGAAAGTAAAATAAATGCTTGTGATTATAAACCAAGCATAATATTAGCCTTCCAACCCGAGTTTTAGAATAGAATGACCTTAACCTAAGAAAAATGCAAGGAAATAATTAAGATAATAATAGACAATAATTAGAAAACAGAAGAACCAAAGCGTGATAAGTAAATTCAACACATGGTTAGCCTGTCGCTAATTAAGAAAAATTGAGAAAGCACAAATACACGAAATAATAGATGGTGGCAAAACCACATAGAGACTTAAAATTTAAAATCCTAAGAGAGTACTTTGCTTTATGGATGCTTTCTAGAAAAATGTAAAGTGACAATCTACTTCAGAAGAGAGAAGATGTCTCAACGGACAAGTTGCTGTAGAGCAAATAGTGGAAGATGTTGAAGAACTATCCACCCCTAAAATTAGCCAATTTCACAGGGACAGTGTGCAAAATCTTCTAGGAAAACATAACTCTGTCACTGCTTCCAGAAGACTGGAAAAAAAGAGAAGGAACTGCCATATTCCTGGATAGAAAGATTCAATATTACAAAGATGCTAACTCCTTTAAACAGAATCAATAATTAATGCTATTTAAACAGTTTCAGAGTATAGAAGAAGGAAAGCTTACAGACAATGTTTATGAAGGCAGAACAATGTTGATATTCAGTTTCGACAAAGGGAGAACAAACGTAAGAACTGCAAACGAGTCTTGCTTATGAATGTCAGTGTAAAAATCTTACATAAAATATTAGTAGAATGCAGTAACACATACAGAATGCTGGATCGTGAGCTGGTAGGATCATCCTAGGAATTCAGTGATGGTTTACCACTGGGAAATCTATTTTTCTCAATCAGCACGTTACCAGCTCAAACAGAAAAAAATACAAGTATTTCCATAGATGTGTAAAAGGCATCCCTAAATAAATTATGTAGAAATGAGCATCTTCCAAGATCCTGCTTGATATGTGAATGAAAGTCACTCAGTCGTGTCCAACTCTTTGCGACCCCAAGGGCTGTACAGTCCATGGAATTCTCCAGGCCAGAATACTGGAGTCGGTAGCCTTTCCCTTCTCCGGGGGATCTTCCCAACCCAGGGATCAAACCCAGGTCTCTCACACTGCAGGTGGATTCTTTACCAGCTGAGCCACAAGGGAAGCCCAAGAATACTGGAGTGGGTAGCCTTTCCCTTCTCCAGGGGATCTTCCCAACCCAGGGATAGAACCCAAATCTCCCACATTGCAGGTGGATTCTTTACCAGCTGAGCCATCAGGGAAGCATCCCGTTTAATGGGGGCTATTACAGTCATTCGGAGAAGGCAATGGCACCCCACTCCAGTACTCTTGCCTGGAAAATCCCATGGACGGAGGAGCCTGTTAGGCTGCAATCCACGGGGTTGCTAAGAGTCGGACACGACTGAGCGACTTCACTTTCACTTTTCACTTTCATGCATTGGAGAAGGAAATGGCAGCCCACTCCAGTGTTCTTGCCTGGAGAATCCCAGGGACGGGGGAGCCTGGTGGGCTGCCGTCTATGGGGTCGCACAGAGTCGGACACAACTGAAGTGACTTAGCATTACAGTCATTAAGTCAGAACACCACAGAGTTCCTCACCACCTTGACGTCATTTGGCAAAAGGAAGGAATAAGAGGTCAAAATGAGAAAAAAGGTAAAAATCACTGCTATTTCAGAGTGGTGTGGTTCCATACCTGCACACCCCAGGGACACTGTTACAAATAAAAGGATTCCACAAGGCCAGCTGCAGAGTGGATTGTAACAATCCACAGACTTCCTACTGGAAAAGACCAGTTAGGAGAAAACAGGGAAGTAGCCCGGTTTACGGTGAGCACAACAGCAGCGATCACAGAGGTCGGATGTCATGTACCTTGCATTTGATGCTTTCACAGAGGTCGGATGTCATGTACATTACATTTGATGCGTTCACGTCTATGTTGCATTAGACAGATGAAAGAGGGGAGAAATCCCCAAAGAAAGCTTTAAATGCTATGCGTGCTCAGACCCTCAGTCATGTCTGACTCTTGGTGACCCCGTGGCCTGTGGCCCGCCAGGCTCCTCTGTCCGTGGGGATTCTCCAGGCAGGAAGACTGTCATTTCTTCCTCCAGGGAATTTCCCGACTCCGGGATCAAACCCGAATCTCTTTACTTCAATGTCTCCTGCATTGGCAGACGGATTCCTTACCCCCTGGGTCAGGAAGGGAATGGGCTTCCACCCGGGGAAGGGAACGGCCACCCACTCCAGTGTTCTTGCCTGGAGAATTCTAAGGACAGAGGAGCCTGGTGGGCTACAGTCTATGCGGTCGCAAAGAGTCAGACATGACTGGGCAACCAAAACTTGCTTACCTAGGTCCCCCGAGGAAGCCTTTAAACGCCACTGAAGATCCAAAAAGAAGGCTGGAAAAAACAAAGAACTGCTGTATTCTTGGATGGAAAGACCCAGTATTACAAAGATATCAATCCTCCTTGAAGTAACTGAAGGGCTTCCAGGTGGCTTAGACTGTAAGGAATCCACCTGTCAACGCAAGAGACTCGGGTTCCATCCCTGGGTTGGGAGGATCCCCTGGAGTAGGAAATGGCAACCCACTCCAGTGTTCTTTCCTGGGAAATGCTATGGACAGAGGAGCCTGGCGGGCCATGGGGTCACGAAGAGTTGGACATGACTGAGTGACTGAACAGCAACGGCAAACTGGTAAACTAGGTTGTAAGTCACAGGTAACTCCAGCAATGATACCAATGGGAGGGGGTGTATGTGTGTTTAGGAGCTGGCCAAGTGCACTCAGTTTTACTTTGGAAACACGGTCGACTCTTGACAGCAGGGCTGGGGCGGTGTATGGACCCGCGTGCAAGACGGGGCCCGCCCAGGGGAGGCGGGAGGTGCGGCTTCCACCAGGCCCCTCTGAGCACTCGGGCGACGGAAGCCATGGCCCAGCCCCGCAGCGGCCGCAGCCCGAGGCCGCCTCGCCACCCTCTGCTGAGCACGGCCGATGGCTCATGACAGACGGCTCTCCGGTGTCACCTTCACCAATGTCTGTCTTCAGTGAATTGGGGGTGAAGCCAGCTCTGGCCTTAGTTTTAAACAAACAGCATCAGGAGGGTCAGGGAGAGGGAGGCCCGGCCCCGATGGCCCGGGCACGGCCATCTGAGGGTCTCTCATTATTCATGGAAATACTCACGGAAGCTTGAAAAATTCAGCCTCAGTGGTTTGCCTGCATTCCATTATTGATGAAGAGCATGGCTTTTCTCTTGGTGAGGCACTCCCAATCTTTTCCAAGAACAAAAGTAGAGCAGCAGCCCTCTGTCCTGAGACTGAAATTAAAATTTAAATGACCTTCCTCCTGAAGTGCAGACGGAACGAAGTGCTTGTGAATGCCGGCGACTGAAAGTGAAAAATATGGAAGCTCTTTGTTACCCGTTTTGTGTGTGTCGGTTTTGCTCAGGCCACTCCCCCAAGGGACTCTGAGCCCCACTGGCTTCTGTGGATGCCTGTTCAAGGGGTCTGTCCTTCCCTCTGCCCTGTGGGGGGTGTCCTGAGTCCTCACGGGGTTGGGGGCGGGAGGAGGCTGGGTTTCACTTCCTGGGCACAAAGTCGCCTCTGAATGGACGTGGCCCCAAGGTCCCCCCCTCACGCCTCCCCAGGCTCCGTGACTCCAGGAACACCCCCAGAGCTTCAGGTCAGAAGGGAGGTGGGCCGGGGGGATGGGTGTCCACGCGTTGGCCTCCTAGGGCCGCCCCGCAGACCAGCACAAGCTGACAGCCTCCCGGGGCAAAGTGCACACGAGGCCCTGACCCCACTGAGGCTCCAGGAGGCTCCTTCCCGCCTCCCCCAGCTCCCGGGGCCCCGAGCATCCCCGGCCAGTGACCACATCCCTCCTGCCTCTGCCCAGTTGTCATGGGACGCCCGCCTCGTTGCATCTCTGTCTCAGATCCTCCTCCCCTTCCTCTCAGGAGGACGCCAGTGGCTGGATTTAGGGTCCACCCTAAACCCAGGACCATCTTACCTCCAGGCCCTGAATCACATTTGTCACGTCCACAAAGTCACGTCCACGGGGACCAGAGGCCAGGATGCGGACAGTCCTTCTTTGGGACGACATTCAACCAACTGCACAGCGATCCCACATTCGGGGAAAGGAGAGCTTTGGAGTGGCTGAAGTCCTAGTTCAAGTTTATTTCAAGATTTTAGTAATAGTGATCGCAAACCTGCACGATTCACTGTGTGAGGAGTGGGGCTTGCACGCCCACCAGGCAGCCCTGTGGCACTGTGGGGGTCCTGATATCCATCTCCGCTCCCGGTGGGTTCCCTGGAAACCGGCCTCCAGCCTCAGGGACCTTCCCAGAGTCAGCTCATCACATGGAGTCAGCATCAACTCCCAGAAGTGGGGCTGCTGGGTCGCATGCACCCTCCTTTCAGTTTGTTGAGGGATTTCCGCACTGTTTCCACAGAGGCTGCACCAGTTTACTTTCCGTGTTTCCACGTTAAGGTGGCTCAGATGGTGAAGAGTCTTCCCGCAATGTAGGAGACCCAGGTTCGATTCCTGGGTCGGGAAGACCCCCTGGAGGAGGAAATGGCAACCCACTTCAGTATTCTTGCCTGGAAAATTCCATGGACAGAGGGGCCTGGAGGGCTACAGTCCATAAGTTGCAAAGAGTTGGACGAGTGAGCAACTAACATTTTAACAAACTTCCCCAAATCAAGTTCTAAATGGAGTCTCTTTGGCCTTAAATTATCTTTGGGATTTTCCAGAGTGTGGGAAATCTCAGGAGATTTGTTGTCTCCCCTTATAGAGAGGATGTTGAACTAATCAGGCTGATTTGATCTGTTAAACGACAAGGAGAACATTGTCCAGTAGAAACAATGATTAATAACCTTCTTTAGGTTATATTGGCGTGGAGTGAAAAGGTGAAAAAAAGTGTTGGTCACTCAGTCGTGGCCGACTCTGTGCGACCCCATGGACTGTAGCCTGCCAGGCTCCTCTGTCCATGGGATTCTCCAGGATACTGGACTATCCTGGAGTGGTCCTCACCACCTTGACGTCATTTGACAAGGGGAAGGAATAAGAGGTGTCAGAATGAGGAAAGAGGTAAAGACCACTGCTGTTTCAGGGTGATGTGGTCCCACACCTGCGCACTCCTGGGACACTGTTACAAACAAGAGGATCCCAGAAGGCCAGCTGCAGAGTGGATTGTAGCAATCCTCAGACTGCCCATTGGAAGACGGCCAGTTAGGAGAAAAGGAGGTAACCACAGCAACAGCGGTAAGAGAGATCGGATGCCCAGGAATAAACCTCACATGAAACTCCCAAAGAAAACTTTAAGTGATGTGTGTGCTCAGCCCTCAGCTGTGTCCGACTCTTTTGCAACCCCACGGACTGTAGCCCACCAGGCTCCTCTCTCCATGGGATTTTCCAGGCAGGAAAACTGGAGTGGGTTGTTATTTCCTTCTCTAGGGGATCTTGCTGACCCAGTGATGGAACCTGGGTCTCCTGCATTGCAGGCAGGTTATTTACCATCTGAGTCACTGTTCCTAATATTCCGAAAGAACATATAGAATTCCTAAAAGTTTGTTAATGTCCTTATTGTCCATATAATCAGTCGTGTTTCCAATTATTATTTTAAAATAGTAAGTATGTCACAGAAATAACCGAATTTACTCGCCAGTCACATCGTTTTCTTTTCTAGATTCTTGGCTGTTTCTACAGCTTTTGTTGCTCAAGTTACTATTTCACTCTTGTCTTGTTTTGTTTTTTTCCTGAAAATGTTTCTAATCAGCAACGGGAAACAGTGCTTCATCCGCAAGGCTCTTCACAGAAAGAACTCTGGCAAGTACTGCAGAATATAGGCTTCTGGTAACTTTACAGGTTATACCATTGAACTTAGAAAGAATTGCTAAAACTCTTAAGGGGAAACTGATTCATGAAACTTCCAAGTGAGCGAAACAACAATGTATTACCTGGAACTTCCCTGGTGGTGCAGCGGCTGAGACTCCGTGCTCCCACAGGGCAGGGGTGGGGGGCGGGGGGCAGTGTCCGATCCCTGGTCAGGGAGCTAGATTGTCCACGTCGTAGCTAGGAGTACACGCGCTGCAACTAAAGCCTGGTGCAGCCCAGTAAATAAATACTTTTAAAAAAGAATTAGTTGAATGAGCTGATGAGGACGATTATAATTTTTATAACTTTTTTTTTTGACATGTTGTTGGGTCTTTGACATTTAGTCCTCCAGATCTGCAGAATCTCTTTTCTCTCTCTTTTTTTTTCATCTGTAACTTACAGCAATTTGGTAAAGCATGCTTTTGTATAAAAAGAAACGAAACATTTCCCTGTCTCCCTGCCTGCATGCTCAGTCTCTCAGTTGTGTCTGAGTCTTTGCTGCCCCATGGGGGCCGTAGATCACCAGGCTCCAATGTCCACGGGGTTCTCCAGCAATAATACTGGGACGGCTTGTCATTTCCTCCTCCAGGGATCTTCCCAACCCAGGGATGGATCCTGCATTGGCAGGCAGATTCTCTACCACCGAGCCACCAGGAGAACCCCTCCCGGCCTGATCCCTCCAGAATTCAGCAACTCTTACTGAATATTCTTATGTTCATGGCAATATAGAGATTTATATAAATTAAACAAAAAATTGTTCTACTTATAATAGGACACAACTGGGTGAGTCCTTGGCTTGGCTTCCTAACCTGGACAGGTTTTGATTTTTCTGGCTGCACCGCACGATATGAAGGATCTTAAGTTCCCCAACCGGGGCTGGAGCCTGTACCACCCGCGGTGGAAGCGAGGAGTCTCAATCCCTGGACCTCCAGGGAAGTCCCTGGAGAGGCTTTTAACTGTCTGATCTGAGATTTCTCATCACTGCCTTCACAGACCCAGTAAAGCTCCTTGATGCTGCTAAAGCTCATGTTGAGTTGAGGTTGTGCAAAGAACCACTGTTCTTCTGCACTTGTGTCAATAATTGGGCCAAGTTCAATGAGACGAGACTTATTTTGCAAACAAATTAGTCTCACTGTGATTATCCTTGGTGCAGATGGGTTCTGGTTTTACTGAAAACTGTTTCAGTAGAAAACAATTGTATGCCTGTGTCTGCGAGGTTTCGTCATCTCCCTGCAAACTGGACCGACCCCCAAATCCCAAATGTTTCCCCAAATGTCTGCCCATGGCTCTCCAAACCAGTGTTCGCAGCTTCCCTTCCACGTTTCTGGCTTGCAGTCGCTGAGAACCTGACCGCCCCTCTCCACACGCGGGAGCTGACGCGTGGTAAGCCTCCCACCTGCTCTGGGCGGGCCTCTCAGGGCGCGAGGACCCCGTGATGCTGTCGGAGACAGTGCGCTGCAGCAGAAGAACCTGCCAGGGGGCTGCGTCCACCGCGCCTCGAGCGGGGCTCCGAGCCACCACCGCTCGCAGACCTGGAAACCGGGTTTGTGGTCTGCTCCAGTGACGGAGCTTTGCCCCTGTTTCCACAGAACTCTCGTCACTCCCTGAGCCCTGACGCCGGACAGAGGCGCCGCTTCTCAGGAGCCCGGCTGCCTCCCTGTCTCCCGAGAGGGACGCCCCGTCAGGACTCAGTCTGGCTGTCAGGCACGGATGCAGGATTCAAAGCCTCTTCCCCTCAGGCCCCCAAACCTCTGTGCCTCTGCACCCTCCAGAAGACCAGGTGCCCATAGAGCAGAAGCTGGAGACTCCCTTTACTGGGGGAAACATCAAGAAAAACTGTTCTTGAACTTTGTTGGAAGGGACCTGACCACTGCAAACTCTACAATTACAGTGAAAATCTATAAACTCTGCAGCCAGAGGTATTAGCCAAGGGGGCAGCCTCGGACGGTTCACTAGCCAAACAGGAAAGAGTGTATGTTACTTCATCACGTACCTGTGTCAGCAGCTCAGAAAAAATAGAACTCCAGTTACTTGGCTTGGAAAAGTCAAACCTGAATCGTACCATAATTTAAACAATTAGCATAATTAATTATTCGGTTGATTGAGTACAATAATTGGTTCATCTGGGGCCCATGGAGCATGGCCTTCGTATTACCCTGCCAGGTTTCTTGGGTTTGTAAATTTATGTTTTTCATCAAGTTTAAGAAATTTGGCCTTTGTGTCTTCACATTTTTTCCGCCCCAGTGTCTTTCTGCTCGATCTCTGAGGCTCCAATAAGCTGTATGTTAAGCCACTTGATACTGTTTTGCTCTGTTCATTTATGAAAGTCATTTTCTCTTTATTTTTAGGTTGAGTGATTTCTTTTGCTCCAGTGGCGTGTGTTTTGGGGGAGCTGGGTACACAAGGCTGTGGGCTGGGCTGGACTCGGGGCACCGCGTCTCGGTGGTGACGAAGCCCATCCCGTGGGGGGTCGCGGCCTGTTTCAGCTGCCATCTGGGGCCAAGACTCCGGCTGAAGCACTAGGGTGCAAGCCCTGCCCATCCGTCCTGGCCTTGAAGGGGCGCTGACCGAGACCTGGGGGTCTGCTGCCTGTGACACCTTCAGGCACAGCCCCTCACTGGGCCCCAGCCCACCAGATGTCCAGCTCTCCGTCAGGGACAAAGGCCCAGCCACCTGCAGGCCGTCGCCTCAGAAGGGCCACACCAGCTTGGGTACCGATGACCAGAAGCCCACTGGGTGCCAGAGGCTTTCCCCAAACTTCAGACAGAGAAGCGGCCCCACCAGGAATTGCCCAGCTCCACTCACAGGCTCCCCCCACCCCAGGAGCAGCAGGGTGAGCCCAGCTGGCTGGGACAGAGCTCTCCCCGAGAGTCAGGGGCGTCACAGGCTGAGGTGACCCCACCCCCGGGGGACCCTGACTGTCACCAGCAGGGTGACCCCACCCCTGGGGGACACTGTTGACAGGTGGCCAAGGGCCTGTGCAGGCCCAGCCCTGGAGGCGCCTCCCTGGCTCCCTGTCTCTCCCTGTCTCTCCCCTCCCTGTCTCTCCCTGTCTCTCCCCTCCCCGCCTCCCTCTCCTCTCTAAGGTTCACCTAATTTAGTAAGCACACCAGCCTGGGTTACATAAGGCCCTTTTGCAGCCTGAGTGGACATGTTAAAAAATAAGACTTGTCAGGTGTTGTTACGCTCCATGAGTTGTCTAGTCTTGGCCTCTCCAGGAAAGACAGGACCCCCGGCTGCTGGCTTCCCCCCACCTCCCTCTGTCCTCGGACTCTGAGGAAGGGGAGGCGGTGGGAGCACTGGCCACAGACGAAACCTCCTGATGAAACCACAGTGAGTTGGGACATCGGGGGAGCGGGGGGCGGGGTGTGGGCACAAGACCCGGGCCAGAAAGGTCAGGGAGCCGGCGGGGTCCTGCAAGGCCCCGGATGCAGGTGAGGCCGCTGCTCGCAGACGGGTCTCAGGGGTGGGGGGACTGGCAGAGCCCACGTGTGCAGGAAGACGGGGCCCTCACCCCGGCCCCTGCTGCCCCACCCCAGTGTGAGCGGCACCCTGTGGTCCAGAGGCACTGAGGCTCTGTGGGTGGAGCCCAGCCTGACCCTGCGGCAGGGAAGGCCCCCGCACCCCAGGGCCGTGCTGGTCCTGTGCAGATGGCCCTCAGGTGGAAGGGTCCCCTGAGGTCAGCTGGCCTCCCCAAGCGCCGCCCGGGCCCTGAGCAAGGCTGGGCCGCCTCAAGAAGGAAACTATTGGCCTTTGTAAATGACTGGAATGTTCCTGAGCTCCACTTAAGACAGGCCTCTGGCCACGACTCTGTCCTCACGGTCCCTAGGGTCCCGTGGCCAGGCGATTCTCCCACGGGACCTGCTGCAGGTCGATGCGTCAGGCTCTGCCCGACGGGGAGCCTGGGCCCTTCCCTCCGCTGGGCGCCTGTGCCAGCAGCTCTGGCTGCTGGCACCCCATGGAGGTGCGCCTGCCCTGCCCGCCCTGCCCTGGGGAAGAGATGTGAACACCCAGCCTGTCTGCAGATGTCAGGACCTGTGACCTCAGGTGGAAGCTCCTCAAATGCCTTCATTCCTCAGGCCTCCAAGGGTACCAGGCACGTTCCTCATCGGGCGTAGGCTCAGGGAGGAGCGGCTGTCACAGCCACGGCCGGCCCCGGGGTCTGAGGGCCCAGGCGGGGTTCCTGACCCCTGGGTCCTGATCCCGCAGGATGGAGCATTCCCCTCCCTGGGGGAGCATTCCGCAGTGGGGCCGGGCTCACGCCAAGGGTGGCTGGTGAGCTGGGGGCAGCTGGAGGCCCAGCGCGGGGGGCTTAGGGCTGCACTGGTGGCTCTGGGAGACTTGGATCTCCGTGGTGGGTCCCACGTGGTGGGAGCGCGTAACCCTGGTGACGCCACGGGCACCGGATGCCCTGGGAACTCCAGACGGCTCGGCACGTGCCAGGACTTCACGAGGGCAGGAGCCGACCTTCTACGGATTTCAGGGGTCGCTGTGTTTGAGCCGCTGGGCCGTGTGGATGCCCAGCTCTGGCGGACACCGTCCTGGCTGCCTGCCAGCATCCTCAGGCAGCCCCGGGACCGACGCCCCACAGCCCCTGGGGCACAGTCTCCACGGCACTGCCTTCGGGCACAGTGCCATCCTTCATCTCGCTGGCTCGCAACCTAATAAAAAGCTGTGCATGAATATTTTATTCTGCATATGGAATTCATTTTATTTCTGCAGGAAGGAGAAATTCGGAAAAAGTAAGTCCATTACCGGTGGGTGTCAGTCCTGCGACGTCTGTGAGGGGGCGTTGCTTTTGGACACCCCCTCAGACAGAAAACCAGCCCCTGCAAACCGGACGTCAGCTGCACGGGGGACCCGGAGCTGCACGGGATCAGGCCCCATTCCCAGACTCAGGGGAGCTTGGCAGGGCCAGGAGGCCTGGGGGTGGCCACTGGGAGGAGGAAGGGTCGGAGGTCACGCAGGTTCTTCTCTGAGCCTCTCCCCCAGCCATGGGACGGGGTGTCACCTGCTCCAGGAGGGAGCCTTCCCGGCCCCCCTCTTCAGAAAGACCCCCGGGGGCCGAGCCTGCCGAGCAGGGCTGGGTGAGGGGTCCTGGCTCAGGGAGGCCACAAGTGGGCACTGGCTGAGCGGGGAGGGTGGGCGTCATGGGCCAGGATGCCGTGGGGGCAGGGCTGGAAGGGCCAGTCCTTGGCCTCTGAACACGGCCTCACCCAAGTGCCCGTGGGCAGGGCAGTGCCACGCGGGACCATGTGGCCGTGAGCGAGGGTCCTGGCTGTGAGCGAGGGTCCCGGCTGTGAGTGAGGGTCCCGGCCGTGAGCCCCGTGCTGCCTGGCAGGCCCCGGGGCCGCCGTGGGGGGCAGTGCTGCAGGACTCCCGCCTCTCCACCCAGGCCAGGGCCAGCAGGTCAAACGCACCTTCTCAGGAGGCTGTAGTAACAGGTTCTGAAGAAGAAGCCGCCACGTTGCCCGCTGGCCAGTGAGCCTCTGCAGAGCGCCCGTGGCCTCTGTAACTCGTCCATGGGCACTTCGGGCTCAAAGGGCACAGTTCCTGCCAAGCTGGGGAGGAACAGGGAGGAGCGGGGGCCCGGCGCCGGGTCACGGGGTCGGTTTGGTCGACCGGAGGGGCCGGGACTGAGCTCCGGGCTAGACCCTGGCTTCCTCTTCCTCTCCTTCCGCGGAGGTCGAGGCTCGCTTTGCCGTCTCTGCAACTGCTCACGGCGGCCAGGCCAAGGCGGTGAGGAACCAGCGGCCGGTGCCTTGGGGGGCGCCACAGGGACCCCGAGACCAGGGAGGCCAGCGGGCCTGGGGGCCACACGGACGGGAGGTTCTGTCTGTGCGTGTGCCCATGCTCACACTTTACACACACACCTCACTTCACACTCACACACCATGCTCACAGCTTACACACTCAACCGTACACACTCATGCCTCACACACTCGTGTCACACCCACACCTTACACACTCATGCCTTACACACACACCACGGTTCACACACACACCACGTTCACACTTTACACACTAAATCATACACACATACCTTACACACTCACGCCCCCCACACACCATACTTCATACACCACGCTCACATCTTACACACTCATGCACCACATTCACACCTTACACACTCATGCACCTCACTTCACATTCACACGCCACACTCACAGCTTACACACTCAATCTTACACACAGCTTATACACTCACACTGCACTCACACATAATACACCCATATACCAAGCACACACCTCGCACACTCACGCCTTACACACTCACACTACACCCACACCTCACACACCCAAACCCCACACACTCACACCTTACACACACACCACAGTCACACCGTACACACCCAAACCTTACACAGTCAACCTTACATGCTCACACCTCACACACTCACACGTCACACACACCACACATTCATGCACCATACTCATGCCTTACACATTCACACGCCATGCTTCACACTCACATAACATGCTCACACGTTACACACACTTTACACACTCATGCCTTACACACTCAAGCCTTGCACACTCATACCTTACATACCACACTCACACCATACACACCCATACCTTACACACTCACACTTCACATTCACATTACACACTCATGCCTCACACACACCACACTCACTCCCAAATCTTACACACTCACACACCTTGTTTCACACTCACACACCATGCTCACACCTTACACAGGCATGCCCTACACATACCACACTCACGCCTTGCACCTCGTGCCTTGCACACTCACGCCTTGCACTCACACACCACACTCCACATTCACACATTACACAGTCACACCTTACACATTCACACACCACACTCACACCTTACACACTCACACCACACTCACACCTTACACACCCATATCTTACACACTCACACACCACATGTCATGCTGTACACATCCATACCTTTCACACACACACCACACTTCTCACACCATGCTCACACCTTACACACACAATACACCCACACCTTACACGCCATACCTTATACACGCACACATCACACCCATGCCCTACACACTCACACACCATACAGTTCACACTCACACACCACACTCACACTTTGCACACTCATACACCACACATCACACACATACCACACTCACACCCTACACAGTCATACACCACACATCACACTCACATACCGCACTCACAGCTTACACACCACACACAGAGCCTCACTGTCTAAATTCCTCCAAAGGTACTTAAGCCCCCCAGTGTTGTGGTGGGAATGGGAGGGGCACAGGCGTGGCCCGGGGCAGAGGGTACGGGGTCTGAGCGCAGCAGGAGCTCCCCGAGGCTGAGGGCGGGTTGGGGTGGCCGGCGCCAGCGACGGTCAAAGGAAACAGGACGGTGCCCAGCGCGGCGGCTTCAGACCCCCGACCTGTGCATCATGTGGGGGCTGCAGCCACGTGTGCATGTGGCCGGAGCTGAGGCGCCAGCTGGTGCCCCTCGCGGTGATGGGTGGTCTGTACCAGCTCCTGCAGAGGCAGCCGCTGACTCATGACTTTCAGGCAGAGCCCTGCAGTAAAGAACCCCGAGAAGTTGGCATCAGCCAAAGTTGCCCCACGTCCTGGGTTCACAGGTTCAGAGCCTCTCCCCGCGTCCCAAGCAGTCTGGGCACAATTCAGCCTCAACTGTATAGAACAACCTCCCTCTTCCCACATCTGCTCCACGTGGGGCTGGAGACAGGGCTCCCCAGACACCTCCTCCCCACCCGACTGCGAGCAGCGCAGACCAGGATCCGGGTGGACCTGGGGTGGACCAGGCAGAGCAGACCAGGATCCAGGTGGACCTGGGGTGGATGAGGCAGTGTAGACCAGGATCCGGGTGGACCTGGGTGGATGAGGCAGAGCAGACCAGGATCCGGGTGGACCTGGGTGGATGAGGCAGTGTAGACCAGGATCCGGGTGGACCTGGGTGGATGAGGCAGTGTAGACCAGGATCCGGGTGGACCTGGGTGGATGAGGCAGTGTAGACCAGGATCCGGGTGGACCTGGGTGGATGAGGCAGTGTAGACCAGGATCCGGGTGGACCTGGGTGGATGAGGCAGAGCAGACCAGGATCCGCGTGGAGCTGGGGTGGATGAGGCAGTGTAGACCAGGATCCGGGTGGACCTGGGTGGATGAGGCAGTGTAGACCAGGATCCGGGTGGACCTGGGTGGATGAGGCAGAGCAACCAGGATCTGGGTGGACCTGGGGTGGATGAGGCAGAGCAGACCAGGATCCGCGTGGAGCTGGGGTGGATGAGGCAGTGTAGACCAGGATCCGGGTGGACCTGGGTGGATGAGGCAGTGTAGACCAGGATCCGCGTGGAGCTGGGGTGGATGAGGCAGTGTAGACCAGGATCCGGGTGGACCTGGGTGGATGAGGCAGTGTAGACCAGGATCCGGGTGGACCTGGGTGGATGAGGCAGAGCAGACCAGGATCCGGGTGGACTGGGTGGATGAGGCAGTGTAGACCAGGATCCGGGTGGACTGGGTGGATGGGGCAGTGGCAGGATGAGGGACAAGCACTGCTGTGGTTCGGGGCGCCTCTGGCACATCGATCAGATGATGTGAATCCAAGTCTCAGCAGCTGTGGTCCCCAGGGGCCCAGCCTTCCAAAACCGAAATCCGAAAAGGCTTCGTGACAATCAAAAGTCACTTTAAATCAGCCTTTGCCCGCTTCAGGGTTCCTCTGTGGAAGGCTTCCCACACCTCGGGGAGCCAGGCTCGGTCTCCAAGCAGCTGGTCCTCCCCGTGGCGCGGAGAGGAGAAGATGAAGCTGGTTCCACAGACGTCCCCTGGGAAGGTCTCTTCCCTCGTCTTGTCGCTGTCGTCCTGCCGTCGACATCTAAGGCCTCAGCACTTCAGTGAGGAGCTGAAAACGAGGCGGCTGGGGGCGCGGGGGCAGGGGCTCTCTGAGCAGCCCTGGAGCAGCCCCAGGTCAGGTCCTCCTGGCTGCCTGCCGCCGGGAGCCGGTTCCCTCCACCTGAGAGGCCCAGGTGCTCTGACGGGCTAAAGGGCTAAACGCCGTGGGAGCCTCACTGTCGTCTCTTGGGATCAGACTGTCCCCCACCCTCGCCCAGTCGGGCCCAGGTTCTCTTCAACAGCTCGATCGTCTCCAGATCATCCAGTCCTTCTTGCAGCATTCTGAAAAGCTGTTGCAGGACTGGGTTTGGGGGTGTAGGCCTTTCTTCCTGATGGTGCCAGTCACCCCTGTCAGGAGCAACTCCAGGGGGTTTCGGGAGGCCCTCACTCCTGTTGGACGCTGTGACTATTTAAGATTTCTGGAAATAGCGGTCCATTGCTGGTCTCTGGCCAAGGGCGTGTGGGCTCGGCCGGCTCCCTGTGCCCGGCAGGGAGCTGGGGGGACGGAAGGGGCATCGGGGCCTCAGAGAACCAGCAGGAAGAGCCCCGAGCTGTGACCGCTGAGGAGCAGGCCCCGGGCGTCCTGTGAGCCTGGGGTCCCCCGCCAAGGACCCTGGGCCGGGGAGCCCTGCTGGGAGGGCAGGCGGGGGAAGCAGGACTGCCCATCCCCAGCACCACCTGGACCCCCATGCCCGTAGGTGAGCGTACCCCTGTCCTGAGCTGCCCCGCAGGCTGCAGAGGGCGCCAGGCTGACTGCCTCCTTCCCGCAAACGTCCGTGTGTCCCCTGGGGGGTGAGTGTGGCCGTGAGCTGATTCTGGACCTGCCTCCCGTCACCTGCCCTGCTGGTGCTGTCAGGCCAGGGGGGTCGTCCAGGGGACCCCAGGGAGGGCAGGCAGCTGGGGACTCTCAGGGACCAGCCCAACCTCCTGAGGAAGCCACTCCAGCCCTGGCCGACCCTGCTCAGCACAAGTGCCCACAGACCCCAAGGCCTGTGAGACCCCTCCCCGGGCCTGTGAGACCCCTCCCCCGGGCCCTGGAGGTTGGATCCAGGTGCTGGAGTGCACTCGGGGCTGCAGGAGTGTCTGAGTAACGGCGTGTGGTTAAAGTGAGCCCCCCACAGACAGCTGGTCCCAGGAATGCTTGGTGCGTCCAGCCCGCGGTGTGAGAACCTGGCCCCTTCCTGTGACGGACGCCTCGTAAAGGTTACTGTGTAGCTGGTAACAAACCCAACCGGCCAGCCAGCTTCTGAAGAGTTCTAACCCAGAAAGCTATAAATATATAATCTACCAAAGCTTTATTACTGAGTTTTATTAGATTTTTGAAGACAGATTTCACCATTAGTGGCAGAAACCATGGAGCAAGAGAAGAGTCAACCCCTGTTCCTTCTATAGAAAGTACCTGCCATTCAGTTTAAAATAGCTGTGAACACGCCCTGCAGTGACCCCAGCCCTCGGGCCACGTTTCCTCCGTTCCAAGCAGCCTGTGAAGGGTTCCTAGCCCCTGGAGGCCACGGCGCAGGGCGACTCAGAGAAGGTCCCCGTGGCTGAGACCGCGGCGGGGGTGGCGGTGGGGGAGGGTCTCTCATCGGGAGCCTCCCTGCTGTGGAGGGCAGAAGTGGGGGCACGCCTCATCAAAGGAAGGGATTTCTTCCCAGTTCAGAATCCACCCTCATGGAAGCGGGCTGGCCGTCTGTGTGGCTCTCGAGGGTCTGCAGGGGAGCTGTGTGGCTCTCGTGAGGGATGCCTGGGCCAGTCTGGGGCCGGAAGCCCGTCCTGTTGACTGGAGGACCACTCCCTGGGCGCGGGGCCCCTGGCCTGGCTGGGCTGGGTTTGGCCGCAGCTCTGGGTGGAGGTGGGGGGTGGGCCCCCAGGAAGCCGGGGTTGTGCTAGCGGCCGGCTCGTGCCCAGGCTCCCGAGGCCCGGCTGGGACTCCCGGGCAGGTGATCTCCTGGGTCCCGTGGGCGCCCAGGCTCCCGAGGCCCGGCTGGGACTCCCGGGCAGGTGATCTCCTGGGTCCCGTGGGCGCCCAGGCTCCCGAGGCCCGGCTGGGATCCCCGGGCGGGTGACCTCCTGGGTCCCGTGGGCGCCCAGGCTGTCCAGGGGGCCCTTCACTGCTTCTGGGGTGATGACACGGGTCGGACTGCTCAGTGAAGCTGGTCTGCAGGCGAGGCTGCTGGAGTCTGGTGAGGGAGGCTCTCGGGAACCTTCTTCGTCCACTGGGCAGTGACGGGGGTTGAGCTTGCAGAGCAGAGAGTGGACAGCACAGGCCCCTCTGGAACAGTCCAGGTGGAGACAGTGCTGCAGGCCGGCTGGCTCCTCTGGATCCCGGGATCGCCCCCCGCCCACTGGGTCCCTCACTCAGTTCTGGGGCCCAGGCCTGCTCTTCCCCTGACTTTGGGGAAAGCGCAGCTCCTGTGGTGGGGCCTGGTGACCCCAGAGGATCTGGACAGGGTGCTAGTGTTTAGGTGTGGAGGGCCAAGTCCCCTGGGGTCTCAGCCGCCCCCGCCCTCCTCCTCAGACTTGGAGCTGGGACACTTTTACAGCCTGCCCCTCTGATGCTCCAAAGGTCACGCATGGAGCTGGAAGGGCTCAGTTCCAGGAGACGCATCTGGGCAGGGGAAACCCACACCAGCTTCACGTCCCGAGGAGCCGGCCGGGCCGGCCCTGCAGAGGCTGGACAGGTCTTCAGCTTTGGGAGGAGCCGACAGGCAGAAAACGGGCTTCTCACGGGTCCACAGGGAGCTCCAAGGCTCTGTTCAGAGTCGGCTGCATCTCTGGACACAGTACTGGGGAGGGTCCCGCCAGCCCCAGGGGCGCCAGGAGGAACAGGGTGGAACAGGGTGGGGAGCTCGGAGGGGAGAGCCAGGGGCGCACTGGGGGCTGCCCAAGGCCTCCCAGGGGCTGGGCACACAGGGCTGGAGACAGCCGGGTGGGGGTGCGGGTGCCCAGGCAGGTGGGGGTGCGTCCCGGGCAGGGCTCAGGTCCTTGGGATCCCTGTGCCCTGCCGACTGCCGCCAGGCTCCGCCCCCTTAACTACCGCACCCCTGGGCTCACAGGACCCCCGTCCTCACCCACGAAGCTCACGCATCCTTACCAGGGGCGTCGTGTAGCCCAGCTCTTGGAACCAGCGGCCTGAAAAACCCAAGACCCTCGTCAGGGCCTAAAACCAGAGGACTCGGGCCGTGTGGCCGCGTCTCCCTTCGCCCCGGGCGGTCACTGGGCACAGACAGCCCCCGGTGGCCTTGGGCTCTGGGACCCTCCCCCGGGCGCTCGGCCCCCACGGTGCCCGTGGCCTGAGCCGACGGGAAGGACTCTGCCTGGGGTCCCTGGGGCCTGTTGATCCACAGTCCCCGCTCCCTCCAGGTCCCCCCGCAGCCCAGCGCCAGCTCTCGAGGACCACAGAGGGGGAGGGTCTCCCCTGGGGGCCTCACCTGGCTCTGGGCGAGGGGCTGCCTGAGCCCCAGCCCTTGGCGCTCCTGCCTGTCCAAGTCAGGGCTGAGCCGTGGCGGCTTCGAGCGGAAGAGCCGCAGCGTCATTACCGGGTCGGTGCGTCCCTTGGGGAACAAGGCCGAGAGGTGGGCCCGGCCTGGCAGGGCCGCCTGCTTCCCCCCCCGGGCGGCATGCCCGCTGCCCATGGCCATCGCATCTACCTCTCTTTCCCTCAGAATCCAGGCACCCTTAAGGTAACCTCTGCAGTGAAATACCTGGGCTTCTCAAGGAGAGATTCTGGGGACTCCCAGCTGAAAGGGTCGGAGCGTTCCTGGTCCTCCTGTCTCAGCCTCAGTGTGATGCGCTGATTACAGGCAACCCTTGAAAGGAAGATGAGACAGGAAGCTCTCTGTGATGTCCCTCATGGTGAGGAAGGGCCCAGTCAGCGCCTTGGTCGGAGGGAAGCGGCCTCCCCACCTTCCCCACCCCTTCAACAGGCCGCCCTGAAGGGGGCTTGTCCCCAGGTCCTGGCGGGAGGACTTGGCTGGGGTGTCCCAGGGCTCACGGCCGCCCTGGAGGGGGCTTGTCCCTGGGTCCTGGCGGGAGGAGTTGGCTGGGGTGTCCCAGGGCTCACGCATGCCTGCTTTCCTGGCCTGCTCGGGCAAGCCTCCCTCTGGGTCTGCCCTGAAGACGCTCCCCTCCCCTCTGACCGGATTTCTGATCCAGCTCTCCCAGCCCTTGCCGGCGGGTTCCGGGGGGCATCTGGGCATTAGTGCGTGTCCGCTGTGTGCACCCCCTTCCGTGAGGTTCCAGGGGCAGCTCCGGTCAGCACTGCATGTCAGTGTGTGCGCTCTGCCTCCTGGATCCTCTGATCCCTGGAGGTGGCCCCGGCCAGCGGCAGCTCCCCTCCCTGATCCTCCAGCCCGACAACAGGAATCTGCTTTCTGTCTCTCTGGATTTACCTCTTCTGGACACTCTGTGTAGCAAGGACTCACATAATACATTGCCCCGGTTGGTCTCTTCCACGGGCACAGTGTTTCCAGCGTCCGTCGGTGTCATATGAGGCTCAGGGCTTCACTGCGCCTCACGGCTGAGTTGCATCCCGGGGTGGATGGACCGTGTCTCGCCTGTTCCTTCTCATCCGTTAACGAGCATCAGTGCTCTTCCTGACTCTTGGCCCCTGTGGATCAAGCGGCGCAGGCTTGTCTGAACTCCTCTCTTCGCTTCTCTGATGTGTGCTCAGGATTGGCATTGCTGGGCTGCATGGTAATTCTAGGTTTAACTTTTTGAGGGACTCTCTCTTGTAATGGAGAGTGACTGTGCACACCAAGCTGTCGACACGAGGCACAGAGCTTATAAACCTGCTGCCGACACAAGTTGGGTCATGTGCTGCCTTGAGTTTAAAATGAGCTTCTGCAGAGCTCAGCATCAAACAGCCTGTGTTATCTGTTTATTAACTGTCCTTCTGATGTGAAAATTCACAGCATTTGAAACTTTCTAAGCCATGCTGAATTATGAGGCCAATCAGGGAAGCTGATTCTTTTTCATTTAAATACATCTGGGGCTTGAGTGGTTTTGTATTTATAAAATAAATGAGTTGCATGGCTTTTTAAATTAAAAACCTTAAGAAACGTTATCACTGAGATAACACAATTAGGTGAGATCTTCAAAACAATAAAATGTCCTCTTTCAGAGCACTTTTGGGTATAAAAATAAACCAGCACATCTTGGGGGAAGATTGTCATCTTTGCAGCAGGGGCTGTTGGAGTGGAAGCCGTGTGGAACCGAGGCTGCAGGTCCGGCCACGGCTGCTTCCAGCTGGATGTGGCTCCTGGGGGTCCTAATTAATAACAGCTTTGGAGAACGGAATTATACACTGTGCTTCTTCCAGAGCTGGTTGAGCTTTTTCTGTGTGTATCTCCTCGGGAGAACAAAGAACTCAGACCCCCACAGAAACGTGCTCTCTGACTGTGGCCTTGGACCCGAGCCCCGTGGGCAGCGTGTCCGTCTGCCTGGTGCCCGGGGCCCGGGGCAGAAGAGAACAGTCCCGGGAGACCAGGGCGGAGCGTGTGGCCCGTCCAGCCGGCAGCACCTGGTGTCTGCCCGCAGCTCCCACGGCGGCTGAGCCTCCAGTCCCCACGGGGGTCTCGCACAGCCAGAGGGCGGCCTTTGGGGACCAATCCCTAAACTGGCCAGATGTGAGCTCGTGTCAGGAGGGGGCCTCCGGGCCTAGAATGCCAGTGGAGGAACGCCGTGTCCAGACTCGTGGACGGACCAGGGTGGGGTGGGGCTGGCTCCTCTTTTCTTGGGACCCTCCCTCTCCACACAGTGAGGAGGAGGAGGGGGTGGTGGAGGAGGAGCAGGCGCCGGAGGAGGGGTGGCAGTGACTTTGCACTTTTGGCCTGAGGCTGGGTCCACACGCTCTGGCCATGCTGGCGGCCATGCTAGGTTATGTTAGGTTTCTGTATAATGAGCCACCTTTAAGAGTGTGTGTACAGAAGCGCTGTCAGTATTCCTGATTTTCCCAGGGATGGAAAGAAACCCCTGAGGCCTGGGAGAGGCCGGGCTCCAGCCTGTGCCCAAGGAGCTGGCTCCCCCTCGCCCGCCTGCGGCCAGCTATGCAGGGAGGCATCCGACTCCGTGACCTGTGGGGCTTCTCCCACCATCCCAGCCTTGTCGGCCTGTCTCTGCAGGAAATTAGTCCAGGGTAACGTCTTTGCTGCCGAAAGAATAAAACAAATGTGAATGACCATGACAGCTCATTACTTGGAACACGTTTCCAGAAGTCCTGGCCCAGCTCCTAGCTGAGCCGTGCTCTGCGCAATGATGTAACTTGTCCATCAAAATTGATGAAACCCGAGTAGCTGACCACCAGGCCTCCAGCTTCATCACGCGGACGAGAAATCAAGGATCGTGTCTGTCAAAATGCTGATGGATGCCCACTGCGCACATCCGGGTTCTTTTCACCCCAGCCCTGCCCAGTGCCCACCTAGGCTGGACGGGAGGTGGGGGTCAGTGGACAGTGGAGGGGACAAGTTCACACGAGCCAGTTTCCATCCTCATGAGGAGTGACCACCTGCCCCCAGCCCCGGGGGCCTGGCCCTGCCCTCTGTCTATGCGGGAGCACCATGGACACTTCTCTGGGACCTGCTCTGCAGGGCAGGCTCCCTCGGTACCACTGATGAGCCAGGCCAGGCCCACCCCCTGCTTCCCCAGGAAGGCCCCACCCCTGGAGAAGCCCAGCCCGCATCAGGCCAGGGTCAGGAGTGGGCTGTGGCCTCTGCGCGCTGACACTTCGGAGCTGGTGCTGGCCTGGCTTGCAGGGCTCGCTCTGTCGCTGCATGTCTCACTCTCGGATTTTAAACAGCACCCCCCAGCTTTCCTCGAAAACCCTGGCCCTGTCCTTCCCACTCTGCTCGCGGCTGGCTGAGCCACGGTCCCCCGGATGCTGTTGCCAGCTGTCTCATCAGTGTCAGCCCAGGGCCAGCTGGACCCCGGCAACAGGGAGATGCCCTCCCCCAGCGCAGGGCCCCCGTGGGCTGTCCCAGCCCCGCTTTCCCTGCAGGGGAGGTAGGTGTTGTGGGATGTGGCTCCTGGCCCGTGTGGACACCGAGTGGACTCGGCACTGGGCACGGCCCCACTCAGAGCTCACCTCGGACAACAGCATTATGGGTGTTGCTACTGACAGGAACCCCCAAGGCCACCCCAGGGACCCTCTGTGTGAAGACCTGCTGGGTCTTCTTTGCCTGGGTTGGCGTGAGTCAGCCCTCTGATCATGAAAGATGTGTCTCCACTGGTTTTCAGAAGCATGAAAGGGAGACTCGAGACAGTCCCGTTCTGACGTGGCGGGTGATGCCGTCCTTCCTACGTCCTCATTTCCAGAACGCAAGTGGCAGCTTGTCCAGCAGACGTGGGGGTGGGGAGACCGGCTGTTTGAGCTGGTGACCGTGGGCTCTGCTCGGCTGATTGCTGTTGTTCTGACAAGTTGTACAAAACACAATTTTCAGTTAATCAAGGTATATTCTAAATACAGTGCACAGAAGAGTCCTCTATTTAAAAAACACATGCTGACCCTTGATGCAGGAGCTGATGCAGGAGCAGATGCAGGAGCTGATGCAGGAGCAGATGCAGGAGCTGATGCAGGAGCAGATGCAGGAGCTGATGCAGGAGCAGATGCAGGAGCTGATGCAGGAGCAGATGCAGGAACAGATGTAGGAGCTGATGCAGGAGCTGATGCAGGAGCTGATGCAAGTGTTGATGTAGGTGGGGATGCAGGAGTTGAAGCAGGAGACGCGAGCTCACTTTACTTTTCCTTAAATCCAAGAACAGGCTTCCACAAGTGACTGACAAAGACAGTCTCTACAGAGATGCTGTATAAAGTGAACACTCTCCAAGTTGAGTCCACCACCCCGTTCCCAGAGCCATTTCAAACATGGATTTTACCAGAAAGCACTTGGCTCCAGGAAACAGAGAAGTCACCCACCTTGGGCCAGGCACCAGGAGTGGGGTAGACCGGTGGCCCAGGGGTGAATATCTGTGCCATTCTGTATACACACAGTGCATGCACACTCACACCTGGGCACACCTGTGTGCACACACATGCACTCAGACACCCCCACACAGACAACTGTGCACACCTGTGCACATAAGGCACACTCAGCTGCACACCTACCACATGCAGACGTGTGCCCTCACTCCACACCTCCCAACCCTGGGAAACTCTAATCTCTTGTCCATTTCTGCAAGTTCCCCATTTCTGGAAGGTCACGCCATGTGCAGCCCTGGGACTGGCTTTTTCACTGAGCAAAGGCCCCTGGATGCCTACCAGGCGGTCCCCTCACTGCTGGGGCTGAGCAGTGGTCTGTGGTCTGGGCGTGTCTCAGCTGCCTTATTGTTGAAGAACATCTGGGGCTGCTCCTGCACTTTGGTTCTTATAGATAAATCTGTTATGCCATTCATGCACAGGTTTGTGTGTGAAACAAACTGCTCATTTCTCTGGGATAAATGCCCAGGAGTGCAGTTGCTGGGTCATACAGTAACTGCGTGTTTAGCTGCTGTTTTTCCGGCTGCCAAGTGGGGTCCGGAGGGCTCTCTGTTTTTCTTTTCCCAGCTGCCACATCTGCAAATCCAATCTCTCTGCCTCCTGCCGGATTGGGGCGTTTTTTATTTTAGCCATTCTAAATAATGTGTAGTGATACCTCATTGTGGTTTTAATTTGCATTTTCCTAATGGCTAATGATGTTGAACATCTTTTCATGTGCTAATTTGCCATCTGTAGATCCTCTTGGTGGAATGCCCTTGGTGACTTTTGCTCATTTCATAATTGGATTATTTGTTCTGCTTTTAATGTATAACTGTTGAGTTTTGAGAGTTTTATGTTTTAGATACCAGTCCCTTGTCAGATACAGGACTGGTAGATTTTTTCTACTGGGGTTTGTAGATTTTTCCCTCCGAGTTCTTAGCTTATCTTCTCATGCTCTCAACTAGGTCTTACATAGAACAAAAGTTTTTTATTTTGATAAAGTCCAATCTATCTGCTTATCCATTTATGAGCTGTACCTTTGATGTCAGGCTGAGAACTCTGCTTGCATGTTTGCATGCCAAGTCACTCAGTTGTATCCAACTCTTTATGACCCCATGGACTGTAGCCCGCCAGGCTCCTCTGTCCGTGGGATTCTCCAGACAAGAGCACTGGAGTGGACTGCAGCGCCCTCCTCCAGGAAATCGTCCTGACTCAGGATCTAACCCATGTCTCTTACGTCTACCTGCATGGACAGGTGGGATCTTTACCACTAGGGCCGCCTGGGAAGCCCAAGAACTCTGCTTAGCCCTAGATATTAAAGGCAGTGAGCACTTGCTCATACGCTTTTCTGAAAGCTTCCTCTTTTATCTTTCACGTTGAAGTCCATGGTCCATTTTGAGCTAATTTTCATACACGGTGTGAGGTTTCAATCAAGGTTTATTTTTCTGTTTATTTTTCTTCCTCTAGCGCCATTTGTGAAAAAAATCTGCATTTCCTCCTCTGAATTGCTCCTGTGTCTTTGTTCTGAGTCAGTTGAGCACATTCGTGTGGGTTTGTCTGGGCTCCCTTTCTGCTCCACTGATCCGTGTGTCTATCCCTCTGCAGACCCCACCCAGTCTCCCTAAGAAGTCTTGAGCTGAGACAGATCCCTCCATTTTCTCTTTTCTTTTCTCTTCTTTTCTTCGCTTTTCCATATAAATGTTAGAATAGCCTTGCCTGTGTGTATAAAACAAGCATAATCTTTGAATGTTGATGAGTGGTCTTCAGCCTGCGTATCAGTTTAGAGAGAATTAGTGCCTTTCGCTGGGGAAGGCAATGGCACCCCACTCCAGCACTGTTGCCTGGAGAATCCCATGGACGGAGGAGCCTGGTAGGCTGCAGTCCGTGGGGTTGCAAAGAGTCGGACACAACTGAGCGAATCCACTTTCACTTTCATGGACTGGAGAAGGAAATGGCAACCCGCTCCAGTGTTCTTGCCTGGAGAATCCCAGGGACGGGGGAGCCTGGTGGGCTGCCGTCTATGGGGCCGCACAGAGTCGGACACAACTGAAGCGACTTAGCAGCAGCAGCAGTGCCTTTCATTACCATTTTGTAGTTTTTACGTAAAAGTTCTCTACATGTTTTGGTAGATTTATTACAAGTTAACCTTTCTCCCCTTTCCCTTCTTCATTTCTCCCTTCATTTTGTGATTTGCAAGTCATTTTACCTTTGATTTTTGTTTCCACGTGTTTATTGCCACTGTATAGAGGCATACCTGATCTTTGTTGACCTTGTATCTGAAACCTTGCTATTAGTTCTAGGAGGTTTTTTGTTTGTTTTTTGTTTCCTTGCTTTTCTTTTTCTTTTTGTTTTGTGTAGTTTTGGGGGGTTTTTTTAGTCATTGGAATTTTTCTACATAGACAGTCATGCCATCTGTTAACATGGGCAGTTTCATTTCTTCCTTTCTGGACTGTATGCCTTTTAATTCCTCTTCTTGTTTTTTAACATTGAGTGGAACTCCCAGCACAATAAGAATAAGTTAGGGAGTGGACATCCTTACCTTGTGCCTTTTTTGAGGAGGAAAATATTTAGCTTTTCTCCATTAAGTACAAAGTTAGAGTGGGTTCTTTTTATATATTCTTCATCAAGTTGAGAGTTTTTTCTCTATTCTGATATTTCTGAGAATTTTTATCATGAATGTTTTTGACTTTTTCAAACACTTTTTCTGCATCAGTCAATATGAACACCTGATTTTTTTCTTCTTTAACTCCTTCGTATGGCAGGTTACACTGATACATTTTCAAAAATTGAACTAGCCTTTCATCCCTGGAAACTGTACTTTCATTCTTTCTGGGTGTTGCTGAACTCTATTTACTGATACTCTGTAAGAATTTGTCCATGTTTATGAGGGATGGGGGTCTGTGGTCCTCGTTACGCACCAATTTGGTATCAGGGTAATACTAGCTTCATAGAAGGAATTAGGAAGTGTCCCCTCCTCTTACTTTCTGGAAGAGTTTGTATAGAATTGGTGGTGATTTATCTCTAAATGTTTAAATGGTCTCCAAGGAAACCTCAGGGCCTGGAGATTAATTTGGGGAGAATCTTTTAATTATAAATTCAACTTTATTCACAGTTACAGGGCTACTCAAATGACGTTCACATTCAGTGTGTTCGTGGTAGTTTATGCCATGTAAAACCCTGGGCCATGTCACCTAAGCTGTCAGACTTATGTGTTTAATGTTATTTGTAGTATCTCTCCCTTTCAGTTCAGTTCAGTTCAGTTCAGTTGCTCAGTCATGTACGACTCTTTGTGACCCCATGGACTGCAGCATGCCAGGCCTCCCTGTCCATCACCAACTGCCAGAGTTTACTCAAATTCAGACCATTGAGTCAGTGATGCCATCCAACCATCTCATCCTCTCTTATCCCCTTCTCCTCCTGCCCTCAATCTTTCCCAGCATCAGGGTCTTTTCAAATGAATTCGTTCTTCACATCAGGTGGCCAAAGTATTAGAGTTCCAGCTTCAGCATCAGTCCTTCCAGTGAATATGCAGGACTGATTTCCTTTAGGATTGACTGGTTGGATCTCCTTGCAGTCCAAGGGACTCTCAAGAGTCTTCTCCAACACCACAGTTCCAAAGCGTCAATTCTTCAGCGCTCAGCTTTCTTCACAGTCCAACTCTCATATCCATACATGACTACTGGAAAACCATAGCTTTGACTAGACGGACCTTTATGGGCAAAGTAATGTCTCTGCTTTTGAATATGCTATCTAGGTTGGTCATAATTTTCTTTCAAGGAGCAAGCATTTTTTAATTTCATGGGTGTAGTCACCATCTGCACTGATTTTGGAGCCACCCAAAATAGTCTGTCGCTGTTTCCACTGTTTCCCCATCTATTTGCCATGAAGTGATGGGACCAGATGCCATGATCTTAATTTGCTGAATGCTGAGTTTTAAGCCAACTTTTTCACTCTCCTCTTTCACTTTCATCAAAAGGCTCTTGCTTCCTGCCATAAGTGTGGTGTCATCTGCTTGTCTGAGGTTATTGATATTTCTCCCGACAATCTTGATTCCAGCTTGTGCTTCACCCACTCCAGCATTTTGCATGATGTACTCTGCATATAAGTTAAATAAGCAGTGACAGTGTACAGCCTTGACGAACTCCTTTCCCGATTTGGAAGCAGTCTGTTGTTCTATGTCCAGTTCTCACTGTTGCTTCTTGATCTGCATAGACTTCTCCCCTTATTATTTTTTTAATAAGACATAAGCCTGCCTTATGTCTGCAAGTCATTTGAGTTTTCTCTTTTTAATCATTCTTCATAGAGAGATGTCAATTTTATTTCTATTTTCCAAGAACCATCTCTCTTTCATTGATTTACTCCATTGTGTGTGTGTGTGTGTGTGTGTGTGTGTGTGTTAGCCACTCACTCGTGTCTGACTCTTTGCAACCCCATGGACTGTAGCCCGACAGGGTCCTCTGTCCATGGCATTCTCCAGGCAAGAATGCTAGAGTGAGTTGCTATTTCCTTCTCCAGGGGATCTTCTCAGACCCAGGGGTCGAACCCAGGTTCCTGCATGGCGGGCAGATTCTTTACCAGCTGAGCTACCGGAGAAGCCCTTCACTCACTGTGCTTCCGGTTTCACTGTATTTCCAGTGTTACGACTTCTGCTGTTCAGTGTTTCCTTCTCTTTGCTTTAGATTTACTCTTTCTTCCACGTGTAAGTGTCTGCTGGGGGGTCCAGGGGAGGTGATGCCCGTGCAGTCTCCGAGGAGGCTGAGCCCCCCGGGGAGTGGCTGGCAGGCCAGCCTGGGGAGCCAGGGGCCTCCTGCTGCCCCAGGTGAGCGCCTGCCGGGGCCTGAGGTCGCTCACCGAGCCCTGCGTTCAGGGCGGGAAACAGGCTGAGAAAGACGGCTCCCCCAGCAGCAGACCACGCTCCACTCTCACCTCGAGCAGAGAAATAAAGGCTCTTGCACGCCTGCAGGTTAAGCCAGAGCGGCTGCAGGAAGATGGGTCCAGCCCTGCCCTCAGTCTGTGGCGACCTCGGCTCTGGGAGGCGCGAGAGGGGCAAGCAATGGCTGTGAGCACAGGGAAGGGTCCGAGGTCAGAGCGGTTGTGCTGGGAGTCTGGAGGGTGAGGGCCCCCAGGGTCTTCCAGCCGCTGCTGCAGGCCCAGGCCTGTCCGCCCTCCCACCTCCTTCCCTCAGGGGAGCAGATGGAGCAGGTGGGGTGAACGGGCCCTCCCACAGGGGCTAGCAGGGCCCTCTCAAGGGGATGGGGCTCCTTCCAGGCCCCGAGGTCAGTGGTTACGTCCTCAAAGGTCAGCTGACATCCTAGGGGTCATTGTTTATGTCCTTAAAGGTCAGTGGTTATGTTCAAAGGTCAGCCTGATGCCATGAAGGTCAGCGGTTCTGTCGATGGCCTTGGTGCCGGCTGGAAGAGGCAGGGACTTGCCACGAGGCCCCGGGAACTGCACCCCTGGAGAGGTCGTCTGCCTAGGCAGGAATCAATGCCTCTCACCCTGCAGGGGGCACAGCCGGGGACTCCCCCAGGACCTCACTCTCGGGACAGAACCGCAGCCCAGCACACAGGCTTCCGGGACCTGACTGGGCTTTACCTGGGGTCCGGATCTGTGGGCTGACAGGAGGTGGGACATGCAGCCTCTCATCTGGGCCCCGGGGAGGGTCTGGCCTGGCCTCGCTGGGGAAGGGTGGGCAGCAGGGGGCTGTCTGTGTAGGGCTGCCCCAGAGAGCGGGTCTGAGCGAGGGGGCCACAGGCTTGGGGTGGCGGGGGCCTCGCTGCCTCTTGCTGACGCTCAGGTGAAGCACCCTGGGGCGTGGCAGATGGAGGGGCCCGTGGGTGCTCCCAGGTGACTCTGAAGCGGGGGCACCTCTGCTCTGCCCTCCGTGTGCCCCCCGAGCCCAGGCGCCGGGACCACAGGTGGACAGGAGGGAAGTGTGATCACGGAAGCCGCCATCGGTGGGGAAGGGGCGGGAGCACAAGGCCGCACTCCCTGCTTCCTCCTCTGGGAGGACGGACGGAGGACTCAGGCTCGGCTCCTGCAGACGGCCCGGGCCCTCTTCTGGGGTGTTTTCGGGCCTCCAAGGCCCTCTTCCGAGGCATTTCTGGGACCCCCGGGCCGCCCCTCCCTGAATCTGTGCAGGAGCAGAATGTGCCTATCCTGGGGCCGGGGCTGCAGAACTGGGAGGTGGGGCCTGCCCAGAGCGGACCCTCGGAGACTGACACCTCCATTCAGTGACCACCCCCACCTCGGCCCTGACCTCCCACTGGAGTCCCAGCCCCCTTTTCAGGGAACCTGCCCTGCTGGCCCCCTTCCTAGGTTCTCTGATGCCGCAAAGTTCCTGGGTGTACTGGAATCCTTGTACACGAGGGCCAACCGGAGGGGAGGCCCCCACGCTCCACCCAGGCCCGGGAAGGGGGCAGGCACCGGCCTGTGAGTCCCTGCCTGTCTGGCTTCCCAGCCTGTATCTGGGTAACCTGCCATTGGCTTTGGACGAATTTTGAAGGATTGAGGTTCTGGATCAAGAAGCCGTGCTCATGATTAAAAAAAAAAAAAAAAAACTGGGGACGTGGTTAATGACCTAGATAATGGGCCGACTCCAAACCTCAGAGGCAGGGTGAGCAGACCCACGGCACCAGCCGGGCATCCTGAGGGGCTCCACCCTGTGATGTCCCAGGGCCGCCTTCTAAGGAAGGATCTGAGCGCATGCGCTGGTGAAACGCCACGTGCTTCTGCAAGGAAGAGCTCTTCCCGGCTGATCAGGGTGACCTGTCGAGGGGATGGTGAATGCAGACGTGCTGAGTCCTGGACCAGCAGAGCACGCTTTTCTGAGACGTGACTGAGGGCACTCGCGGGAAGGTTGAGTATGCTGTGGGGACTGGGGAGTTTCCAGTCACATCCCCACATCCATTAGAAGAGAGAGTCCCATGTGGCTGTAACCACCCACCCAGCTACACGGCCTGTCCTGGCAGAGAAACCCCGGGGGAGCCCAGGTGGCCTCAGAGTGGCTTCCCCAGGCTGGACTGTGAAGGGGAAGCAGCGTTCCAGCTTCAGGATGGGCTGGTTCAAGGTGAGGAGTTAGGAGGAAGAATGACAAGGGCCCTCCCAAGAGGGTGGGCTCTGATCAGTGCCTTCAGAGGGCACAATGGTCTGAGTATCCCCCGAGCCCCTCCTTAGAGATGCTGCTGGTCCGAGGCTACTGAGCTCCCAGGTTGGCCCTGGGTCAAGAGCAAGGGGACCAGATCCTTCACTCTGCCCCTGCTGATCAGAGCACCAGCTTCATCAAATACCACCCCAGGATCCAGCTCACCAGCCACAGGTGGCCAGGCTGGGGAGGCGCTCCCTGGCTTAGAGTCAGCATCTGTGATTCCTTGTTAGCCTCCTGGGGGCCCGGGAAACTGGCTCCATCTCTCCCTATCCACCGCCCTCCAGAGTGGGCATGGCCTGCTGCTCAGAGACAGAGTCCTTCAGACCTGTGGAGACAGATTTACAGCTGTGCTCCGAGTTATAAAAAGGAAACCTCCCCTCAATCTCACAGTAAATCACTTAAAGCAATACTTAAATCAATCAGTTGAACCTCCCAGCAGCACAATAACTCACCATCGTTACCACGTGTGGAGTTGCATCATGTTTGGAAAAGGCCTGTTAGCGTGTGACAGAGTCACAGAGGATCCTGGGAGATACGCCCCTGCTGCCGGTGGGGCCGCAGTTCAGTGGGGGTTCAGGTCGTCATCCAGGAAAGGACGGGGGCGGGGGGCAGGTGTTGGCAGAGCCCTCGGGGCCTGTTGGGATTTTATTGGTGATGTTATTAAAGCCGAAATTGAAAGAACAAGTTAGCATTCCTTAGACCAGAAAATGACAGAGTTTTTATGAGAATGAGCAAATGCTTTTCAGCCTTTTGCATCTAAATATCTTCCAGGCCCACACCCAGGGAAGGGCCTCACGAATCCTGTGGCCATAACTCAGAGCCTGTGCAGTCTGGGGCTTGGGTCCCAAGCCTGTGCCTCCACCATTTGGCCAGGCTCCATCCTGGGCCAGGGGTCTGGCGGGAGAGGCCCTGAGGGCAGCTCGGTGCTGGCCGCCTGTCCTGGGGGTCTCTGGAGCTCTGAGTCTGAAGTCGCCCTGCCGTCCCTCCAGGATGGGAGGGGCAGGTGTGTCATCCCGTCCCTTCTCCGTGATTCCCTTGCAGCTGACTCAGGACGGCGCCGTGGCTGCCTAGGTCCCAAGGAGGCCCCGCCCCACTTGGGGAGCAGAGAGACAGAAGGTCCGGGGGAGGCCACCGGCCAGCACTTCTGGTCCTCAGTCGTGGAGCAGACACAGGCCTGGAGGACTCACTCCCTGGTTTCACGAGTCCCTGTAACACTGCAGTGATCAAGACTGCTCACAAAAGAGCAGACACGTGTGTCAACAGAACACAACAGAGAGCCCTGAAATAGACCCGCGTGAATGTAGTCACCGATTCTGACAGAGACACACAAGCAATTCAGTAGAGAAAGGGCGAGTGTTCCAACGACTGGAGCTGGGACCCCCCGACAGCAAAGGGTAAACTCGAGACTCACTCAAAATGGGTCATAGCCCCAAATGTAAAATGCAAAATTGTTAAACTCCTAGAAAGGAAAATCTACATGACCTGGGGTTTGCCAATGAAGTTTTAGATATGACATGGTCTAAATTCATGATCCGTTCAGAGAACAAAAGGATGAGTTGGACTTTATTAAAACTAAAACTTCCCACTCTATGAAAGACACTGTTAGAATGGAAATACAAGCCACTAACTAGGAGAAAATATTTGCAAAACCACAGCTGATCAAGGATTCAGATCCAGAATACACATACAACTTCTAAGGGTCAATGACAAGAAAACAAACAGCACAACCTGAGACTGGGGAAAGATCTGAACAGACGCCACCAAAATAGGTCTGTGGGTGGCAAGAAAGCACATGAAGAGAAGCTCCATCGCATGTGATGTTAGGGAAACAGACGGGGGCAGGAGACCTCTGCACACCGGCCTGGAGAAGGCAGTGGCAGCCACGCCAGTGCTCCTGCCTGGAGAATCCATGGACGGAGGAGCCTGGAAGGCTGCAGTCCATGGGGTCGCTAAGAGTTGGACACGACTGAGCGACTTCACTTTCACTTTTCACTTTCATGCACTGGAGAAGGGAATGGCAACCCACTCCAGTGTTCTTGCCTGGAGAATCCCCGGGACGGGGGAGCCTGGTGGGCTGCCGTCTGTGGGGTCGCACAGAGTCGGACACGACTGAAGCGACTTAGCAGCAGCAGCAGCAGCACACCGGTCAGAGTAGCCCACACGCAGACCTGCCAACACCAGGGTCTCAAGAGGAGTCAGAGCAACGGGAAGCCACGCTCCTGGTGAGAGTACAGCGCTGCGGCTGCCGTGGGAGAGAGTCTGAAAGTTTCTCTATGAGTCTAACCAGTCTCATTGCGTCTTCCAGCAATCACACTCCTACGTATTTATACAACTGATTGACACTTCTTTGTCCACAAGAACCTCTGCACAAGAGTGAAAAGGTGTAACCGAACAGGGCGTGGGGCCTCCCAGTACAGACCTTCCCACATCCTCTGCCTGCGTCTTGTCTGTCGAAAAATTCAGCCTCCTCGGTTTTCCCCGAGTCCCAAAGAATAAGTTTAGTCCGAGCAGTGAGAAAACGCAGAAACAAAGGACCGTGGTCAGGCAGGACGGATGGTGTGTTCAGCCATAAAATAAAGCCCAGGGCCTTTACCTCTCCCTCAAGGGCTATAGATAATATTGAGCTGTGTTCTGTGAGCTGCTGTGCAGGTACTGAAGCCCCCAAGTGGGAGAAGCTGACTGCATGCTGCCCACCAGCAGTAGACCCCAGACCAGTTGGAGCCAGAAGGTTGATGATGGTGACGCCCGGTGACCTCACCTCCAGCCAATCAGAAGAAGGTCTATGAGTTGGCCACATCCCCAACCCCTCCTCCCTCACCCTGTCTTTAAAAGCCTCTCCCCCGAAGCCTTCAGGAGTTCAGGTCTTCTGAGCACGAGCTGCCTGGACTCCTTGCTTGGCACCTGCAATAAACATCGCACTTTCCTGCCCCACAACCCGGGCAGCAGACTGGCTTTACTGTGGGCAGATCCAAGTTTGGTTCAGTAATGACTCCAGCACCCCGGGTGGCACACAAGTCCAGAGAGGGCTCCTGGCCTGAGGCTCTTGGGTCCCATCCAGCCGTGGCCTGAGCACCTCTGTCTCCGGGGCAGGCCCAGGAGTCAGGGCTGTGGGTCCCATCCAGCCGTGGCCTGAGCACCTCTGTCTCCGGGGCAGGCCCAGGAGTCAGGGCTGTGGGTCCCATCCAGCCGTGGCCTGAGCACCTCTGTCTCCGGGGCAGGCCCAGGAGTCAGGGCTGGCCACTGCCCGGGTGCTGCCGGCCTGTGCTGCCTTCAGCCCTGTGGTCAAGGAAGCAGGCGCTGGGCCTGGTCTGTGTGGTCTGGTCTGTGAGCCTCTTTGGTAAGTGACGGAAGCAGCGGGTGGCTGCGAGCAGTGGCCCTTCGAGCCTCTTGACCACTTTGTAGACTTTTTACTTAAAAGCGGTCTGAAGCCGTCTGCACTTACAGCACAGGAACACCTGTTCGTTCTTGTAACAACTTAAGTGGGAAAAGAATTTGAAAAAAACATGATACGTGCATATGTACAACCGAGTCACGGTGAGGTACACCTGGAACTAACACAGCATTGCCAATCAGCCACTTGTTGCCGTTCGGTCACCACGTCGCGTCCAACAACTCGTCACTCGTGGACAGCAGCACACCAGGCTTCCCTGTCCATCACCATCTCCTGGAGTTTGTCCACATTCATGTCCATCGACTCGGTGATGCCACCCCACCATCTCGTCCTCTGTCGTCCCCTTCTCCTCCTGCCTTCAATCTTTCCCAGCATCAGGGTCTTTTCCAATGAGTCGGCTGTTCACATCAGGTGGCCAAAGTTTTGGAGCTTCAGCTTCAGCATCAGCCCTTCCAGTGAATATTCAGAGTTATTAGGCTTGACTGGCTTGATCTCCTTGCCGTCCAAGGGACTCTCAGGAGTCTTCTCCAGCACCAATATAAAATAAAAGTATTGAAATGAGGTCAGTACAGATTTAGCCTCCAAGGCCTGGTCGGTACTCTTCTCCACAGGCGAGCTCTCTGCAGGCAGGTTGGGGTTAAATGCTGTTTGTCCCAGCATTTCCGGTGTGCTGGAAACACAGATGTGTCCTTGGAGTTTCCGGGTTCACTCCCTGGCAATGGGGTGAAGATGCAGTTTGGGAAACAAGATTCTGATCTTTTGGAAGCAGGAGCTGTGATCTGAGCACACAGATTTGTGTTGCGGATAAAGACCAAGCCTCCCCACTCCAAAACCACGGAGGGGGGCATTCCGTCAGACTACGGGTGACTCTGGCTGCTAGAGGCCAAGCATGGTACCCTGCTGACCAGCCCTCCTGCTAACAGCATGTCCCCACTGGGCCTGTGAAATTCACCCACAGTGTGTGTGTAGCAAGAGGTCATTCTGTTTTATTGCCAACTTGTGTCTCCTTGGGTGAGCTGTAATTTCCTACATTCATCTGACTGCTGATGGGCATTTGGGTTGCCTCCAGTTTGGGGTTTTATGACTAAAGCTGCCAGGAGCATTTGTCCACAGGTCGTTGTGTGACGTGTGAGTTCATTGCTCACAAGTATATCCCTCGGAGTAGAACTGCTCAGTTGCAAGGTAAGACGGCTTCAGGTCAGTTCAGTTCAGTCACTCAGTCGTGTCCGACTCTTTGTGACGCCATGGACTGCAGCACGCCAGGCTTCCCTGTTCTTCACCAACTCCCAGAGTTTACTCAAACTCATGTCCATCGAGTCAGTGATGCCATCCAACCATCTCATCCTCTGTCGTCCCCTTCTCCTCCTGCTTTCAATCTTTCCCAGCATCAGGGTCTTTTCCAGTGAGTCAGTTCTTCACATCAGGTGGCCAAAGTACTGGAGTTTCAGCTTCAGCATCAGTCCTCCCTATGAATATTCAGGACTGATTTCCTTTAGGATGGACTGGTTGGATCTCCTTGCTGTCCAAGGGACTCTCAAGAGTCTTCTCCAACACCACAGTTCAAAAGCATCAGTTCTTCAGTGCTCACTTTCTTTATAGTCCAACTCTCACATCCATACCTGACCAGTGGAAAAACCATAGCTTTGACTAGATCTTTGTTGGCAAAGTAACATCTCTGCTTTATAATATGCTGTCTAGGTTGGTCATAGCTTTTCTTCCAAGGGGCAAGGGTCTTCATTTCATGGCTGCAGTCACCATCTGCAGTGATTTTGGAGCCAAAAAAAATAAAGTCTCTCACTGTCTCCACGTTTCCCCATCTATTTGCCATGAAGTGGTGGGACTGGATGCCATGATCTTAGTTTTCTGAATGTTGAGCTTTTAGCCAATTTTTTCACTCTCCTCTTTAACTTTCATCAAGAGGCTCTTTAGTTCTTCTTTGCTTTCTGCTATAAGGGTGGTGTCTTCTGCATATCTGAGATTATTGATATTTCTCCCAGCAAACTTGATTCCAGCTTTTGCTTCATCCAGCTTGGCATTTCACATGATGTACACTGCATATAAGTTAATAAACAGCCTTGACATACTCCCTTCCTGATTTGGAACCAGATCTAACAAAGGCTAACAGAGTTTTGCAAGAGAACGCACTGGTCATAGCAAACACCTTCTTCCAACAACACAAGAGAAGACTCTACACATGGACATCACCAGATGGTCAACACCAAAATCAGATTGATTATATTCTTTGCAGCCAAAGATGGAGAAGCTCAATACAGTCAGCAAAAACTAGACCGGGAGCTGACTGTGGCTCGGATCATGAACTCCTTATTGCCAAATTCAGCTTAAATTAAAGAAAGTAGGGAAAGTCACTAGACCATGAAGGTATGACCTAAATCAAATCCCTTATGGTTATACAGTGGAAGTGAGAAACAGATTCAAAGGATTAGATATGATAGACAGAGTGCCTGAAGAACTATGGACGGAGGTTCATGACATTGTACAGGAGGCGGTGATCAAGACCATCCCCAGGAAAAAGAAATGCAAAAGGCAAAATGGTTGTCTGAGGAGACCTTACAAATAGCTGCAGAAAGAAGAGACGCTCAAGGGAAAGGAGAAAAGGAAATCTGAATGCAGAGTTCCAAAGAATAGCAAGGAGAGATGAGAAAGCCTTCCTCGGTGATCGGTGCGAAGGCTGCTTGGCGTCTTCCTACACTGCCCAGTGTCCCCCCGCCCCCACCAACACGCGGTGTGGCCGGTCTTCCAAGTTTTAGCCGCTCTAAGAGGTGCTTCCAATTGTGATGCTGGAGAAGCCTCTAGAGAGTGACTTGGACAGCAGGGAGATGAAACCAGTCCATCCTAGAGGAAATGAGCCCTGAACATTCACCGGAGGGGCTGATGCTGAAGCTGAAGTTCTAATGCTTGGGCTACCAACCTGAGGCAAAGAGCCGACGCATTGGAAAAGACCCTGATGCTGGGAAATAAAGGCAGGAGGAGAAGCTGCGACAGAGGGTGAGATGTTGGACGGCATCACCAACTCAAAGGACATGAATTTCAGCAAACTCTGGGAGATAGTGGAGGACAGGGAAGCCTGGCGTGCTGCAGCTGATGGGGTCACAGAGTCAGACACGACTTGGCGACTGAAGAACAGCAAAAATCGGTGTGCAGCTGTTGTTTTAATTTCCTGGGTGACTAACAGCATTGCTGCCTTGACCACTGGTGCGTCTGGCTTTGTAAAGTCCCGGGTCAGATTTTCTGCCCCTGTGCCCCTTGGGCTGTTGGCCTTTCTGTGACCAGGCTCTCAGCATCCTGAGAGCACAGCTCCTCTATCCCAGCGTGGCCGGGTCTCTCCCGGCCTGTGACTTGCCTTTCTGTGTTCTCAGCAGTGTCTCTCAAAGGGGAGAACTTTTCTGTTTGGGTGAAGTCCAAATTCTCAAGTTTTTTTTTTTTAAATGATTTCTAAGTGTTTAGGAAATGTTACCTATTTCAAAGGTGTGGGGATCTTTCTCCTGTGTTTTCGTCTGGAATGTTCACAGGGAGCAGTTTTTCAGGGAGGTCTCTGTCCCGTCTGAGTTAATGTTTGTGCTTGGTGTGAGGTAGGGGTCAGAGTTCTTTTTTTCCCTCCACAGAGACATCCGGTTGTTTCAGCACCATTTGTTGAAAAGAATTATTCCTTCCCCAATGAACGATCTCGGCACCTTTCTCAAAAGTGAGTGGCCCGTACGACTGTGGGTGGATGTCTGGACTCTGCTCCCTTTACTGCCGTCTCTCCTTATGCGAATCCCACCCTGTCCTGGTGACCGTAGCTTCACAGGAGACGCTGGCGTCGGGCAGCATGAGTCCTTCTTGGCTCTTTTTTCCCTGAAATTGGTTTGCCTCTCCTCTAGTTTTGCCTTTTCATATCAGTGTTAGAATTGCTTTGTTGATTTCCTCAGATTAATTAGGCTGCATTAAATCTACGCTTCAGTTTGGAGGAAACTGATACCTTAGCAACACTGAGTCTCCTGAATCATGTGACCTTTATTTCACATAAATATTCTTCTTTTTCGCTCAGCAACATGCAGTGTTCAGTGTGGGGGTCTTACATGCGTTCTGCTGCCTCTGTCCCACACATGTCATATTTTAATGCCGTCGCACATTTTTCTAACTCGGTTTTATTTCATTAGGGCATTCTAAGGCTCACAGCAGGGTTGAGTGGAGGGTCCAGAGGTTTCCGGCCCAGCTCACGCCCCACGTGCAGCCTCCCCTGGTGAAGCCCACTTTTCAGAGGGGGTTTTGTTACAAGCGCTCCGCTTCTGTTGCACACGGTCGTCACGGGGTCTGGTGTTTCCACCCCTGCTCACTGCTGGTGCTTTTGTACACCCTGTGGGTCTGGACAAGTGTGTGGTCACACATGTCCCTCCTCACAGTGTCCCACAGAGTGATTTAACTGCCATGAACATCCTCTGGGCTCCACCTGGGCAACGCTGTCTGTCCCCACCCCTGGCAACCGCAGACCCTTTTATCGTCGCCATGGTTTTACTTTCCCCGAGTGTCACAGAGTTGGTCACACAGTCAGCAGCCTTTTCAGACTGGCTTCTTGCACTCTGTAATAAGCATTCAAAGTTCTCCCCTGTCTTTCACGGCTTGGTGGCTCATCTCTTTGTAGCCTGAGTACTATGCCATTGTCCGGATGGGTCACAGTGTATCAATCCGTTCACCTGCAGAAGGGCTTCGTGGTTGCTCCCAAGTTTGGGCGCTTATGACAAAGCTGCTGCAAACACTTGTGCACAGGCTTCTGTGCGGATGCACGTCCTCAGCTCCTTTGGCTAAACGTCAAGGAACGCAGTTCTGGACTGATGATATGGTAAGAAGATGGTTACTTTTGTCAGAAACCGTCGGATCGTCTCCCGGAGTGCCGCACCTTCCGCATCCCCCAGCGAGAGGAGAGTCCTCGCTGCTCCGCGCCTCTCTGGCGTCAGTGCTTCGGGGCTTTGACCGTCCTAACAGGTGTGCATGGCGGCGTGTGCCACTTTACACTCTTCTGACGCCATGTGAAGCGGAGCCGCCTCCATACGCCCCTTTGCCACCTGTGTGTCCCCTTTGCTGAGGCGTCTGCTCAGGTGTTTTGCCCGTTGTGTAACCGGGTGTTTTCTTCTTGTTGAGGTTTAAGAGTTCTTTTGTTTATTTGGAGAGCAGTCCTTTATCAGATGTGTCCTTTGCAAACCTTTTCCCGCAGCTGCAGCTTCTTTTCTCAGTTGTTCACCTGGTCGTTAGCAGAGCCGAAGTCTTTAATTTTAATGAAGTCCAGCTTATCAATTCTTTCTTTCTCAGATTGTGCTGTTGGTGCTGTATCTAAAAAGCCGTCACCAAACCTAAGGGCCTTCTCAGCCTGAAGGGGGCGGGCCGAAAGGGCAGGCAGGGGCTGCAGGTCCGTGGAGAACAGAGCCCTGCTGCCATCAGCGGGTCCGCGTGCAGCCCCAGGGCCCTGCAGGAGGGGAGCCCCTCCAGCTCCCGGCTCCCCCCACCCGCATCTCCCACCGACATGCTCGTCCATGGCTTCAGAATCGTCCATCCACCCATGGGTTAGGCCAGGCACACGAAAGCTGTGTGTGTGACTGTGTGTGTGTGTGACTCTGTGTGTGTGTAACTGTGTGTGTGTGTGTCTGTGTGAGTCTGTGTGTGTGAGTCTGCGTGTGTGTGTGACTATGTGTGCGTCTGTGTGTGTGAGTCTGTGTATGTGGGTGCATGTGTGAGTGTATGTGTGAGTCTGTGTGTGTATGAGTGTGTGTGTGTGACTGTGTGTGTGCGTCTGTGTGTGTCTGTGTATTGGGTGCATGTGTGAGTCTGTGTGTGTGTCTGCGTGTGTCTGTGTGTGTGAGTCTGTGTGACTCTGTGTGTGTGGGTGTGTGTGTGTGATTGTGTATGTGAGTCTGTGTCTGTGAGTGTGTGTGTGTCTGTGTGTGTGAGTCTGTGTGTGTGTGAGTCTGTGTATGTGGGTGTGTGTGAGTCTGTGTGTGTGAGTCTGTTTGTGTGTGAGTCTGTGTATGTGGGTGCGTGTGTGAGTGTGTGTGAGTCTGTGTGTGTGAGTGTGTGTGAGTCTGTGTGTGTGAGTGTGTGTGAGTCTGTGTATGTGGGTGCATGTGTGAGTGTGTGTGAGTCTGTGTGTGTGTCTGTGTGTGTGAGTCTGTGTGTGAGTGTGTGTCTGTGTGTGTGTGTCTGTGTGTGTGTCTGTGTGTGTGTCTGTGTGTGTGTGAGTCTGTGTGTGTGTGAGTCTGTGTGTGTGTGTCTGTGTGTGTGTCTGTGTGTGTGTCTGTGTGTGTGAGTCTGTGTGAGTCTGTGTATGTGTGTGAGTCTGTGTGTGTGTGAGTCTGTGTGTGTGTGTGTGTCTGTGTGTGTGAGTCTGTGTGTGTGTGTGTCTGTGAGTCTGTGTGTGAGTGTGTGTCTGTGTGTGTGTGAGTCTGTGTGTGAGTGTGTGTCTGTGTGTGTGTGTGTGTCTGTGAGTCTGTGTGTGAGTGTGTGTGTCTGTGAGTCTGTGTGTGTGTGAGTCTGTGTGTGAGTGTGTGTCTGTGTGTGTGTGTGTGAGTCTGTGTGTGTGTGTGTGTGTGTCTGTGAGTCTGTGTGTGTCTGTGTGTGTGAGTCTGTGTGTGTGTGTGTCTGTGAGTCTGTGTGTGTGTGTGAGTCTGTGTGTGTGTCTGTGTGTGTGAGTCTGTGTGTGTGTGTGAGTCTGTGTGTGTGAGTCTGTGTGTGAGTCTGTGTGTGTGTGTCTGTGAGTCTGTGTGTGTGTGTGAGTCTGTGTGTGTGTGTCTGTGAGTCTGTGTCTGTGTCTGAGTCTGTGTGTGTGTGTCTGTGTCTGTGAGTCTGTGTGTGTGTGTGTGAGTCTGTGTGTGTGTGTGAGTCTGTGTGTGTGTGAGTCTGTGTGTGTGTGAGTCTGTGTGTCTGTGTGTGTGAGTCTGTGTGTGTGTGTGAGTCTGTGTATGTGTGTGAGTCTGTGTCTGTGAGTCTGTGTGTGAGTCTGTGTCTGAGTCTGTGTGTGTGTCTGTGTGTGAGTGTGTGTCTGTGTGTGTGTGTGTCTGTGTCTGTGTGTGTGTGTGTGTGTCTGTGAGTCTGTGTGTGCGGGTCTCCCGTCCTTCCATCCTGAAAAGCCTACAAGCAGTGCTTCCCAGGGTCTCAGTTTGGGGGAGGGTGATGGGCAGACTCCAGGCGCCGCCGTGACCCCCGCTGTCCACTGTCTTGCGTGAGCCTCTCCCGTTGGGTGTGTGTCTGGGGGTTGGCCTGGAGCTGGCCCCACCCTGCCTGACCCCCCACAGATGAAGGGGTGCTGTGGACCCCCGTCCGGGGGCTGTGTCTCTCCAGATACGCCCATCGCAGCTCATGTTTCTGGCAAACCCCGGATGAACCGGGCAGTTTCCAGCCGTGGGGGAGCCCAGCTGGCCCGCTGCGCCTCCTGGGGCTCTGTGGAGAGGGGACAGGATCTCCCCTCTCTGGGGGCTCCATCCTGGCTCCTGGGAGCAGCCCCCTCGCTCGCGGGGTGACTCCGCCCAGGCGAGGGGCGGGGGCAGGAAGCCCCTCCCTAGGCTGGTGCCCGCCCTGTGAGCATGCCAGGCACGGAGGGTCCCTAGGAGCCTGGAGCTCAGGCACCGTCTGGTCCAGGCCTCTAGGTGGGCTGACCGCGGGCCTGTCCCACTTCGGGGAGCTGGCTCTGTGTGCTGGGACGGGAGGGGCGGCCCTGAGCAGTCGAGGGGTCCCTGCTGTGCTGGGACAGGTCTCTGCAGGCTGGTGACGTCCCTGGGGGCCCGGAGTAAGGCGAGATGAGGCGGTGAGTGGCCCTGCCAGCACCGTCTGTGCGAGTCTCCCAGGCCTGTGTTCCCGGATGGGCCTGGAGCCCCCAGGCCCCTCTCCCCTCAGGAGGCACCTGGGGTCCCCGCACCTTGACTTTGTGCTGAGGCCCAGGAGGCTGGTCTCAGAAGGCACTTCGCTGTCTCTGGGAGAGCTGAGTGGGACTCAGACCCTCTGCCAGGGTTCCGGTGTTGATGGCCAACTGGGGGGTGTGGGCGGCCCGGCCGGCCTTTCTCCACTGAGCTCACTCTGGTGGGTGTTTCCAGAAGCGCCAGCACGCACACGTGATTGCCGTCCCCGTCCCCTGAGGCCCAGGACAAGCCCTGAGAACACCTCATTCCCCGACTACAAGCCACGACTAAGATCGGCTTCAAAAAACATGAACTGGGCCACGCGTCGGGGGTGGGGTCCGATCCCACAGAGCCCGGGGCCGTCAGCACGCCCCCGAGGCTCAGACTGTGGCCAGCGCACCTGAGCGTCTGACTCTGCATCAAAGTGTTTGTGTGAAGCTCAGCAGAGGTTTCTGAGGAACAGGAATGCCAACAGCCGCCCGCCCCGCCGACCTGCCCGCGGTGCCTCGATGTAGCTCAGCCACTGCACCCCAGGCCTGGCCCTTCAGCTGCAGCCACGTGGTCGAGTGAGGGCGCACACCATCCCCAGCCCTGCACCCCCCAGCCCCCGCCAGCCCCCGCACTGAGCTCCGACCCTGGCTGTCTCCTCCAGGCCCCCCTCCCCTACCCCCCTCACCCCTTCTGGTCACTGTCCGGACCTGGGGCTGCCTTCTCGCCCTCCCCTGCCCACTTTCCAGGCCCCCTGAGGAAGAGAACCACTGGCCGTGGCCCTCACCCGGCCTGCTCCCTTCTCCCCACACCCAGGACCCCGAACAGGTTCCTGACGCCCGGAGCCGGGGGTGGACGCAGGCCAGGCGCCAGGCGTAAGAAAGCCAGGTCAGTCTTGGTGGGAGTGGAGCCCCTGGAGGGATGGCCAACACTGTCAGGGGCCCAGGTCCGCCCACAGGGCCCGGCCCCGCAGGCTCCAGGAGCGGGGTCCCAGGTGAGGGGCCCTGTGCGGCCGTGCTCACAGACTGGGAAGGACTGGGAGTCTCTAGGCTCCTCCCGTCCCCGCCCGAGCGTCCCTGGCCCTGTGGGGTCACGGCAGAGCACGCGCCACCTCGCAGAGAAGGGCATCTGTCTTCCCAGGGAGTCACCTCCAGCAATGCCTGGAGGTGAGGCAGTGAGGGCCGCCAGCTGCCCATGCGCCCACCGCCGGCTCAGGCTGCGGCCTTGCTCTGGGTTTCCCTGCTGCAGTGCAGGCCTGGAGTCTTTGAACCACCCAGTGTGGATTTTACGTTGGCAGGTGCTGGATATTTTTGTGATCCGGTGCATGTTCTGGGTTTTGTTCTAGGATTCTGTTAAATTTCTTAATCCTTGTGGATCTGGCTTCTTAAGATTTGTGTGGAGGGACCAGGGTTGTGTTTTTTCCAAGGTCCCTATTTTCCACCAGGGAACCCTTCCAAGGATCTACCCAGGGCCCAGGGGTCGCGAGGTTCTCTAATCCAGCAGGAGGGAGCCTCCCTCTAAGCTTCTCTCTGGCCCATCCCCAACCTCGGTGGTCTCCGCACACACGTGCTGGTCAGGATCCAGGAGGATGCACGTGGAACCCCGGAAACCCTCCTGGCTCCTCTCCTTGTGCAGACACAAGCGATTCTCGGTCACAGGGGTCAGGCCGGACGGCCCACCCCCAGAGTCTCCCCCCTCAACCCTTCCTACCCGGCCCGCAGACGGGGACCCAGCCGGGCAGACCGTAATCAGGATGGATTGTTCGCAATCATGCAGCTGTGGGTAAGTTTCCCAAAATAAGGGCCTGAGGAGAGAGATTGGCAACTTAGCCCTCGGCACCAGAGAACTGGGAAGAATGGAAAAACCCGGCAGGGTCGAGGGGGCGGAGCCTCTCGCCTAGACGCTGCCCTTGAGCTGCGCTACCCTGGGGACACTCTGGTCCCACTGACCACCCTCACCTGGACTTCCCAGCGCGCATAGGGCTGCGCTAGCCTCTGCTCTGACCCTCAGGTGTCCAGCCCCCGCAGCTGCTGAGGCTCTGTCCTCTCAACCCTGATCGGACGACCCCGGCCTGGACAGCGCGTCCCCGAGACCCCATCCCGAGGGCCATGGTCTACCAGGCGTTGGGACCGAGCCCAGGACGGCTGCCACCTGAGAACACTTTCTCCGCAGAGAGAACTCTCCACGGTGATGTGGAGGAAGGGGGGCCCCGGGGCTGCGATGCGAGGGTGTCACGAGTGGTGGGGACCCCCACTTTGGAGCAGCCAACTCAGCGTCAGGCCAGGCCTCCCTGAGGCTCCAGAGGAGCCAGAGGGAAGTCATGCCTTTGCGCTCAGGTCGGGCCCCAGAGCGGAAGCCCCGGTCTGCACGCAGCCTGAGCCCCTCCATGGGCTGGACGGGGCTGGGCAGCTCCTCCAAGCCCGGCCTCTCAGAGGTAAGCGATGACCCTGGGCCCTGTCTGGACACAGCCTGAGCCCCTCAACGGGCTGGGCATGAGCAGGCAGCTGTGAGCCCAGTGCGGCCAACACCCTGGACCTGATGGGGCTCCTTGCCGGGTGGGCACTGAGGGGGCCCTGCCTTCGGGGGACACTCTGACTTTGAGGTGGACACTCTGCCCCTCTCCTCAGACTCAGTTCTGCCAGCATCCACCCATGATCCTGGGCTGTGCTTGTCCGTGGCCTCTGGTCTGGGCAGTGGGTCCCTGCTCGTGGGGCCCGGGACGTGGTTCTAGGCAGAAATCACATCTTCAAACCCACATCCCTGGACAACTCCTGTGTGCACGCCAGGCCCGGTGTGCACGGGGCCCCCACACCTCATCTCCCAGGCTCGGCATGGAGTCGGGGTGGGGGGCGCCAACCTCACCAATACCAGTCAGTGCCCGTCTTTCCACATTTCCCAATCACTGTGGTTTTGACCCAATTTAGTGACCGACGATGCTGGGCACCTTTAGGGCATGTGTTGGCCATCTCCGTACCTTCTCTGATGCAACATGTATTCAAACATTTTGCTTACTTTCTATTTGGGTTGTTACTGAGTTATAGGAGCTCTTTATACATTCTGGATACAAGTTCTTCACCAGATCCATGATTTCAACGATGTCCTTCACCCTGTGCTTTTCATTTTTACGTCTTTTGAAATCCAGTCTTTTGATTTTTTTAAATTGTTGTGCTTTCTGTGTTGTATGCAAAAAATCTTTGTCTAACCCAAGGTCGCGAGGTCTTACTCCTGTGTTCTTGTGGAGAGTTTTATACTTTTAGTTTTTCATTTAGGTCTTTGATTCATTTTGATCAAATGCGTCTTTTTTTTAAATCCTCCTTCCCGCCCGTGGGTGCTGACTTCCCAGCATCGTCACGTGTGGAGAAGGCTGACCTCTCCCCAGTGAGTTCTGCCTGTGCCTTTGCGGGAAGTCAGCTGACGGTGAGCGTGAGGGTTTATTTCTGGACTCTGGACTCTGTCCCACTGCTCCGTGCTCTGTCCTTGTGCCGAGCCAGGCTTGACGGCTGTGGCCTCGCAGTCCATTTCTAAACTTACTTTGTTCTTCTTCGAGATTGCTTGTCCTCTCCGAGGCCTTTGCTGTCCACACAGCAGGTCCCGGTTTCAGCCTCTGCAGCTGTTTCCGGCTCTCGATGTCAGAACCTTCCTGAGCCTCTCACCGTCCCCCACCTGAGCCCGCTCAGGGTCTGGGGGTCCAGGGCTGCGATGCTCAGGGTGTTGGCCCCGTGGTGGCTGAGTGGTCACAGGGAAAGGGGCTTCTGCAGGTCAGCAGGCTGGGCTCTGGCTGTGTGCTCGGGGCTCGGTCATGGTGTCTGATGCCCCCCAGCGAGGGCCCTCGGAGAGCTGAACTTCCAGAGAGTTGGGCCACCCAGGTAAGTGGCCAAGGGGCATGCCTGGGTCATCTCACGGAAGGGCTGGGCAGGACAGGTGGACTTGAATTTTCTCCGTAAACAGCCTCAAACCACATGCCGCATGGAAGCCTCTGTGTGTGTTAAGTTGGTTCAGTCCTATCTGACTCCTTTACAGCCCCATGGATTGTAGCCCACCAGGCTCCTCCGTCTATGGGATTCTCCAGGCGAGAACACTGGGGTGGGTTGCCGTGCCCTCCTCCAGGGGATCTTCCCCACCCAGGGATGGAGCCCGCGTCGCTTATGTCTCTGGCACTGGCCGGCGGGCTCTTTACCACTAGTGCCCCCTGGCCTCCCCTTCCAGACTGAGGCCAGCTGGGACTTGCCCCCCAGACAGAGCAACGTCCCTGCCTAGAGCCCTGGGCCAGGACCCGAGCGACGGCAGAGCGGAGCGACAGCCAGGCCCAGGGCAAGGACCCGAGCTCAGGCCCAAACGTCCTGGGCCCTCAGGGATGCAAGTGGACGCGCCCTCATCAAAGCAGCCTGTGAGAGGGCGTGCCTGCCACCAGCCGCTAACCCTCCAAACTGAAGCCATGGGCGTGCGTCCAGCCTGGCTTGACGAGCGTGTCCAGGCTGATTTATGGAAAGGAATTTCCCCACAGTACTAAAGACATATGAAGATACTTTACCCAACCTGTCCATGGTTTTAAAGGCTTCGGTGTGTCTCGTGGATGAACCTCCAGTCTCAAGCCCTGAGATGGGTGGTGGGTGTTCCAGTGTCTCCCTGGGGAGGGGCCCCCTCGATCACTCCTCTCGTCTCCAGCGATCTCAGGAGTAGCTGGATCAGCCTGGGTACCCCGGGCCTTGCTGGGATTCCCAGGGCTGCAGCATCTGTGAGGACCAGGGCTGTTGGAATTGCGTAGCAGCTGCGTTCCTGCTGACATCCTCCCCAGGGCTGGACCATCACCGGCAGGAGTAACAGAGGTTCTCCTGGAAGGGAGCAGGGTGCTGGATGGACTCCGCCTCTCCTTTATTTCTGCTTTATTTGTGGTTTTCTCTAAATTCCCATTTTGTATACTTTACTTTCAAAACACTTTAAGGGAGGTTTATAAAGGATCGTTTTTGCCTTGGAGAGAAAACAAAGCAACCTCCTGTTAAAAAGTGCCAATAAAACAGATGTCTGGCTGAACGCTGAGGATTTTCTGTGGCTAATGGATTTTAACAGCCTAGATGTAGGAAGCATTTTTGACAATTAGGTCTAAACTATTTATATGTGAAAAGCTGCCATGACAACCTGGACGCTTCCCAGAGCTGGCGGGTGAGGGAGGCAGCCGGGCTGATGTGCACGCGTTCCCCCTCCCCGCCAGGCACACGTACCCTCCCTGGAGCCAGGACCCCCAGCTCTGCCTGTACCCAAGTTCAGCAGCAGTGTCCTGAGGCCCCCAGACAGCCGGTGGGAGGGCTCTGGCCCCCGTCCTGGGGTGGATGGACAGGCCACCCTTCCCCTGAGGCCCAGTCCATGGGTGGATGGATAGGGCGCCCCAGCCCTGAGCCCCAGGTGCTGCGAGAGCCCCCAGGGTGCTGGCGCCTGCCCTTCACCTTCACCCTGGGAGGGGCACAGTCCACTGGGTAGCCTGACCCAAACCCCTCGGGGGCCCACAACCCCCAGAGCCGGTCCTGCCCGCGGGGGCCCCAGAGGTAGCCTCTGCTGTCAGCTGTGTCTGGAGCTCAGGGGCGCCTCCCCCAACGCTTGGCCTTCGCACCCAGAGTCGGGGTGGGGTGGCTCCCACCAGCAAGGGGGTCACCAGCCTCTGACTGGCCCCGGGGTTCCTGGCGCCAGCAGCCCCCAGGCAGGGGCAGCAGCCTGGAGGGGGCGGGGGTGCCCTGTGGGCCGTCCCCTGTCACCTCTGCCGAGGTTGTCACCATGGTTACCTCGACCAAGTTCCCTCACCTTTCCTGCAAGGCTTTCTCTCAAGAAAGTGAATTATTTAGTAAACTAGAATTTTTCCATGCTCTGTTGAGTTTCATGCCCTCCCAGGGGTGAACCCTGAGGTTTCCTGTAAAACCCACCCCATGAGCCAGCAGGAAGCACCCACGTGGCTGCAGGGGGGTGCCGACCGCCCTGGTGTGAATGCCACCGAGGTCTCGACAGGATAGCGGCCAGAAGATCGCCCGCGGCTCGGGCCAGGCCTGCCCGGTGTCCTCGGACCTGCCAAGCCCTCTGCCTGGATGGGAAACGAGCCGGCTGGGCCAGGATGGAGCAGAGGCTGCCCCCACCCGCACGGTCCCCCGCCCTCCTGGCCTTCTTGTCTGGACATTTAAAGCTGAGACCGTGTCGACAGGAGGGCTTGCGGCTCAGCTTCCTAGTGCATATTCGTCCGTCCCAGCGGCTGTAACAAACACCCGGGTCTCTGCACAGTTCACTTCTCACTCACATTCCGCCCAGGCCAGTCGAGGGGCCTCGCCTCAGCAGTCACACAGGGGCCAGGCTTCGGCTGTGTATTGGCGCACACGCGTGCACACGGGCCAGGCCCGCCCTCCGGCGTGGCGGACCACGGTCACCCAGGCGGAGCCCGGGCCTGCGCCCCAGTCCCGCTGCCCCCAGGCCCGCTGCGCCCCAGCCCCGCTGCCCCCAGGCCCGTGTCGTGTTGCTGACACTGGCTTGCTGTGTTTAAAGAGATCCCACAGCTTACAGAAGCAGGGGGCGCCTCTGCACATGCAGCCGGGGGCCTCAGAGTGGCCTGGGTCCCACCCAGGGGACCTCCCCACACGGCAGCTCCCCCATCCCGGAGGGCTCTGTGAGTGCCTCCCCGCCCTCCTCCCCCCCCCTCCTCCCCCTTCCTCCCCGACTCCTCACCCCACCCGTCCCCCGCCCTTCTCCCCCTCCCCTGTCCTCCTCACCCGCCTCAGGCAGAGCGACCAGAAGGAGTGGAGGGGAGAGCAGAGACCCGGAGCCCCCTGCTCCCACCCTGTGAATCATCCAGAGGAACGTGCGGACTCAGAGGACCGTGAAGCCTGAGGGAGAGAAGCGAGCGGGGAGGATGAAAGGCAGCCCCTGTAGAGACGCTCGGAGCAGAACAACACGTTTCTGTGAGAAGTCCTGCTGCCGTCAGATTGTTCTCTTCCGACATAGGAAACGTCCTTGTGTCTGAAGCACGGGTACTTTTTAAAATCTGGGCTTTTATATTTAATGAAAATAATGCACCCTCCAGTCAGTGCTGCAGCCGCTGCTGAAACGTGACCGTTTTCTATTCTTAGTGGACTCTGGTCACCCGGCCAGCAGCCGCCCCAACTGTCGAGTCTCGGTGCCCTGGAGCCCTCGAGTGTAGCTGGAGGCGCCCCGGGCGTCCCGCCGTGGCCTCCTGACCCGGCAGCGCTCACTGCGGAGGTCAGTTCTTGGTGACGGTGGGGTCAGGTCCCCAGGACTGCGTTTCTGGACACCCGGATGGCGGAAGCACACGCTGGCACGTCAGGATGAGGTATGCGGCTGCCGTGCCTGGGACCGTCTCTGCCCATGAAGCCGGGGGCCATCTGAGGGGGCATCTCATCATACCCAGAAGCCCGCAGATGCCCCGACCATGCACGGAAGGGGCCGCGATGGGGCCCAGGAGCCACAAGCTCGCTGGCGTCTCCCTCTGGGCCTGGACACCTGGACGGCACACGTCGGGACTGCCAGGCTCCTGCGGCCGGGAAAACATCGGACCGGAACAGAGTCACTGTGAAAACCTCCACCGGCCCTCCTCCGGCTCCACCCCCGCCCCCGCCCTCCACCCTTCCTGCTCAGAGGGTGCGCACGGAAACATCCTGAAACGGGCGCCAAACTGAAACAGTCTCCCCGCCGACTCCAGACTGAGAAGCCGGAGGGCCTTCCTCTGCCTCACGTGGACACAGCACGGATGTCAGCGGGGGCGGGCAGTGCGGCCAGCGTGTCTTTTCTCAGGGACCTGGCGGTCAGCGCCCTGGACGCTAGGAGGAGACAGGTCACGGTGACTCTAGGAGGAGCCCTCGGCCTGAACTGGGCACTGCTCCCCCTCTGGTCGCTGCAGGTCCCGGAGACCGTGGGCCAGTCGTTGCGGGCAGACTCCAGGCTGCAGCCACGTCCTGAGTTGCCCACTCTCGGCTCAGCGCTGGGGCCCCTGCCCACCTGATGCCGCCTTGTGGACACCTCTTAGTCCCAGAGAACCGTCTCCGTGAGGCTCCCTCAGGGGGAGGCTCTCATCTCAGGGGAGACCCAGAGGCCGCTGCCGTCTCCCAGACCAGGCAACCTGTGCTCCGTGTGCCCTGGCCGCCTTTGTGGGGAGGGAAGGGGCAGGTTCCTCGCGGCCCCTCCCCAGGGCCCGGAGACCACACCTCTGGCCACATGGATCTTAAAGACCCAGGAGCGCGTGTCCACACAGACAGTGTGCTAACTCAGCGAGGGAGCTTCTTTGCTGTGTGTTTTCAGCAAAGAGCCGCAAGGAGTGACCAAGGGGCTGGAACCCAGTGTCCATACCTCAGCGCTGCCCACAGAGCGTCTGGGCAGGGGCTGGGCTCATCCGCACACACAGGCGGCGACAGAAGGCCAAGTGGCCGTCGAATCTGAATTTCAGATGAACAAGAATCACTTTTTTTAGTTCGTCCATTGTGGTATTTGGGACATTCTCATACCAAAATAATGTTTATCTGAAATTCAAATTCTACCGGGCATCCTCCTCTTGGTTGCTAAATCTGGCAGCTGTTGGCCACAGTTCAAGGAGGCAGGAGGCAGGTGAACCTGGGCAGCTGCCCCGTGTTTGTAGAAACAAAACCAGAGAATGGAGACTGGGTCATAGTCTGAGGGCCCAGGACCCGGCTCAGACCAGTGCACAGTCACAGGTCGGGGCCGGGGGCCCGGTGACAAGGAGCAGAGGGTCCTCTGTCGGCTCCGGCCCAGAGCCAGGATGGAAAACGTCATTCCTCCTGCAGTGGACGGAGGGACAGCATCGTGGTTCCGCATGAGCTGCTCGGGGGCCACGGCTGCAGAAGAGCTTCTGAGAAAGCGTCACCCCCGCCCCCCGCACTGTCACCCCCACCCCCCGCCCCCTGCACCGTCACCCCCGCACCCTGCCCCGTCACCCCTGCCCCCCTGCCCCCTGCCCCGTCACCCCCACCCCCTGCCCCGTCACCCCTGTCCTGTCACCCCGCCCCTCTGCAGCATGACAGGTCCGGGAACAGCTCATGCCCCCTCCACCCACCCCCCGGGACGTTTGCGATGAGACTGTGAGAAGCCCTTCGGGTTGGGGCCTGGGCACCTGTGACAATCCGCTGTAAAGACGGTCAGAGCAAGCTGGTGGGGTGGTCCTGGGCCCTCTGTCCTCCCTGGATCAGGAGGGGAGAGGCCGTCCTGCCTAGCAAGGAGCTGGGGCTCTGGCCGAGGCTGTCTCCGCAGGCCGGACTCCAGCGCACCTGGCAGTCTTCTGCTCCCGCCGCCTTTGGGAAGCGTGTGCGTCCGTCCTGCATTTCAGTGTTTCACCACCGCCTCTCCAGGCGATGTGCTCACCCAGCGCCCCCACCCCGTCCTGCTGCTCCGGGGGGAGGGGGGCCTGGGCTCTCAGCCCCCTGAGGAGGCCCCTCCTAGCCTGCTCTCTGGAACCTTTGTGGTCTGAGAGGCACAACCCATTGACCCCGAGGCCTCCGCACACACTAGGGTGCTGCTCGTCTCAGGTCTGGTCTGATGGCAGTGAGATCGTGAGCACAGAGCTCGTCTTTCCCGGAGGCTTGTGTCTGAGCACTGTAGAGACAGCCTCGTGGCCGGCTCTCCCCCAGCAGATGCTGTGAAGTCCGCGCAGTTTTCAGGTCTCCCTTGAGGGTCCCCACTGGGCGGTGGAGGAGCTGACCCGGGTCCCAGGACGTGATTCTCAGGACCCACCCAGGGAGAGGCGATGCCCCAGGGGACAGGAGCAGACCCATGAGCCCGGGGGGGTGTCCTGTGCAGTGAGGGGTGAGGGGGGTGAGGGGTGAGGGGGACCCACGAGAGGAGCGGCCGGGGACGGAGCACCAACGCTGACCTGTGAGGTCTTCATGGCAGGTTTCAGTTCAGAATCAAGGACACTGTGGAGCCCTGAGGACCGTGGACTCTGGAGGGGAGGGTCCTCCTGGGGGCTTGGGTGGCCAGATGGAAGCAGGCTTGGGGGCCTGGCCCTGGGGGTGCTGGTCACAGGCCCAGCACTCAGCCCTGCAGGACGGGGAAGTGCTGCGTCCTCACCAGGCTCCTACCTGCCCTGTGTGGGTCTCCCGGACAGCGCAGTCACCAGGCCGAGGAGGTGATCCCCAAGGCCCCAGGCAGGGCTGCCAGTTCTGGCCAACCCCCTCCCAGTACCTGGCACCATCGCAGGCGACGGCAGCCACTTCCGTGCCTGAACGCCACTTGGGAGTTACCACGCAGGACCCCTCACCCCCCATGACAGCCTGTCACCCGGGGTGTCCCCCCCTGCCCCGACCTGGAGCAGCGCCTCCCAGCGGGGTCCCCTCAGGAGAGCCAAGCTCTGTGCCCGGGGGCCCGCATGGCCCTGCTGCTCCCCTGCAGCCACACGCGGTTGACGGACTCAACCGGGTGAGGCCCCAAGTCCCTGGGAGATCCTGTCTGCTCCAAATGTCAGAGACAAGTGGGCCTTCACAGGGCACGGGATACAGGCACCTGCACTGCACACACTCATACATGTGCACACGCACACGTGCCGACGCCCCCATGCACATGCACGCACACCTTGGTGCACACGTGCACACACTCATACTCAGTCACGTGCACACCCATGTACACACCCTCCCCGGGAGTCCTCTGGACTCGTTTGCTACCAGTGCCAACCCTCCTAGCTGAAGTTTCTCAGCTGAAACCTTGGGGCAGCTCATCCCAGAGTCTGCTCATCCAGCGGCCGGCGCCAGAGGGCAGACAAGCAGGTGAGCAGGGAGGGGGCCCCGCGGGGGGTGTCCGGCATTGTCCCCGGGACTCTCCTGTGGCAGCTCCTGTATGGGGAGAAAAGAATTTCTTGACCTGGTCAACACTCTTCCCTGCTGCAGCCCAGACTGCTGATCTGATTTTTAATTCTATGGTTTTATCCAGGGTGGGATTTTTTTAATGAAAGGATTTTCTACCCTTAAAAAGTATCATTTTGCTTTTATAAAGTCTGCAGAGGAGCCCTGTGATTCCTTTTTTGTTCAGCACATTGTATTGAGCCAGGAGGCTGGAGCTTCGTTCTGACAGTTTAATGTCTAAAGACAGCTGAGGCTGCCCCAGCAAGATGCTCTTTCTGAACAAATGAAAAGATACATCTTTACAGATTGAGATAAAAAGTGATGCTGTTTTGAGTCTGAAACGTTTTCTCTTTTCATGTTGTGTAAATGTGCGCCATCCCCCAACCCCAATCCTCCCCTCGTCGTCCAGGCTCCAAAGCTCGGGTCTGAATGCGGTCAGGCAGGCGGCCAGCCAGGACCCTCCACTGGCCGAGGAACTGACCGCACACTCTGCCAGGACAGGGTGCTGGGCGGGGACAGGCTGCGGAGGGGGCCAGGGAGGCTGCAGGAGCTCACCTGCCTCCCGGTGATCCAAGAGGAAGCAGGCCCGCCCACAGCTGGCGCAGGGCGCGGGCTCAACGCGGGGATGCTGAGCGAGCTGGATGGGTCCTTGGACACAGGTGAGGACACCAGGGGGCGCCTGCCACACGGGCGCGGAGGACGGGCCACGGGCGCGGAGGACAGGCCACGGGCGCGGGACCACCGCAGCTGAGGCTGCGGAGCAGGGGCGGGGCTGGAGCTGGGCCCTGTCCCGGTCGGCCCTGCTCAGGCTGCCGCACAGCGGTTCTCTCCCGCCCAGACCATGCCTCACTCATCCACCCAGATTTAGGTTCTGATGCTCTTCGGATGCGTCCACATGACGACACAGCCATGAACAGAAACGATTCTGGAGGGAACACTGACCCAGATGCCCCCAGGAGCCAAGACCCATCTCTGGTGTGGGCTCTGCGGGGGCAGCCTGGACGGAGGGTGGGGCATCATCCTTCCCTCGTCATGGTGGCTGCGGGTCCACGGGGTCCACTGGCTCTTGAGATCAACCCTGTGAGCACCACCCGGAAAATGTCCACCTGCTCCAAATCCCTCTCTGCACCGGGAGATGGTTCTGACGCTTGGACGTGCACAGGCTGACACCTGGCTGACCTCGGTTCACACCTGGCTCACACCCAGTTCACACGTGCTGATGCCTGGCCGACCTTGGTTCACGCCTGGCTTACACCCCGTTCACACTTGGCTCATCTTAGCTCATGCCTGGCTCATACCTGATTCACTCTTGGCTCATCTTGGCTCACCCATGGCTCACTCCTGGCTCACACCTTGCTTGCACTACACTCATACCTGGTTCATCTTGGCCCACACCTGGCTCACGCCTGGCTCACACCTTGCTTGCACTGCACTAATACCTGGCTCATCTTGGCCCACACCTGGCTCACGCCTGGCTCCAAGGCCAGGAACAGTGTCCTAAGGGAAGGCTCGCTTTGTCCCCATCAGGCTGCAGAGGTACTTATGGCCCCCACACCAGGCCTGCACCATCCCGTGAATTAGGAGCATTTCTCAGTTAACATGTTTCTCTGTAGCCCTTCAAAGGTAGCGTCAGTGAGCCTGGAAGCTTCTGGATCATGTATGCCGATCAAGGAGAGTGTGGATGGACATTTAAACTCCTCTCGAATTCTGGTTCTAAACACCACAGCTGTGGGTGCAGAGCTGAGAGCAGGAATGGGCTCAAACCACCGCTACAGAAGTGAGTTTTGAATTATTGTCTATTAAATCCAGACACTTGATTGTCACTTGGGTGACCTTGGGCTTCTGGCAGCTAAAAATATCTGGACTCTGAGCTTGAGAATGATTTCTGTGAACAATCCATTAGGCCGTCAGCTCTGAGTATGGGGTTGGGGAGTTCCTCTCCTCCCAATTCCCACTGGCGTCTAATCAAATAATCAGGCATCGTCAGAAGACTGGCTCCCCTCCCCCGAGTCATGGGGACAATGTCATTTTGGAGGAATCCGCTGAAGTTCGGGGCTGCTTGGAAAGAAATTTGCCAAAGGCTGTCACCTCGAGGGCCAAAGGCAGGTCACATGGACACTTCAGGATGAGTCTCAAAATCCTGCTTCCTCTGCAGGACAGACATGTCCCACAGGGCCCCCATCAGGACTGCTCTCAAGGGCGTCCGGCCACGTGGACCTTGACAGGAATAGCACCGGGTAGCCAGTCCCGACCTCGCCAGGCACCAGAGCTGTGCCCCCCGCTCCCGACTCGTCAGGGCTTAAGGACGGGCCCTGTTAGCAACACTGCTTCACAGGACGGCCAACGCCGCCTTGCAGCGCAGAAATCGCGTTAGCGCGCATGCTCCCGAGCCAGGCCCAGCAGCCTGACCCCAGCCAGGCCCCCAGCCCCTCTCTGCCCCTGACCAGGCAGGGCCAGGACATAGGGGCCGGGCAGGGGAGCCTCTGAGTTTCTTGAAGATGCTGTGCTTCCCAGGGCAGTCTGAGCAACACAGGGCGCATCTCCGAACAAGGTGCTGCACAGCCCGGGCCACAGGGGGCCCGCCTGGGCCTGGTGAATAATGAAGCTTCCTCAATAAAACATGCGAGTCAGATGGACCCGCAGACCAGCCTTGCTTCTTCTCTGCAGTGAGAATGCGGAGCTGTGCGCTGTGTGGCCTGTTGCGGGTCAGGCAATGGACGCAGAGGCAGCGCTTGGTCTGGCGCCAGCCTCCCCTTGCCTCTGCCCTGCAGGCTGCAGGCTGGCCGGACCCCTGGGCACTTGCCCAGCCCTGAGCTGGCACAGAGCCGGCGGAGCACAGGGGTGGCACAGGGCTGGGGGTCGCTTCTCGAGGACACGCGGGGTTGCAGCCGCCCACACTGAGGGTTCTCATGGAGATGTGGGGGCCCCTGCCCCCGCTCCCCAGTGGGTCACCCAGAGAGTCCCTCACCTCTCGCCTGCGGCTTCCAACACCCCAGTTCCTATACCAGAGCCCACAAGCTTCCTCCAAGGCTGCTGTCAGGCCCGTGTGCAGCCGTCCCCCGGATCAGCAGCCCCCCAGGCCCGAGTGCTGGGGCGTCTGTAGGTGGTTGCCATGGAGATGGCACCCCCAGCCCCAGACGCAGCCCCAGCGATGGGCAGGCCAGGCCACGCGGACAGAGGCAGCCAAGGCTGGACTCTGGAGCCCGTGGTTCCAATGCCAGCACGTCTCCCTGGGGTCCCTGTCCCTCACCCAGCCCCCAGGCTCAGGCACTGATGTTCTAGCTGAAATACAATTCTGAAGCCCAGCACCTGAATGGCAGCGAGAGCCAGGCGCCCGCACGCGAGCCCAGGGGCCAGCCAGGACTCACCTTGGCTTCAACGCCAAACGGTTTGTTCCAGATGCTGCAGCCCCTCACGGAGGCCAAGGACGTGCTGTCACCATGTGGCCGTCAACAGGAGAGGAGGGTCTGGCCCTCGTCACAGACCCTGCCTTGGGGCCGCTTCGGCCCATGGCGCCTGTGGACACTCCCTGCGTCCTCTGGCTGCCGAAGGCCCTACGTCTGGACCACGAGACCACGAGGCCCTCGCCCAGAAGCCACTGCTGAGGGCACGTCTGCGGGCCGGCCCATGGTCAGGATTCCCGAGGTCTGCCGCCCCAGCAGGTGGGGGCAGACGGGGCGAGCATGGAGTGTGGAGACAGGAGGCAAGGTCCCGTCCCCCCAGCGCGGCATGAGTTAGACGCTGGGAGGCTAACGGCCGGGGTCCTCCATACCCACTGCCTCCTTTGAGAGGCCCCAGCTCCTGGGTGCTGAGACTCAGGGCCTCTGAGGATGGGGCTTGGATGGGCTCCTGTGTGCGCACATCTGGCAGCCTCCCCCTCCTGGGACGAGGTCACTCATGCACTCAGCTCCTGGGAATGAAGAGCCTCGCCCGGCCTGCCCTCCCCGGGTCAGTTCCAGCAGCAGGAAGTCGGGGTCCAGGGCTCAGACAAGAGACGAGAGCAGGGCTGTGGCCCCCCATCAGCACCCCGCGCCCCCGGTGATGCCCCCCAGGCCTACCCTCTTCACTGCCTGAGACGCAGCCCCAGCTGGGATGCAGCCCATGGGCCCTCCCCGCCTCCCCACCTCGCAGGTAAAGCAGCGATGGGAACTCGGAAGCCAAGGGTGAAGGACGGGGGGCCAGGAGCCCAGCGCACAGGGTCTCAGAACAAGTGGGAGGCTGGGGTGGTCCAAGGAGTGCTGTCCCAGGCTCTGCACACTCAGCGTTTCTCCTCAGGGCAGTTGGTCTCACCCTGTGTGTGCACGCTCACTCACTCAGTCGTGTCTGACTCTTTGTGACCCTGTGGACGGTAGCCCACCAGGCTCCTCTGTCCATGGGATTCTCCAGGCGAGACATTGGAGCGGGTTTACACACCCTCCTCCAGGGAATCTCCCCGACCCAGGGATCTAACCCCGGTGTCCTGCACTGCACGCGGATTCTTTACCACTGAGCCACCGAGGAAGAACCGGTCTCACCTTGGCTTCTTGTTGAAATCGCCGTTGGCTGTGAAAGTTGCTGGTAAAGCCCCTGCCCCTCAGGCCCGGAAAGCAAGGCTCTGGGGGCTCAGCCGGAGCGCCGGTGGTCCCCGTGGCTCCCAGGGTGGGATGGGGATCCTGGGGACCCTGGAAACACCTCCAATAGGAAACTCGCTTTTGTCTCATGCATGGCTCCATCAGGTTCACTTCAACGGACTTTGGCGAGTTTCAAGTAAAAGTGATCAAGAATGTTTTATTACAATACCACATGCATATTAGCCCAATTATCAAAATGCGACTCTATCTTTCAGCTATAAATATGTGCAGAGGAGTCTGCACTGACTGTTGGATTTGGGGGTAGGTTTTTACTTTCTGGGCTTCCCTGATGGCTCAGTGGGTAAAGAATCTGCCTGCCATGCAGGAGACACAGGAGATGCGAGTTTGATCCCTGGGTCAGGAAGATTCCTTAGAGGAGGACACAGCAACCCACTCCCAGTATTCTTCCTGGGAAATCCTATGGAAAGGCCATGGACTGAGGAACCTGGTGGGCTACAGTCCAAAGGGTGGGAACGAGTCAGACACAGCTGAGCGACTGGCCAGCGCTGCTTCTACTCTCTCGGTGGTTTTCTGTGCAGCTTGATTTGTTTCTGAATAAGGAACGAATCATAGTTTACAAAAACACCTAAATCATTATACTAAAAAATACTACGGAACAAGATGATCAAGAAAAGCAGAGCAAATGTCCTGCGGATAAAACCCTGTGGTCAGGTGAGGGGGATGAGGCTGTGCCATCCCTGGGGGAGTGGGTGCAGCTGAGGGGTCCTCACCTCATCACCCCGGGCCCTGAGCAGCCCAGCCCCTTCCTCCCCCAGAAAGAAGGCAACTGCTGACACCTGCCTTCCCCTCACAGGGTTTTTTCCTTTTTTCAAACTCAAATGAGATGCTGATGTTTGTAAAAGAGATGCAGAGAGCGTAAACAGCTGTCGGATATTCCTGGAAGCTCAGCGGCAGCCAGTCAATTCTCCCTGAAGTGAACACATTAAGTCAACACACCTTGAAGTTCACGGGGAAGGACACCCAACCAGCGCCCAAGGAGGCTTTACAAATTATTTAGGATGTACATTTTTAACAGACTAAACACATTTCTGTTTTGTAGAGAGAACTTACTGTTTTAAGAAGCACATTAAATTTTTTTTTTAATGGAGATGAAGTAGGGAAAGTCTTCCGCCCCAACTAAGGGGGGCTTTAAGATTTAAGCGTTTCAAATAAAGCTAATAAATCTTTAATCAGTTTAGTTTCAAGTAAATGCAGTTTCAAAGTATTTTAGGAAAACCTTTTATGATAAACTTTCTGTTTCTGCCGATGTATAACATTTTAAATTATATTTAGTATAAAATGATGATGTTGCATTGTAGAATTTCATCTGCACACCCCAGTTCCAAGCTTGAGAAAGTAAGTAGAAAAATTTGGAGTAACTATAACTAAAAAGGAGCATTTTCTTTTTCCAAGAAATATGTCAAATCCTCAGATTCAAAACAAGATCCAAACAAACAGTGAGGATGTGATGGATGGTCTTATGCCGGAAACACCGACCCAGCCATTCACGGGAATGGGAGACCCATGCGGGTATTTTGGGCAGATTCGCCTGTTTCCTGAGTTGGGGGCCCCTTCCCCAGCTCCCCATGGTCACAGTGACCCAGGAGTGTGGGGTCCTCCCCAGGCCTCCACCCAGGCTCAGCGTGGTCCTCAGCATGGTCCTCAGGAGGGCCCAGAGGATGCTGAGTGCTCGGGAGGAGGCCTAACGGACTCCAGAACGCTCGGCGCACGGAAAGCTTGGCAACGCAGCACGGCCTGGAGGGGCTCTGGCTGAGGAGGAATCTGGGGAGAGGGTGTTGCTCCCCCTCCAGGCCCCCAGCCCCCTCCGAGCCCAGGGCAGCCGACATCCACCCACAGGACACGACAGGACGGGACCCCGGGCAGGGCTGCAGGCCTGCAGGGCAGTGCTGCAGGGCAGGGCAGGGCAGGGCTGCTCCGTGGAGACCTGCTGTCCTGGCCCCTGTTCCCTCACAAGGTCATGTTCCTCCCTCCAGGGGAAATCTGCAGGAACAGTGAGTCCTGGGTCTGTAGAGTGTCTGCACGAGGTAGAGATGCCCTCAGCAGGCAGGCACTGTGGGGCGCCCTGTGGGGCCAGGCCAGGCTGGGTGCAGCGGGCCCCCGGGACGGGGTGCTGGGTTGGGCTCGTGGGTGGAGGCCGTCTGGCCACTCTGCCCTGGTGCCCAGAAAGTCCTGTCCCTGAAAGCAAGCCCAAGGGGGAGGGGCTGGGCGTCCACCCAGCAGGGTTTTTATCCAAAACAACCATCCTGATCCTTGATTTCCAGGGTCGTTAGGAATTCTGTGCACACAACTCAGGTTTTGAATAATGAATCGAACGTCCTGGTGTGATTGATTTTTTAAATGGGTAATTTGCATATTGTGATTAATCAGCCACCCCTGGGGTTGGAGCTGGAGGCGGGGTCCGGGTGTGGGCCTGCGTCCCCTCCCAGCCCAGCGCTCTCAGAAGGCAAACCTACCCCCCATGCATCAACCCCACCGGGGTGGCTGCTGGCCTGAGGCTTACGGACAGAGTGGATGGAAGCACATGGAAGGCAGGACCCCACGGCACCACGAGTCCTTGGACGTCCCTGCTGACAGGAGAGGTCGGGGCAGGCCAAGCCACCCCGGATCTGTGGTGAGTGGCCGGACGCCCCCTGTCCAGGGGTGGGGCCTTTGCAGGCCTCGGGCCGCGTCCAGGCAGCGCCACCAGTGGACGAAGCCTCTGACCGTCCTCTGCCGTCTCTCCAGCCCAGCATGCCCACGCCTCTCGGGAGGAAGCCGCCTTGATGACCGCAGGGGCTCATGGGGATCCCGCTGCCGACCTTAACTGGGCAGAGAGCTCCGGGTTTGGGACCAGATTCTCTTCCTGCCCCCAGCCTGGTGCGGCCTCCAGACTCTCAGGCCAGCTGCCACCAGGCACCTCTGGAGAAGGACTTGGGACCCAGAGACACAGGCCTGCTCGAGGTGACTCTGGCCAGGTGGCAGCTGGCAGTCCGCCCTCCCGGGCAGGGGCAACCTGCAGGTCATGTCCAGCTTCAAGCGCTGACCCTGGGCCGCTAACCCTGCCGACACAAGACTGAGGCCACCCATGGGGACGGGAGGAGCGAGGCAGCAGCCCTTCCGCGCGGAGAGCCTGCTCAGGACGGCCCCGACCACAGACACAGCGCGTGTCAGAGTGGGTGTGGGGGCCCGGGCCAGGTTTCCAGACCCTCATCCAAGGCGCAGCCCCTGCAGGCCTGGGATGGCGCTTAGGGGTGGGGGGTTAAGCACATCCACTGGAGGATTTGCCATCACCTTCCCCGCAGCCAGGCGCGTCTGTGGTCCTGGGATGTATCCTCTGGGGGAACCTGAGTCAGTGTTCCCAGACTTCCATGGGGGCCCTGGGCAGGGTCCTGGTGGCTGGGGTCAGGGACTCAGGGTGTGGAGACAGCGGTGGTGGCCTCAGGAGTCCGGGTGGATGGATCCAGGACAGTGGGACAGAACGTCGCCCCACGGCCCTGGCCCAGCACGCCTGGCGGGTCAGCTTAGCCCGGGGCCAGGGTGCGTTTCAGATGCGTAGCCGCAGGGCCTTCCCGCCTGGGTAAGTGCAGGGTGCTCCCCTCTGTGGTGTCTCGGTGCCCCCAGGCAGTCTGCAGAGACGGGGCCAGAGCAGCGGTCCTGGGCTAGGCTCCCGTCTCCATCTGGGGACCGTTCTTGGGGTGGGCGTGGGAAGCAGGTGCTGAGAGAAGGTGGGGATCACCAGGGGCCAGAGGAGCAGGGAAGGCAGCGGGCAGGACAGAGGAGCAAAGCATGCACTGCCGGTTCCTGGGAGCGCAGCCTCCGCTCCCTGGGCACGTCACTGATGCTAAGCTTCTTGGCTGACACCGGCTCACTCTTCAGGAGACTTCGGGACACTGGCTCTGCCCGTCCGGGGTGGCGCCAGGGGGCTTGACGCTGCAGTGGGCTCATTTCCGCTGCTGCTGCTCAGGCCGAGTGCCTCTCGGGGAGGCCCCACCCACATGGTCACCAGGAGCCCTGGGTACCAAAGTGACGCTTCCATCCAGCCTCTGCCGAGGAGCCCCAAAGTGCAGGTCAGTGGTGAGGGGCCGGGATGCTGCCCCCCACCCTGTGGGCGGGTTCAGGGAGGGCTCAGGCTAGCAGAGAGCAGTTGGTGTGTGCAGGGCCACCAGGCAGTGTGGGGGCTCTGGTGGGGGTCGTGCGGCCCTTGGAGAGGACTTGGGGCCATCAGGCTCCGTGGGTGACCCATGGTGGGAGGAGGGCTTCCTTCCCTCACAAAGATTCGCTGAGGATCTGCTGGGTGCAGGCAAGGCCCGGGCCTGCCCTCAAGGTCTCTGGTTGGAGGGGAGAGAGACGATGAAGCCCCTGGCTAAGGGGCGGGCAGGGCTGGGGTATGTGTGGAGAGCAGAGGGTCCGCAGGGGGGCTACAGAGCCACCCAGGGAGCCCCTGAGACAGAGGGTTCCGGGAGATGGTAGAGCACCCCAGGAGGCCTGTCCCGGGGGCCCCTCCCCCCAGGATCCTTCCCCAGGCTCCCCTCCCCCACTCTCCCTCCCCCACTCCCCCTTCCCCGACTCTCCCTTCCCCCAGACTTCCCTCCCCCATTCTCCTCTCCCTCACTCTGCCCCCACTCTTCTCTCCCCCTCCCCTACCCCCACCCCCTCCCCTCCCCTACCCCCCGCTTCCTGGGTCTCAGGCAGCAGAACCATCCCCTCCCCACGTTGTTGCACCTCCATCTACCGCTGCATGACGGCCCCCACTCGGCCAGCCCGCAGCCTCAGTGACTGCTGTACAGCATGGCAGACTCGTCCCTCAGCACAGGGCTGTGACCTGGGCAGGGTCACCTTGACCAGATGGGAGCCAGGTGAGCTCAGAGGTGTCCCCCGCAAGCCTCCCACGAGCTCAGCCCTTGGTCTCCACGGTGACCAGATCAGGGCCCCAGCTGTGACCCCAGCCCACTGCCATCCAGGGCACAGGTCTGATGGGTCTCTGCTCCCTGGTGGTCAGGGTGTCTTCCCCCGGACCCCCCACAAGCTCATGAAGGATCCAAAATGATGAAATGATCACACTCCCGGGGGAGAGAGGGGGGACACGTCGTCCACCCGCGTGTCCACCAGAGCCTGGCAGGTGACCCAGTGTGTCTGGACACGGGGCCATCCTGTCTGTGATGCTGTGGTTCGCGGGGGTCGTCCATCTTCTGAGCCCCACCCGGATGGTCTATGTGGGGTCCCTCTGCGTCCCTCAGGGAGTGAAACCCTCGCTCCGACTTTCCTGCTCTGAGCTGCTGAGGAGGCGTCTCCACCACGCCGAGCGGCTCCCACAGCAGGTCCCCAGGGAACATCACCCCTTTTGTGGCCCAGAGTTGAGGTCACCATTCCCGAGCAGAAGAGAGTCGCTCTTCTCCGATGAGTGAAAAAACATCAGCACGTTTTCCCCACACTGGGGGCCTCGCAGGTGTCAAGGCAACAGGACCACAGGACTCAGAGTCTCGGGGCCACGGCTGGTCCCAGACCCACTCCCTGCTGCCGCCTGGCGCGCCGAGTCAGAGGGTGTCGAGTGGGGAGGGAGTGTGCACGCGGTCCTGGGCCCGTGGGTGTGCACACACCCGGCTGCGTGGATGCGCCACGACCTGCTGGCCGGCACACCTGACCCCAAGCACGGCTCTGTGCCCGGTGGTCCCGGGCCCGGCAGAAGGAGATGCTCCCTTACCCGGTACTACGGGGCATCCTGCCAGGCAGGGAGATGCCGCAGGACTGCGGTGGGCAGTGAAGTGGGTCTGCTCTGAAACTGCAGTTAATTAAACCTGTGTGGCTGCAAAGACCCCACTGTGGAGACCCAACTGTGGCCCCGGGGCCCCGGCCACATGCGTGGTGCCGGACGCCCCCCACCACCCACTTCACCAGCTGGGTGCACTGCCCGCTTCACAGGTGTAGTCACGTCACACAGACAAATTTAGCCTTTTTTTCCCCTTGGTTTTGCTTTTCTGATGAGAAGAGAGCCTCTTCAAATGAAAATGGCCTTAGCAAATTGAGTCCAAATCAAGGAAGAAAACTGGAAATTAATTTTCCTTATGTCATCTGTGTGTTACCGTTCGATGCCCAGACCAATGGGATTGTAGCCGTGTCCTCGGGACTCTGATTGGTGCTCCCGGCGGAAGGCAGGTCGGCCAGCTCAGGGAGGCAAAGTGGAACCTGGTCAGGCTCTCGGCGGAGGCCGGAGGCCTATGGCAGACACTCGGGGCGGGTTTTCTCGGGGGGAGGTCGCTCCAGAGAGTGACCCAGGCCCTCAGGGCAGAGCGGGGCTGTGCTAGGGGGGTGGCAGGTCACCCTCCGAAGTCTCCTTCCAGGAGTGCCCCCCAGGCATGCCCTCCAGGCGCATCTTCCAGGCGTGCCCTCCAGGCGTGCCCTCCAGGCGTGCCCTCCAGGCGCGTCCTCCAGGCGTGCCCTCCAGGCGCGTCCTCCAGGTGTCTTCCTCCAGGCATGTCCTCCAGGCGTGTCCTTCAGGCGTGCCCTCCAGGTGCACCCTGCAGGTGTCTTCCTCCAGGTGTTCCTCTCGGAGGCCACCCAGAAACCCTGCCCGTGGGCACTCCCCCGCCAAGGACGCCACAACAGAAAGACCAACATTCCCACCTCCCCCGGGTCCTCGGCCACAGAGCCGCTGGCAGAAGCCAGTGGAGGACGAGATGGGGCTTGCGGGGTGCGGCCCTCACGTGGGAGGACAGGCTGAGCCTCCAGGCAGCGTGACTCTGGCCTCGGGGCACGTGCTCCTCCAGGCGTTCAGAGGCTGTGCCTGTGAACACCCCTCGGCTCAGCCTCGTCAGGCTGCCCAGGGCCAGGCCAGATGACTCCATGTAAGAAATGGGATTGCCTGACCAGATACCTAAATTCCTGCCAGCCGGGCCCAGACCTGTGGATGGAGGAGGAGAGTGACCGGTATCCCTTCTAAATCTGGTCTAGGTCTCCAAGGACAGAGCCCGGGCTGGGGAAGGCGTGCTCGCCCTAGTTTTCCTGAGGACACCCGCCCCCACGAGAGGCGGGAGCCCTGGAAGGCCTGGCCCCCCCAGAGACAGCACGGAGCCGGCACCACTGTGGGCCCGGACTGTGGGCCCGGAGGCGTCCACCGCCCACAGCCCTGCGACGCCCTCGGGTGACACCGCCAGATCAGCGGTCACCTCCCAGTGCTCCTCACAGGCTGGACAGCAGCGTGGCCGTGTCTGCAGCCCCAGCACCGGGGTCAGTGGTTCCCTCTGCTTGCTATTTGCAAGAGGAGCTGTCAAGTCCCGCCCACCCGCTGAGCTTCGGGGACTCAGCCCCCTCCCGCCTCAGGGCCAGGGCAGGGGTACCAGCCCCCAACTCCCCAACTCCAGGTGACTCCTCTCAGAAAAGCCCAGGAAGAGTCCAGGCCACCCCTCGTCCTCTGTAGACACCTTGAAGTCAGGCTCAGGGCCAGGGTGGGGAGGAGCCTCTGTCTGGTCATTGGGTGCAGGGCGTGGGGGACGCTGACAGCTTTCTGCCTGCCCAGGTCACCCATGGGTCACCCGAGGCCTCACAGGGAGGGGCTGGCACCACAGGAGGCTGAGCCCCAGTCAGGACAAGACCCACCTGGGCCCCCTTAGCTCAGGGCCACCCCCTCACCCCTGAGGACCATGCCGCCGGGGAGACCCCTCCCCCAACTCACAGCCCTGCTGGGGGCTGACCAGTCTCACCCCCAGCCCCCATGTGTGGCTGAAAGGCAGAAGGAGTGTGACAAGGGCTGTGGGTGGGGGCAAGTTCAGTTCAGTCGCTCAGTCGTGTCCTACTCTTTGCGACCCCATGGACCGCAGCACGCCAGGCCTCCCTGTCCACCACCAACTCCTGGAGCTTGCTCAAACTCATGTCCATCGAGTAGGTGATGCCATCCAACCATCTCATCCTCTGTCATCCCCTTCTCCTCCTGCCTTCAATCTTTCCCAGCATCAGGGTCTTTTCCAGTGAGTCAGTTCTTCACACCAGGTGGCCAAAGTATTGGAGTTTCACCTTCAGCATCAGTCCTTCCAATGAATATTCAGGACTGATTTCCTTTAAGATGGAGTGGTTAGATCTCCTTGCAGTCCAAGGGACTCTCAAGAGTCTTCTCCAACAGCCCAGTTCCAAAGCATCAATTCTTCAGTGCTCAGCTTTCTTTATGGTCCAACTCTCACATCCATACATGACTACTGGAAAAACCATAGCCTTGACTAGACGGACCTTTATCGGCAAAGTGACGTCTGTGCTTTCTAGTTGGTCATCAGCAAGGGCTTGGTGCAAAGCCTGCCCCTGCCCACAGGCAAGGCCCTCCCGGGGAGAGGGTTCAGGAGACTGTGGGGTCACCATGGGGAGAGCTGCCACCCCCACACCCCCAGCCCAGCCCCATACAGCCAGCGTCATACGGTCGGCGCCGAGCCAGGCCCCCCATCTGCCGCCCCCCACCTGCCCGTCTGGAAGCCCTGAGCACTGCTGCTGAGGGTGTGGCAGTGCCGGTGTCCTGAAGCCAGGTGACCTCCGGTGGCCTGGTTGGCTTCACATCGTCCTGTGTCCGTGGGTCCCTGGACCACGCTGGCATGGGCTCCGTGGCTCATTGGGTCCCTGGGTCCCTGGGCACCCTGGCCTGGGCTCTGTGGCTCCGCGGCTCCGTGGGTCCCTGGGTCCCTGGGCGCCCCGGCCTGGGCTCTGTGGCTCTGTGGGTCCCTGGGTCCCTGGGTCCCTGGGTGCCCCGGCCTGGGCTCCACAGCTCCATAGGTCCCTGGTTCCCTGAGCGCCCTGCCCTGGGCTCCGCGGCTCTGTGGGTCCCTGGGTCCCTGGGCGCCCTGGCCTGGGCTCCGCGGCTCCGTGGCTGAGGTGGAGAGTGGTCGGGCCCCACCCTGAAGCACCCGTGCCAGCCCCTTTCACGAGGAGTTCCTCCTGTGTCACTGCAGGTCACACGGTGCGTTCTGTCTTCACACGACCCTGGTGGGCACAGAGGCAGGGCCAGATGCAGACGTGTCTCCTCCAGGAGGTGGGTGAGCGTGGAGACTCTGGCCTGGCCCATTCGGCTCTGCCTGAGTGCTGACTGCAGCCCTGGGGGCAAGAGGAGGTGTATCTGCATTCAGGTGCAGACTTGGGGAGGGGAGCCAAGTCACTTTCCTCGTAAGACACTGCCAGTGTCCCTGAGTGCACGGGATGACAGCAGAGTCCTTCCCTGTTCCTTGGGAGGCACTGTGGGCACCCTGGTCTCCGAAGGGAGCTGAGGAGCACCCCGGGCCGCCCTGCCCGGGCTGCAGGATGCTGGACTCGTGGCTGAAGCGGAGCAAGGCCCCCGACTCTGCCTGATGATCCTGCGACAAACGGCCGCCCCCGCCCCCAGAGCAGCGCGCCGCGAGGGTCCACGACGGACGTGCGGTTCAGGCGCAGGTGGGGCGCGGACGGGGCAGGCGGCCAGTCCTGCAGACGTTGGGTTGAGGCTCCCAGCTGAGCTGGGCACCCCTGCCCCTGCCCACCGTGGGCCCTGGGAGTGGGCCTGGGGCCAGGCACCGGCGGCCTCAGGCTCACGGACGGAGGGCGGCTCGGCGGCTGCAGCCCCTGCAGCTGGACTCACTGCAGACTAGGCCTCGACTCCCACCTGGGGCCGTGGCTTCCACGAGCTCCTGCTGTCAGAGGCCACGGGGTTCCTTCAGAGCAGCCCTCAGACAGGCCCAGGCTCCACATCCAGGAGGAGCCGGGCTTCCTGCTTCCGAGATGAACGGGCTGGACGGTCCTTCAGACGATGGAGGGCCTGCGGCCTGCAGTGGCTGGCCAGGCTCTCTGGATGATGGTCTCAGATGTGTTGGGTTTCTGGGGGGCTCAAGGTGGGGGAGGAGGGATCAGGGTCCCCCCTTCCTGGATCTGGATGATGGGGCCTGTGCCCTGTGACCGGGCCTCACTCTGCAGGCCACCCGGCCAGCCCGTGATGGCACCAGCAGTCCTGTCTGTCCACACGCACCATCTCCCCGCCCTCCCGCGCCCCAGGACCTGCGGCCAGAGCGCCCGTGCCCACCGGCAGGGGGCAGGAGGGAGCCAGGCAGTGCCACCAAGGTCAGCGCTCCCGCCGCAGAGGTGTGGGCAGGACAGGGCAGGGGCGGGCTGCAGATGAGGCCGGGGTGGTGGCCGCGTGGGTGACTGTAACGGCTGAGAAGTGGTGGTGTGCCCGTGGCCACGGCCGTGCCTGGGCCTGCCAGTAGGCCAAGGCGCGCCTGAGTACTGGGCACCGGGAGCATCAGGCCAACCAGTGCTGGCACCTCTGGGCAGACAGGTGTCTGCTCACCGCAGGGTCAGTGGGGGTGGTGACCTGGCCGCCCAAGGTGTGGGAGGGCTACCCTGCCCGGGGGTGAGGGGGACTGGTTTTCAGGCCTTCCCGACCTGCAGGGCCTCAGGCTGGGGTCAAACACCGAGTCCTGTGGGGGTGAGGAGCCTCGGGAGAAATCAGGAGCAGGGCAGGCTCGGCCTTGGCCTCGGGCTCGGGCACACACCCGCGGGCTGACCAGCGAGCTGTGTCCCTGCCCAGCCTCCTCTGAGTCCGAGAGTAGAGGCCGCTCACGCCGAGCCCAGGCCATCAGATGGCCCTGCAGACCTGGAGACCCGTCTAGGAGCTGGGGGTGGGCAGTGGTTGAGGACACAGGCCCAGGGGCCAAGGTCAGGGGACCTGCTGTCCACACAGGGGTCGCATGCGCCCCCCGCCCCCCTCCAGGCTGGTCTGCGATGGAGCAGAGGCCCTGGGGGCGGGGGAGGAGCAGGCAATGCAGACATGCCAGTCCCATCCGAGTCCCAGGCATCCTCCCAGAGCCTCTGGCCGACAGCTGATTTAGAGAGGATCTAATAAATACGTCGACCTTGGCCAAAGCCTTGTCTGAAATGCCTTTCCTCCTGGTGCCTGTCGCTGGGGCCTGGGAGACCCGGAATGGGGCGGGTGCCCCTCAGACTGCAAAGGGCAGCCCTCCGCCCACGCGGCCACCCGGGGCCTCCAACCGGGGCTGCTGGTGGCGCTGAGGGTCTGCGGCCCCACATGGAGCTGCTTGCAGGGGTGGGCGTGCAGACCCAGGCCCGCTGAGCTGAGGGAGCAGAGCTTCCAGTCGGGGCACAGGTGCGGTGCGGGTGTGGGCGGGAGCAGGAGTGAGGACCCGAGCGGACCCCCGGGTTGACAAGGAGCCCACCACAAGGACAGGCCGCTGACAGCGGGGGTCTTGGGACAGGACGGCAGGCGGCCCCCTTCTCGTGGAGAGGGGGTCGGCATGATGTGGCCCCGCCATCCCACCAGCGCGGGCGGGGGGAGAGGGGGCTTTCACTCCAGGTGGAAGGCATCTGGGTCTCTCCTCAAGGTCCCAAGTTCACGTCCTCATGGGGGAAGTCAGGACAGGTGTGGTCACAGGGAGGTCAGGACAGGTGTGATTCTCACAGTGGGTGGTCAGGACAGGTGTGATCCTCACAGGAGGTCAGGCAGGTGTGCAGATCCTGGCTGGGACCATGTTACCTGCTCAGTCACAGACAAGGAGAAACATAGGCACAGCCACTGGGGACGCCCCTGTGACCTCTGCACCCCTCACACACACACCTGTGACCTCTGTGCCCCTCACACACACACCTGTGACCTCCAAGCCCCTCACACACACACCTGTGACCTCCAAGCCCCTCACACACACACCTGTGACCTCTGTGCCCCCCACACACACACCTGTGACCTCTGTGCCCCTTACACACACACCTGTGACCTCTGTGCATCCCCCCACACACCTGTGACCTCTGTGCCCCCCACACACACACTTGTGACCTCTGTGCCCCTCACACACACACCTGTGACCTCTGTGCCCCTCACACCCACAGCTGTGACCTCCGTGGCCCTTACACACACAGCTGTGACCTCTGTGGCCATCACACGCACAGCTGTGACCTCCGTGGCCCTCACACGCATACCTGTGACCTCCATACCCCTCACACACACACTTGTGACCTCCGCGGCCTTCACACACACAGCTGTGACCTTCGCGGCCTTCACACACACACCTGTGACCCCCGTGGCCCTCACACACACACTTGTGACCTCTGCTCCCGTCACACACACAGCTGTGATCTCCGTGGCCCTCACATACACACCTGTGACCTCTGTGTTCTTCACACACACACCTGTGACCTCTGTGCCCCTCACACACACACCTGTGACCTCTGTGCCCCTCACACGCACACCTGTGACCTCCGTGGCCCTCACATGCACAGCTGTGACCTCCGTGGCCCTCACACACACACACCTGTGACCTCCATACCCCTCACACACACACAGTTGTGACCTCCGTGGCCCTCACACACACACCTGTGACCTCCGTGGCCCTCACACACACACTTGTGACCTCTGCTCCCGTCACACACACAGTTGTGATCTCTGTGGCCCTCACATACACACCTAGTGACCTCTGTGCTCCTCACACACACAGCTGTGACCTCCGCTCCCCTCCTGCACACCTGTGACCCTTGCGAGGCCTGTCTCAGCACAGGGAGGGGGTGGTTGTGCTGACTCAGCCCAACAGGCCCTGCTCTCCCTGCCCCGAGAGGGGCCGGCTCTGCGCGCAGGCTGAGGCTGGAATGGGAGCAGACTGCGGTGAGCAGCCGATCTCACGCCGAAGGAGGAGCGGCTCTCCTTTGAAGTCCACTCCACCAGTTCACACGTCTTCAGACCTGTTTCATTTACGCTGGTTTGCTTTAACCTGCTGCTAAGCAGCTGGTCACGTGGCCCGCAGAGTATGCAAGCTAGCCAGGTCAAGAGGGCCCCGACGATGCTCCAGGGCGGCTCCCAGAGCTGGCATCCCCGCCTCAGCCCCTGTGGGAGGCCAGACCCCAGGACAGAGAGGGAGGCACCCGGCCTCAGGCCCCAGGGCCTCTCGGCGCCCAGGGCGTCAGGAACCAGGAACCAGGCCCACAGCCAAGCCCTGCAGCTCGGCGGCCCTGGGACTCTGCAGCACGTGTGGGCGGGCGGGCGGGCGGGTGAGGAGCACGTGGACACACGGACAAGGAGGTGGATGCACGGGGTGGGGTGCAAGCCGGGGCTGGACAAGAGAGGACGAACAAGGACCCCGCGGCCCGGCCAGGAGCCCAGGAGGCTTCACTTTCCAGCAGAGGGGCCTTCTCCAGAGACCAGCATCTCCGCGTGAGCCAGCCACCTCCTGGGACTTATTACAGCTTTGTGGGCACTGGCAACACACAGGAGGGCCTTTATCGATCCGCTTCACAGGGAAACTGTCCTTTAAAAATTCAAATGCTGGGTGAGATATAATGAAGGGAAATCATGTTTCAATCCCCAACAGAAAAAGAGTAGCTCCTGAGCAATGATAAATTACAGGACATGAACATATCGCTTACACCCTCCTCTCAGCCAGGCGCCGAATCTGACTCCGGAGAAGCAGTTTTCTGAGGGGCTGCGGGTTGCGGGCAGCATCTGCCTCGCAGACTCGGGAACACAGACGCCGGGCCGCACGTCCTCCGTGGAAGCCGCTGGGAGAGGGCGGCCTGGGCCCGGCGCGCAGCAGACAGCGCGACATCGGGAAGCCCTTCTCGAGCAACGTCAAGTGTCCAAATATACAAATTAACTTTACAGAACCACGCGCGTTCGGGAGTTCCTCAGCCACCGCGTGAAGACCACTTAGGCTTTATATGGAGAAATTACAGGTTTCATGCTGGTTCTAAAAACGGTCTGTACGCAATGCAGACGGGCCCACAGGTGAAGGGTGGGCTCCGGCGCCGGGGCTGGTGGCAGGCAGTGCGAGAGCCGGTCCCGCGGACACAGGGGACGGCCCTCGCGGTGGGACGGGGCGCACGGCCATCACAGCACAGCAGCGGGTGCCGGCCGGTGGGGGGACGCAGGGGCGCGGGCACCCTCAGGGGGCCTCCTGCCCACCTGGTCCCCTCACGCCCCAGCCCTCACCCCCCGGGATGCGCATCAGCCCTCCCACCCCCGGCCCTCCCACCGCTGGTCTCTGCCCTCCAGGCCGGGCCTGCAGTGACCACGGCGGGCGGGGCAGAGCTCAGCTGGTCACGGCCTTGCCCTGCGGACCGCGTGCCTTGAGCTCCTCGGGGAGCAGGTGCGCCCAGCACTTGGCGCTCTGGTTGGAGGCGGCTCCAGAGAGCTGGTGCTGGCAGGCTGGACCCCTGACTCTGGGCGAGAGTCCAGCCCCTGCGTCCGCCCTCACAGTCACGCGGGCCCGCCACCACCGTCTCCCCTCGTCCCGCCCAGACCCTCCTCCCCTGCCCACCCTGCCAGCCCCCTGCCGTGGGGTGGCCAAGCCCCCGCCTCCTAGGATGGAGGGTCTTCCAGACTCGGTGGACGGGCCCCCTCCGTGTCCCTGGCCTGTCCCTGCTGGCGCAGCAACGATGCCTGGGGCAGGAGGGTGGCGTGGAGCAGGGCTGTGGCAGCCCCGAGCCCACCCCGCTGTCCTGACGGACATTGAGCCTCGAGAGCAGGCACCGTGTGGGTCAGGGGGTCCCGGGCAGCAGTTCCTCTGAAGGGCTCAGGAGCCTGTGGGCCCAAAAGGCCACGAGAAGGGCACCGTGGGCACGCCATCACCCCCTACCCTGAGCCCTGTGCACACCACCCCGTTCCAACAGGCACCCACATTAGGAGGGGCCCGCCTGACCGCCAGGCCTTCCAGGACATCACTCCCCACCCCATGAGGGGCTGGGGCTCTTAGTGAGGGTCAGCTGGGAAACAGCCAGGAGGTCCTCGGACTTAGGCTGGGCTCAGCTCCAGCCTGTGCCTCTGACCAGGGACGTGGCTGTGGGCCCGGTGTCCAGCCCCTCTCACTGCTCAGGGGCAGCTGCCCCCTGCGAGACCCAGAGGGGATAAGTGTGGCCTTTCTCAGGGTCACCGGAAAGCTGGCCATCCACTCGTGTCCAGCTCCAGAGCTCGAGGACCCCACAGGGGCACCCCACGGCCTTCAGATCCACTTTGCACACTCGGCCCCTACGAGCTCCAGATCAGGACATGAGGAGAGCTGACCACAGAGGTTGGAGGTCATGGTGTGCTCCTTGGGGAAACGCAGGCAGCCTCGGACCCTGCGTGGGGTCTGGGACCACCTGGGCCCCCCACGAGGTGACCTCCTGGCCCCAGGTCACCCCTGACACGCAGCCCTGCAGGGTCAGATGCTCAGAGGAGCCATCCTCCCGACGTGCAGTGCGGCACTCACCCCCGGCCAGCCTGTCCCCTGGGCTCCCAGATGCCCCAAGCTCTGGGCACTCTATTCTTCTAATTGTCGTGCCAACGGCAACCTTCCAGTCTCTTTTCTGAAAACAGGCCTGGGGCCCGTCGGGAGATAGAAGAGACGTCTCCTCTCCGTCACACCAGCAGCAGCACCACCGGTTTTTAATTACTGCGGAACCCCAGGGTGCTTCTTGTCTGCTTCTGACGGGAACCAATAAACTCGTCCGTCTACGTCTGAGTGATGCGACCTGAAGCCCCAGGGTCTCGGGAGGTTCAAACTGTCCTTCAGCCCCAGAGCCAGGCAGGGTCGCCGCCTGGAGCGGAGAAGGTGACCTCCAGCAGGCCCAGGACTGCTCCGGGCCCCACGGCTGCCCTTGTGGCCAGGGAGCAGGGCGGACAGGTCGCCAGTCAGCTGTGCTGGGGGTGTGAGGGCGGACTCTGAAGTGTCCCCCGCCGACCACAAGCACCGTCAGCAGTCGCGTGCTGAGCGTGAGAGGGCTGGAAATGGGGCTGAGGTTTTCCCACAGCTGAGAAATGGACCTGATGATTGTAATTGCATTTTCCAAGGGCTGTTGAAACCTCCCCGAAGCAACGCAGGGAAGCCTGCCCAGTGGGTCCAGGCCCAGCAGCCACGGCTGTGGTCTCGAGTGTCCAGGCCCTCTGTGGCCCCGCCCACCCCCCACCCCGGGGACCATCCAGGCCCGGGGCCTTGTCCCGGGGACCCAGGAGCGGGAGGGAGGCAGCCTGCCCCCAGGGCCTGCTGGAGCGCCTTCCGTGAAGGCCGCCAGGAGGCTCCCAGCTCTGTGGGTGGCTGGCCGTGCGCCCGGAGACCCTGTGCAGACAGGCCGCCCAGCCGTGCGAGCACCAGTCCTGGCCACAGTGGAGGACCCCTCTCTTGGGGCTCTTGCTGCCAGTTGGGGCACCTTTGGGCTGGGGTCACCCAGCGTCGGGGGCGCAGGCCTGGGCTGTGGGAGTGGTGGAGTTGGGGAAGTTGAGGGGGATTTGAGGCGACGTTAAGGGTGGGGGTTGAAGGGGGTTGAATGGGGTTGAGGGGGGCTGGGGGTTTGGGGGGTTGAGGGTAGAGATTGAGTGGGATTGAGAGGGGGTTGGGGGGTCAAGGGGGGCTTGAGGGGGGTTGAGGGGTGTTGGGGGATTGGGGGGATTGAGGGGGCTTAAGGGGAGTTGAGGGGGGTTGGGGCATTGGGGTGCATTGGGGGTTAGGGGGTGCAGCCCGGGAAGGAGTGCAGAGGTGTGGAGGGAAGGAGGCCTGGGCTGGGCTTATTTCTGGGTCGGGGCCAGGGCTGTCAGAGCCTCAGGGCCCCCTCCAGGCCCACGACCCCCACAGGGCTCCAGGCAGGGCTGCTGGCCAGCCGACAGCGTCCCCCTCACGCCAGTCCCGGCCTCGGGCTCTCTGCGGTCGACCAGCTCTGATGGCAGCTCCTGCACCTGGGGTGTCAGGCAGCTTCGTTTGCCCCTAGGAGATTTCCTTCCCGCTGGCCTCCTAGGCGTCTGGGGAGCTGGCATTCCCTCTGCCATGACATGCTCACAGCCCCAGCGGGCCAGGCTCGTTTGCAGAGACCCCAGCCCTGCCTGCTCCGTGCCCTGGCCCCACAGTCTCCCACGCAGTGAGCTCCCCATCACCTTTCAGGCTCAGTTACAAGGCTGCTGGTTGCCCTTTCCTAGAAACCCTCCCGGCTTGCTCCTCCCCATCAGAATGGGCAGCCCTGTGCCCAGGCTTAACCCTGTCCCGCCTCAGACAGCCGTCTTCTCCACTCTGTCTTTTCCCCAGAGGCAGGGCTCTACATCCTCAGCGGGACCTGTTGCGGGCTCTGAGTGGGCTTCCAGGCCCAGCAGGAGGACAGCGCGGCCCTCGGAGCAGCTTAGGAGAAAAGCGTCCTGCATCAGCTCTGCAGATCCAAGAGGAGACCATCCCCTCCCCAGTCTCCAGGGGGAACCGGCCCTTTCAAAAAGAGAGGCCCCCTGCCGGGATGAACACATCACCATGGAAACCACTTATGGTGGCATCTGTCACCACCAAGCAGAGAGGTCACACAGGAGTTCATGACTCTGAGGACCCATGGCTCGGTGGTTTCCTGGACGGTGGGAGCGTGGGAACAGACATGCAGACCAAGCGGCCTGAGACCCTCCCAGCCCCGGGCAGCGACCTCAGCTCCCCCAGAGCAAACGTTTCTGGGAGGCCAAGTGCAGGGTCCTGAGCACCAGGCCGTCAGAGGTCTAACCGCACGTGGACATGGGCGGCAGCTGATGGGACGGGAGAGGGTCAGTGCAGACTTGGGCCTCGTGGGCCCTCCCCACAGCTCCCTTCAACCACCCAGCCCAGGGTTTGCTCCTGGGAGGCCCCCAGGGCCACTCACTGCCCCTCCAGGGACAGTGGGGTCGCTGACCTCTGCGTCCCTGTCTCCCTGTACTGTGCGGGGCAAGCTGGGCCCTGGCCCCAGGGATGATGGCGATCATGGGCCACCGACCGCAGGCTGGGACCCAGGACATGGAGGGAGCCTCCTCAGGGGAGAAGCTCAGGGTGCCAGGGCTCCCCGCTGCTGTCCGCAAGGGGCTGCCCGGGCGTCTATGCAAAGCGTTGAACTGATGCACATTTTTCATACCTCACTGAGAATTAAGAACCACAAAGACCTCATTTAAAAGCATGGTGTGTCAAGCTTTTCACCTTCACTCCGGTTTCACTTCCTCCATCTAGCGTGCTTCTCCCAGCGCAGTCTCGGGCACCTCCAGCTTGGCGCCCACCCCGAGCACACGCGGCCGGGACACGGCTGTCGCTGTGTGGCAGCGTGCAGCCCTGCACGCGGAAACGCAGCTGTTCAGACACAGGCATCTTTGTTTCCCTGAATCTCCTCGGCAACAGATAACCCGGGTTGCAGACTCACTTGTGGAGACTGATTCTGGGAACAGTGTTATTTTTACTTCTGTCTTGGATCCAGCTCGCTGCATCCCTGCCCCCACACCCCGCACGCAGGCACATCAATCACTAAGTCAGGCCTGGGGCCGACTCGAGGCCATGGGGACGCAGGGGCGTGTCTGGGGCCAGAGCTGCGGCTGCTGAGCAGAGGTCAGTGGCCAGAGGCTGGTCCCGCTACAGACTGTGGGACAGACGGCACTAGAGGCTTCGCCCGGCTGCTGAGCCATTCCAGCAGGTGGCAGAGGACCCCACGGATTCAAGGAGATGTGGAGGTCAATGCCTGGTCTCACAGGGGCCCCGCTCACAGAGCTGGGGTCCAGACAGACGGCAGCTCTTTGTAAACACATGCGCACACCCCACTGTGTGGGCCAGGGTGAAGGGCAGCCACTCAGCCCCCAAGACGACAGGGGGGGTCACTGCAGCTCTGACCCCACCAGGCACGGGCGGCCAGGAAGGCCTCCACCAGCCCCTGTGAAACAGAAAGCCCGGGGTATAATCGGACGCCGTGTTCCCGTCGTCCAGACCGTTGCGCAGTTTTTAGTTTCTCTTCAGATGGGGTCTGAGGTCCCCGAGCTGTGACCGTCTACATCTCTCTCTTGGCTCACTTTGTGGAGAGACGAGCTCCTTTGTTTCTGCGTCTGGCCTTGCGGTGGAGCCCGGCGCGCTCGTGTGTCTGCAGGTGACACTCCCGACCCCAGGCGGCCGGGTCCCGCGGCGGGCGTGGCCGGAAAGTGTGTGGCTGCCCTCTCTGTGCAGGTCGCGCCTACATCACCCGGGTCCCAGGGTTGCAGGACACATCAGTCCCTGTCCTCCTTTCGCCTGGACGCTCCCTGAGGGCGTCCTCACGCCCGCTGTCTCCGTGGCCTCCCCAGGGCACACTCACAGGAAGGCAGGGCGGGAGCCCCCCTTATGGACCCGATTTCACAATCACATGTTTGTCCCCTGGAATTCTCCAGTCATGACTGACATGTCCTGTCCTGACCTGTGACCCGAGCAGGAGCCCCACTCAGCCTGCTGAAGCTCTCAGCCCCTCTGCGGGGGCCTCCCGGCCTCCCCTGACCTGGGAGAGGCTGTGGGTGTCCCCAACCTGTACCCCCGCCTGCCTCCCCACACTGAGGGGGCCCAGCGGGAGACGTAGCCCTCGGCTATCAGGGGATGTCAGGCCCTGAGGCCTGGGGGCCACCGGGGGAGCAAGGGGGGCGACAGAGTCATGGTGTCCGGGCAGCGGTCAGCAGGCGGGCCCATCCACACGGCGGGGGCACTGCCCGCCTCCTCTGGGGCACAGAGCGGGCAAAGGCCACAAGGCAGGCACTACCTGGCAGATGCCCCCAAGATCCCGCTGGAGGGCAGCCCCGGGATGGGGAGACCAGGGCCTGGGTGCCGTCCGAGCTCACCGGCCGCAGCTCCCCAGACGCTCTGGAGGGACCAGCACCCAGCCTGCCTGCTGAGGCCCAGGCCGCCAGGCGGCCACCAGTCACACCGAGGCCCCCCAGGGCAGACGCCTCCAGTGACCTGTGTCTACGGCTCTGTCTGAGCTCCGTGAGAACGGGGTTGACCTGTGGGTAGGCCCCTGGGGCCCGTCCAGAGCCGTCCCTCGGGAGGCCGCGGGCCTCCAGGGTGTGTGCTGAAGCTCAGCGGGGGCAGGTGGACCGCAGGGCCGAGGGCCCGGGCCTGCATCGTCACAGGGCCACCCCTGTGGCCCTACGGGGCCTCTGCTCCCGAGGCCTTGCCCGCAGCCAGGGGCCTGCTCTCCGAGGTGGGAGGTGGCCAGGGGCCACCCCCAGCACCCCGAGCCCACGCTCCTCGGGTGCCCCGCCAGCAGCACAGGGGCCTCGCAGCGGGGCGGGGGCGCAGTGCTGTCCCGGGACCTGCCCACAGGCACAGGCGGGGCTGAGGACAGGGGCCCCCAGGTGACCCCCGAGCAAGCCCCTCCCCCCGGCCCGGACCTCCGCTCCGCAGGGTCTGTCCCGAGACACAGCCCGCAGGGCGCCCCGGGGACTGGCCTGGGCCGGCTTGTCCTCCTGGCTCTGCACACACCAGACCCCTGGTCCCGGGCCCTCGGGGGCAGGTGTCACCGAGTCCAAGCTCGCTCTGCTCGCCGCACGAAAGGCCAAAGAACCTGAGAGACGAGGTGTTGAGGTGAGGAAGAGACTTACTGGGGAGCCGGCAGACTGAGAAGATGGCAGGCCAGCACCGTCTGGGGGCCAGGTCGTTTTACAGATCGGAGATGAGTGGAGGTGAGGAGGCAAAGTAAAGAGGCCGTTAACCTTGTAAACATCTAGAAAGGCAAGCCTCAGGCCGGGCACGTGTTCATTTCTTCCTTCCTGCCATCCACAGGCCGACAGGGTTCCGAACGAAGGCCTGTGGTTTAGCGGTCAGGCAGCGGGGCAGGATTCTCCAGGGCAAACCTTTCTGTACGATTACAACAAAAGTAACGAAAAGCAAGTCACAGAAACAGTCTCGACACGAGGCAGGGCTGGCTTCCTCCCTGCCACACGGGCCCCGGCGAGTTCCCTGCAGCACCGGAGCCGCAGACTCCTCCAGGGAGGAGAAGGGACGCGGACGTTCCCAGGAGGGTGTGCAAGCGCGGATCCGGCCATGTCCGGGCTGCATTCGGAGGATGTGCTTCACCCGGAATCTTGTCAGTGGTTTAGGAGGGACTCGGACTGAGACGCACAGCCAAGGGGCTCCCTGTGGAAACGGGGTCTCGCACGCTGTCCCCCCATTGTGTCTCTGGTGGCCTGTGGGGTGATGAGCAGACATAGGCCAAGTCTGGGCTCAGTGTCAGTGTGGGCCAAGTCCAGCTCGGCCCAGGTCTGTCCCTGAGCAGCAGGTCTCTGTCCCTGTGTCTCTAATTAGAGGCACTGGGCAGGCTCGCTTAGGCCCAGGGAGACGCCGCTCCGATTGCTGGGACCCTGGCCCTGACCCTCCCTCCTGGGTTCTGGTTCTATCGCTGCCGCCCACCCCTGACCCCAGGCCAGCCCCCTAGTTGGTCTCCGCAGCTGCCCCCACAAGCCCCAGGAGCTGGGGTGCCCAGCTGAGGCTGCAGGAAGGGGGCGCCAGGGGCTGTCCCAAGGGAGGACCACACGCCCCTTCTTCCCACCAGGACCCTCTCCTCCCCGCTCGTGCGTGGAACAGGGATGAAGCCAGTGTTCAGGCTGGAGACCACCACAGGGACAACTTCTGCCCGCCTGGAAGGAGGTGAGCAGAGAGGACCTGATGGCAGCCCACGTGGTCGCCAGCAAGGCCCATGGGGCTGCCCCCGGGGCCAGGAGCCTCTGCCCACAAGTGTGGTCTCCGGGCAGCTCCAGGAAGGCTGGGCTAGGGGAGGAGGTGTGAGCCCTCGGGTGCACAGGGCGCCGGGCAGCTTTAGACAGCTGTCAGGGGCCACAGGGAAGCCCCAGGGCACGGGCAGAGGAGGTGAGGAGGGCTTGTGAGCCCTGGTGGGAGGACCCTGCAGCCAGTGGGACCTCAGTCCCCAGAGGAAGCGCAAGCTCTGGAGAGGGGAGAAGGGGTGCTGTGACCCAAGCCCGAGCTGCCCGGAGGCCTCTGGGGGGCTGGGCGGGAGCTGGGAGGGTCTGCTCCCCTGGCCCCTGGACCAGCCTCCAGGTGGCAGGCTGGGCCAGCAGGACAGGGCGGGCCGGCCTGGCGGACTCTCCCGGCTGGGCTCCGCCAGCCCTCTGCCAACCGCCCGCAAGCCCTCCTCTCGCCCCGCCCAGCCCCTGCTGCTCCTGCAGAGAGCTCGTGGTGCAGGTGGCCTTCCTGCTCAAGGTTAGGTCTACGAGCGCTGTTTGGAAATAATGAGGATCTTTCATAAACTTTGGAGAAAAGGACCGGAGCTGATGAGGTCGGCACCTGGTGGACTGACTGCTGTCCTGCAGGCGTGGCGGGGCCCAGGGCGCCCCGATCTGATGGGGGGCTGTCACGTGACCCGGGCCTGGGTGCCTCCCTCACCGCACACCCGCCCCCGCGGGCCTCATAGTCACAGCGTCCCTGTCCCCCAACAGGTGCGCACCCCAGGACATCTGCCCACTATTTCCACAAGATCCCAGCTTGGGTAAAGGGGAAATTTGAAAACGTTTTCTTATATTCACAAACTGTGATCCTTTTTCAAAATTCAAGGATTTTATACTTTTGTTTCTCTTTGTCACAATGCTTGCTTTTTCCTCATTTCTTGGTTTTTTTCACTTGTACCTGATTTTAGTTATTTTGCTTGGCCTGCTTTGTAACGTAGGCAAACCGTGGCGCAAGCCAAACGATGACAGCTAAGGAGTTAATCAAAAGACTTCAAAGTCACTACTGGTAATACTTCATAGTTTTTAGTGTTTAAACTGATTTTATTGCGGTTTTTCTTTACCAAAAAAAAAAAAAAGCCACCCATAGTCAAGAAAACAATATCTGAAAGAGGGATGCAGAAGAGCAAGCTGACCAATGGTCAGCATCCTGCCAAGCTGTGGGCACCACCACCACCCCCGGGGCCCCCAGATGGCACCAGCGCACAGGCACAGGTGCACACTCGTGGCATCACACTCGCCCGCTCACACGTCTGTGAACACCAGCTTCGCACACGTCTGCAGGACTCCCCTCCAAGGCCTGCCGACCAGCCACCAGCCGGCAGGTGTCGGTTACTCCAACCCAGCCCATCAGACTCTCAGATTGTTCCAGACCTCTGCTATTCCAGCAGCTCAAAGCAAGATTAACTGGCTGGAAGTGACTAGATATCAAAATGTAAAGAGGTTTTTTTTGGGATATTTTGAAAGGAGGAGAGATGTTTCAAGACACAAGCCACTGGAGTCTGTCCTGCCAGGCGCCAAAGCAGAAAACCGGAGCCTGGGGAAGATTAACTCTCAAACAAATCATTATTTTAGCAAAATTGTCACGTTTGACCACATCTAATTTGATAAAACTGCTTTGGCCCCAGTGGCAGGAGCAGGGACTGGACAGAAGGCAGCGGGCACCCGGGGAGGAGAGTGGAGGCCAGGGAGGCTGGTTGGAGCTGGGTGCACGCTACGGGAGGGTCAGAGGGGACGGGGCTCCAGCAGGGAGGAAGGCACATCCCCGGGGCGGGTGAGGGCGGTGGACCGAGCCAGGCCGGCACCCAGGACGGCTCAGCTGCCACCCCGCCACACCCCCGTACCCGTCCACAGCCCCAGGATCAGAGGCCGCAGGGGGACAGCAGGGACAGGACCTCCTGGAAGGGGTTTCCCCGAGACCCTCCCACCCTGCAGGGACCCCACAGGCAACCTCAGCCCTGCAGAGACCCCCAGGCGCCCCAGACACTGGCCCCAGCAGGAGGCCGAAGGTTCCCGTGAAACAGTAAGTGTGATTGGTGACCGAGGTCTGGAAACCGGACGAGGCCTCAAGCATGAAGCTGTCCGACCACCGGCAGCTCCTGCATCTGTCCTGACCCCGGGTCTGAGATCGGCGTGGGCAGCCCTGCGGCCCTCCGGAGGAGGGGTGAGCAGAGGAGCCTGGACCCAGCTTCCTCCTGAGAGCGCGGCCTCTGCCCTGCTCTTCACGCCTGCCCCCGGCAGACCCTTGGCTGCCCCGCCCGTGGTCAGCCCTGCCGGCCTCCACGGAAGGGGGGTCAGGATGCCGCCTTGCCCGAACATGTGCTGATGTCTGCTCCCCACCGGGTGCTGCGGGGGCGCCCCCGGGTCTGTTGGGCCCCAACCCCGTGTGGAGGGACCAGGTGTCTCCGGGGCCGTCGTGTGTGTCCAGCCTGCTCGTGTGTGTGTCTAGCCTGGCCTCCCGAGGTGATGGTGGACGCAGGCTGGTTTACAGCTCGGGGTCGTGGGTCCCGGACTGCGTCTGGAGGGCAGAGGGCAGGTGTGTTCTTGCCTCCAGACTGTCTCTAGTAAATCTGTTTGCACAGTTTGCAAGGGAAGCTCAAACAGGCTGGGGTGGAGCTGTGGGTCCCCGCTGCCTCTGGGGTGCACTGCAGGGCGTGGACCCTCCAGAGGGGCCTTCCCACGTGGCTGTGCTCAAGGAGTGCTCCCACACCCCTCACGTGTTGCTGAGAGTCTGGTCACCACGGCTGTCCCGTTGACGGGCTAACCCAAGACCTCGGGAAGAAGGCCGTGTCCTGGACGAGGGGGCTGTGGCCTCAGGAGGAAGTGGGGATCAGGAGAGGCAGACTGAGATGGAGAGGCTGACCCAGTAGCCCCAGCGCAGTCGCAGCTCATCCAGCCTCACTGTGAAGCTAAGGGCAAGCCCTCCCTGCCCGCTGCCTCCCCGACACCAGCCTGGACCACCCCCCCACCCTCGTGCGGCAGAACCAGCAGGGGATCCTCAGGCTCTAGCTGCTCCCTGGTCCCCAGTGGCCTCTGTTTTTCCTCCAAGAACATCCTCCAGGCAAACGGCGCCTTGGGAGCCCCCAGCACGGCGGGGACTGAGTTCACCCCCAACCCCGCACCCTACGGTGGCTCCAGGACTCACTCCTAAAGGAGGCAGGGTCTGGGCTCCAGGAGGGTCTGAAGCTGTGACGGAGGAAAGCAGATGTGATTTGAGAGGCGGAAGGAAATGAAAAATGGGGTGAGTTAGGGATTGCCAGAAAAGAAAACAGAGAAACAGGCTGCATTTGTGACACTGAAGCGCTGTCTGCTCAGAGTACCCGCCACTCACCTTTCCTCTTCCTTCAAGTGTCTTATCAGGGACCCTTCTGATGGGCCTGAAGGATGCAGCGGGTGAGGGGGGCTGAGAGCTCTGGGGACGGGGAGGACTGGACCCACTGCCAGCATGGGGTGCTCAGAGAGGCGGGCAGCGTCCCGGACTCTGCGTGCCTGGCAGCAGCCCCACGTCTAGGCTGACCGTGGCCTGTGGGGCCCAAGGTGTACCGGCTCAGGTGGGCCATGGGTACCCTGTATCTCTGGACGCGCTGAAGCCCCGTAGGGGGCCCTGTACCCCTGGGTACGCTGAAGCCCCGTAGGGGGCCCTGTACCCCTGGATGTGCTGAAGCCCCGTAGGGGGCCCTGTACCCCTGGACGGGCTAAAGCCCCATAGGGGGCCCTGTACCTCTGGACACGCTGAAGCCCTGTAGGGGTGTGCATGCGTGGACACGGACCCCACAAGGCTCTCAGCGTGAAACCCCCAAGGCTGCCCAGGGGTCACTGGAGGCCAGCAGGAGGTTGCCCCGGGCGTGGCCTGCTCTCCGGGGACTCTGAGAGCCTTCGGGAGAGGAAGGGCAGCCACAGGAACACGGTGCGTTTGCTTTTATTCTCAGACTCAGCTTGACCTCAGGGCCGAGTGCGTTTGTTGACGTAAATCTCTGTTAGAAATGTTCTGCACAAATTCAAACTGACGCTGTTGGGGGAGATTGCTGGTTGCCACGGCAACTGGAGCGCGGTTTTCACCCGGCTCAGTGGATTTGAGCACACAGTCGGCCGTGCGTCCGGCCTTGGGGGCCAGCCCGGAAACGCCACCAACGCCACCCCCGTCCCACACGTGGCCCCCACGCCGCGTCCAGGAAGCTGGCAGCCTGAGGCTCCCTGCAGCGCTCACCCCGGAGGCAGGTCCAGCCTGAGGCTCCGCGGCCCTAGGCCCAACTCAGGCCCAGGGAGGTGGGGTGGGGCGCTGTCTCAAGCTGACCCCTGCCCCCGCTGACCTGTGACCCCGTCCACCCTGCGGCTGTCTGGAGCAGCAGCAGCAGCAGCAGGCTGCCTCCTGGCTTCACGCAAGTAGGCTCCTGATGTCCTCTGGCCGTGGGGGCCAGGGCCCCAGCCCTCCCACCCGCCTGCCCTCCACCCCGGTTCCCCTCCCTGCCTGCCTCCACCCCATCCCAGCCCCCCACGGACAGCTGTGGTCACCCCTTCATCGGAAGTGACTTTCTCTCTGGGGGGCCGGATAAAGGGCTGAGGGGCTGCTGGAAGGGGGTCCCTGTTGGCAACTGGAAGATCTTCCTGCTGGGGAGTCCTGAGCTCACAGAATGTGCCAGACACGTGCCTTCGCGAAGGGAGGCAAAGACGCAGTGCTGTGAGGCGGCCCAGAGCCCACCCCGCCAGAGACTCTTGCTTTCCTGCGAAGAAGCCACGCAGGTTTCAGGAGTGAGCTCTCAGTCAGTGCCTGAGGGAGGCCTGAGCAGGTGCTCGTCTGCTCAGAAGACAGTCTTGGTGCTTTAGAAACTGGAAGGGCCCAAGAGTCCGCCAAGCCTGGCTCACGGCAGCTGCAAACCCCAGGAAGCATCGGCTTCGCTCACGGACGGCAGAGATGCTCAGGGCACGGAGGGGCCCGAGGTGGCCCAGCCCCACGGCCGGAGGCCCCGTCACAAAGCTCGTGCTCATGACCCATCCTCAGGGTCCGCTGAGCAGAGGCCACCGTGTCAGGGAGAGGGCCTGAGGCTCCTATGGCTGCTGCGGACACAGCGCTGGCTCTCCGCTCTGACCTGGGCCACCAGGGAACCCGGCTGCTGGGTGTGGGGGTTGGGGCCTCATGACCCTCTGTGGGCAGCTTGGGGGCCAGGGCACTGGTAGCCCAAGCCCGAGGAGCCCAGCTCCCCGACCCTCACTAAGCCCGAAGCCCTCAGACGCGGCTCTCAGGGTGGCTTCATCCGGAGGAGCCTCTGGCCCTCACCCAGGACGACGCTGGGCTTCAGAGCCGGCTGCACTGTGTCCAGCCGCAAGCGCAGGGTCAGGATGTTAGCAGCCAGCCAGGCCCGTCTGCCCAAAGAGCCCCCAGAGCACTCCGTGCACCCACCTGCACCCCTGGGGAGTCTGGGCTCGACCAGCCTTTGCCTTGAAGCCCATGGGCCCTGGGGCAGGGCTGAGGCCTGGGCTTGGAGGGGCTCCTCCAGGCCGGCCCCCACCCTCTGTGTCCCTCCAGCATTGCCGAGAAGTGACCTCTGCTTACACTCCCCCTGCTCCAAGGCCGGGGTGAGTCTCCACGCTGTGGCCAGGGCCCAGGGACAGAGGGTCAGCCCCGGGGCCTCCTCCTGGTGCCCTGGTGGCCTCCTGGACTCCTGGCCCCGTGATCTTTCTGTCATCTCTGGGCTGGGGGCCCAGGGGTGGTAGTGAGCTGACCTGTGTCCACCAGCCCCTTCCTGGCACAGTCTGTGGACAGAGCGGCAGGTGGACACACGCCCCGTGGGGTCCACCTCAGCCCTGTGGAGTCTGAGCAGAACATCCCCCCAGTCCAGGATTGTCTTCCCACCACCTCCCATCCCCCTTGTCCAGGACCATCAGCCTGGCCTGGGGACCTCTGCTGTGCCCTCCAGTGCCTGAGGGAGCCACCCCAGGACACTAGGTGGGCCAGGGGTGGGCAGGAGGGTCTCCAGTCAGCACTGACAGCACTCACTGGACAGCTGGATGACCCCTCACCCCTCGGGCGTCTCTGTCCCTCGGCTGAAGCTCAGGACCCGTTACAGAGGGGCAACGGGAACAGTGGGCACCCTGGGGGCAGAAGCATTGGGGGTGTTGGTGGGACCAAGGACAGGAGGGTAGGAGTACCCCATTCCGAGACCCTCTGGCCAGCGGCACCCCCACGCCCTGCAGGCAGGACCCCTGTGATCCTTCCCCCGCCTGCTCAGCTTTCTTCTGGGAGCCCTGTCACCAGCTCTAGCTCCGGGCAGGGTCCGGGACCCTGGACTGGGCAGGGGTCTGGGGGTGGGGTCCGGGGCTCTTTCTGCACAGCTGAGGCCCGTCGACAGGGCAGGACCACCTGCTGACTCACGCTGGGATGCACTGTAGGCTGACCTCACTGTGGCCATCTTTGGATTTGAGAATCTTTTAAGACAAGAGCTGTGAAAACTCCGAAATTAATTTCCTTGTTCCTATTTGTGTTCCCAGAGCCCTAAAGGGACAGGGGCTTCCTGCCAGAATAACACAGAGCTCCCACCCCGCTCCCCGCCTCCCCCAGGGGGTGTTTTGATGGGAGCTGTCCGCTTCTGTTGGCAGCGAAGGCGAAACCACCGGTTGTCTCTTTAAATCGGCTCTGCGGAGTCTGGGCCGGCGGGCTGGCTGGGAAGAACCATCGCCGCTGCCGCAGGGAGCCGCCGCGTGCGCGTCAGCGCCTCCCCCGTCCCCATGGTTACGGCTCAGCCTCCGACCGGCCTGTCCCCGGCCGTCGCCCGCCCGCGGGGGCAGGCAAAGCGGCGGCCGCCGGCGATCCTCGCGCGGAGTTCGGGAAGCCGCCCGCTGAGAACGGCAGCTAGCGTGCGCTCCTGGCTCCGGCTCACCCCCGGCAGGCCGGGCTGGCCGGGCTGCGGTCTTGCAATCTGTTGATAACTCTACTCTCTAGCCGGCGCGCTGCCCCTGGGATGGACAACGGCTCCCCAGACCCGGGAACGCGCCCCACCTCTCCGCCAGCGGGAAGCACAGGACTGCGGCCACTCCAGCTCGTTTCGCCAAAATAGGTGAGAAGTTGGGCTGCGTTTCTCCAGGGTCTGCACGCAGGTGCGCCCCCCCTCAAGGAGGCAGCAGGACACAGCTTGGGGGTGGGGGGGCGGCGGGCAGGTCGGAGCCCTCCGGCAGCAGCGTCCACTCCCCAGGCCGCCCCCCGGGGCATCAGCGCCGGCCAGGGGCCGGCTGTGCCTGCTCTTGCAAATGCAGATTCTGAACAACTTTGGGTTCCGCTGACGGAACCCATCCACTGGGGAAACCGGGCTGTGTGGGGAGAGGCTGGTCGGTAAGGTCTGGCCACATCCAGGCAGAAGCTTCACCCGCCCGGGTCTGGCTGCTCGTGGGGGATTCTTGGCTGAGCTGACAGACGCTGTACGTGACTCCTGCAGCCTGAGACTGGGCTGAGAGTCCTGCGCTGGATGGCAAGCGGAGGCCGATTTTTAAATATGGAGAAGGAAGCGCTCCCCAGGGCACCATCCCTCCAAGGCCCCTGAGGCCCCGGGTCGTCCCGGAGCCTCTGCCGGACCCAGACGCCTGGAGCCGGACACTCCAACAGGCTGGCTGGGGCGAGAGAAGCCCAGAGCAGGGCAGACTGTGGGGGGCGCTGCTGCTGCTGCGCGGGAGGGGGTGCTGGCGCGGCGCGGGGCGGGGAGAGGGGGTGCGAGATGCGGGGAGGACCCCCACCACCTGGCCTTCCCTGCCTTCACAGATGGGGGCGGCCTCTCCCCCCTGCACCCACCCCATCGCCGCGGTCGCCCAGGGCTCGACCCCGCGGCCCCTTCGGGGTAGCTTGACCTTCCGGACGGCCATGGAGGCTGGCGAGGAGCAGGGAGCGACATAGGCGGCCGGGCCGTTCCACCCCTGCTCACACTTCAGTAACTTCGCTGTGCCCATGGTGAGTACACGGCGGCGGGGCTCAGGGGACCCCCCCCACCCTGCCACCACACGCAGGCACGCGAGCCGCTGTGTGCTCCGCTGGGTGGGGGGCGCCTGCGGGTCCTGCAGCTAGGCGCCCGGGGGGCGGGGCCGTGTGGGGGGGTGGGGCCGTGCCGGGGGGTAGGAGGGGGGGCGCCGCGGGTTGCTGCTCCGCGGCGGCTCTTCAGCGGCGGCTCGCGGAGATCATACTAATTAGCGGCGTGCTGCAATGTTGAATCACTGAGTCAGGGGAGGCGGCGGCCTGCCCCGGCCTCGCCCTCCACCTGTGCAAACCTCTCTGACCCCAGACTTGGGGGCCCCCGGGGGGCGCTGGGGTACTGCCCTCTCCTGGCCCCAGGCCCTGCGCACGGCCCTCCCTCCCACTGCAGCCCTTCCCATCGGAAAGTTGGCGAACGCAAGGCAGGGGACGTGAGTGGGCTTCAGCGGCACACGCAGCGGGCATGGAGGCCCCTCTCCAGCACAGGGGGCGCGCCCGGCTTGCGGGGGTGCGGCCGACGTGCGGGGGCTCGGCCTGCAGGCCCGGGGCCCTTCCCTGCGGTCGCAGCCGGTTTGAATTCCAGTAAAGGATACACTGTACTCGCTTGTGACGGGCAGCTGCCGGCACGTGCAGAGAATGCCGATGGCTGAGGATGGCACCCCCACGGCCAGAGCTCGGACCCCAAGTCTGAAGATGCAGGCCTGAGCCTCCACAAACAGGGGCCGTCCAAGCTTCTTGTTGGTTCCCTTCCCGTTGGATCTGAAATGTCCAAAGAGCGATGCCTTTTGCTGAAGGTCAGCGTCATCTCGAGGGCTCAGAGGCAGGGAGCAGGCTGCACCTGCCTCTCCAGCGTCCGGCGGTGTGCGCCCCGGGGCCCCCAGCTGGGGCCCCAGCTCTGAACCAGGCACCTGTTGCCCCATGGGTGCACCCCAACACAGCCAGGGCCTCAGTCTGGCCGTGTTTGTAGCTCCGCCTCCTCGAGTTCAGATCCTTATTCGCAATCTGGGTCCCCTTGTCGGCAGACAAAGGCTGGACTGAGCTGCCTGGGGGTGGGCCCTACAGCTGCTGGTCTAGGTGCCCCAGCGTCAGGCCTGTCTTCACCTCCGTCTCTGACCCTCTCTGACCTGTCAAGCGCCTTCCTCGCCGCAAGTCCATCCACATCCTGCCCCCAGCTCCCACCCACGCCACGTGGGCGTCTACGACAGGAGGAAAGAGCTGAGGCACCTTTGTCCAGAGAGCTTGGACCTAGTGGCTCACTGGTTCCAGTCCTAAGAAGTCACATTCACACTGGGGAGCATTTCTGAAAGAAGCTGCCGCACCCAAGCCCATGCCTGCGGGTCTGGCGCGAGCAGGTTCCCGCACGTGTCTGGGAGCCCGTGGGGCAGCTGCTCGAGGGCCCTGGGGGCAGTGAGGAGGAAAGCCGGCTGGCCGGTGGCTCTGGCCCCGTGTCCAGGCTGCCCCCTCCATCCACCTGCTCGGCCCCGGCCCCGACAGTCGGCTGCCCCGACTCCGGGCCCTGAGTGAGGCCATGGCCACGTCTGAACATTGCTGAGCCCTGAGCATCTTCGGGCAGGCCTGCTGGAGCCGGTGACACCTCTGAGCAAGCTTCCTGTGCACCCTCGGGGCTGACACCCTGGGGGCAGGGGTCTGCACCCAACAGCCCGGCCTCCTCGGGCCAAGCCGGGCCCCATCGACCGCCCTCAGGGCCCTGACCCTCATCCCGAGGCTCACAGTGTCCAACTGCACCGCTGCTGCTGCGATGGCCCTGTCCACACTCCCCTTCGAGCAGCCCCACGATTCTCACCGAAGCTGCGATGGCCCTGTCCACACTCCCCTTCGAGCAGCCCTACGACTCTCACCGAAGCTGCGATGGCCCTGTCCACACTCCCCTTCGAGCAGCCCCACGATTCTCACCGAAACCGCAGAGAACGAGGTCTCCCAGGGAACACAGTGACAGGTCTGGAAGGGGAGTGAAAGCTGTCCTGGCCGGGTGCTCTGTCCTTCCTACGTGCCGCATCCGGCAGTCCCGCAGGCGTGGCTCGCCGGCCACACCTGTCGCCAGGGACTGGCTAGGCGGCAGGACTAGAATGTGTGCTTCCCACAGCCCTGTGGCCTCGAGCGTGGCCCGGAGGGTGAGCTCACTGACCCTGGGGCCTGAGCACCTTGGGGACCTGCTCAGCGGTGGCACCTGGCCTGGCCTGGCCCAAGGAAAGCCCAGTGGAGCCCCGCTGGCTCTGAGCAGGGTTGACCTTTGCTGGGTCCCGCGGGGCCGGGACAGGGTGAGAGGCCCCCCAAGGCCAGACCCTGCGTGGGGGCCCCGGTCCACACAGGAGCACCCACATTCCCCTGAGAAGGATGGAAGTAAAACCCCAGAAAGACCAGCAGGGCAGGGGCCAAGAAGCCGGAGCCGAGGGGCAGCGGGAGGTAGGGGGCCCGCAGGGCATCCAGGGGCTCCACCCGGGCCGGGGGGACCCGGCCAGACCTGAGGGGTTCGGGCCCTGGCTCAGCTGACCCGCCCACCACACCTGCAGCTCCCCGGAGCGCCAGCGGGTCCCTCCCACCTGCCACGTCGCCTTCGGGCCAGTATTTCACCTTGCGACAGCCTAGGCACCTGCCTGCGTCTCTCAGAGCGTGTCCCCCCGCTGCTTCCTCTTGGTGGGGACCGTTTCACGCACGTGACCCTTGGTCCAGAAGGAACCCCGTGGTAGTTCTCAGTGTATTTTCTTCAGAGTTCCTCGTCGTGCAGCCAACCCGCATACCCTCAAAAGCTGACGCCGCACACCCCTCAGCATCCCCCCATCAGGATGGCATGTGCCCCGAACGGGCAGACTCCTGCCCTTATGCGCCTGCCCTCCCGGACTCCTCGGGGAGGAGGGACAGGTCGGCAGACGAGGGGCCCCAGGGCCCACGGGAGTGTCTGGGTCGGGACGACCCCGGGCGGAAGGGCCTGTCCTGTCTGCCTCCAGCTGCCCACGGGCCCAGCCTGGACGTCTGAGCGCACAGGATGGACGCCCAGAGACAATCCGACCCACAGCCTGGAGAGGCCACTTTGCCTCATGTGATCAGACAGGCGACGCCTGACCTGACGGCTTCCTCCTGTGTTTTTGTCTTTCTCCACATCCTGATGTGTGTGATCGCAGAACGTAACAGAGAGGACACATCCAAGAAAATAACAATAAGACATAAATGAAAGGGAAATGCAAGCCAGACTGCAGGCACAGCTGCCCCGGGATCACTGCTCAGAGCCTGCGGGTGCCACGGGGCAGCGGAGACCAGGTGCTCAGGACAAGACACACCCCGCGTGGCCTCGATACAGCCGCCAAGGCCTGTACACACCCTGCCGTGGCCTCAACACACCCCACCGTGGCCTCGACACATCCCCGTGACCTCAACACACACCTGCCGTGGCCTCTACACACCCCACTGAGGCTTCTACACACCCCGCCGTGGCCTCGACACACCCCACCAAGGCCTCTACACACCCCACCGAGGCCTGTACACACCCCACCATGGCCTCGACACACCCCCGTGGCCTCAACACACCCCACCGTGGCCTCTACACACCCTGCCGAGGCCTGTACACACCCCACTGTGGCCTCAACACACCCCACCAAGGCCTGTACATACCCCGCCGTGGCCTCTACACACCCCCATGGCCTCTACACACCCCGCCATGGCCGCTACACACCCCACCGAGGCCTGTACACACCCCACCATGGCCTCGACACACCCCCGTGGCCTCTACACACTCTGCTGTGGCCTTTATACACCCCACCGTGGCCTCTACACATACCACTGTGGTCTCGACTGGCCGTCCTGTGGGTGAAGACGTGAGCGGGATCATTAGCCCTGGCCCTGGAGCTGGGGTAAGCCCACGGCTCTCAGCAGTTGGTGGGCTGCCTCGTCCGCGAGAAGGCCAGGGTTGCTTCACCTCCCTTCCTCCCTGGGTTCTCTGGATGCCCCTCGGCCCAGAGGCCCACACTCCATCTGCGGTCACTGGTCCCAGCACACGGCTGGCCCCACAGCCTCCACGGGCCTTACCCATCGGGTACCATCTGACCAGATACTGGACTGTCGTACGGGTTTTGCTGGTGGAATGCTTGCAGAGTGGATTCTTCCGCGAGGCACTTGCACACGTGTGAACTTTGAAATATAAGATGCGTCGCCATTTGCATTACCTAGTTTGAATTTTAAATGTCACCTCTAAAAATGTAGAAAGCGCTGTTGACAAGTCTGATTTGGAGAAGGAAACGGAAACAGGAGGCTGAATGGAATCCAATCCCTGTCTCTCCCGAAGCATATAGTGTGGGTGCCGCTGCTGGCGGTCAAAGACCCCACACCACCACACGAAGCCTCAAAACTGGGCCCGCAGATGGAAAGGAGGGGGTGCGAAGGTGGGTGACCCCACGCGCCCCAAGGCCGCGTGGGCGTCGTGCCCAGGAAACGCCTTTGTGTCCAGAACCGACGCTCCCAGCTGGGTTCCTGCTGCAGGAGACGCACTCCCGGCTCTTCCTACGCGCAGCAGAAAGGGGTCTCCCCGTGTGGACAGAACCTGGCAGCTTGCGCGCGCTGGAGGGGAGCTCTCCACCACGTGTCCAGGCCCTGCACAGGCTCCCCCATCACAGCCCAACCAGGCCAGCGTTCCACAGACGCAGTCACCAGGCCGCCCTGCGGACGCTGCTCCTGGAAGCACGCGCTTGCTCTGCTCAACCGCCCCCGGCCCCGCGTCACTGCCTCCCCAGACAAGAGTTGGAGGTCTGACCTCGGTCTTGAGGGGTAGTGACGGTGCCCGGAGAAGGTGGGGAATGGACTTGTGAGCCCCCCGGGGAGGCTGGCCCCACCTGGGCCCTTCAGCTCCGGGCAAGACGTGAGGGTGTGGGTCCCGACTGGGTCTCTGGGAGAACGGGCCAGGCCGGACCTGCGGCGACTCTCACGTGCGGATGTGAAACCAGAAACAGAGGCCCCAGCGTGCCTCCGTGGTGAGTCAGGCGGCCTCAGCCCGTGAGGACGTCACCGGAGGGGCAAACTGTCGTCTCCCGTGAGAGGAACCTCATGCACAGGCCCGGGACGCCCCCAGAGCCCCGTCAGACCTGAGTCCAGACCATCACAGCCGAGGACTCTGGGAAGAAAAGGCCCTTTGGTATCAGGACTCGACCGAGAAGACCTGTCTCTTCTCGACGTTCGCGGTGAGCTGTGTCTGGCAGGAGGCCAGTGCCCGTGGAGCCTGGCAGGTGCAGAAACGCTGCAGGACTCCTGGGCACCAGGCCCCTTCCCGCCCTCGCCCGGCGGAGACACTCAGAGTTCGGGATGCACGGGGCCCCGGGGGTGGGCTGTGGGAGCCCAACACCCTGAAAGTGAGACCCCAGCGCTGCCATCTGCCCCGCCGCCCCCTCGTGAGACATCCGCTCTCCACCGGGAGCCCGTCCTGCCCTTGTCGGGAGGCCCCGTCGCCGGGGTACAGACCTCTAGGCGCAGGACAGGCCCAACGGCCTCCATCCTGCAGAAGCGGCTCCTCGGGGTGCGACACGAATCCTGCCAGGGTCTAACCGCAGTCCCTCGGGGCACCACCTTCCCGGTGCTGGAGTGGGGTCCCCGGAACACACAGCCAGCTCCCCCGTCATCCTGAGGCCCGTGTCCCCTGCCTGACTCTACCCCGAGCCCGGCCCACATCCTGCTGAGACCGTGCACGTCCGACAGGGGCCTTCGGGGCCTGTGGATGGTCAGGACTGGGGCTGGTGGCCAGCGCGCGTCCAGCCTGGCGTCTGCAAGCAGCATGGTGCTTCCTTGGCCGCCCCTCACTCTGGGCGGGCACTGTTCCTGCCTCACTTCCTTGGCCGCCCCTCACTCTGGGGCGGGCACTGTTCCTGCCTCACTCGTCCACTGGGCCCCTGGGCAGCCAGACGCCGAGGTCCCCTTGGTGTCCAGGTCACGCAGCGCCTGTTCCCAGGGGACCGAATTCCATCCACTGTTGCCACGGCGACAGACACCTTCTCACCCAAGTCTGCATCAGAGCAAAGTCAGGGAGCAGGGGCCAGGCTGGGCCTGGAGTGGCGTCTATGAGCTCGCCCTTGGCCGGCCAGGCCTCGTGTCCTCTGGGCTGAGAAACGTCCATCAGGAGACAAGCAGCCTGAGCCCGAGGACAGCAGTTTCCTGTCTCCCGCTGTGGACAGGCCCAGGCCTTCTCGGGATGCCCCTCCGTCCCCACCACTGCAGCCTAGAGGCGCCATCAGCTGCCTCCACTGCTGCTCGGCCGGGGGCAGGCGCCTCAGCATGGACTCTCTGTGGTCTGGGGAGCAGGGCGGAGCCCAACCCTGAGCACCAGCCCTGCAGGCACAGCCAGGGCAACTCAGGCGGTCTCACGGGGCCACTGGGCCGCACTCCACAGGCCCAGCCTGGCCCCCAGCGTGCCCTCCAGAGCCCAGCGCATCCCCTGGGGCTGCGCCAGCAGAGCAGCGGGTTCAGAGCATGGAGCACAGATCCCGCCCTTGACCTGGGTAGTGGGCACCAGAGCGCCCGCTCCACAGGCAGAGGCTATCCCCGGGCGGCTATGGCAAAGCCCCAAGAGCAGGAGGCTCAAACCACAGCCCAGGAGGCTGGTGTCCTGGGGCCGCTCCCTGCCGTGTAGACGCCCGCCACATGCTGCTGCAGCCTATCCTGCTGTCCTCCTTCTCACAAAGGCTCTGGCCCCTTCGGGTCAGGGCCGCCCCGGGACCGTGTCTGACCTGAGCCGGGCCCCTGAAGCCCAGAGCCCCTGGACTGTGGGGACGCCGCCTGCAGCAGGGCTCTCGTGTGACGCGCAGTGGAGGCGGGACGCCGCAGGGGTCTGGGGCGGCTTCACACCCGGCAGGACCACCGAGACTGGGCAGACTCTCCTGGGAGACCTTTCCCGGCAGCGCGTCACTGGGTGTGCGGCCCACAGAGGGACCTGGGGGCAACCCGACAGGAGCCTCCCGGGGCAGTGCCGTCACACAGGCACCTCTGATGGCAGTGGGCTCCGGGCGACCCACGCCCCCGGGATGGAGGGAGGCTGGCAGGCCGACCCCCAGCCCAGCAGGGCGCTGCCCCTGGGGAGGCGGCCATCAGAGCCCACAGGGACACCCGCGGCTGGGCCGAGTGCTGGGCACCTCTGCCCTGAGCGCTCCCTGGGTTGGGGGCCCTGCCCCTGCCCCAGGCTTTCCCAGCAAGTCTCCTGGTGCAGGAATGGCCTCCTGGAGCTTGCGGGGCGGACGCTGGTCCTGGGAGAGCCCGGCCACGCTGGTCATGCAGTGCGCTCCGTGTCCTTTCCAGGATCTGAGGACTGTCCTCTCCCTGCCCCCGTCCCCAGGGGAGCTCCTGCACCCCGTGGTGTACGCCTGCACGGCCGTCATGCTGCTGTGTCTGCTGGCCTCCGCCGCCACCTACATCGTCCACCAGAGGTGAGCCCCCTCCCCGTGCTCGTGTAGAAAGGAGTCCCTGGCAGGTGCCTCACGGGCCTGGGTGGCCCTGGCGGCCGCGGGTGGCTGAGTGCTGGGGGACAGACATCCCAGGCCCTCAAGTTCTCATCCCGTCGGTAACACGCGCTCTTCCTCCAAGGGCCCCGACAGCCCACGCCCCAAAGAGGTCAGAGTAGCCGCACAACCCTCAGAGCAGCCCTGCCCTGGGCCGGCCGGCCACAGGGGAGTCCAGTGGGTTCTCTACGTCCCTCAAAGATGACCCGGGAAAAGCGAGGAGGGGTCCTGGCCACCATCAGGGTCCAGACCATGGGCAGAGCCTAGACCATGGTCATAACTGTGGTCAGGGGAGCAGCTTGGGCACATAGCGGGCCAGGGCCACAGGTAGAGGCCTGAGTGTGACTGAGGCCGCAGAGAAGCTATGGTCGCAGTCACAGCTGCAGGCACAGACTGAGAAGCCTGGTGTGAGCACTGCTGGGCTGGCCCTGGGCGTGGACTCCACCCCAAGCAGCGTCCTCTGCGGCAGGCACGGCTGTGGGGTCCTCAGTCAGCCACAGCCTTCTCCCAAGGTACAGACTCGATCAGACGCGAAGAGCCCCGCCTGGGGAATGAGGAAGCCAGACCGGCTTCCCCCCCGACCTTCCCCCGTGACCTTGGACAAGTCGTGAGGTCCCAGGGCCTGTAGGTTCTCGTTTGTCTGACAACCGGAGACGTCCAGGCCCAGCATCCCAGGGTGACTTTACACCAAGCACCCGAGGCCACAAGCTAGAGTGGACGGCAAGTCCGTCCATCCACCCCCAGCCTGGTCTCCCTGGTGTGCTGTTCCCAGCCTGTCCCCGTCCACCCGAGGCCTCTAGCCCAGTCCCGGCAGGACGGAGCACGGCCTGTACGGCTGAGGCCGCCCCGCACCCCGCACCCTGCCTCGCGCCCCGGCCAGGGAGACGGCTGCTAACCTTGGTCTCGCCCCACAGCGCCATCCGGATCAGCCGCCCGGGCCGGCACACCCTCCTGAACTTCTGTCTCCACGCGGCCCTGACCTTCTCTGCCTTCGCGGGCGGCATCAACCGCACCAGGTTCCCGACCCTGTGCCAGGCGGTGAGTGCTGTCTTCATTTGCTGCCAGGTCTGAAGTGTTTATCGACTCTCCGGCCAAGGGGGAGATTTGTGATGATCGTCCCGAGTGTGAAATAACACGCGAGCATTTGTGCAGGGCTTTCTCGTGACAGGGACTCTTTAGCACCCAGTACATCTGTATCACAGTTTCTCCCCTGTGTGAGTCTGACCGATCTGCTCAGCGCCTGACCACGTTGTTTAGTTTATTTTCCAACTGGACCAGTTTTCTCCAAGCCCCTGGTGACATGTTAACGAGACAATTTCCAACAAACTGGCTGATCACAGAAGCAGGGACTCGACCTGCCTCTCCTGCAAATGGGTGGGCAGGAGCTCAGGAGCTGGGCCTGCTCCCTCGGCCCAGGTAAGAGTCCCGGCCTCACCAGGGAGACAGTGCCCTCACCGTTGGGTCACCAGGGGTTGGGGGTGCCCACCCCACGTGGCACCCAGTGCTCTCACACGGACTGGAAGGTCTGGCCCTCTTGGGTGAGCAGGGGCCTTTGGGAGAAGAAGTCTTGGGGGGTCTTCTTCCCACCCCCGGCCCCGCCTGGCCTTTCTTAGAAGGAGGGGAAAGCGGTTTCCTTGGTGATCCAGTGGGTGAGACTCCAAAGCTCCCACTGTAGAGGTTGTGCCTTTGATCCCTGGTTGGGAAATGATCCCACAAACCTCGCAGCGAAGCCAAAAAAGAAAGGGGGGCGTATGAAGTACCCCTGGTCCTGACAGAGCCAGAGAGGCCCCTCCGTCAGCCACGAGTCAAGGACAAAGGCCCAGGGTCCATGCAGCTGGACACTGAGGGCCCTCTGCTCTCTCCCCCCAGCCTCTCAACAGCCCACCTACATGTGGCCCCGGCTCAGCCTGGCGGACAGTCCCCTCCTGGTGGGCAGATACCTCCAGGGCACAGTCCCCTCTAGGTGGACATTCACCTCCAAGTGGACAGTCCCCTCTAGGTGGACAGCCCCTCCCAGTGGGCAGACACCTCCAGGGGGACAGTCCCCTCCTGGCTGGCAGACCCTCTAGGTGGACAGTACCCGCGGGGGGAACAGTCCCCTCCTGGCGGGCAGACACCTCCAGCACTCATAAGGGGCCAGGTGGGGGCTTCCCCGTGGACCACAGGCATCTCACCAAGGACTCATTTGGTGGGTGTCCATCTGCCGGGACCACATGGAGAAAGTGTCCTGGCCAACACCCACCACCTCACAGGCTCCCCTTGTGGCCCTCGTTGTGTGAATTCAACAAGAGTGTGTTGACAGCCATGGGGGCTGCTTCAGCCCAATTCCCTGGCTCCCATGTGTGCCCGCTGACCTCAGCTCTTCTGTCCACACGAACTGACCTGTCCTTCTGCACCAATGGCAGCTGCTGGCAACTCCTGGGCGTCAGAGGGCAAGAGTCTGCTCCCACTGGGCAGGGGTGCCTCGGGGGAACTGGCTGTGAGCTCCTGCCCCCACACGCTCCCCCTGCAAACAAGGTGCCAGGCCTGTGCGGCAGGATGTTAAGGGCTCGGTTTCCAGTGCCCCCAGGCTCCTGAGCACAGAAGAGAAGTCAGCTTTCCACAAACCCGTGTGGATGCCAACCGTCCCACCGGGAGGCCGACTCTGGCAGAAAAGTCACCAGCACATCCCTGCACCACACGCGGGGCAGACACGCTCCTGGAGGTCTCTCAATAGCGCAGAAACACCCCCGGGGGAGCCCCGGGAAATCCAATTTGCCATCCGCCTCTGAACACCTGCTGAGACGCAGAGCCGTCTGGAAGCAGTAAAATGGACTGTTACCTTTATGTCCACACTTGCACTGCTGCCCGTGTGTGGGGACCCTGGCTGGGGAGCCCTGGGACCTGAGGCTGCCGCCCCTCAGCACCTCCGGTCATCACGACCCCTACAGCCCCGGGAGCCCGGCCAGGAGCCCCCAACTCGGGAACTGTCCCCAAGCCTCCTGCCCAGACAGAGGCTCAGGGGCCAGGCATCCCTGTGGCAGCCAAGGCCAGGCCAGGCCAGCAGGCTGGACCCCTGAGTGTGTCATGGGCGGGGGCAGACAAGCCTGGAGGGCCTCAGAAGTCCTGCTGGTCACCTCGTGGTGACAACTTCCCCTCAGCTCTGAGTCCACACTTCCAGAAGGAGCTGCGGCTTCACTCGCTCACTTGAAGACAAGCATTGGCCCAGGTGTGAGGCAGAGAGGACAAGATTCCAGCAGAGGGCCCGTGGCACACAGGCCAGGCTCACCGGGAGGAACAGTCAGGAGAGAGAGCAGGTGCGGGGCCAGGAGGCCGTGACCGTGGACCTCACACTCGCCGGAGGAGAGGGACCCCAGGGCACACAGCTCAGAGCCAGGTCGGTTGGAAGGTGTGAAGCTCACTGTCCAGTGTCAAGCTGACCGGCCCTGGTGCCCAGACATTCGGTCATACATCCTTCTAGGGCGTCTGTGAGGGTGCTTCTGCGAGATACGAATGTTCAAGCGGCGGCCCAAGGAGAGCAGATTGTCCTCCCAGCGTCTGCCCTGTCCATCCCCGAGAGCCTGCACCGGACGGACAGACGTCTGGTCTGCGCAGGGAGAGCCCTGAGTGTCCTGGGCGGGCACCTCCCGCCTCTGGACCTGCTCAGACTGAACCCGCACAGCTGGCCGTCCTGCCGGCTGCAGGCTCCGGGCGCCCCGCCGCCCCTGTCACGGGACGATTCGTCAGCGCCAGTGCGGTTTTGCCCTCGCCGGCAGCCAGACTGGCCCACTGTGCCCAACCCCTGCACCCCACCACCTGGGCTTAACAGCGGTGCCCACAGCCAGCAGCGCCCCCACACCGGCGGGCGTCGCAGGGAAACACGCCCTAGGGCCGTGATGGGCGCTGGGGTCCAGAGCTGGCGGCTGGAGAGGAGAGGTGGTCGTTATGGGACCAGAGCCAGGCGCGCCGCGCGGAGGCTGCGATACCACGCACACCAGCGGCTCCACGCCCCGTGGAAGCCTGGCACGTCACGGAAGCGTGACGGCCCTGCAGCGACCTCTGCACGTGTCCACCTGAGGCTGGCGTCGGGGAGGTCCTGCTTCCCATCACCCACAGGCTGGCAGGTCCCGGCGCTCGGGGAAGACGGGCGGGGGCGGGGCCAGGGCCGGCCCAGGCCGCACCCGGAGGAGCGTCTCCCGTCCACCCCTTCTCTCGGCCAGGCCGAGGGGGTCACAGGCTCCAGGCTCCCAGGCACGAGGCCCAGACCGGGCAGAGAGAAGGCCTGGATGCTCCCCTCCGCGCGGGCAGCGACTGAAACACAGCCCAGCGTTCTCACAACAGTCCCACCCGTCCTTACGGGGCTTTCTCACAAGTTGAAGCTGAACTCTGCATGTGATAAACCCTTACAATGGTGCGATGTTACCTTTGTTTAGGGAATCTCGGTACTCCTTAAACACTGGCGTCCTTACAATCACAGCCATATTTTACCTGTCATCGCAAAACGTCAGGTCATTACTTCAAAGGTAGCCTCATTCTACAGAATTGGATGGCGATGATGGGGTGTGGAATGAACGCCCAATTAGCTAAAGCGGAGCCGCCACGGGCGTCGGGGCTGTTTCCATAGTAACGAGAGACTCGGACAGGCAAGGAGTGAACTTCAGCTTCTGATCCCGGAGGCACAGCATCCTGGAGACCCCCGCGCCTCCGCCCCTCCCTTCTGGCAGGCTCCGCGGGAGCTGAGCCAAGCTGACCACATGGCCCCCTAGCAAACGGAGTCTCCCGGCTAGGAGGGAGGGGGGCGGGGGTCAGGAGGAGGGGGCGGGGCCAGGATGAGGGGGCGTGCCCACAGCTCCCTGCAGGAGGCCGAGCTGGCTCAGGGTCCAGGCCACCCACGCATCTTCCCTGAGCTCTGAGTCCCTGTGAAGGGTGGTGTCTGCCCCAGGACCCCAGGGCCCCTGCCAGGCCCACTTCCTGTCGCTGTTGAGCTGTTTCCTGAGGATGTGGGAGGGGGTAGCAGGACGAGGTGCGGGGCTCAGACTCGGGGAAGGGGCTCTGGGGGGATGGGGAGGGGCGCTGGGGAGACGTGGAGGGGCGCTGGGGGCCGAGGAGGGGCTCAGACACGGGGCAGGGGTTCTGGCAGGGGAGACGGGAGGGGCTCAGACTCGGGGAAGGAGCGCTGGGGGAGAGGGGGAAGGTCGGTCGGGGCTCAGACTCAGGGCGGGGGCGCTGGCGGGCGGGCAGGCTCTCACTGGCTCCTCCCCCAGGTGGGCATCGTGCTGCACTACTCCACACTCTCCACTCTGCTGTGGATCGGAGTGACCGCCAGGAACATCTACAAGCAGGTGACCAAGAAGGCCCCTCTGTGCCCAGGGGCAGGCCAGCCGCCGTACCCCAAGCAGCCCCTGCTCAGGTACCCAGCGCATCTGACCCCCAGCCCTGGGCTTCCTGGGGGTTCTCGGCAAGCTGGCCATGGGGAAGCCTGGGCCCAGGGGTGATCGAAGGCCCAGGTGGCCAGGGCTGGGGGGCCGGGGTGGGGTGGGGCTGGGACAGGGTCAATGCCCAGGTGTGGGGTTCGTGCCCTCTGGTGCCACTGAGTCAGTGCGCGGAGGCCCCCGGTGCCCGCCGTGGGTGGGCAGGCGTGGACACGGCTCTGTGCTGGGCCAGGGTCCGGGTCTCGGCTTTGGTTTATTTACGGGTCTCGGTGAGTAGAGAGGGAACCTGACCTCAAGGTGACCGTGCAGCCTGGAAGTGGATTTGAATGGGGCTCCTTCTCCAGCTGGTCGTTCCCGTTTCCTCCTCAGACTGGGAGGGTTCGGGGTGGACGTGGTAGGACCAGGCCTGGGGCCAGTGGGACCCCCAGACATCCTTCCAGCATGCTGCCTGGGATGCCCCAGGGGACCCCAGAATGCGGCTGGGATGCCCTGGAAGCATCCGTCTGGGCTGCAGCAGGAGTGCCCCTCAGGAGATGCCATGGCATGGTCTCGGCTCTTTAAGGCAAGGACGGGCCCGCCCGTCCCTAGGCAGCTGTCCACAGCAATCCCTGTTTTGCTGTCCTATGCCCTCCAATTTCCCAAACCAAGACTGAATCCAAATCGGCTGTTAGCACGAGCCAGGCCCAGATCAGCCTGTGTGGCCGGAGCCTGGGTGCCCGCTGCCCAGCGCCATCAGTGGCCCGTCTCCAGGCCATTGCCTGAGCTCAGAGAGCCTTGGAAGCCCTGCTGACCGCTGTGAGGTGCTCAGCCACCAGAGGCTGGCTGAGCTCCTGAGCGGGATGGTGCTGGGTGTCTGGGGCCCTGGCCTGGGATCCCGGGCACAGCCGCACCCAAGTGGTCCCGTAAGGGTCAGCGGCTCCTGGGGTCGTGGCCTGGACGGGGCAGGGGCGGGGGGTGCTTAGGCCCCCCCCCCGGAGTGGGCTCCGCACCTGAGGGGCCACTGGCCTATCCTCGTGAGCGCCTGCCCCACAGGCGTCCAGTGAGGCAGATAAAAACGCTGTTGTTTAAGTGAGTATCGTGGCCCAGCCCCACCCCCGTTCCCGACACTGTCTGGTTTTCACGTGGAGCAGACACGTTGCCACGTGGCAGCCAGGGCTGGTGGCTTCTGCTGCAGCTTGGGCCAGGGAGGCGAGATTTCTTCATCTTATCTCCTGCCAGGGAGGCCCCCGGGTTTAAAAATCACTCTCAAAATGTGTTTCCGTTTCCGGAGCTGAAACTGATTGCAGAGCTGCCTGGTGGCTGCCTGGTGGTGGAGCAAGCTGTGGTTTTACGCGGTGGCTTCTGAATGCATGTAACCAGGCTGGCCCTGTGGGTCTGTGTCCTGGGGGCAGGGGCCCAGCCCAGCTGCATGGTCACACCCACAGCTCACTCCCCCCAGTGCCTCCCGGGGACCACTGCCGCCCACCCGCCTGCATCTGCTGCCCCTGGGACAAGAAGCCTGGTGCTAAAGGCCGCCCACCCAGTGCAGTGGCCCCAAGGGTCCCTCGGTCACCGGCACACACCCCCACGGGTGTGGCTGTCAGAGGGAGGGCGTCTGCTTCAGACTTGCCTGCCCCCCTGCCCAGCTGCTCTCTCTGGCCCAGCCTGGCCTGGGGCTGGCAGCAGGTGTGATAGGCCTGGACCTTCTCCAGAGAACAGAGGCTGATGACGGGGACCTCAGGGACCAGGAGGAACTGTCAGGGGCTAGAGACGTTCCCTCCAGGGCCGCTGGGGCTTGAACTCTGCCCCGGAGCCTCCACCCTCTTCTCCTCCACCCAGAAGCATCCTTGTCAGGGGGCTTTCTCGCCGGGCCGCCGGGCGCATCGCTTCACTGCATCCTGAGCCCCCAGGATGAGAAAGTCACCTGTGCTTCACCAATTGCAGCAAGGATTTAGCTCCTGGGACCTCCCGGGAGGAGTGTGCTGCGAGGCCCCTTGTGGACAGAGCACGCCACATCCTGCTGGGCCTCAGGGAAGGCCCCATGGCTGGGCAGAGCCCCGAGTCCTCCCAACTCAGTTCTGCGGCTTTCTGATGAGAACTAAAAACATTTGTGAAATCCCACACTAACATTATGCTTCCCTGGTGGCTCAGACGGTAAAGCATCTGCCTGCAGTGCGGGAGACCTGGGTTCGATTCCTAGGTTAGGAAGATCCCCTGGAGAAGGAAATGGCTACCCACTTCAGTATTCTGGCCTGGAAAATTCCATGGACAGAGGAGCCTGGGGGGCTACAGTCCATGGGATCGCAAAGAGTCAGACACGACTGAGCAACTTCACTGGTTCACACTAACATTAAAATAGTTTTCTCTATTTTTGCATGAACGGCCATTGGACTTTGGGTAGAGATTGCACTGAATCTGGAGAGCACGTTAAGAAGCGTTAGCATTTTAACATTATTCAGTTCAGTTTAGTTGCTCAGTTGTGTCCAACTCTTTGTGACCCCACGGACTGCAGCATGCCAGGCCTCCCTGTCCATCACCAGCTCCCAGAGTTTACTCAAATTCATGGCCATCGAGTCACTGATGCCATCCAACCATCTCATCCTCTGTCATCCCCTTCCCCTCCCGCCTTCAATCTTTCCCAGCATCAGGGTCTTTTCCAATAAGTCAGTTCTTCGCATCAGGTAGACAAAGGATTAGAGCTTCAGCTTCAGCATCAATCCTTCCAATGAATATTCAGAACTGATTTTCTTTAGGATGGACTGGTTGGATCTCCTCGCAGTCCAAGGGACTCTCAAGAGTCTTCTTCAACACCACAGTTCAAAAGCATCAATTCTTTGGCACTCAGCTTTCTTTATAGTCTAACTCTCACATCCATAGATGACTACTGGAAAAACCATAGCCTTGACTAGATGGACCTTTGTTGGCAAAGTACTGTTTCTGCTTTTGAATGTGCTGTGTAGGTTTGTCATAGATTTTCTTCCAAGGAGCAAGCATCTTTGAATTTCATGGCTGCAATCACCATCTGCAGTGATTTTGGAGCCCCCCAAAATAAAGTCTGTCACTGTTTCCATTGTTTCCCCATCTATTTGCCATGAAGTGATGGGACCAGATGCCATGATCTTAGTTTTCTGAATGTTGAGCTTTAAGTCAGATTTTTTCACTCTCCTCTTTCAGTTTCATCAACAGGCTCTTTAGTTCTTCTTCACTTTCTGCCCTTAGGGTGGTATCATCTGCGTATCTGAGGTTATTGATATTTCTTCCAGCAATCTTAATTCCAGATTGTGCTTCATCCAACCCAACATTTCGCATGATGAACTCTGCATATAAGTTAAATAAGCAGGTGACAATATACAGTTTTGAGATAGTCCTTTCCCTATTTGGAACCAGTCTGTTGTTCCATGTCCAGTTCTAACTGTTGCTTCTTGACCTGCATACAGATTTCTCGGGAGGCAGGTCAGGTGTTCTGGTATTCCCATCTCTGGAAGAATTTTCCACAGTTTGTTGTGATCTACACAGTCAAAGGCTTTGGCATAGTCAATAAAGCAGAAGTGGATTTTTTCTGGAATTCTTTAGCTTTTTCTGTGACCCAGCGGATTTTAACGTTACTGACGGTCTTCAGTCCATGAACACAGGGTGTCGCTGCGCTCACGACGGCCTTTCATTCCTCCTGGGAGAGTTTACAGTTTTCAGTGCACACATCTTGTGCTTCGTGGTTAAATTATTTCCTTAGTATTTTTATGCTGTTGTAAACGGGATTGTTTCTTTAATCTTGTATTCAGGCTGTTCATTGCTTATGTATGTGCACTAGTCGCTCAGTCGTGTCCAACTCTCTGCGACCCCATGGACTGCAATCCACCAGGCTCCTCTGTCCATGGGATTCTCCAGGCAAGAACACTGGAGTGGGTTGCCATGCCCTCCTCCAGGGGATCTTCCTGACCAGGGATTGAACCTGGGTCTCCTGCACTGCAGACAGATTGTTTTACCATCTGAGCCCCCAGGGAAGCCCCCTTGTGTACAGAAACACAGCTGACCTTGTTTGCTGGCGTGTGTCCTGCGAGGCGGCTCACGTTGCTTGCTAGCCCCAGGGACTCTCAGCGGGCCCTTTGGGATCACACGCACGGTTTCCTCTCCACGTTGGGAGTTTTACTGCTTCGCGTTCAGTCTGGATGTTCTTCTTTCTCTTCTTGCCCCAATGCCCTGGCGAGGACTTGCAGGACTGCGTTAGCCCTTCTCTTTTTCTCTTAGTCTGGCCAACAGTTGGCCAATTGTGTTAAGCTTTTTAAAGGACTAACTTTGATTTCATTGACTTTCTCTGTTTTTTTTCTTCTTTGAAATCAGGGACTTTATTGAGCACATACTCTGACAGGCTCTCTGCCCAGGGGCTGGTGTGGGCTTTACAGTTATTTGGCAGTTTGTTTAGAACAGAAAGTATGTCTGACATAAAGTAAGTTTAATAAGATCTCATAGTTTACAAAGTGCTTTCACACACTTCAGAGGGAAGATGACTTTCTGTTTTACAAAATAAGGACACTGGGGCACAAAGAGATTTCGGGGCTGTCCCACTGCATCGTCAGCAGCTAACTAATGATCGCCTCGTTGCATTTATCTCTGCCGTAGTCTCTATTAGTCCCTTCCTTCTGCTGATCTGAATTCAGTCCGCTCTTTTTTTCCCCGGTTCTTTACAGAATCAAGTCAGATTCCCAATTTGAGACCTGTCTGTTCTGACTGTAGAGCCCATGGCGTGACTTTCCCCCGGGCGCTGCTGTTGCTGACCCAGAGGTCTGTGTGCTGAGGGCTTGCTTCATTCATCGCGAGGCCTTTTCTTCCACCCACCATCATTTATGATCGTGCTGTTTCCCCCAGATCATCAGGCTTTCGGCAGGAGGCGGTGGAGGGCGGGGATGTCTGCTCTAGAGTCGTGCTGAGAACCGTAGAGACGGGGAAGCTCCGCCTGAGTGGAGGGCCGCGTGGCTGAGGGTGAGACCCTGATCCCAGGGGTGGGAATGAGCCACTTCATCCCTCCCATGTTTAGAAAGCTCCGAGGGCAAGGCCGGGGCTCAGCAAGGGTCCGGGCCGGGGCAGGCGGCCCCGCAGGCTCTGCTGTGGGTGCAGGACCGAGTCAGCATCTGCTTTCTCTGTGGGGGACGGGGCAGCAGGGTGGGTGGGCATGGCCTCAGGGGGCCTCCAGGAAGCATCTCAATTCGGGCCCCAGGCCTCCCAGGGGTCACCAGGCAGAGTCGAGGCCTTCGTGGGTCCCAGACGGCTATGAACTGAGTCTGAGTTGGGCTCCTGGCCCGTCAGTCCCAGCCCAGGGCTTTCTTTTGGGGCATCACTACCTGTGATGAAGAGGTGCCGCCCCTCAGCCTTGGGGGTCGGGCCTTCCCTCTGCTCCTGCAGGAGGGGCTCCCTGCTCTCCCACCCAGGGGACATTGTCAGCAGCCTCCGCAGCTCATCCAAGGGAGGCTTCGCCGCGTCCTCCCGCGGGACCTGGGGGGCTGCCCTGCCCGTGTCCTCAGACCTGGGCTCACAGCTCCTTCTCATTAACGTGGAAACCACAATCGAGAGGTGACGGCAAGTCAGTAAATACTGTTTAATTGGGCCTGGAGTGCACAACGTCCACGCTGATCTGAGCTGCTGTTGGCGGAAAGCAGGCTGACTCTGTGTTCTGACGTGAGGCCCAGAGGCTGAGCCGTCATCTCGGGCCCCCCGGGGCCCCCATCCCAGGACTCAGCACAGAGGCGGTGGTTGTGTGGCTGTGGACCCGAGCTGAGCCGTCATCACGGGACCCCCAGGCCACCCCACCGTCCCACTGCTCAGCATAGAGGCGGTGGCTGTGTGGCTGTGGACCCAAGCTGGTCCGTCATCACGGGACCCCCAGGCCACCCCACCGTCCCACTGCTCAGCATAGAGGCGGTGGCTGTGTGGCTGTGGACCCGAGGCTCAGCTGTTGTCACAGGCCCCCCGGGGCCCCCCCACCCCAGTGCTCAGCACAGAGATGATGGCTGTGGACCCGAGGCTCAGCCATCATCACGGGACCCCCGGGTCCCACCCCCATCCCAGGAGGTGGTGGCTGGCTCTGCAGAAGGACCTCCGGAGGCCGCAGGGGGAGGAGACCCTCAGGCTGAGTCTGGGACAGTCTGTGCAGGCTCACAAGGAGGGGAGGGGGTCCCAGGAGTGCAGATGCCGCCGGGTGAGTGGTCGGCACAGCCCGGGAGGAAATGCAGGCGCACTCACAAGGGGGCCGTGCAGGTCGCACGTGGGGGGCCTGGCGGGGCAGGGGCGCGCTCGAGGGCATCGCACAGGGACCTTTGGGAACTAGATCTGAGAGCAGCCGAGCAGCGGGAACCAGCTGCAGACGAGGCGGGACCGGCCTCCTGGGCCTCGAGGCCCATCTCCGGCTGTGTTCTCACACAGCGCCAGGGCGAGGAGGCTCTCCGCGGTCTCCGGAAAAGCGCTTCCGGAGGGCTCCACCCTACAACCAAGACCGCCTCCCGAGACCGCCATCTCGGCGGGGGGAGCATTCAACAGGGGATCCCGGGCCCAAGGCCTCCACCGAAACCTCAGCATCAAACAGCTTCTGGCTGGGGCCGCTGGTGTTCTGGACTGATTCAGCTGCGTGCAGCCACGTCCTGACTCTGCAGCCTGCCCTGCCTCCTGATACAGCGCCCCCAAGTAGTTTCCTGTCTCAAGGTCTGAAAAGCCCACTTGGTGGTGCCCACAGCCTGGTTCGTCCATGGTCCGCAGGCAGTTGGCCCAGGCTCTGGATGGCCCTGCCCAGGGGAGGGAGGGGTCCCCAGGGCTCCCTCTGCCCGGGACCCCTTCTCAGGGCAGAGGCTGAAGCCGGCTGGGAGCTTGGGACATGCTCGACCCAGCGCTGGGCCAGGTGGAGCCACACGGCCCCATGTGCGGCCTTGGGAGCAGAGGACTCTAGGCTCAGAGCCGAGCAGGACCCTGTGAGGCCGCACCTCGGACCCCGGCCTGGCTCACAGGCCTGGCCCAGGAACACGGGGGCTCTTGTCAGCTAAACGCGAGCGGACAGCCTTGCGTGCTGGGACCTACCCCCAAGAATCAGGACACGCCGGGCTGCTGGGTTTCCGTGCCTCCTGGTCTCCATAGGAGACCACTCCGGTGTTCACACTGCAGTGTTCACACTCCGGTGTTCTTGCCTGGGAAGTCCCACGGACAGAGGAGCCTGGCGGACTGCGCTCCCAAGAGTCAGTCGGACACAACTGAGCGACTAAGTCAGCACCACGTTCTGAACAGGAGCCTGTCCTGGAGCACCTTCACGGTGTGGTCGGGGCTCGGGCAGGCGTCCTCCGCGCCCCACACGGCCCCAGGCCTTCGTCCACCAGCTCTTCTCCAGGCGTCAAGTTCCTGAGGGTTTCACCCTCCTCTGCCCACTGCCGGTCAATGCGAGCTGGACGTGAGGATCTGCATCTCAGAGGCAACGTCGGTGGCTCTCAAAGCCGCACCCTCGGGCGATGTACATGGGTGGCTCTTTCACCCGCGCTGAAATCACTGACTTGATCTCTCGGGTTTCAAAGTCCTGACCAACACCAGGAGCGCTAACTGGACCTGGAGGGGGGATACCCCTCCGACAGACTCTGGGCTGAAGGCCTGCGCCCACGCGCTCATCCTCATCTGGACTCCAGCTGCTGCCGACTGCCCTGGGCTGCTCCAGGTCTCCAGCCCACCCCTCCTCCAAGTGCACCCCCCCTTCCTCGAGGATACGGGGGGCCCAGGAGCAGTGACTCCTCCGTTCACGTCAGCGGATCTCATCCGCAGAGACCCAGGATCCACAAGGGCATGGACCAGCTGGTGTCTGTCAGCTGATGGCAGCTCCTCAGGCCATCCTGGGGGCGGGCCTGCCCGGCCTGGACAGTGGACAGAGCAGCCAGCAGGCCCTCGGGACCTTCCTCACGGCCTGACGTGGCTGCTCCTCCCTCGTCCTTGCTGCGGGCATCTTCCCCTGCTGGTCCCTTCCGGTCGCTGAGCCGTGGCAGGAGAATCTGGCCTCTGCAGTCCTCTGTCCTCTCCTGCGGCCCCTCGGACACTCAGGGAAGCGTGGGCCCCATGACCTGGAAAGAGGGCCTGCCCGGCTCAGCTGACGTGAGACAGGCACCGGGGGCGGTTGCTGGGATTTCCAAGTCAGGTTTCTCAGGGCCCCTAAACTCAGGACGCAGGGTCGGTAAACAGACGCCCCACTTGAACACTGAAGCTGGAGCAGAAGGGGTCCGTGGGTCAGAGTCAGAAAACTCCAGCACTCTGAGGTCACTGTCTGCTGAACAGTCGCTGGAGCCCCTCTGCGAGGCCTCCAGGGCGGCTGGGGCTCGTGGAGCCAGCCGGACACCCACAGGGACTCCCCGGCGGGCACCACGCGTGCCCACGCAGGGCCCATGGGCCTCAGCAGGGACAACAACCTTCACCTGGGCCTTGCGCCCACCGACCAGGGCTCCCTGTCCTGGGAGTGGTGTACTCTGACTGCACGTGGGCTCCAGTCAGCAGCCAGGGGAGTGTGCAAAACAGGTCCCAGGCCCTGAAGACAGGACAGAGGACGGGCAAGTGCCTGGGTAGGTGGGCAGGCAGCAGGGTCAGCCGGGGTCAGAGCTGCTGGAACCTTCACCCTCCAGCTCGGAGGTACCCCAGGCTCTGGGGGGAGGGCTGGTCCTTCCTTTTTTTAAAAAAACTTTTTTTTTTTTAAGAAATAGAACATTTATACCCCCCAAAAGCCTAAAACATCAGTGCAGGTTTATGAAACAGTCCTGTGCCCTTCAAAGGAAGAAACAGGAGCCTCCTCTGCAGGAAACTCGGCCATGCCCCGCCCCCGTCCTGACTCATGACTTTTATCGCCTTTTTTTATAGTTTTACCACCCAAATTTGTCTGCACTGATTTTGAGCCGTATACACATGGACTCGCTCATTTTATATTTTTACCAGGTTTATTTCACTACCCAGCGTGCTTTCCAGACCCATGTCTGAAACTGTGTCACCATCTGGCCGCGTGATGCGGATGAGTGGCCAGCCTCTGTAGTCACGCTGCTCCTGGTGCGGGGGGGTGTCTGTGACCCCACCATCCCCCCAGATTTTGCTCATCCTTCCTGGGAGCGGGGGCTCTGGGGTCCCATCTGCACTCCCCGCTGAGCACCCAGCCTCCTCCCGTCCCCCTCTGGGCCGTCTGTCCGTCCGTCCGTCCTTCCGCTGCTGTAGGACTAGGTAGGCACGTCCCCCGCATCTGTCACTGGTGTCTTTCCGACTCCCCCAGCCGGAAGCAGGAGCCTGGGCACCAAAGCTGCACCCCCTTACAAACCCACCCTTCTCGGTGACAGGCCTCGAAGGTCCAGCTCTGTGATTCACTTACAGTTCTGTGCTTTCTGCTGGGACGTGACTCTCTGGGTAGTGTGAGCTTGGGGACCAGGTAGTTTCCTGCTCCTATTGGAACAAATTAAAACTACATGAATTCATCGTCGGGGCTTCCCAGGGGGGTGCTGGTGGATAAGAACCCCCCCTACCAACACAGGAGAAGTAAAAGACTCGGGTTTGACCCCTGGTCAGGAAGATGCCCTGGAGGAGGGCATGGCAGTATTCTTGCCCGGAGAACCCCGTGGACAGAGGAGCCTGGTGGGCTGCTGTCAGTGGGGTCGCAAAGAGTCAGACACGACGGAGCAACTTAGCAGCAGGCAAATTTATCATACACAGTCCTGGCGCTGGAATCCGAAACCAGCCCGCGGGCTAACCCTTCCGGAGCCCCCAGGGTTGACAGGGGCTTCCACGCTCCCGCTTCTTGCAGCGGCCGCCCCGGCACTGGGGTCACGACCTCACTGGAGCGGCCGTGGCGGGGGTCCGCTGGGGGTGGGAGCTGACGCTGAGCAGGAGGGTCCACGGGGGTGGCGGGGGCCGGGCAGGGCTCTGGACGGCTTCGCACGGGCCCGGGCGCCGGGCGGCCGCCGCGCAGACAGCGCCCCGGGCCTCCAGCGCCCTCTGCCGGCCGCGGTCCCGCAGGTGCTGGACACAGAGCCCAACGGCCGGAGGAGGGCGAGGCTCCCCGCAGAGGGGGAGGCGGCGGGCTGCAGGGGCCCGACCCGGGGCGGCGGAGACGCCAGAGCCCACCTACAGGACTCCAGGGCGAGGGCACAGTCTGGCCCAGGCGGCAGCCTCTCCCAGGGGGCTGGGGGGACTGTCCGCCTTGGGGGAAGGGGGTGCTGAGCCCACCCAGCACTCCGGACCCCCGCTGGATTGGGTCCACTCCTGGGCGGCCTGGGGGACCCATCTGGACCCATGGGCAGTGCCGGGGAAAGAAGAGGAGGGGTCACCGACCTGCCCAAGGTGAGGCCGGCAGCGGGGTCTCCTGGTGAGCTGTCCCTGGGTGGCTGGGTGCCTCTGAGGGGCTCTGGGTCCTGCGCCCGCTGCGGGTTGCAGACTTGAGCAGAGGCCCCTTGCCCGCTTGCCACGCCACCTCACCACGTGCTGAAGGAGCCTCTTGATCGAAGCCCAGGGCATCTCTCCTTGGACCTGTCAGCGTGGTGGGCCCAGTGTGGCATCGAGGGGGGGGGGGGCGTGGCGGGGGGCGTGGGAGGGGTGGGGGTCCAGGAGGCGGGTCCCCTTGCTGTGCGCCCAGAGCAGAACTGGCTCCAGAGGTCTCCCCATGCCCTGAGGCCGCCCAGCCGTTGTCCCTGGAGCTCCGTCTGGCCTGGCGTGGCCCCTGTGGGTGCCGAGCTGGAGCCCTGGAGGCTGCTCGCTGCACCCAGGTCTGCAGAGGCCCCTCCTTTGCGCAGCCCCACCCATTCGCCCAGGCCCCACTGGCCTGCAGCAAATCCTTCGAATCCAGCCTGTTCGGGGCCCCTCGCTGCCTTTCCCTTCCCTCCAGGCTGGTCTCATGGCCCGTGCTCACACCCAGGGCCCCAGAGGAGGCCCTCGGAGCTCATGGCCGGAGGAGCTTGGGCCAGAGTGGGCCCTGCCCCACCGCGGCGCCTTCACCTGCAGATGGCGCACAGACAGTCGTGCCAGGCAGGCAGAGGTTTAGGGGGGGCACCACGCGATGGTGAGGCGGGTACCGAGCTACAGCGGGAGGGGGTGAGGCTGAACCTGGAGCTGCAGGCAACAGAGCAACGGGAGGGCCCGTGCCCAGGAGAGGGACAGGGGACGTCCAGGTGGGGGCAGGCCCGGAGGGGCTACAGGCAACGATGGGGGGCCCAGCCCAGGCCGGGGCTGGGGGGCTCATCTCCCGTCACTGCTTGTCACTAGGCCGAAAGTGCTGCCTCCACAGGCCCCTGCCAGGTGGTCTGTCTTCTCATGAGGAGCCCCAGCCTCGCCCCAGGAAGGGAGGCTCCCAGCAGAGGGGCTGCGCTCAACTGCTGTCTCCACAGGAGACCCCTCGCCAGCCTGATGGGGCAGAGCTGAGCAGCCCTGCCTGCTGTCAGCCTTCCCTCCCGGCCGATGCTGGGCATCAGGGTCCGTCCCTGCAGTCAGGGGCGTGGTATGCTGCCTGCTTTTCAGATAGCCCGGGCCCTTAATGTTTCCATATGTTATTTTTTAAATTTATTTATTTTTTATTTTATCGTATTTTTGGCTCCAGTGGGTCTTCACCACTGTGCACACAGCCTTTCCCTAGCTGTGGCGGGCGGGTGGGTGCGGTGACCTCTTGTTGCGGGGCGTGGGCTCCAGGCAGGCAGGTTCAGCCGCCATGTGGGGGCTTCTTTGCTTTGCAGCACATGGGATCGTCCAGACCAGGTACTGAACACGTGTCCCCTGCATTGACAGGCAGACTCTTACCCACTAGACCACTGGGGAAGCCCCCATATAAATTTTCAATTTAGAAAAAAGGGCCTCCAGGGTTTTGACCTGATGTCACTGCAAACAGCACTTTTGTGTCCTCATGCTTTCCCCGTGCCGTGTACGAAGCGTGACTGCAATAAGCTGGTGACTGATCTCTGCGATAAGCTGGTAGCTGATCTCTGTGATAAGCTGGTGACTGATCTCTGCGATAAGCTGGTAGCTGATCTCTGCGATAAGCTGGTGACTGATCTCTGCGATAAGCTGGTGACTGATCTCTGCGATAAGCTGGTGACTGATCTCTGCGATAAGCTGGTAGCTGATCTCTGCGATAAGCTGGTAGCTGATCTCTGTGATAAGCTGGTGACTGATCTCTGTGATAAGCTGGTAGCTGATCTCTGCGATAAGCTGGTGACTGATCTCTGCGATAAGCTGGTAGCTGATCTCTGCGATAAGCTGGTGACTGATCTCTGTGATAAGCTGGTGACTGATCTCTGCGATAAGCTGGTGACTGATCTCTGCGATAAGCTGGTGACTGATCTCTGCGATAAGCTGGTAGCTGATCTCTTCGATAAGCTGGTGACTGATCTCTGTGATAAGCTGGTGACTGATCTCTGTTCGATAAGCTGGCAGCCCTTCCCAGCAGAAGTCTTGGAGCCGCCACAGGGTTTTTCAGGGAACTGGTCGGGGCACCTGCAGACGGAAGGGCATCGACTGCATTCTCACTGGTACCTTTGCTTCTCTGCTGCCTCGTCACGGTGCCGGCATCCAGTAGATGCTCAGAGGGAGCAGAGGCAGGGTCGCCCTGCCTGAACCTGGGGACCTCCCCCACCTCACCATCCAGGGACACACTGGCAGCTTCTTGTTGTTCCGTCACTAAGTCACGTCTGACTCTGTGACCCCGTGGCCTGTAGCCCGCCAGGCTCCTCTGTCCATGGGATTCTCCAGGCAAGAATACAGGAATGGATAGTCATGCCCTTCTCCAGGGGATCTTCCTGACCCAGGGATCGAAGCTGGGTCTCCCTCATTGCAGACAGATTCTTTACATCTGAGCCACCAGGAAAGTCCAGAGTTTGCTCAAGCTCATGTCCATTGTCTGAGCAAACTCCAGGAGATAGTGAAGGACAGGTAAGCCTGGAATGCAGCAGTCCAAGAGGTTGCAAAGAGTCAGACAGGACTGAGTGACTGAACAGCAATGTGTCCATTGAGTTGGTGATGCCATCCAACCATCTCATCCTCTGTCGCCCTCTCCTCCTCCCGCCTTCAATCTTTCCCAGCATCAGGGTCTTTTCCAATGAGTCAGTTCTTTGAATCAGGTAGACAAAGGATTAGAGCTTCAGCTTCAGCATCAATCCTTCCAATGAATATTCAGGACTGATTTCTTTTAGGATTGACTGGTTTGATCTACCTGCAGTCCAAGGAATTCTCAAGAGTCTTCTCCAACACCACAGTTGGGACCAGATGCCATGATCTTAGTTTTTTGTATTGAGTTTTAAGCCAACTTGTTCACCCGCTTCTTTCACCCTCATCAAGAGGCTCTTTAGTGCCTCTTCACTTTCTGCCATTCGAGTGGTGCCGTCCGCGTGTCTCAGGCTGTCGATGTTTCTCCCTGCAGTACCGATTCCAGCTTGTGCTTCCTCCAGCCCAGCGTTTTGCATTGCATGTGCTGCCTGTAAGTTAAAGCAGCAGGTGATAATGTGGAGCTTTGACACCGTTTTCCAGATTTTGAACTAGTGCTTTGTTCCCTGTCCAGTTCTAACTGTTGTTTCTTGACCTGCATACAGGTTCCTTTTCTAAATCCAGCTTGTACATCAGAAAGGTCTCAGTTCATATACTGCTGAAGCCTAGCTTGAAGGATTTTGAGCGTAATCTTGCTAACGTATGGAATGAGTGCAATTGTACAGTAGTTTAAACGTCCTTTTGGAGAAGGAAATGGCAACTCACTCCAGTACTCTTGCCTACAAAATGTCATGGATGGAGGAGCCTCATAGGCTACAGTCCATGGGGTCGCAAAGAGTCGGACACAACTGAGCGACTTCACTTTCAGTTTGAACATTTTTTGGCATTGCCTTTGTTTGGGACTGGGATGAAAACACCTTTTCCAGTCCTGTGGCCACTGCTGAGTTTTTCAAATTTGCTGGCATATTGAGTGCAGCACTTTAACTGCAGCATCTTTTAGGATTTGAAATAGCTCAGCTGGAATTCCATCACCTCCACTAGCTTTGTTTATAGTGATGCTTCCTAAGGCCCACTTGACTTCACATTCCAGGATGTCTGGCTCTAGGTGAGTGATCACACCATTGCGGTTATCCGGGTCATTAAGACCTTTCTTGAACAGTTCTTTGCTGTATTCTGGCCACCTCTTCTTAGTATTTTCTGCTTCTGTTAGGTCCACACCATTTCTGTCTTTTATTGAGCCCATCTTTGCATGAAATGTTCCCTTGGTATCTCTAATTTTCTTGACGATATCTCGTCTTTCCCATCCTACTGTTTTCCTCTGTTTCTTTGTACTGTTCACTTAAGAAGGCTTTCTTGTCTCTCGTTGCTATTCTCTGAACTCTGCGTGCAGTTGGATATATCTTTCCTTTTCTCCCTTGCCTTTCGCTTCTCTTCTTTTCTCAGGCATGTGTAAGGTCTCCTCAGACAACCACTTACCTTCTTGAATTTCTTTTTCTTTGGGGTGGTTTTGGTCACCGTCTGCTGTACAATATTACAAACCTCTGTCCATAGTTCTTCAGGCACTTTGTCTACACCAGATCTAATCCCTTGAACCTATTTGTCCTCCTTCACTGTATAAGCATGTATAATCAATCACAAGGGATTGGATTTAGGTCATACCTGAATGGTCTAGTGGTTTTCCCTACTTTCTTCAATATAAGTCTGACTGTGGCAATAAGGAATTCATGATCTCAGCCACAGTCAGCTCCCAGTCTTGTTTCTACTGACTGTATAGAGCTTTTCCATCTTCAGCTGCAAAGAATATAATCAGTCTGATTTTGGTGTTGACCATCTGGTGATGTCCATGTGTAGAGTCTTCTCCTGTGTTGTTGGAAGAGGGTGTTTGCTGTGACCAGTGCGTTCTCTTGGCAAATCTCTCTTCGCCTTTGCCCTGCTTCATTCTGTACTCCAAGGCCAGACTTGCCTGTTACTTCCTACTTTTGCATTCCAACCTCCTATGATGAAAATGACATCTTTTTTTTTTTTTTTGGTGTTAGCTCTAGAAGGTCTTGTAGGTCTTCACAGAACCGTTCAACTTCAGCTTCTTCTGCATTCGTGGTTGGGGCATAGACTTGGATCACTGTGATGTTGAATGGTTTGCCTTGGAAACGAACAGAGGCCATTCTGTTCTTGAGATTGCACTGAAGTGTTGTATTTTGGACCCTTTTGTTGACTATGAGCTACTCCATTTCTTCTAAGGGATTCTTGCCCACAGAGAGGGCTAAGTCACTTCAGTGTGTCCGACTCTTTGTGACCCTATGGACTAACCCTAGGTTCCTCTGGCCATGAGATTCTCCAGGCAAGAATACTAGAGTGGGTTGCCACTTCCTACTCCAGAAGATCTTCCCCACCCAGGGATCAAACCCACACCTCTTGCATCTCCTGCATTGACAGGCAGGTTCTTTAACCCTTGTGCCACCTGGGAAGTCCCCCGAGGCTGGTCATCTGAATTAAATTCACCCGTTCTCATCCATTTTAGCTCACTGATTCCCAAAAGGTCGATATTCACTCGTGCCATCTCCTGCCTGACCACGTCCAGCTGACCTTGATTTTTGACACTGGCTGCACACGCACATATCCATTCTCCCCCAAACTCCTCTCCCACCCAGGCTGCCACACCACATTGAGCAGCTTCCTGTGCTATGCAGTAGGTTCTTGTTGGACTTTTTTTTTGTTTTCTTTTTTCATTTATTTCTGTTCCTGTTTTTGTCATCTCCTTCCTCCTGGTTACTCTGAGTTCACTTTGCTGTTTTATTTTTCTGCCCTGTTGAGGTGGAATCTTTGATCATTGAACTTTAAACCTTTCTTTTTTTCTCATGGAAGTATTCACAGCTACGAGTGTCCCTCTAAGCCCAGCTTTAGCTGCATCCCAGAAATATTATACTGAATTTTCTTTCTCACTTTGGTTAAAATATTTTCCAGATTTCCTTGTAATTTCCTCTTTCATCCGTGAATTATTTAGCAGTATATCATTTCATTTTTCAGATATGTGTGGTTTTCCTAGTTATCTTATTGCTATTAACTTCTAATTTAGTCTCATTTTGATCTCAGAAAATATACTCTGTATGATTTAAATGCTTTTAAACTTATCAGCACTTGTTTTATGAAGCATTGTATCATCTGTGATGATTAATAGATCGTGTGCACTTGAAAAGAATCCGTGCTGTGCAATTATTGGGTGTGATTTTCTAGAAAGAACATTAGGGAAACATGACTAATGTTATTGTTCAGATCTTCTATTAACTTTTTGCCTGCTTGTCCCATCAGTTGCTAAGAGAGGGGAGTTCAAAACACCAGCTGTGATTTTGGAATTATTTCTCCCTTTAATTATTTCTGTCCATTTTTGCTTCACGTATTTTGAATCTTCCCTCTGGCCCCCCGACATTTACAGTTTAAATGTCTTCCTACGAACTAACATGGATATCATTACGAAATGCCCTTCTTTCTCTCTTTTCTTAAAGTTTATTTTGTCCTGTATTAATGCAGCCACTTTGGCCTCTTAGACTCAGTTCGTGTGGATAGCTTTATCCATCCATTAATTTTCAACCATTCTATATATTTTTATTTAAAATGTTTTCTCCTACTGTAGACAGCATAAAACAGGGTCTTGCTTTTTTGCTGTTATTGATGTATTCTGATGATCTCTGCCTTTGAACTGAAATGCTTAATCCATTAAAACTTAGTGGCATTTTTGTTTTGTCTCCATTTCTCTGTTTTCTGTTTTTACTTTTTTCTCCTTTTTTTCTTATATTCCTTCTTTCCTTTTTTATTTTCTTCTTTTGAGTTATTTTAATACGTCATTTTAATTTATCTATTAGTTTTTTGCTTATTACTTTTCATGGCTGCTTTAGGGATTAAAATCCACAACCTTTTCACATCTCTTTAGTTTGAAAGTCACACTATTCCATGTAAAAACCATTAGAATTAGAAACTTGGCGACCTTGTGCCCCCCCTTTCCACTACAGACGTCAATGTTGCCCCATATATATTATAAACCCCACAAGTGAAAGTGAAGTCGCTCAGTCGTGTCCAGCTCTTTGCCATCCCATGGACTGTAGTCTGCCAGGCTCCTCTGTCCATGGGATTTTCCAGGCAAGAATACTTGGGTTTCCATTTCCTCCTCCAAGGGATCTTCCCCACCCAGGGATTGAACCTTGGTCTCCAGCACTGAAGGCAGACGCTTTACCATCTGAGCCATCAGGGAAGCCCTGCAAACTCCACACGGCAGTGTTAAATTCTTTCTTTAATCAGTAATATATATTTTAAAGAAACTAAGAGGAAACAGAATGTTTTCTCTTTACCCAAATCTTCAGTGCTTCTTATGGACTTCATTCCTCCAAGTTTCTATTTGTGCAGCACGTCTTCAGCCTGATGGCTTTCATCTGGCATTTCCTGAAGCGTAGGTCTGCTGACAAGGACCCTTCCGGGCTTCATCTTTGTCTGGGACGTGTTTTCCTTTGCCCTTCCTTCTGGAGTAGACTTTTGGGGGCGCAGAGGCCCCGGCCGTCACCGGGGTAATCACGTGTAGGTCTCCCGGCTCTCCCCCGTGGACCCGGAATCATTCCTGTCACTGGGGGCCTGGCGCCATCGAAGTGATGTGGCTGCTTGCGGCATCCTGAGAATGACATCCTCTTGTGGGGATCGTCCCGCGCTGGCCCCGAGGCTCCCCCAAGGCTTCCCCCTCCGCGTGTGTGACAGTCACGTGCTCGTGGCCAGGCCCCCACGCTCACGCCCCCAGGATCCCACGTGGGGCAGCACCCTTGGGTGGAACTGTTGGCCAAGGCCCGCAGACGGGAGAGTCAGCTCCGTCCGGGGGTCGAGCCGACCCCACCCGGATGAGTCCCTTCCCCTCCAGGAGGGTCACACGCCAGAACCTGCCCCAGGCCGCGGAAAACTCGGCTGCCAGGCTCAAGAAACTGCAGCTCCGAGCGCTTCCTCCCGAGGCGTCCGGCCGGCGCACGCACCGGTCGGTCACTGACATCGCCAACAGGTGTGGCCTGGGCCCGGGCGGAGGGCGACTCGGCGGGCACCTGCTGAGAGCGTCCAGCGCCGCCCAGCAACACCTGCGCCCGAGGCGGGGCGGCTGAGCAGGCACCCACCGCAGCGGCAGGCCGTCTCCTGGGGGTGCGCGGCCCCGCCCCGTCCACAGCGGGCCCCGCCCCGCCCACAGCGGCCCCGCCCCGCCCACCGCGGCCCGCCCCCGCCCGGGGCCTTCAGTCCTTCTGTTCTTCTTGCTGAACCAGGGCGCCGCCCGCCGCCCCCAGACACGCGCGCTGGGCCCGGCCAGGGTCATCTCTGTGCAGGCAGAGAGGCGAGGGGAGGACACGTGGACGGGGCGTGTGGGAGCAGCGGGGGCACGGAGAGGGGACATGGGGGACATGGGGAGGGGCATGGAGTGGGGGAGGGACATGAGGGAGGGGCGTGGGGAGGGGCGTGGGGGACATGGGGGAGGGGCATGGGGTGGGGGAGGAGCGTGGGGGCATGGGGAATGTGGGGGAGGGGCGTGGGGAGGGGACACGGGGGACGTGGGGGAGGGGCGTAGGGGAGGGGACATGGGGAACGTGGGGTGGGGATGTAGGGGCTGGGGCGCGGGGGAGGCTAGGTCCAGCCGGACACCAGCAGCCCTCTTCAGTCAGGTCGGGCTGCTGCCGCCGCATGGGCAGCGGACAGCAGGGCCTCCCCCTGCCTTGCCCGCGGGCGGCACAGGGAGCGGGGCTGCGGGGCTGCCCTGGGGTGCAGTGAGCGCCTCTTCCTCCGCAGGTTCTACCTCGTCGGCGGCGGGGCCCCTCTGGTCATCTGCGGTGTCACGGCCGCCACGAACATCAGGAACTACGGGATGGAGGCCGAGGATGCGGCGTAGTGAGTACCGGGCACCCCCAATCCCCCGCGCTTCCCAGGGGCCCAGAGCCGCTTCCCCCCTGCTCGGGCGCCCCCACGCCCCCACACCTACGTACGACTGGTTTGGCCGCACAGGGAGGGCCTGGTGGGGCGCGAAGGATGGCCCAGGACGGCTGAGCAGCCCCAGCCTCGTGCGGGGGCCCAGAGGGCCGACAGAGGCGTCCTCCGCGCCGGCTATCTGCCCCCTCCCTCACTCCCGCCCCCTCCAGCGCCCCGGCCCGCCTGAGGCCCCTCTGGCCGGCGGGCAGGGTGGGGCCCTTCACCTTGATGGCCCTGCACTGTGGGGCCGCCTTCAGCTCCACCCTGCGGTGACCTCTGTGGGTCGAAGGCTGTGGGGCTGGTCCCCTGGGCTGCCCCAGCGGTCCCTCCGCCCTTCTCAGCAGAGCCTCCTGGGGGCCAGCACGCCCCCCCTACCCCCGACCCCGTGCTCCTCCCACAGCTGCCCTGGGGGGCAAAGCCCCAGGTCCTGCTCTCCGGGCCCAGCGCCTCCTGGGCCCTCCCTGGGGCCCCGCTCTGTCCTGCCTGCACCCCTCCCCCCCCAGCCCAGCCATGCTGTCTCGGGTCAGGTGTCTCCTTATCACGTGACCACAGGGAGGCAGTGAGGCCTACTCGACCCAGCAGGCTGCCCGGAGCGACCCCTTGCTGACCCCCCTCTCCCCCGCAGCTGCTGGATGGCCTGGGAGCCCAGCCTGGGTGCCTTCTATGGGCCGGTGGCCTTCATTGCCCTGGTCACCTGCGTGTACTTCCTTGGCACCTATGTCCAGCTCCGGCGCCACCCGGAGCGCAGGTACGAGCTCAGGGAGCGGACGGAGGAGCAGCAGCGGCTGGCGGGCCCCGAGGGTGGCCCTGGGGCCCCGGGGGGCACACCGCCCGCCCCCGACGGCCTGGCCGCCTCGCTGCTGCAGAACGAGCACTCGTTCAAGGCCCAGCTGCGGGCCGCCGCCTTCACGCTCTTCCTGTTCGTGGCCACGTGGACCTTCGGGGCGCTGGCCGTGTCCCAGGGCCACGTCCTGGACATGGTCTTCAGCTGCCTGTACGGCGCCTTCTGCGTGACCCTGGGGCTCTTCGTGCTCATCCACCACTGTGCCAAGCGCGACGACGTGTGGCACTGCTGGTGGTCTTGCTGCCCCACCCGCCGGGACCCCCACCCTGCGAAGCTCAGCACCCGCCCTGCCCTCGACGCCAACGGGGACGCGCTGGGCCAGGTGGCCTGCCTGCAGGACTCGCCGTGTCCCAGTAAGGCGTTGGGCTTCGGCCACCCATCCGCCAGCCACTGCAAGATGACCAACCTGCAGGCCACCCAAGGCCATGTCAGCTGCCTGTCGCCAGCCACGCCCTGCTGTGCCCAGATGCACTGCGAGCAGCTCATGGAGGATGCGGCCCACGTGCACGAGGGGGACGCCTTCGAGCACGACACACACCTGCACACGTGCGTCCAGGGCAGAACTAAGCCGCACTACTTCAGCCGGCACCGGGCAGCCGCGGCTGAGCAGGAGTACGCCTACCACATCCCGTCCAGCCTGGACGGCAGCCCGCACAGCTCGCGCTCGGAAAGCCCACCCAGCTCGCTCGAGGGCCCCGTGGGCCCTCACGCGCTGGCCTGCTGTGCCCAGGGCGACCCCTTCCCCCTGGTCAGCCAGCCCGAGGGCAGTGCCCCCAGCCCCGTGCTCTACAGCTGTCCGCCACGGCCTGGCAGGGAGGCGGCCCGCGGCCCGGCGCGCCTGGAGATGCTCCGCCGGACACAGTCGCTGCCCTTTGGTGGCCCTGGCCAGAACGGGCTGCTCAAGGGCGATGTGCGGGATGCCGCCCCCTTCGGCTCAGACAGCACAGGCAACATCCGCACGGGGCCCTGGAGGAACGAGACAACGGTGTAGCGGCCGGGACTACCCCAAAGCAGAGCCCTCTGCCCCTGGATGGGTGGGGGTCGTCTCTCAACCCAGCCTCAGCAGACCCCCACTCACCCCTGCCCAGGGAGGACGTGAGGGGGAAGGTGCTCTGGGACACAGCTGCCTCCACGGAGCCCACGCTCAGGGGCAAGACCTGCCCACAGTCATCTGCTTCAAACCCACAGCGCCCCGTCCCCGGCAGCCAGGTGGAGGACCCGCCCTGCGTGCCCGCGTGCACCCATCTGATCCCTGCTGCCTCGATGGCCCTGGCCGCGGCAGGAGGCACCACCACCGTCTCCCAGTGTCCAACGTGTGCGTTCTGTTAAGGTTTGTTCTTAGAGGCGGGCAGCCTGCCTGTCGGTCTGGAGCATCAGAGGACTCAGCCCACTTCTCGGCTCAGGCCGGCTCTCTGTTCACTCTAGGCTGGAGAGCATCACAGGCCCCCAGGTAGCTGCCTCATTCCGGGGACCCTCAGCCTCCCCCAGGGCCGGCAGGGTCTCTGGGGGGTCAGTGCCCTGGAAACTCCCGCCACACATCCTCTAATGTCCACTCGGCTTCTGAGGCCGGGCGCCGTTGGGACCGGGGCCTGCCCACCATGGCGTTTGGGAACAATAAAGTCCCTGCCACAAAGAGAGAGGGTCTAGCATTTCCATGAATATGTGGGCGCAAAGCCCCGACTCAGAGGACACGCGTCAATGACCGAAGTCCGTCTGTGATGGCAGCTGCGTGTCCCACAGGAGGGGCTCTGGGTCCCTGCAGAGGCAGAAGCCCAGGCAGCCCGAGGGGAGAGGGTGTGGCCTGTGCAGCCTGGACTCCCTCCCCCGGGTCTGTGCACGTGTGCACCCACACCCACACGTGTGTTGGTGCACGTGCCACACGTGTACACTGCCACAAAGTGCACACGCGTGCATGGTACACCGTGGGCACACACGCGGTGTGCGTGTCACAGGCACTGCACGCAGCACACGTCACACACACCGCCCACGTGCACACCTTCCTGCACAGCCACGCACACGCGTGTTTCCCAGCCCCGCGAGCGCCAGGCTTTCTTTGCCCTGCGCAGCCTCATCACCAGGCCTTGTCAGCTTCTGCGTGGGGGCGGGGGGCTCAGGAGGGCCAGATCTTTCCAGATCTTTCCCCACACCTGCCAGGGTGGGGGGCGGGCGTGCCCAGGGTCCCAGGCACGTTGCCCAGTATCTCAGCACAGGATCCTCGATTCCCGGGGCTCTTGTAAGCCTAACAGTGACCTTGTAATGGACCCTGGTGTCCAGTACTGCATCCTCACAAGACAACCAGACAAGCTACCAGTGACCGCTGCGGGGTGGCTCTCGTCTCCACCCCCCAGCCTGCTGCCTGCCCGCGCCCCCATGACCAGCGCCCCGGGGCAGCACTGAGCACTCACTGTGGACGCAGAGCTGTGGACGAAGCTCTGTGCCGCCCTCGGCGCTTTGTGAGGCTGGTTCAGAGATCTGCGAGCCTCTCTGTCCCTTGAGGGGCAGGCCCCTCGGTGCCCAGCTCAGGGCAGGCCAGGGAGCCATGAGGCTGCCCCCAGCCTCTCCAGAAGGCGTCCCCCGCCCTCCTGCCCCGCCGCCCCTGGCAGAGCTGAGAGCGGCTCATCCCTGAGACCAAAGAGACTGGATGGGAGCCAGTGAACCTCGTGGGTCCCGGGGCTGCGCCAGCCTCCTGAGCCCACTGGGCAGTGTGGTGACACAGTCCACAGTGATGTTCTCCAGGAATAAAAATCCATGACATGACCACATCCGGGGGCACCCCACATGGACGATCCCCCCAGAGGATGAGAGGTCGGAGGTCAAAGCTGCAGACTGCTGTCTGAGGGCTAACCCTGGGTTGCCACTTAGTGCTGTGTGAGGGCATACAGGCGGGGTGGAGCCAGTGTGCCTCCTGCACGCGTGCGAGAGCATGCACGTGTGTGGCCGTGTGCTGAGTGCATCTGTGCATTGTCTATTCGAACTGGTGTGTGCACACATGTGAGTCTGTGCATGTCACATGTAAGTCTGTCACGTGTGTGTACATTGTGAGAACACATGCTTCTGAATGTGCTGTTGAGAGTTGGGTGGGTGTGTGCATGTCTGAGTGTGTAGTGTATGCGTGAGAGCACAATAGTGAACGTGTGCAGATGCGTGAGTGATGTGTGTGCGCTTGTGAGTGCATGCGTGTGCATGTGTGTGAATCGTGTGACTGTATACATGGGGGGTATCTGTGTTGTACATGTGAGTGCAGAAGAGTACACGTGTGTACGTGGGAGTGTGTGTGCAAGTACATGCCTGTCACAGAGGGCGTGTGCAGCACCCTTGCCCTGGCCTGGCCGCTGTCTAACTGCCCCTCGGGGCAGCTCTGACAGCGTCAGCCGGCTGGGGCCTCAGGGTGCCTCAGCCGCCCTCTCCCCAGCATCGCAGTCCAGCCCCATCAAGGTCCATCCCCAGCGTGAAGGTCCGTCCCGGGTGTCCGCTGTTGGGGAGCCAGCTGCCGGGGGCCTGGGAAGCATTCACCCTCAGGCATGGCCAGCCCTGCCATCTGCAGGGAGTGCTGGCGCTCAGTAAGAGATCCCTGCTGACCCTCCGACTTCTCCAGAAGCCCCTGAGCCACCCCTGAACGTTCCAGGCCGGGGAGCCCCTGGGGGTCTGCTGGCGTCGGCACAGCCAGGCCCACAGGAGGGGCGGGGCTGGGATATGGGCTGCCAGGCTCTATGAGACAGACTGTCAAGGGGGGTCTCGGGCCCCAGGACCCCCAGCCTGGGACAGAGTCAGCTCAGAGGACAGAGTGCCAGCTGTTGGGTGGCAGGGGAGCCCAGGAGTGGCCTCGGGGGTCGGGTCATGGGGCCTGGGTCGAGTCTGCAACGGCAGCCGTCAGGCTGGGCCATCGCACCAGGCTCCAGTGGGGCAGCGGGGGCAGCGGCAGGGACCGCAGCTTCGGGAGGCCTGTCCTCTGCCAGGCCAGGCGCCCCCAGGACCCGGGGCTCTGGGCAGGGCACAGCCAGCTGCGGGAAGCGGGCAACAGCACCTGGAGAGAACCCGGAGCCCTGCAGCCCCGCCACTGGCCCCAGACCTTCGGGGTTCCGGGCGGGGAGGGGACACTGGCGGGCCTCGGGGCTCAGGGACTCCAGCAGCCGGACGTGGGCCAACCGGCCAAGACCCACCTGAGTCCCGGCCAGGCGGTGCCGGTGCGCCCTGGCCTGCTGGCCACACCCAGCCTGCACACCCGGTTCTTCTCTGGGCTGAGGCTTCAGCCCCCAGCCTGCTGGCCGCACCCAGCCTGCACACCCGGTTCTTCTCTGGGCTGAGGCTTCACCCCCCAGCCTGCTGGCCGCACCCAGCCTGCACGCCTGGTTTTTCTCTGGGCCGAGGCTTCAGCCCCCGGCCTGCTGGCCGCACCCAGCTTGCACACCTGGTTCTTCTCTGGGCTGAGGCTTCAGCAGCAGCTTTCCCCGCGAGCAATCATCAGGTGCCTGGGGATGTAAAGTGGCCTGTCGGATCCACTTGCTGAGAGTGATCTGGGGTCTGCAGGCTGGGGAAGGGCGCTTGCCAGAGGCCAGGTCTGTGGCCCCAGAAGCTGGGATAGGAGGTGGTGAGAGGACATGGATGCTCACGCCAGCGCGGGGAGGACGGCACAGCCCGGGGGCACGGGGAGGCCGGGGGTGCAGAAAGGCCACACGTGGGCGGCCATGTTGCTGAGAGGCAGCTGCACCCACAGCTGCTACACCAGACAGCCCGGGCCAAGGTCCGTACACACGGGCGTGGAGGCCCTGCTCACACCCACAGGAGGCCCGGTGTGGCTGGGACTCGGCTGCGGAGCAGTGGGCTCCGTGTGGCCTGTCTACACGGTCACCGCTGGATCCTGGACGAGCACTGGGGGCCTGCAAAGGCAGGAGGACCTGCATGGCTGGTCAGATGCCGAGACCTCCTCCGGGGAGCACGCGGGAACGTCAGCAGGGGGTGGGGAGGCCTGGGGACCAAGCAGAGGGCACAGGGCTTGAGGGGCCAGTGGGGCCAGGAGCCCAGAGCCCCGGGGGCAAGATGGGGGGCCGAGAGGGTGGGGCCAGTGAGGAGCACAGGCCAGAGCAGCCAGCTCCTGGGGGCCTGGGTGAGCAGATGCTCAGTGCAAGATTTCAGAGGCGCCCAAACTCAGTAATCAAGACGAGTAAGATTGTGATACAATGTTTCAAAAAGAAAAAAAGATGGAAAAATTCATGATGACTAGCACCAAAATCTTAAAGGGAGCCAGAATCGGTGTTGGTGGTGGGCCCCGGGGCCCCCATTGTGGGTGTCGGGGAAGCCTTGCTGACACGCAGCTCAGAGGACAGTCCACGCCGTCATCCACCAGGGCCTCCCCAGAGAGTGGCCGGAGCCGACAGAGACAGAACCACCCGGACCCGACAGAGACAGAACCACCCAGAACTGACAGAGAGATGACCCAAGCCAGGCTCAGCGGATACAGTATGGACGGACACGCCAGAATCAACCTGCAGAGCAGAGGCAGCCCATGGCTGGTCAGGGGCCAGAAGTGTGCACTGCACTCCACAGTTTACAAAGGGCAGGGGGGCGCCTTGGGGGAGGAAGGGGTCCACGAGGGTGTGCAGCCCCTTCCAGCCCCTCAGCTCGGGGCCCCAGCAACCCCTGCGCGTGCAGGAGACATGGGGTTCACAGAGGACAATGGCCCTCCCACCCCGCCCTCAGGATGGGTCAGGGACTTCCTTTCCTCCCTTCGTCCTCCCCTGCCTCCACCCAGGACCCACTGGAGGAAGTGCGCCCCCAGGGTTCACACGGGACCGCTTCCCACCTCCTCCAGGGCCCACCCCGTCTCCATCCACAGACTCCACGCCCCGCCTGTCCACCCTGCTCTGCCAAACCCAACACGTGGGCCAGGAGCCCTTCACGCGTCACCTGTCAAATGCCTGCATCAAGCCCAGGGAGCAGGCTCAGAGAAGTCAAGCGACTTCCTGCATCACACAGCATCTGCCACCCACTCTCCCGGAGGCCCCGGGGCGTCAGCTCAGACAGCACGCTTGCGTGGCCCCACCTGCGGGGCCGGGGTGGTCGATCCACCAGAGACCCTCTGTCTTCACATGGCAAGCCCACGGCAGGCTCGGCTCACTGTCTGCGGCCCACGGTCCATGGCTCTTTCCTGCTTGGTCCATGTCCTCAGAGCTCCAGAGCGGGTGGGGGGCTCTGGGACCCCAGTGATCTCCGCATGGTCTGGGAACCCGGGGGGCAGGAGAGGGGCCTGGGGGCCACGTTCGCAGGAGGGTGTCACAGGGAGCCTCCTGGACCAGGGAAGTGGCATCGATGGATGGGTGGGGATTTCCAAGTGAGGACTTCTTCAAGGCCTCGGACGGAACTCCTGGGATGAAGCCGACAGGCAAGAAGCAATCCTCTCGTTTCCTACAAAGGCTCCAGAAACTGAGGCAGTGAGTACAAATGCCTGAAAGGTGCACCTTCTGGAATGTTCACTAACATGTGGAATTCTCTCCACGAGCTGCCAGAAAACATCCTGCACAGGAAGTGTCGGGCCTCGGGTTCCGGGGGTGGGGGGCGGCCCCCCACCAGAGACGCATCACAAGAGGAGGGTCCTGGCAGGGGGGGCGGCCCCCCACCAGAGACGCATCACAAGAGGAGGGTCCCGGCAGGGGGGGCGACCCCCCACCAGAGACCCATCACAAGAGGAGGGTCCCGGCCAGCAGGCCTAGCGAGCCCCACCTTGGGAGGACCCGATCAGGGTTTGAGTGAAAATGATGGAACTGAACCCCCAGGAAAAAGGGAAAAGCCAGTCCATGAGCCGGATGGCGGAAAGCACTGACCAGTGGCGGGGACCCCGAGATGGCCCGGAAGCCCGGCCCAGGTCCCCGGCTGCGTGGGAGCCTCCACAGCCGCGCCCTGCGGAGACCCTGGGGAGGGGAAGCTGAGAGCAGACAGTGCAGCCCCGAAGGGCAGGAACTTGGGTGGAGTTTGGAGCGAAGGGGAGACAGACCCCAGGCGATTCCTGTGCCCTGCTTCCCACCCTGCCTGAGGGCCATTGGGTTCAGTATGTGAAGAAATAGACAAAAGAGGAAAAACATAACTATGTATCTGAATCTCAACTATTTTTTTTTTTTTTTTGAGAAATGTACCACATTGAAGTGAATGAAATGGAGCCTCTGCTATTTTTCAAGAAACGTGAGACATCAGCATCCATCCAGGAAAGACGGTGGAATTCCAGCATCTTGCTCACGGGGACTCATGGCACAAAGTCAGTTCTGCGTCTCGCGTGGGGAAAGTAGCCAACAAGCTCCGTGTCTTGGCAACGTCTTGTTTAAACTGGGTTTAACTGAGTAATTTTGTTTTTAATGATCAACATTTGCTTATGATGGATCAGTGTTAGTCTACAGGTGAAGAAAGTCTCAGCTGGACCTGCCCGTGGAGCCTGTGGGATGAAGGGACCCCCTTCCTGTTATTAATACAAAGGGGTTAGGCTTAGGCAAAGAAGCAGAAAGCCTGCAGAGAATCCAGAGCACTGCAGGGTGGGATGGGGGGATGGGAGGGTGGAGTGGGAAGATGCCCCACCCACGGGTGGCAGGCTGACTCTTGAAGGGTCCCGGTTCCGGCCAGCGAGAGGCCCCGGGCCACTGGCCACTGGCCACTGGCCAGCAGGGAAGCAGCGGAACCCAACCCTGAGTGCCAGGCCTCTGCTGTCCTCGGCAGGAGCCACTCATGGACAGCCTGAAAGGAGGCACAGCAGGTCCCAGTCATTCAACCCTCAGTCAGGGCAGCAGGCGCCCAGCGTGGGGAGGGCTTGCGGGAAGGCAGGCTGGAGGCCCCCAGCACCCGGGCCTGTCCCGTGAACCAGCAGGAAGATCCGCCTGGCCACCCGGTGAGAACGCCATCTCTGTCTGGCAATGGCACAGTCAGAACCCTCACGAGCCCCCAGCCTGGGAGCACAGATGTCCCTGGGCCGGGCCCTGCAGCAGGGGTCACAACAGGGGGAAGGCTGCTTTCCGCAGCAGCACCAACGGAGACACACACGCGGCCCGCTCGGCGGTCAAGGAGGCTGCACTTCGGGGAAGGCCGTGTCGTCAGATCTTAAAAGTCCTCCCCAAGAAACAGACGCGGCCCGCTCAGCGGTCAAGGAGGCTGCACGTCAGGGAAGGCCGTGTCGTCAGATCTTAAAAGTCCTCCCCAAGAGCGGTAACTGTGTGAGGTGATAAACTTACTGTGGTGATCATTTTGCAACATTCAAATATAAAATAACCATGCTGCACGCCCGAAACTCACATGATGTTATAGGTAATGACCTCAGGCAAAACAGGTTAAACCTTGTCTTGCTAAAACTGTGTTTAGAAAAAACTTATAGCTTTAAATAAATTATAGAAGAGAAAAAAGCCGACTTCCTGGTGGCACAGTGGGAAAGAATCCGCCTGCCAGTGCAGGAGACACAGGCTTGCTCCCTGGTCTGGGAAGATAGGCCCGGGCACCACAGCCACTGAGCCTGCGCTCTAGAGCCTGGAGCCCCAACTCTGGAAGCCCATGCACCCTAGAGCCCGTGCTCTGAAACAAGCCCATGCTCCCTCCCCACAGGGAGAACCCCTGGCACAACCACAGAGCAGCCCCCACTCACTGCAACAGAGGAAGCCCAGGCAGCAACAAGGACCCCAACAGCCAAAATAAATACGATTTTTAAAAAAGCATAGGAAAAGGTTGAAAATCGGTGAGTTACACATCCATCACAAGAATTTTGAAAAATAATAGTAATTAGAACCTTCCCCCAAGTAAATTAAATGAAATAATGAAGATTAAAAATGTTGATTAAATATACATTCTTTAATAAACTCAGTTTGATCAGCACTGCCCTGGCAAATCTAATCGAGACAAAATGAAGCAACAAACGTCGGGAATTGAGGGAGGCATTATGACAGACGCCAGAGACACTAGAAAGATAAAGAGGAGATCCACACAACATGCCAGTGAGTCTGAGACCCTAGATGAGACAGACAAAGCCCTAGGAAAGCACCGCTTAACAAGACTGACCTATGAAAATGCAGGAACAGCTTTAAGACTTGTATAACCATTAAAGAAAAAGAAATGCAAAGAAATGCAAAAAAGCAAAATGACTGTCAGAGGAGGCCTTACAAATAGCTGTGAAAAGAAGAGAAGCGAAAAGCAAAGGACAAAAGGAAAGATAAACTCATCTGAATGCAGAGTTCCAAAGAATAGTTCCCAAGTACAGATAAGAAAGCCTTCCTCAGCAATCAGTGCAAAGAAATAGAAGAAGACATAGAATGGGAAAGACTAGAGATCTCCTCAATAAAATTAGAGATACCAAGGGGACATTTCATGCCAAGATGGGCACAATAACGGACAGTAATGGTATGGACCTAATGAAGCAGAAGATACTAAGAAGCAGTGGCAAAAATACACAGAAGAACTGTACAAAAAAGATCTTAAAGACCCAGATAACCATGATGGTGTGATCACTCACCTAGAGCCAGATATCTTGGAATGCGAAGCCAAGCGGTCCTTAGGAAGCATCACTATGAACAAAGCTAGTGGAGGTGATGGAATTCCAGTTGAGCTACTTCAAATCCTGAAAGATGATGCTGTGAAAGTGCTGCACTCAATATGCCAGCAAACTTGGAAACCGCAGCAGTGGCCACAGGACTGGAAAAGGTCAGTGTTCATTCCAATCCCCCAAAAATGCAATGCCAAAGAATGCTCAAAATACCACACAATTGCACTCGTCTCACACGTTAGTAAAGTAATGCTCAAAATCGTCCAAGCCAGGCTTCAACAAAATGTGAACCATGAACTTTCAGATGGACAAGGTGGATTTAGAAAAAGCAGAGGAACCAGAGATCAAATTGCCAACATCCGCTGGATCATTGAAAAAGCAAGAGAGTTCCAGAAAAACATATATTTCTGCTTTATTGACCATGCCAAAGCCTCTGACTGTGTGGATCACAATAAACTGTCGAAAATTCTGAAAGAGATGGGAATACCAGACCACCTGACCTGCCTCTTGAGAAATCTGTATGCAGATCAGGAAGCAACAGTTAGAACTGGACATGGAACAACAGACTGGTTCCAAATAGGAAAAGGAGTACATCAAGGCTGTATATTGTCACCCTGCTTATTTAACTTCTATGCAGAGTACATCATGAGAAACGCTGGGCTGAAGGAAGCACAAGCTGGAATGAAGATTGCTGAGAGAAATATCAATAACCTCAGATATGCAGATGACAAAAACCTATGGCAGAAAGCGAAGAAGAACTAAAGAGCCTCTTGATGAAACTGAAAGAGGAGAGTGAAAAACTTGGCTTAAAGCTCAACATTCAGAAAACTGAGATCATGGCATCTGGTCCCATCACTTCATGGGAAATAGATGGGGAAACAGTGGAAACAGTGGCAGACTTTATTTTGGGGGGCAGCAAAATCACTGCAGATGGTGACTGCAGCCATGAAATTAAAAGACGCTTACTCCTTGGAAGAAAATTATGACCAAACTAGACAGCATATTCAAAAGCAGAGACACTTTGCCAACAAAGGTCCATCTGGTTGAGGCTATGGTTTTTCCAGTGGTCATGTGTGGATGTGAGAGTTGGACCATAAAGAAGGCTGAGTGCCAAAGAATTGATGCTTTTGAACTGTGGTGTTGGAGAAGATTCTTGAGAGTGCCTTGGACTGCAAGGAGATCCAACCAGTCCATCCTAAAGGAGATCAGTCCTGGATGTTCATTGGAAGGACTAATGTTGAAGCTGAAACTCCAATATTTTGGCCACCTGATGCGGAGAGCTGACTCATTTGGAAAGACCCTGATGCTGGGAAAGATTGAGGGCAGGAGGAGAAGGGGAGAACAGAGGATGAGTTGGTTGGATGGCATCACTGACTCAATGGACATGAGTTTGAGTAAACCCCAGGAGCTGGTGATGGACAGGGAGGCCTGGCGTGCTGCCATCCACGCGGTCGCAAAGAGTCAGCTGAACCATTAAAGAATTGAATCTATCATTTAAAACTTTACCATTAAAGAAAAGCCTCAGGTCCAGATGGTCGTATGGCTTCACAGAGAATTCCACTAAACATTTAAGGAAGAAATCGTGTGAATTTTACAAAAACTTTCCAGAAAATAGAAAAAGAAGAAACACATCCCAATTGTTTCATGAGGTGAAAAATCTAACCTTGATGTAAAGGCATCATGGGAAAAACAAATTTATGGCCAGTGAAAATAAATGCAAAAATCCCCACAGAAAATATCAGCCACGGAGATGAAGGACATCTGCAAGACAGGGTGTGTCAGAGGCGGGTAGGTCTGCTGCCAGGCACAGAGCTAGTCTGACTGAGACACGAGCACAGTAACAGAATAAAGGGAGTCAAACCCCCTTTATTCACAGACGCAGAAAACACATTCGATAAAAGTCAACATCCGTTTGTGATTTTAAAAGGTTTGGCAGGGACTGCCTGGTGGTCTAGTGGTTAGGAATCCACTGGTGGTCTAGTGGTTAGGAATCTGGCTTCTAATGCAGGGGACGTGGGTTCAGCCCCTGGTGAGGGAACTAAGATCCCACCTGCTGCCAACCAAGCCCCCATGCTGCAACGAGAAGCCCACCCACTGCAGTGAAGACTCAACCCAGCCGAAAATGATTTTCTTTAAAAAAAAAAAAATAATAATAAGTGTGTCTGTTAAGTTGCTTCAGTCATGTCTGACTCTTTGCAACCCCATGGACTATAGCCCACCAGGCTCCTCTGTCTGTGGGATTCTCCAGCTAAGAATACTGGAGTGGGTTGCCATGCCCTCCTCCAGGGATCTCCCAGGCCCAGGGATCAAACCTGCATCTCTTTCATCTCCTGCATTGGCAGGAGGGTTCTTTACCACTAGGGCCACCTCGGAAGCCCCTTTTAAACAAACAAACAAACAAAAAAGAGCCTTTGCCAAATTAGCAATAAAAGCGAACTTCATTAACCTATAAAAATCTACAGCAAAATCATCCTTGACCGTGATGAAGCGAAGCCCAACTGCTCACCTTGGGAACTCAGCCCAGAGGACCATCTCGCTGAGTCTGCTCGATGCTGTGCTAGGTCCCACGGTCCTAGGGTGGAAGGCGTGGTGAGGATGAGAAACTGAGAAGCTGAGCTGACTCCCAGGGAGTGTGATCACCACAGGAAGCCCATGTCGGTCCCGATCAGATACTCAGTAGACTTAGCACAGTGCTGGACACAAGGCCGTGGGCAAGAGCCAATCTGACCCCTGTAGGCCAGCGCTAAACAGGAAACAAACTTTTTACAAAGATAACAGTTTACAGCGGTACCAGAATACATCGACATTCATGATAAATCGGGTAGAAGAGACGCAAGTCCTCCCACTGAAAACTACAAAACATAAATGAGAGACGAGAAGGGAGCCTGACTCTACAGGGAGGTGCCCACGTCGGGGGCTGGGACACCTGCTGCCCCTCAGGCCTGGGGGCGTGCAGACTGCAGCCAGACCCCACCAGGACGGCTCGGCCGGGAGCCACTCTCCGGGGCCAGTACGCTGAGACGCTCAGGAGGAAAAGGAGGGGTGGGGGGCAGAGTCAGAGCGTGGGGACTTCCCACGGGCGCTTCTGCCAGGCTGACCACAGACCACTGGACACAGACTCACACATGTGCATGCTCAGAGTCTTTCCCGCAGATGGAGGCTGGGCACGTGCACGGACTCAGCGTCATCGCTGACCCGGCCAGAATGCGTGCACGTTGCTCACACAGTTCAAGCAGCGTGTGTCCCCGCTGATACCCCAGACCTAGGACGGCCCAGACGTCCATCAGCGGTGGTTTCATGTACTTAACACAATTCAGTAACAATGAGCTTCCTGCTCCCAGAATAACTCTAAGGGAGAGAATCCAGACAAAAAAAGAAAATGTTCACAGTGTGATTCCACTTATACAAATTACCAAAAAAGAAAAGAAATGAGCAAAACTAAATTATGTGTTTAACAACATATGCTTAGTGGTGAAACTCTATGAAGAAAAGAGCGCGGGAGACGCCTCTGCAAGGCGGGACGGTGGCTGCCATTGGAGCTCAGGGGTGGACGGGGCTGAGGGACATCGCTGCTGTTCCTCCTGATACATCGCGGGGGGCCCCTCAGTCCACGAACATCGGGATTTACCGTTGACCGTAAGTTTTCCTGCAGCCCCTTCTCCAGCGCCCCCAGGACGTGCCCTCCACGGGCTGTGGCTCCCTCTTGCCCGGGACCTGCTCCCCCACAGCATGCTGGCGGCTTCGTCTGTGTCCCAGCAGAAGGCAGGCTCACTGCCGACACCTGGTGAGGGCAGGCGTCCACGCCAGAACCAAGGGGCTCCAAGGTGGACACCCAGCGCTCCAGCCCAGCTCTGAGCTCTGGGGCCAAGACTTCCCCTGGACGTTCACGGGGGCAGCAAAGACCCGCGGCGGGCGGGGCAGGGGACTTCTACGGTCAGAGCTAAAGGGACGGCTGATTCAGCATCAGAAGCGCACAGCTTTCGGGACATAAGAGGGTGTTAGAGATGTGGTTTTCTGACCAGGGTCCCTGTCAGTCTGCCCACCTCTAGCAGGCGTCCTGCCGGCTCCATCCATGAGGGGACCCCAGGCTCCCACAAGCTCCCCAGCTGTGAGAAATCGCATCTGGGGTCTTCGAATGCTCCCCATCAGGAATGTTCCAACTTGGCTCAGCTAGACGGGGGACCTTTGTGGACACAGACCTCACCCTGTCCACCAGCACCGGCACACAGCCTCTGGGAAGGCAAGGTGCTTGGCTGCAGGGCGTGGCAGCACCCTGAGGAGGCAGGACCCTCCACGTGCCCTGAGGTGCGAGCCCCCGAGCCTGGCTGTGCCGTCTCCTGGGAAGCGTGGTGCACGCCGTGGGACTGCAAGGACATACGCCACCCGTGAGCGAAGGGAAGCGGTCGGGTCCCTGCGGGGTCCGCCACACCGGTCACGCCAACAGAGTCCACGTGCGGGGAACAGGGCTGGAAGGAGCCGGGCACAGGTCCCCACAGACAGAACCTGCAGGAGGGGCTTCCCCGCTGAGGGGCGGGGGGGCGCAGACCTCTGAGGAGGGTGCCATGGGGCTGGAGTCCTGGGGCAGCTGGAATCAGGACCAGCCCTGCCCCAGGGAAGAGCAGTGGAGGGGGCCTCCTCCTGCTCGCCAGGCCCTCACCCGCCCGACGGAGGCCAGCAGCACAGAGAGAAGGCGACAGGCACGGAGTGACGGCCACCGAGCGACAGCCCAGCTCAGGCTGCCCGAGCAGAGCCGGTCGGCCGTCTAGGTCCTCGTGTGTGCGACTCTATCTCGGGAGAAGTGTGGTCAGAATTTTGATACCATAAAATGAGTCTTACAGTCACTGAAAACAAAAATGTTTAAAAATTTTTTATCTAAGAAGTATTCAACTTATCAAAACTTACATGCATTTTGTTGCAAAGTCTTATGGAGAATCTACAGAAATTTTCAAGCATAAAAATACACCACAGCAGGATAAAATTTGGCCAAAGTTAGATGAGCGTAATGAGTTTCAGGAAAATGTCATGGCGGAGATGCCTGACTATTGAAGAAAAACATGTTTGTGTGGTTCTTTACATTTTTTTTTTTCCTAACTGATTGATAGTGGGTATCAAAACCACTTTGGTTTTTAGCTTCTTGGGTACATTTACAGGAATGACTAACAGCCTTATTGTAAAATGTCAATATTTATACCACAACAGAAATTACATTCTTTGCAATGATTTACATTTATTTTTTCAAAGCCATGGATGTCAATTTCAAATGTACCAGCGGTGTGACAGCTTTTCAAGATTCTTTCTGGGAAAACAGAAGCCAAGGCTTTGAAAACCCACTCTCAGTGCCCCCTCCCAACCCTACCCCTGCACTCAAGAGGAACCGCACTCGGAAGCCAGGAGAGACAGGCTCTGAAGAACAGGCGGGGTCCACACATGACGAGGGCCAAGCCTCGCGTGGAGCACGGCCCCCCTGGTCACTGAGCTGGAGGGAGCCAGGGAGGCCCGAGGCTGGGCGCCCGGGGAGGGCGCTCAGTCCAGGGCCTGCTTGGAGGCTATCGGAGGGTCTTGGAGGAGATGGGCATGCAGCAGAGGGAGTCGGGGGGTCAGAGGGATGAGGAGACAGGACCCTCCGGGTCGTGGCCTCAGCCGTGGAAGCCTCTGCAGGATTCTGGTGGCACCAAGGGCCCCCAGGAAGCGGGCTAGCTCACCAGGTGAGTCCGGAGACGCCTCGGCCAGGGCGAAGGGGCCCTTCCTGCAGCCTGCTCGTGAGGGCTCGGGCCTGTCTGGGGCTGACATTAACTCTGCGTGGGCCCAGTTCTGCCCGGAGGTCCTTGTCCCCCCTGTGCCGTCCCATCGGCTCTGGGGAGGCCGAGAGGCCCAATCTGGAAGCCCTCTTTCTCAAGAGCAACGCCACGGTCACATAGCACACTGACAAGCACCCGCCACGCCAGGACACGGGCCACACCCCTCCTGGAGCAAAGCCTGCCGCGAGCACGGGCAAGTGTGTAACACAGTGAGACTCGCAGAACAGCCCGCACAGCGCCTGGTCACCCCGCTGAACAACAAAGGCTGGCGACCACACGCCTCCGGGAGAAGAGGAAAGGGCAGTGCGGCCCTGCCGGGGGCACCTGGCCCAGGGCCCCGGTCCCCGCCTGACCAAGGAGATGGGTGATGCCCACTGAGCAGCTGTACGCTGCCACAGAGCTGACTCAGCCAGCATCTACAGCCCGCGTGCTCCATATTTTACCCAAACTGGATTCCCCTTCCCAAAGCAGACAATGCCATTAGGCCCAGCAGCACCCACAGTGAGGCGGCTCCTTCAGCTAGGGGGTGATCTTTGTCCCCAGACCCTGGGCCTGGCAGCCCGGAGACCCAAGAACCAGGTGACAGAGTCGGCACACAGCCTGAGGCCCCCAGAGGGCGCGGAGGCCGGGTGGCGAGCCAGAATGTCAAGGCCCCACACCGGCTTCAGCAGCGCTTTGACCCCAGCCCTGGACAGGCAGGGGGCAGCCCCCAGCCACGCAGCACAGGGACCCTGCAGCAAGGGCGCCCAGCTCTGCGGACACGGTCCAGGCCAGGGCACAGCTGGAGCCCTGGAGCAGGTCTCCTCCTTCTGAGACATCAGGCAGTGCCCACCCACAGCCCAAACACACCGAGTCTGAGACCCCAGCTCTCAGCACCCAAACAGCCGGAGCCCTTTCTGCTTTAGGTGCCAGGGGTGCGCTGCACAAGGTGAGGCTGCCCGGAGCCCTGGCCATCAGCCTGAGGCCTCGCTGTCCCTGGTCTCTCCCCTGACCTGAGTGCCCCCCTGGGGTCACATCACAGGCCCCGAGGCCCCGAGCCCTGAGCCAGGATGGAATCGGTCCCCTGCATCCTGGGACTCTGCAGGGCTTACCACAAGTCCACTTCTTCACACAGCAGTGTTTACAGAGCGACTGCTGTGTGCCTGGCCAGGCTGTGAGGGTGTGGCTGGCAGCCCGGCCGCAGTGCCCACTCTCCTGTGGGAGCTCTGACCCAGTGTTCCACCTGGGGGGGAACCAGCCATGCCCACATAGGCTGGTGAGACCACCATGCCCCCTCCTGTGGAAAAGAGGGTGCTGTGCTGTCTGAATCTCTGCAGGGCAGGGGTGGGGGGGTTGGCGGATCTTCACTCCCCAGGGAGAGGAGAGCCCTGGATCTTTGCTGGGCTGGGGTCGGGGTGTCCTGCTCTTTGCCCAGCCACAGGTCCCAGCTTGGGGCAAGGCTGGCCCTGGTGCGGAGGAAACTGGCCAACAGAGCCTAAGGGGCGGTGAAGGGTCAGCCCTGAAGCCGCCAAATTGAAGGAGCGGTTGTCTGGTCCGGTTTCCTTTCCACAGTCGGCTGGCCAGGTTGGGATGGAGCGCTAAGTGCTGGTCCTACGTGTCACCCGCGGACTAACTGAAGAAGCCGGCGGGCCAGAGCGCAGCTGCTCACACGGGTCCCCTCCCGGTCTCCCCCCGACCCGCGCTCCAGCCGTCCCCCCGGCGCCCCTCTCCCCGGGCTCCCCCCACCCACCCCGGGAGCCTCTGCAGCCGCCAACCCACCCCCCGCGGGGACTGCGGCAGCCCCGCCCTCGGCCGGTGGGGGCGGGAGAGGGGTACCGGCGGAAGGTGGGATACCCGCTTGCCAGCCTCCTTGGGGTGGACCACGGCCCCCGCTCCGTGTGCCCAGACCCCGCAGGAGCCTGCGACGCACCGCGCAGGAACACCCGCCCCGCCCCGGAACGGCGCCCGCCGCGCACAGACCTCCAGCGCCCCCAGCACAGCCCCCGGAAACGGCCAACATCCCCGAGGGACAAAATCCCCAGAAGGCCCCTAGAGGCTCAGGCGCCCCCAGCTGCCCGCCAAAGTGAGTGCGGCCCTCCGAGTGCCCTAGTCCGGCGCCCAGGTGTCCCCACCCCCTGCCCTGCTCGGGAGACACTGCGGCAGCGCGCGGGCGGGGCGCCGGGGGCGGCGGGGCGGGGGCGCGGGGGAAACGCGGGGCGGGTGGGGGGGGCGCGGGTGCGTTGCCATGGCGGCCCCGCGCGCGTAGCCGGCCCCGAAGCGCGGAGCCAGCCCCGGAGCGCGGAGCCGGCCGGGAGCGCGGAGGCGGCCCGGAGCGCAGGGCCAGTCCGGGAGCGCGGAGCCGGCCCGGAGCGCGGAGCCGGCCCCGGAGCGCGGAGGCGGCCCCGGAGCGCAGGGCCAGCCCGGGAGCGCAGGGCCAGCCCCGGGGCGCACAACCAGTCCCCGAGCAGAACCAGCCCGGCGCGCGGAACCGGCCCGGCGCGCGGAGCCAGCCCCGAAGCAGAGCCGGCGGCAGGGGAGCCGGGGCCGCGGGCGGCGAGGCCAGGCTGGTAGGGGCGCCGGCCGCGCGGACCTCGGTCGGCGAGGACGCGGCGGCTCTGGCGGCGGCGCGCCCAAGAATGCAGACCATGGACCGGGCCGCGGCGGCTTTTTATGAGGAGGACGGCAAGGACCTGGACTTCTATGACTTCGAGCCGCTCCCCACTCTGCCAGAAGACGAGGTGAGCCCCCACCTCACGGTGGGACCCCCACCACCCCCACCGAGGGGTTCGCAGAGAGACCCCCAGGTCCCCGGCCCCCGCGGGCCAGGTCCCGGACGCAGGGGACCCCGCAGCTGTTCTCACCGCCCCCTCCCCGCAGGACAGCAGCTGTGGGCCGTCGGTGCGGATGTCGGCGCCCTGCAGGGGGGCGCTGGGGGCCTCGGGGCAGAGAGCCCAGTCAGGCCTGTTCCGGAGCTGGTGGTGTGG